>NW_026870997.1:0-616170 GCF_033118175.1 Dama dama | reverse complement strand
CTGGCGGGAACAGCGGGCGGGAGTGCTTGCAAACCGGCCTTTGGAGGCAGCTTGGGAGGTCTTCCAAGGGCCCGGAGAGAGCACCATCCCGAAGCACTTTTCTCACGGAATTGGGAGCATTGTTCGCGGCTGTCGGGAACAGAGGACATGAGTGCTTGCAAACCGGCCTTTAGAGGCAGCCGGGGAGTCTTCCAAGGGCCCGGAGAGAGACCACCCCAAAATGCTTTTCTCCCGGGCTTGGGAGCATTGTGTGCGGCTGGCGGGTCAGCGGGAGGGAGTTCTCGAAAACCAGCCTTTGGAGGCAGCCGGGGAGGTCTTCCAAGGGCCAGGAGAGAGCACCACCCCGAAGCGCTTTTCTCCCGGGCTTGGGAGCATTGTGCGCGGCTGGCGGGAACAGCGGGATTGAGTGCTTGCAAACCGGCCTTTGGAGGCAGCCGGGGAGGTCTTCCAAGGGCCGGGAGAGAGCACCACCCCGAAGCGCTTTTCTCCTAGGCTTGGGAGCATTGTGCGCGGCTGACGGGAACAGCGGGCATGAGTGCTTGCAAACCGGCCTTTGGAGACAAACGGGGAGGTCTTCCAAGGGCCCGTAGAGAGCACCACCCCGAAGCGCTTTTCTCCCGTGATTGGGAGCATTGTGTGCAGCTGGCGGGACAGCGGGAGGGAGTACTTGAAATCCAGCCTTTGGAGGCAGCCGGGGAGGTCTTCCAAGGGCCGGGAGAGAGCACCACCCTGAAGGGCTTTTCTCCTGGGCTTGGAGCATTTGCACGGATGGCGGGAACAGTGAGTGGGAGTGCTTGCAAACCGGCATTTGGGGGCAGCCCGGGAGGTCTTTCTTGGGCCCAGAGAGAACACCACCCCGAAACGCTTTTCTCCCAGGCTTGGGAGCATTGTGCGCGGGTGGCGGGAACAGCAGGCAGAAGTGCTTGCAAACCGGCATTGGAGGCAGCCGGGGAGGTCTTCCAAAGCCCGGAGTGAGCACCACCGGAAAATGCTTTTCTCCCGGGCTTGGGAGCATTGTGCGCAGCTGGCGTGAACAGCGGGATTGAGTGCTTGCAAACCAGCCTTTGGAGGCAGCCGGGGAGGTCTTCCAGCGGGAGAGTGCCAGTTGTTCTCAGAGGCCCCACAGGCCAGGGGCAGGACCCAGCAGTGTCCCTGCCTCTGGCCGCCTTGCCCAGACCTTCCTGGCCTCCGGGGGTACTACCCCACCAAGGGGCAGGCTGCGGGGCCTGGGTCCAGACATGCCCGGGCGCCTCCCCAGGCTCATCCCCGCTGGTGCCTTTCCCCTGGGCCTAGGCCTCGGTTGAGGCCTCCTTGGAGAGGAGGTTGCCGGCAGGGGCTGTCTGCACACTGCAAGGTGCTGGAGCTCAGAGGGCCTCGTCAGAGGGAAAGGACCAGCAAAGGGCTGGATGCCCAAGACCTCTTTGACCCAGCAGCCTCAGGGCAGCAGGGAGAGCAAGAGGCCCAACTTGCCCCTAGGTCGGCTCTACCCCGTCCCACACAGGCAGCCAGCCCAGCAGCAGCCTGGCAATCTCTGGCTCCCCCGAACTCTCTGCTGGTGTAGGGGGCAGGAACAGACGTGTGCATGTCGTTCTGCCTTGGCCTGGGAGTGTGTTCCCCCTGCCTGTCCCCCAGGCTCAGGGGCAAGGGCCCGGAGAGAGCACCACCCCGAAGCGCTTTTCTCCCGGGCTTGGGAGCATTGTGCGTGCCTGGCGGGAACAGCGGGCGGGAGTGCTTGCAAACCGGCCTTTGGAGGCAGCCGGGGAGGTCTTCCAGCGGGAGAGTGCCGGTTGTGCTCAGACGCCCCACAGGCCAGGGGCAGGACCCAGCAGTGTCCCTGCCCCTGGCAGCCTTGCCCAGACCCTCCTGGCCTCCGGGGGTACTGCCCCACCAAGGGGCAGGCTGCGGGGACTGGGTCCAGACATGGCCGGGCGCCTCCCCAGGCTCATCCCCGCTGGTGCCTTTCCCCTGGGCCTAGGCCTCGGTTGAGGCCTCCTTGGAGAGGAGGTTGCTGGCAGGGGCTGTCTCCACACTGCAAGGTGCTGGAGCTCAGAGGGCCTCGTCAGAGGGAAGGGACCAGTAAGGGGCTGGATGCCCAAGACGTCTTTGGCCCAGCAGCCTCAGGGCAGCAGGGAGAGCAAGAGGCCCAACTTGCCCCTAGGGCGGCTCTGCCCCTTCCCACACAGGCGGCCAACCCAGCAGCTGCCTGACAGACTCTGGCTCCCCCAAGCTCTCTGCCGGTGCAGGAGACAGGAACAGACGTGGGCATGTGGTTCTGCCTTGGCCTGGGAGTGTGTTCCCCATGCCTTGCCCCCAGGCTCAGGGGCAAGGGCCCGGAGAGAGCACCACCCCGAAGCGCTTTTCTCCCGGGCTTGGGAGAATTGTGCGTGCCTGGCGGGAACAGCGGGCGGGAGTGTTGGCAATCCGGCCTTTGGAGGCAGCCGGGGTAGTCTTCCAGTGGGAGAGGGCCGGTTGTGCTCAGAGGCCCCACAGGCCAGGGGCAGGACCCAGCAGGGCCCCTGCCCGTGGCCAGCCTTGCCCAGACCTTCCTGGCTTCCGGGGGTACTGCCCCACCAAGGGGCAGGCTGCGTGGACTGGGTCCAGACATGCCCGGGCGCCTCCCCAGGCTCATCCCCGCTGGTGCCTTTCCCCTGGGCCTAGGCCTCGGTTGAGGCCTCCTTGGAGAGGAGGTTGCTGGCAGGGGCTGTCTCCACACTGCAAGGTGCTGGAGCTCAGAGGGCCTCGTCAGAGGGAAGGGACAAGCAAGGGGCTGGATGCCCAAGATTTCTTTGACCCAGCAGCCTCAGGGCATCAGGGAGAGCAAGAGGCCCAACTTGCCCCTAGGTCGGCTCTGCCCCTTCCCACACAGGCGGCCAGCCCAGCAGCTGCCTGACAGACTTTGGCTCCCCCGAGCTCTCTGCCGGTGCATGTGGCAGGAACAGACGTGTGCATGTCGTTCTGCCTTGGCCTGGGAGTGTGGACACCCTGCCTGGCCCACAGGCTCAGGGGAAAGGGCCCGGAGAGAGCACCACCCCGAGGCGATTTTCTCCCGGGCTTGGGAGCGTTGTGAGCCCTTGGTTGGAACAGTGGGCGGGAGTGCTTGCAAACCGGCCTTTGGAGGCAGCCGGGGACGTCTTCCAGTGGGAGAGGGCCGGTTGTGCTCAGAGGCCCCACAGGCCAGGGGCAGGACCCAGCAGGTCCCCTGCCCCTGGCCAGCCTTTCCCAGACCTTCCTCGCCTCCGGGGGTACTGCCCCACCAAGGGGCAGGCTGCGGGGACTGGGTCCAGACATGCCCGGGCGCCTCCCCAGGCTCATCCCCGCTGGTGCCTTTCCCCTGGGCCTAGGCCTCGGTTGAGGCCTCCTTGGAGAGGAGGTTGCTGGCAGGGGCTGTCTCCACACTGCAAGGTGCTGGAGCTCAGAGGGCGTCGTCAGAGGGAAGGGACCAGGAAGGGGTTGGATGCCCAAGACCTCTTTGGCCCAGCAGCCTCAGGGCAGCAGGGAGAGGAAGAGGCCCAACTTGCCCCTAGGTCGGCTCTGCCACTTCCCACACAGGCGGCCAGCCCAGCAGCTGCCTGACAGACTCTGGCTCCCCCGAGCTCTCTGCCGGTGCAGGGGGCAGGAACAGACGTGTGCATGTGGTTCTGACTTGGCCTGGGAGTGTGGACACCGTGCCTTGACCCCAGGCTCAGGGGCAAGGGCCCGGAGAGAGCACCACCCTGAAGCGCTTTTCTCCCGGGCTTGGGAGCATTGTGCACGCCTGCTGGGAACAGTGGGCGGGAGCGCTTGCAAACCGGCCTTTGGAGGCAGCCGGGGAGGTCTTCCAGTGGGAGAGGGCAGGTTGTGCTCAGAGGCCCCACAGGCCAGGGGCAGGACCCAGCAGGGCCCCTGACCCTGGCCAGCCTTGCCCAGACCTTCCTGGCCTCCGGGGGTACTGCCCCACCAAGGGGCAGGCTGCGGGGACTGGGTCCAGACATCCCCGGGCGCCTCCCCAGGCTCATCCCCGCTGGTGCCTTTCCCCTGGGCCTAGGCCTCGGTTGAGGCCTCCTTGGAGAGGAGGTTGCTGGCAGGGGCTGTCTCCACACTGCAAGGTGCTGGAGATCAGAGGGCCTCGTCAGAGGGAAGGGACCAGCAAAGGGCTGGATGCCCAAGACCTCTTTGACCCAGCAGCCTCAGGGCAGCAGGGAGAGCAAGAGGCCCAACTTGCCCCTAGGTCGGCTCTGCCCCGTCCCACACAGGCGGCCAGCCCAGCAGCAGCCTGGCAGTCTCTGGCTCCCCCGAGCTCTCTGCCGGTGTAGGGGGCAGGAACAGACGTGTGCATGTCGTTCTGCCTTGGCCTGGGAGTGTGTTCCCCCTGCCTGGCCCCCAGGCTCAGGGGCAAGGGCCCGGTGAGAGCACCACCCCGAAGCGCTTTTCTCCCGGGCTTGGGAGCATTGTGCGTGCCTGGCGGGAACAGCGGGCGGGAGTGTTTGCAAACCGGCCTTTCGAGGCAGACGGGGAGGTCTTCCAGCGGGAGAGTGCCGGTTGTGCTCAGACGCCCCACAGGCCAGGGGCAGGACCCAGCAGTGTCCCTGCCCCTGGCAGCCTTGCCCAGACCTTCCTGGCCTCCGGGGGTACTGCCCCACCAAGGGGCAGGCTGTGGGGACTGGGTCCAGACATGCCCGGGCGCCTCCCCAGGCTCATCCCTGCTGGTGCCTTTCCCCTGGGCCTAGGCCTCGGTTGAGGACTCCTTGGAGAGGAGGTTGCTGGCAGGGCCTGTCTCCACACTGCAAGGTGCTGGAGCTCAGAGGGCCTCGTCAGAGGGAAGGGACCAGCAAGGGGCTGGATGCCCAAGACCTCTTTGGCCCAGCAGCCTCAGGGCAGCAGGGAGAGCAAGAGGCCCAACTTGCCCCTAGGTCGGCTCTGCCCCTTCCCACACAGGCGGCCAGCCCAGCAGCTGCCTGACAGACTCTGGCTCCCCCGAGCTCTCTGCCGGTGCAGGGGGCAGATCAGACGTGTGCATGTGGTTCTGCCTTGTCCTGGGAGTGTGGACACCCTGCCTTGCCCCCAGGCTCAGGGGCAAGGGCCCGGAGAGAGCACCACCCTGAAGCGCTTTTCTCCCGGGCTTGGGAGCATTGTGCACGCCTGCTGGGAACAGTGGGCGGGAGCGCTTGCAAACCGGCCTTTGGAGGCAGCCGGGGAGGTCTTCCAGTGGGAGAGGGCCGGTTGTGCTCAGAGGCCCCACAGGCCAGGGGCAGGACGCAGCAGGGCCCCTGCCCCTGGCCAGCCTTGCCCAGACCTTCCTGGCCTCCGGGGGTACTGCCCCACCAAGGGGCAGGCTGCGGGGCCTGTGTCCAGACATGCCCGGGCGCCTCCCAGGCTCATCCCCGCTGGTGCCTTTCCCCTCGGCCTAGGCCTCGGTTGAGGCCTCCTTGGAGAGGAGGTTGCTGGCAGGGGCTGTCTCCACACTGCAAGGTGCTGGAGCTCAGAGGGCCTCGTCAGAGGGAAGGGACCAGTAAGGGGCTGGATGCCCAAGACGTCTTTGGCCCAGCAGCCTCAGGGCAGCAGGGAGAGCAAGAGGCCCAACTTGCCCCTAGGGCGGCTCTGCCCCTTCCCACACAGGCGGCCAACTCAGCAGCTGCCTGACAGACTCTGGCTCCCCCAAGCTCTCTGCCGGTGCAGGGGACAGGAACAGACGTGGGCATGTGGTTCTGCCTTGGCCTGGGAGTGTGTTCCCCCTGCCTTGCCCCCAGGCTCAGGGGCAAGGGCCCGGAGAGAGCACCACCCCGAAGCGCTTTTCTCCCGGGCTTGGGAGCATTGTGCGAGCCTGGCGTGAACAGCGGGCGGGAGTGTTTGTAAACAGGACTTTGGAGGCAGCCGTGGAGGTCTTCCAGTGGGAGAGGGCCGGTTGTGCTCAGAGGCCTCACAGGCCAGGGGCAGGACCCAGCAGGTCCCCTGCCCCTGGCCAGCCTTGCCCAGACCTTCCTGGCCTCCGGGGGTACTGCCCCACCAAGGGGCAGGCTGCGGGGACTGGGTTCAGACATGCCTGGGCGCCTCCCCAGGCTCATCCCCGCTGGTGCCTTTCCCCTGGGCATAGGCCTCGGTTGATGCCTCCTTGGAGAGGAGGTTGCTGGCAGGGGCTGTCTCCACACTGCAAGGTGCTGGAGCTCAGAGGGCCTCGTCAGCGGGAAGGGACCAGCAAGGGGCTGGATGCCCAAGACCTCTTTGGCCCAGCAGCCTCAGGGCAGCAGGGAGAGCAAGAGGCCCAACTTGCCCCTAGGTCGGCTCTGCCCCTTCCCACACAGGCAGCCAACCCAGCAGCTGCCTGATAGACTCTGGCTCCCCCGAGCTCTCTGCCGGTTCAGGGGTCAGGAACAGACGTGTGCATGTGGTTCTGCCTTGGTCTGGGAGTGTGGACCCACTGCCTGGACCCCAGGCTCTGGGGCAAGGGCCCGGAGAGAGCAACACCCCGAAGCGCTTTTCTCCTGGCCTTGGGAGCGTTGTGCGTGCCTGGCGGGAACAGCGGGCGGGAGTGTTGGCAAACCCGCCTTTGAAGGCAGCCGGGGAGGTCTTCCAGTGGGAGAGGGCCGGTTGTGCTCAGAGGCCCCACAGGCCAGGGGCAGGACCCAGCAGGTCCCCTGCCCCTGGTCAGACTTGCCCAGACCTTCCTGGCCTCCAGGGGTACTGCCCCACCAAGGGGCAGGCTGCGGGGACTGGGTCCAGACATGCCCGGGCGCCTCCCCAGGCTCATCCCCGCTGGTGCTTTTCCCCTGGGCCTAGGCCTCGGTTGAGGCCTCCTTGGAGAGGAGATTGCTGGCAGGTGCTGTCTCCACACTGCAAGGTGCTGGAGCTCAGAGGGCCTCGTCAGAGGGAAGGGACCAGCAAAGGGCTGGATGCCCAAGACGTCTTTGGCCCAGCAGCCTCAGGGCAGCAGGGAGAGCAAGAGGCCCAACTTGCCCCTAGGTCGGCTCTGCCCCTTCCCACACAGGCGGCCAGCCCAGCACCTGCCTGAGAGACTCTGGCTCCCCCGAGCTCTCTGCCGGTATAGGGGGCAGGAACAGACGTGTTCATGTCGTTCTGTCTTGGCCTGGGAGTGTGTTCCCCCTGCCTGGCCCGCAGGCTTAGGGGCAAGGGCCCGGAGAGAGCACCACCCCGAAGCGCTTTTCTCCCGGGCTTGGGAGCATTGTGCGTGCCTGGCGGGAACAGCGGGCGGGAGTGCTTGCAAACCGGCCTTTGGAGGCAGACGGGGAGGTCTTCCAGCGCGAGAGTGCCGGTTGTGCTCAGACGTCCAACAGGCCAGGGGCAGGACCCAGCACTGTCCCTGCCCCTGGCAGCCTTGCACAGACCTTCATGGCCTCCGGGGGTACTGCCCCACCAAGGGGCAGGCTGCGGGGACTGGGTCCAGACATGCCCGGGCGCCTCCCCAGGCTCATCCCCGCTGGTGTCTTTCCCCTAGGCCTAGGCCTCGGTTGAGGCCTCATTGGAGAGGAGGTTGCTGGCAGGGGCTGTCTCCACACTGCAAGGTGCTGGAGCTCAGAGGGCCTCGTCAGAGGGAAGGGACCAGCAAGGGGCTGGATGCCCAAGACCTCTTTGGCCCAGCAGCCTCAGGGCAGCAGGGAGAGGAAGAGGCCCAACTTGCCCCTAGGTCGGCTCTAACCCTTCCCACACAGGCGGCCAGCCCAGCACCTGCCTGACAGACTCTGGCTCCCCAGAGCTCTCTGCCGGTGCAGGGGTCAGGAACAGACGTGTGCATGTGGTTCTGCCTTGGTCTGGGAGTGTGGACCCACTGCCTGGCCCCCAGGTTCAGGGGCAAGGGCCCGGAGAGAGCACCACCCCGAAGCGCTTTTCTCCCGGGCTTGGGAGCATTGTGCGAGCCTGGCGTGAACAGCGGGCGGGAGTGTTTGCAAACAGGACTTTGGAGGCAGCTGGGGAGGTCTTACAGTGGGAGAGGGCCGGTTGTGCTCAGAGGCCTCACAGGCCAGGGGCAGGACCCAGTAGGGCCCCTGCCCCTGGCCAGCCTTGCCCAGACCTTCCTGGCCTCCGGGGGTACTGCCCCACCAAGGGGCAGGCTGCGGGGACTGGGTCCAGACATGTCCGTGCGCCTCCCCAGGATCATCCCCGCTGGTGCTTTTCCCCTGGGCGTAGGCCTAGGTTGAGGCCTCTTTGGAGAGGAGGTTGCTGGCAGGGGCTGTCTCCACACTGCAAGGTGCTGGAGCTCAGAGGGCCTCGTCAGAGGGAAGGGACCAGCAAAGGGCTGGATGCCCAAGATCTCTTTGGCCCAGGAGCCTCAGGGCAGCAGGGAGAGCAAGAGGCCCAACTTGCCCCTAGGTCGGCTCTGCCCCTTCCCACACAGGCGGCCAGCCCAGCAGCTGCCTGACAGACTTTGGCTCCCCCGAGCTCTCTGCCGGTGCATGGGGCAGGAACAGACGTGTGCATGTCGTTCTGCCTTGGCCTGGGAGTGTGGACACCCTGCCTGGCCCCCAGGCTCAGGGGAAAGGGCCCGGAGAGAGCACCACCCCGAGGCGATTTTCTCCCGGGCTTGGGAGCGTTGTGCGCCCTTGGTTGGAACAGTGGGCGGGAGTGCTTGCAAACCGGCCTTTGGAGGCAGCCGGGTACGTCTTCCAGTGGGAGAGGGCCGGTTGTGCTCAGAGGCCCCACAGGCCAGGGGCAGGACCCAGCAGGTCCCCTGCCCCTGGTCAGCCTTTCCCAGACCTTCCTCGCCTCCGGGGGTACTGCCCCACCAAGGGGCAGGCTGCGGGGACTGGGTCCATACATGCCCGGGCGCCTCCCCAGGCTCATCCCCGCTGGTGCCTTTCCCCTGTGCCTAGGCCTCGGTTTAGGCCTCCTTGGAGAGGAGGTTGCTGGCAGGGGCTGTCTCCACACTGCAAGGTGCTGGAGCTCAGAGGGCCTCGTCAGAGGGAAGGGACCAGCAAGGGGTTGGATGCCCAAGACCTCTTTGGCCAAGCAGCCTCAGGGCAGCAGGGAGGGCAAGAGGCCCAACTTGCCCCTAGGTCGGCTCTGCCACGTCCCACACAGGCGGCCAGCCCAGCAGCTGCCTGACAGACTCTGGCTCCCCCGAGCTCTCTGCCGGTGCAGGGGGCAGGAACAGACGTGTGCATGTGGTTCTGACTTGGCCTGGGAGTGTGGACACCGTGCCTTGCCCCCAGGCTCAGGGGCAAGGGCCCGGAGTGAGCACCACCCCGAAGCGCTTTTCTCCCGGGCTTGGGAGCATTGTGCAAGTCTGGCGTGAACAGCGGGTGGGAGTGTTGGCAAACAGGACTTTGGAGGCAGCCGGGGAGGTCTTCCAGTGGGAGAGGGCCGGTTGTGCTCAGAGGCCCCACAGGTCAGGGGCAGGACCCAGTAGGTCCCCTGCCCCTGGCCAGCCTTTCCCAGACCTTCCTGGCCTCCGGGGGTACTGCCCCACCAAGGGGCAGGCTGCGGGGACTGGGTCCAGACATGCCCGGGCGCCTCCCCAGGCTCATCCCCGCTGGTGCCTTTCCCCTGGTGCTAGGTCTCGGTTGAGGCCTCCTTGGAGAGGAGGTTGCTGGCAGGGGCTGTCTCCACACTGCAAGGTGCTGGAGCTCAGAGGGCCTCGTCAGAGGGAAGGGACAAGCAAAGGGCTGGATGTCCAAGACCTCTTTGGCCCAGCAGCCTCAGGGCAGCAGGGAGAGCAAGAGGCCCAACTTGCCCCTAGGTCGGCTCTGCCCCTTCCCACAAAGGCGGCCAGCCCAGCAGCTGCCTGACAGACTCTGGCTCCCCCGAGCTCTCTGCCGGTGCAGGGGTCAGGAACAGACGTGTGCATGTGGTTCTGCCTTGGCCTGGGAGTGTGTTCCCCCTGCCTGGCCCCCAGGCTCAGGGGCAAGGACCCGGAAAGAGCACCACCCCGAAGCGCTTTTCTCCCGGGCTTGGGAGCATTGTGCGCACTTGGTGGGAACAGTGGGCGGGAGCGCGTGCAAAACGGCCTTTGGAGGCAGCCGGGGAGGTCTTCCAGTGGGAGAGGGCCGGTTGTGCTCAGAGGCCCCACAGGCCAGGGGCAGGACCCAGCAGGTCCCCTGCCCCTGGTCAGACTTGCCCAGACCTTCCTGGCCTCCGGGGGTACTGCCCCACCAAGGGGCAGGCTGCGGGGACTGGGTTCAGACATGCCTGGGCGCCTCCCCAGGCTCATCCCCGCTGGTGCCTTTCCCCTGGGCATAGGCCTCGGTTGATGCCTCCTTGGAGAGGAGGTTGCTGGCAGGGGCTGTCTCCACACTGCAAGGTGCTGGAGCTCAGAGGGCCTCGTCAGAGGGAAGGGACCAGTAAGGGGCTGGATGCCCAAGACGTCTTTGGCCCAGCAGCCTCAGGGCAGCAGGGAGAGCAAGAGGCCCAACTTGCCCCTAGGGCGGCTCTGCCCCTTCCCACACAGGCGGCCAACCCAGCAGCTGCCTGCCAGACTCTGGCTCCCCCAAGCTCTCTGCCGGTGCAGGGGACAGGAACAGACGTGGGCATGTGGTTCTGCCTTGGCCAGGGAGTGTGTTCCCCGTGCCTTGCCCCCAGGCTCAGGGGCAAGGGCCCGGAGAGAGAACCACCCCAATGCGCTTTTCTCCCGGGCTTGGGAGCTTTGTGCGAGCCTGGCGTGAACAGCGGGCGGGAGTGTTAGCAAACAGGACTTTGGAGGCAGCCGGGGAGGTCTTCCAGTGGGAGAGGGCCGGTTGTGCTCAGAGGCCCCACAGGCCAGGGGCAGGACCCAGCAGGGCCCCTGACCCTGGCCAGCCTTGCCCAGACCTTCCTGGCCTCCGGGGGTACTGCCCCACCAAGGGGCAGGCTGCGGGGACTGGGTCCAGACATCCCCGGGCGCCTCCCCAGGCTCATCCCCGCTGGTGCCTTTCCCCTGGGCCTAGGCCTCGGTTGAGGCCTCCTTGGAGAGGAGGTTGCTGGCAGGGGCTGTCTCCACACTGCAAGGTGCTGGAGATCAGAGGGCCTCGTCAGAGGGAAGGGACCAGCAAAGGGCTGGATGCCCAAGACCTCTTTGACCCAGCAGCCTCAGGGCAGCAGGGAGAGCAAGAGGCCCAACTTGCCCCTAGGTCGGCTCTGCCCCGTCCCACACAGGCGGCCAGCCCAGCAGCAGCCTGGCAGTCTCTGGCTCCCCCGAGCTCTCTGCCGGTGTAGGGGGCAGGAACAAACGTGTGCATGTCGTTCTGCCTTGGCCTGGGAGTGTGTTCCCCCTGCCTGGCCCCCAGGCTCAGGGGCAAGGGCCCGGTGAGAGCACCACCCCGAAGCGCTTTTCTCCCGGGCTTGGGAGCATTGTGCGTGCCTGGCGGGAACAGCGGGCGGGAGTGTTTGCAAACCGGCCTTTCGAGGCAGACGGGGAGGTCTTCCAGCGGGAGAGTGCCGGTTGTGCTCAGACGCCCCACAGGCCAGGGGCAGGACCCAGCAGTGTCCCTGCCCCTGGCAGCCTTGCCCAGACCTTCCTGGCCTCCGGGGGTACTGCCCCACCAAGGGGCAGGCTGTGGGGACTGGGTCCAGACATGCCCGGGCGCCTCCCCAGGCTCATCCCTGCTGGTGCCTTTCCCCTGGGCCTAGGCCTCGGTTGAGGACTCCTTGGAGAGGAGGTTGCTGGCAGGGGCTGTCTCCACACTGCAAGGTGCTGGAGCTCAGAGGGCCTCGTCAGAGGGAAGGGACCAGCAAGGGGCTGGATGCCCAAGACCTCTTTGGCCCAGGAGCCTCAGGGCAGCAGGGAGAGCAAGAGGCCCAACTTGCCCCTAGGTCGGCTCTGCCCCTTCCCACACAGGCGGCCAGCCCAGCAGCTGCCTGACAGACTCTGGCTCCCCCGAGCTCTCTGCCGGTGCAGGGGGCAGATCAGACGTGTGCATGTGGTTCTGCCTTGTCCTGGGAGTGTGGACACCCTGCCTTGCCCCCAGGCTCAGGGGCAAGGGCCCGGAGAGAGCACCACCCTGAAGCGCTTTTCTCCCGGGCTTGGGAGCATTGTGCACGCCTGCTGGGAACAGTGGGCGGGAGCGCTTGCAAACCGGCCTTTGGAGGCAGCCGGGGAGGTCTTCCAGTGGGAGAGGGCCGGTTGTGCTCAGAGGCCCCACAGGCCAGGGGCAGGACGCAGCAGGGCCCCTGCCCCTGGCCAGCCTTGCCCAGACCTTCCTGGCCTCCGGGGGTACTGCCCCACCAAGGGGCAGGCTGCGGGGCCTGTGTCCAGACATGCCCGGGCGCCTCCCAGGCTCATCCCCGCTGGTGCCTTTCCCCTCGGCCTAGGCCTCGGTTGAGGCCTCCTTGGAGAGGAGGTTGCTGGCAGGGGCTGTCTCCACACTGCAAGGTGCTGGAGCTCAGAGGGCCTCGTCAGAGGGAAGGGACCAGTAAGGGGCTGGATGCCCAAGACGTCTTTGGCCCAGCAGCCTCAGGGCAGCAGGGAGAGCAAGAGGCCCAACTTGCCCCTAGGGCGGCTCTGCCCCTTCCCACACAGGCGGCCAACTCAGCAGCTGCCTGACAGACTCTGGCTCCCCCAAGCTCTCTGCCGGTGCAGGGGACAGGAACAGACGTGGGCATGTGGTTCTGCCTTGGCCTGGGAGTGTGTTCCCCCTGCCTTGCCCCCAGGCTCAGGGGCAAGGGCCCGGAGAGAGCACCACCCCGAAGCGCTTTTCTCCCGGGCTTGGGAGCATTGTGCGAGCCTGGCGTGAACAGCGGGCGGGAGTGTTTGTAAACAGGACTTTGGAGGCAGCCGGGGACGTCTTCCAGTGGGAGAGGGCCGGTTGTGCTCAGAGGCCCCACAGGCCAGGGGCAGGACCCAGCAGAGCCCCTGCCCCTGGCCAGCCTTGCCCAGACCTTCCTGGCCTCCGGGGGTACTGCCCCACCAAGGGGCAGGCTGCGGGGACAGGGTCCAGACATGCCCGGGCGCCTCCCCAGGCTCATCCCCGCTGGTGCCTTTCCCCTGGGCCTAGGCCTCGGTTGAGGCCTCCTTGGAGAGGAGGTTGCTGGCAGGGGCTGTCTCCACACTGCAAGGTGCTGGAGCTCAGAGGGCCTCGTCAGAGGGAAGGGACCAGCAAGGGGCTGGATGCCCAAGACCTCTATGGCCCAGCAGCCTCAGGGCAGCAGGGAGAGCAAGAGGCCCAACTTGCCCCTAGGTCGGCTCTGCCACTTCCCACACAGGCGGCCAGCCCAGCAGCTGCCTGACAGACTCTGGCTCCCCCGAGCTCTCTGCCGGTGCAGGGGGCAGATCAGACGTGTGCATGTGGTTCTGCCTTGGCCTGGGAGTGTGGACACCCTGCCTTGCCCCCAGGCTCAGGGGCAAGGGCCCAGAGAGAGCACCACCCTGAAGCGCTTTTCTTCCGGGCTTAGGCGCATTGTGCCCGCCTGCTGGTAACAGTGGCCGGGAGCGCTTGCAAACCGGCCTTTGGAGGCAGCCGGGGAGGTCTTCCAGTGGGAGAGGGCCGGTTGTGCTCAGAGGCCCCACTGGCCAGGGGCAGGACCCAGCAGGGCCCCTGCCCCTGGCCAGCCTTACCCAGACCTTCCTGGCCTCCGGGGGTACTGCCCCACCAAGGGGCAGGCTGCGGGGACTGGGTCCAGACATGCTCGGGCGCCTCCCCTGGCTCATCCCCGCTGGTGCCTTTCCCCTGGGCCTAGGCCTCGGTTGAGGCCTCCTTGGAGAGGAGGTTGCTGGCAGGGGCTGTCTCCACACTGCAAGGTGCTGGAGCTCAGAGGGCCTCGTCAGAGGGAAGGGACCAGTAAGGGGCTGGATGCCCAAGACGTCTTTGGCCCAGCAGCCTCAGGGCAGCAGGGAGAGCAAGAGGCCCAACTTGCCCCTAGGGCGACTCTGCCCCTTCCCACACAGGCGGCCAACCCAGCAGCTGCCTGACAGACTCTGGCTCCCCCAAGCTCTCTGCCGGTGCAGGGGACAGGAACAGACGTGGGCATGTGGTTCTGCCTTGGCCTGGGAGTGTGTTCCCCATGCCTTGCCCCCAGGCTCAGGGGCAAGGGCCCGGAGAGAGCACCACCCCGAAGCGCTTTTCTCCCGGGCTTGGGAGCATTGTGCAAGTCTGGCGTGAACAGCGGGTGGGAGTGTTGGCAAACAGGACTTTGGAGGCAGCCGGGGAGGTCTTCCAGTGGGAGAGGGCCGGTTGTGCTCAGAGGCCCCACAGGCCAGGGGCAGGACCCAGTAGGTCCCCTGCCCCTGGCCAGCCTTTCCCAGACCTTCCTGGCCTCCGGGGGTACTGCCCCACCAAGGGGCAGGCTGCGGGGACTGGGTCCAGACATGCCCGGGCGCCTCCCCAGGCTCATCCCCGCTGGTGCCTTTCCCCTGGTCCTAGGTCTCAGTTGAGGCCTCCTTGGAGAGGAGGTTGCTGGCAGGGGCTGTCTCCACACTGCAAGGTGCTGGAGCTCAGAGGGCCTCGACAGAGGGAAGGGACAAGCAAAGGGCTGGATGTCCAAGACCTCTTTGGCCCAGCAGCCTCAGGGCAGCAGGGAGAGCAAGAGGCCCAACTTGCCCCTAGGTCGGCTCTGCCCCTTCCCACAAAGGCGGCCAGCCCAGCAGCTGCCTGACAGACTCTGGCTCCCCCGAGCTCTCTGCCGGTGCAGGGGTCAGGAACAGACGTGTGCATGTGGTTCTGACTTGGCCTGGGAGTGTGTTCCCCCTGCCTGGCCCCCAGGCTCAGGGGCAAGGACCCGGAAAGAGCACCACCCCGAAGCGCTTTTCTCCCGGGCTTGGGAGCATTGTGCGCACTTGGTGGGAACAGTGGGCGGGAGTGCGTGCAAAACGGCCTTTGGAGGCAGCCGGGGAGGTCTTCCAGTGGGAGAGGGCCGGTTGTGCTCAGAGGCCCCACAGGCCAGGGGCAGGACCCAGCAGGTCCCCTGCCCCTGGTCAGACTTGCCCAGACCTTCCTGGCCTCCAGGGGTACTGCCCCACCAAGGGGCAGGCTGCGGGGACTGGGTCCAGACATGCCCGGGCGCCTCCCCAGGCTCATCCCCGCTGGTGCTTTTCCCCTGGGCCTAGGCCTCGGTTGAGGCCTCCTTGGAGAGGAGATTGCTGGCAGGTGCTGTCTCCACACTGCAAGGTGCTGGAGCTCAGAGGGCCTCGTCAGAGGGAAGGGACCAGCAAAGGGCTGGATGCCCAAGACGTCTTCGGCCCAGCAGCCTCAGGGCAGCAGGGAGAGCAAGAGGCCCAAATTGCCCCTAGGTCGGCTCTGCCCCTTCCCACACAGGCGGCCAGCCCAGCACCTGCCTGAGAGACTCTGGCTCCCCCGAGCTCTCTGCCGGTATAAGGGGCAGGAACAGACGTGTTCATGTCGTTCTGTCTTGGCCTGGGAGTGTGTTCCCCCTGCCTGGCCCGCAGGCTTAGGGGCAAGGGCCCGGAGAGAGCACCACCCCGAAGCGCTTTTCTCCCGGGCTTGGGAGCATTGTGCGTGCCTGGCGGGAACAGCGGGCGGGAGTGCTTGCAAACCGGCCTTTGGAGGCAGACGGGGAGGTCTTCCAGCGCGAGAGTGCCGGTTGTGCTCAGACGTCCAACAGGCCAGGGGCAGGACCCAGCACTGTCCCTGCCCCTGGCAGCCTTGCACAGACCTTCATGGCCTCCGGGGGTACTGCCCCACCAAGGGGCAGGCTGCGGGGACTGGGTCCAGACATGCCCGGGCGCCTCCCCAGGCTCATCCCCGCTGGTGTCTTTCCCCTAGGCCTAGGCCTCGGTTGAGGCCTCATTGGAGAGGAGGTTGCTGGCAGGGGCTGTCTCCACACTGCAAGGTGCTGGAGCTCAGAGGGCCTCGTCAGAGGGAAGGGACCAGCAAGGGGCTGGATGCCCAAGACCTCTTTGGCCCAGCAGCCTCAGGGCAGCAGGGAGAGGAAGAGGCCCAACTTGCCCCTAGGTCGGCTCTAACCCTTCCCACACAGGCGGCCAGCCCAGCACCTGCCTGACAGACTCTGGCTCCCCAGAGCTCTCTGCCGGTGCAGGGGTCAGGAACAGACGTGTGCATGTGGTTCTGCCTTGGTCTGGGAGTGTGGACCCACTGCCTGGCCCCCAGGCTCAGGGGCAAGGGCCCGGAGAGAGCACCACCCCGAAGCGCTTTTCTCCCGGGCTTGGGAGCATTGTGCGAGCCTGGCGTGAACAGCGGGCGGGAGTGTTTGCAAACAGGACTTTGGAGGCAGCTGGGGAGGTCTTCCAGTGGGAGAGGGCCAGTTGTGCTCAGAGGCCTCACAGGCCAGGGGCAGGACCCAGCAGGGCCCCTGCCCCTGGCCAGCCTTGCCCAGACCTTCCTGGCCTCCGGGGGTACTGCCCCACCAAGGGGCAGGCTGCGGGGACTGGGTCCAGACATGTCCGTGCGCCTCCCCAGGATCATCCCCGCTGGTGCTTTTCCCCTGGGCGTAGGCCTCGGTTCAGGCCTCTTTGGAGAGGAGGTTGCTGGCAGGGGCTGTCTCCACACTGCAAGGTGCTGGAGCTCAGAGGGCCTCGTCAGAGGGAAGGGACCAGCAAAGGGCTGGATGCCCAAGACCTCTTTGACCCAGCAGCCTCAGGGCAGCAGGGAGAGCAAGAGGCCCAACTTGCCCCTAGGTCGGCTCTGCCCCTTCCCACACAGGCGGCCAGCCCAGCAGCTGCCTGACAGACTTTGGCTCCCCCGAGCTCTCTGCCGGTGCATGGGGCAGGAACAGACGTGTGCATGTCGTTCTGCCTTGGCCTGGGAGTGTGGACACCCTGCCTGGCCCCCAGGCTCAGGGGAAAGGGCCCGGAGAGAGCACCACCCCGAGGCGATTTTCTCCCGGGCTTGGGAGCGTTGTGCGCCCTTGGTTGGAACAGTGGGCGGGAGTGCTTGCAAACCGGCCTTTGGAGGCAGCCGGGGACGTCTTCCAGTGGGAGAGGGCCGGTTGTGCTCAGAGGCCCCACAGGCCAGGGGCAGGACCCAGCAGGTCCCCTGCCCCTGGCCAGCCTTTCCCAGACCTTCCTCGCCTCCGGGGGTACTGCGCCACCAAGGGGCAGGCTGCGGGGACTGGGTCCATACATGCCCGGGCGCCTCCCCAGGCTCATCCCCGCTGGTGCCTTTCCCCTGTGCCTAGGCCTCGGTTTAGGCCTCCTTGGAGAGGAGGTTGCTGGCAGGGGCTGTCTCCACAGTGCAAGGTGCTGGAGCTCAGAGGGCCTCGTCAGAGGGAAGGGACCAGCAAGGGGTTGGATGCCCAAGACCCCTTTGGCCAAGCAGCCTCAGGGCAGCAGGGAGGGCAAGAGGCCCAACTTGCCCCTAGGTCGGCTCTGCCACTTCCCACACAGGCGGCCAGCCCAGCAGCTGCCTGACAGACTCTGGCTCCCCCGAGCTCTCTGCCGGTGCAGGGGGCAGGAACAGACGTGTGCATGTGGTTCTGACTTGGCCTGGGAGTGTGGACACCGTGCCTTGCCCCCAGGCTCAGGGGCAAGGGCCCGGAGAGAGCACCACCCCGAAGCGCTTTTCTCCCGGGCTTGGGAGCATTGTGCAAGTCTGGCGTGAACAGCGGGTGGGAGTGTTGGCAAACAGGACTTTGGAGGCAGCCGGGGAGGTCTTCCAGTGGGAGAGGGCCGGTTGTGCTCAGAGGCCCCACAGGCCAGGGGCAGGACCCAGTAGGTCCCCTGCCCCTGGCCAGCCTTTCCCAGACCTTCCTGGCCTCCGGGGGTACTGCCCCACCAAGGGGCAGGCTGCGGG
This sequence comes from Dama dama, assembly GCF_033118175.1. NCBI lineage: Eukaryota > Metazoa > Chordata > Mammalia > Artiodactyla > Cervidae > Dama > Dama dama. The sequence goes on along the minus strand of NW_026870997.1, from coordinate 598,564 downwards.
GACTGGGTCCAGACATGCCCGGGCGCCTCCCCAGGCTCATCCCCGCTGGTGCCTTTCCCCTGGTCCTAGGTCTCGGTTGAGGCCTCCTTGGAGAGGAGGTTGCTGGCAGGGGCTGTCTCCACACTGCAAGGTGCTGGAGCTCAGAGGGCCTCGTCAGAGGGAAGGGACAAGCAAAGGGCTGGATGTCCAAGACCTCTTTGGCCCAGCAGCCTCAGGGCAGCAGGGAGAGCAAGAGGCCCAACTTGCCCCTAGGTCGGCTCTGCCCCTTCCCACAAAGGCGGCCAGCCCAGCAGCTGCCTGACAGACTCTGGCTCCCCCGAGCTCTCTGCCGGTGCAGGGGTCAGGAACAGACGTGTGCATGTGGTTCTGCCTTGGCCTGGGAGTGTGTTCCCCCTGCCTGGCCCCCAGGCTCAGGGGCAAGGACCCGGAAAGAGCACCACCCCGAAGCGCTTTTCTCCCGGGCTTGGGAGCATTGTGCGCACTTGGTGGGAACAGTGGGCGGGAGTGCGTGCAAAACGGCCTTTGGAGGCAGCCGGGGAGGTCTTCCAGTGGGAGAGGGCCGGTTGTGCTCAGAGGCCCCACAGGCCAGGGGCAGGACCCAGCAGGTCCCCTGCCCCTGGTCAGACTTGCCCAGACCTTCCTGGCCTCCAGGGGTACTGCCCCACCAAGGGGCAGGCTGCGGGGACTGGGTCCAGACATGCCCGGGCGCCTCCCCAGGCTCATCCCCGCTGGTGCTTTTCCCCTGGGCCTAGGCCTCGGTTGAGGCCTCCTTGGAGAGGAGATTGCTGGCAGGTGCTGTCTCCACACTGCAAGGTGCTGGAGCTCAGAGGGCCTCGTCAGAGGGAAGGGACCAGCAAGGGGCTGGATGCCCAAGACCTCTTTGGCCCAGCAGCCTCAGGGCAGCAGGGAGAGGAAGAGGCCCAACTTGCCCCTAGGTCGGCTCTGCCCCTTCCCACACAGGCGGCCAGCCCAGCAGCTGCCTGACAGACTCTGGCTCCCCCGAGCTCTCTGCCGGTGCAGGGGGCAGATCAGACGTGTGCATGTGGTTCTGCCTTGTCCTGGGAGTGTGGACACCCTGCCTTGCCCCCAGGCTCAGGGGCAAGGGCCCGGAGAGAGCACCACCCTGAAGCGCTTTTCTCCCGGGCTTGGGAGCATTGTGCACGCCTGCTGGGAACAGTGGGCGGGAGCGCTTGCAAACCGGCCTTTGGAGGCAGCCGGGGAGGTCTTCCAGTGGGAGAGGGCCAGTTGTGCTCAGAGGCCCCACAGGCCAGGGGCAGGACGCAGCAGGGCCCCTGCCCCTGGCCAGCCTTGCCCAGACCTTCCTGGCCTCCGGGGGTACTGCCCCACCAAGGGGCAGGCTGCGGGGACTGGGTCCAGACATGCCTGGGCGCCTCCCCAGGCTCATCCCCGCTGGTGCCTTTCCCCTGGGCATAGGCCTCGGTTGTTGCCTCCTTGGAGATGAGGTTGCTGGCAGGGGCTGTCTCCACACTGCAAGGTGCTGGAGCTCAGAGGGCCTCGTCAGCGGGAAGGGACCAGCAAGGGGCTGGATGCCCAAGACCTCTTTGGCCCAGCAGCCTCAGGGCAGCAGGGAGAGCAAGAGGCCCAACTTGCCCCTAGGTCGGCTCTGCCCCTTCCCACACAGGCAGCCAACCCAGCAGCTGCCTGATAGACTCTGGCTCCCCCGAGCTCTCTGCCGGTTCAGGGGTCAGGAACAGACGTGTGCATGTGGTTCTGCCTTGGTCTGGGAGTGTGGACCCACTGCCTGGACCCCAGGCTCAGGGGCAAGGGCCCGGAGAGAGCAACACCCCGAAGCGCTTTTCTCCTGGCCTTGGGAGCGTTGTGCGTGCCTGGCGGGAACAGCGGGCGGGAGTGTTGGCAAACCCGCCTTTGAAGGCAGCCGGGGAGGTCTTCCAGTGGGAGAGGGCCGGTTGTGCTCAGAGGCCCCACAGGCCAGGGGCAGGACCCAGCAGGGCCCCTGCCCCTGGCCAGCCTTTCCCAGACCTTCCTGGCCTCCGGGGGTACTGCCCCACCAAGGGGCAGGCTGCGGGGACTGGGTCCAGACATGCCCGGGCGCCTCCCCAGGCTCAACCCCGCTGGTGCTTTTCCCCTGCTCCTAGGCCTCGGTTGAGGCCTCCTTGGAGAGGAGATTGCTGGCAGGTGCTGTCTCCACACTGCAAGGTGCTGGAGCTCAGAGGGCCTCGTCAGAGGGAAGGGACCAGCAAAGGGCTGGATGCCCAAGACGTCTTTGGCCCAGCAGCCTCAGGGCAGCAGGGAGAGCAAGAGGCCCAACTTGCCCCTAGGTCGGCTCTGCCCCTTCCCACACAGGCGGCCAGCCCAGCACCTGCCTGAGAGACTCTGGCTCCCCCGAGCTCTCTGCCGGTGTAGGGGGCAGGAACAGACGTGTTCATGTCGTTCTGTCTTGGCCTGGGAGTGTGTTCCCCCTGCCTGGCCCGCAGGCTTAGGGGCAAGGGCCCGGAGAGAGCACCACCCCGAAGCGCTTTTCTCCCGGGCTTGGGAGCATTGTGCGTGCCTGGCGGGAACAGCGGGCGGGAGTGCTTGCAAACCGGCCTTTGGAGGCAGACGAGGAGGTCTTCCAGCGCTAGAGTGCCGGTTGTGCTCAGACGTCCAACAGGCCAGGGGCAGGACCCAGCACTGTCCCTGCCCCTGGCAGCCTTGCACAGACCTTCCTGGCCTCCGGGGGTACTGCCCCACCAAGGGGCAGGCTGCGGGGACTGGGTCCAGACATGCCCGGGCGCCTCCCCAGGCTCATCCCCGCTGGTGTCTTTCCCCTAGGCCTAGGCCTCGGTTGAGGCCTCATTGGAGAGGAGGTTGCTGGCAGGGGCTGTCTCCACACTGCAAGGTGCTGGAGCTCAGAGGGCCTCGTCAGAGGGAAGGGACCAGCAAGGGGCTGGATGCCCAAGACCTCTTTGGCCCAGCAGCCTCATGGCAGCAGGGAGAGGAAGAGGCCCAACTTGCCCCTAGGTCGGCTCTGCCCCTTCCCACACAGGCGGCCAGCCCATCACCTGCCTGACAGACTCTGGCTCCCCAGAGCTCTCTGCCGGTGCAGGGGTCAGGAACAGACGTGTGCATGTGGTTCTGCCTTGGTCTGGGAGTGTGGACCCACTGCCTGGCCCCCAGGCTCAGGGGCAAGGGCCCGGAGAGAGCACCACCCCGAAGCGCTTTTCTCCCGGGCTTGGGAGCATTGTGCGCGCCTGGCGGGAACAGTGGGCGGGAGTGCTTGCAAACCGGCCTTTGGAGGCAGCCGGGGAGGTCTTCCAGTGGGAGAGGGCCGGTTGTGCTCAGAGGCCCCACAGGCCATGGGGAGGACCCAGCAGGGCCCCTGCCCCTGGCCAGCCTTGCCCAGATCTTCCTGGCCTCCGGGGGTACTGCCCCACCAAGGGGCAGGCTGCGGGGACTGGGTCCAGACATGCCCGGGCGCCTCCCCAGGCTCATCCCCGCTGCTGCCTTTCCCCTGGGCCTAGGCCTCGGTTGAGGCCTCCTTGGAGAGGATGTTGCTGGCAGGGGCTGTCTCCACACTGCAAGGTGCTGGAGCTCAGAGGGCCTCGTCAGAGGGAAGGGACCAGCAAGGGGCTGGATGCCCAAGACCTCTTTGGCCCAGCAGCCTCATGGCAGCAGGGAGAGGAAGAGGCCCAACTTGCCCCTAGGTCGGCTCTGCCCCTTCCCACACAGGCGGCCAGCCCAGCAGCTGCCTGACAGACTCTGGCTCCCCCGAACTCTCTGCCGGTGCAGGGGTCAGGAACAGACGTGTGCATGTGGTTCTGCCTTGGTCTGGGAGTGTGGACCAACTGCCTGGACCCCAGGCTCAGGGGCAAGGGCCCGAGGAGAGCACCACCCCGAAGCGCTTTTCTCCCGGGCTTGGGAGAATTGTGCGTGCCTAGCGGGAACAGCGGGCGGGAGTGTTGGCAAACTGGCCTTTGGAGGGAGCCGGGGAGTTCTTCCAGTGGGAGAGGGCCGGTTGTGCTCAGAGGCCCCACAGGCCAGGGGCAGGACCCAGCAGGGCCCCTGCCCCTGGCCAGCCTTGCCCAGACCTTCCTGGCCTCCGGGGGTACTGCCCCACCAAGGGGCAGGCTGCGGGGACTGGGTCCAGACATGCCCGGGCGCCTCCCCAGGCTCATCCCCGCTGGTGCCTTTCCCCTGGGCCTAGGCCTCGGTTGAGGCCTCCTTGGAGAGGAGGTTGCTGGCAGGGGCTGTCTCCACACTGCAAGGTGCTGGAGCTCAGAGGGCCTCGTCAGAGGGAAGGGACCAGCAAGGGGCTGGATGCCCAAGACCTCTATGGCCCAGCAGCCTCAGGGCAGCAGGGAGAGCAAGAGGCCCAACTTGCCCCTAGGTCGGCTCTGCCACTTCCCACACAGGCGGCCAGCCCAGCAGCTGCCTGACAGACTCTGGCTCCCCCGAGCTCTCTGCCGGTGCAGGGGACAGGAACAGACGTGTGCATGTGGTTCTGCCTTGGTCTGGGAGTGTGATCCCCCTGCCTTGCCCACAGGCTCAGGGGCAAGGGCCCGGAGAGAGCACCACCCCGAAGCGCTTTTCTCCCGTGATCGGGAGCATTGTGTGCGGCTGGCGGGACAGCGGGAGGGAGTACTTGAAATCCAGCCTTTGGAGGCAGCCGGGGAGGTCTTCCAAGGGCCGGACTGATCACCACCCCAAAATGCTTTTCTCTCGGGCTTGGGAGCATTGTGCGCGGCTGTCGGGAACAACGGACATGAATGCTTGCAAACCGGCCTTTGGAGGCAGCCCGGGAGGTCTTCCAAGGGCCCGGAGAGAGCACCACCCCAAAATGCTTTTCTCCCGGGCTTGGGAGCATTGTGCGTGGCTGGCGGAAGCAGCGGGAATGAGTACTTACAAACCGGCCTTTGGAGGCAGCCGGGGAGGTCTTGAAAGTGCCCGGAGAGAGCACCACCCCGAAGCGCTTTTCTCCCGGGCTTGGGAACATTGTGCGCGGCTGGCGGGAACAGCAGGCAGGACTGCTTGCAAACTGGCCTTTGGAGGCAGCCGGGGAGGTCTTCCAAGGGCCCGGAGTGAGCACCACCCCAAAATGCTTTTCTCCCGGGCTTGGGAGCATTGTGCGCGGCTGGTGGGAACAACGGGCATGAGTTCTTGCAAACCGGCCTTTGGAGGCAGCCGGGGACGTCTTCCAAGGGCCCGGAGAGAGCACCACCCCGAAGCGCTTTTCTCCCGGGCTTGGGAGCATTGTGCGCGGCTGGCGGGAACAGCAGGCAGGACTGCTTGCAAACTAGCCTTTGGAGGCAGCCGGGGAGGTCTTCCAAGGGCCCGGAGTGAGCACCACCCCAAAATGCTTTTCTCCCGGGCTTGGGAGCATTGTGCGCGGCTGGTGGGAACAACGGGCATGAGTGCTTGCAAACCGGCCTTTGGAGGCAGCCGGGGACGACTTCCAAGGGCCCGGAGAGATCACCACCCCGAAGCACTTTTCTCCCGGGCTTGGGAGCATTGTGCGTGGCTGGCGGGAACAGCAGGAAGGAGTCCTTGCAAACCGGCCTTTGGAGGCAGCGGGGGAGGTCCTCCAAGGGCCTGTAGAGAGCACCACCCCGAAGCGCTTTTCTCCCGGGCTTGGGAGTATTGTGCGCGGGTGGCAGGAACAGCAGGCAGGAGTGCTTGAAAACCGGCCTTTGCAGGCAGCCGGGGAGGACTTCCAGGGCCCGGTGTGAGCACCACCCCAAAAAGCTTTTCTCCCGGGCTTGGGAGCATTGTGCGCGGCTGGTGGGAACAGCGGGCATGAGTGCTTGCAAACTGGCCACTGGAGGCAGCCGGGGAGGTCTTCCAAGGGCCTGTAGAGAGCACCACCCCAAAATGCTTCTCTCCCGGTCTTGGGAGCATTGTGCGTGGCTGGCGGGAACAGCAGGAAGGAGTCCTTGCAAACCGGCCTTTGGAGGCAGCCGGGGAGGTCTTCCAAGGGCCTGTAGAGAGCACCACCCCGAAGCGCTTTTCTCCCGGGCTTGGGAGCATTGTGCGCAGGTGGCGGGAACAGCAGGCAGGAGTGCTTGAAAACTGGCCTTTGGAGGCAGCCGGGGAGGTCTTCCAGGGCCCGGAGTGAGCACCACCCCAAAAAGCTTTTCTCCCGGGCTTGGGAGCATTGTGCGCGGCTGGTGGGAACAGCGGACATGAGTGCTTGCAAACTGGCCATTGGAGGCAGCCGGGGAGGTCTTCCAAGGGCCCGCAGTGAGCACCACCCCAAAATGCTTTTCTCCCGGGCTTGGGAGCATTGTGCGTGGCTGGCGGGAACAGCAGGAAGGAGTCCTTGCAAACCGGCCTTTGGAGGCAGCCGGGGAGGTCTTCCAAGGGCCTGTAGAGAGCACCACCCCGAAGCGCTTTTCTCCCGCGCTTGGGAGCATTCTGCGCGGGTGGCGGGAACAGCAGGCAGGAGTGCTTGAAAACCGTCCTTTGGAGGCAGCCGGGGAGGTCTTCCAGGGCCCGGTGTGAGCACCACCCCAAAATGCTTTTCTCCCGGGCTTGGGAGCATTGTGCGCGGATGGCGGGAACAGCGAGTCGGAGTGCTTCCAAACCGGCCTTTGGGGGCACCCCGGGAGGTCTTCCATGGGCACGGAGAGAACACCACCCCGAAGCGCTTTTCTCCGGGGTTTTGGAGGATTGTGCGTGGCTGGCGGGAACAGCGAGTGGGAGTGCTTGCAAACCGGCCTTTGGGGGCAGCCAGGGAGGTCCTCCATTGGCACGGAGAGAACACCACCCCGAAGCGCTTTTCTCCCGGGCTTGGGAGCATTGTGCGAGGCTGGCGGGAACAGCGGGCGGGAGTGCTTGCAAACCGGCCTTTGGAGGCAGCTTGGGAGGTCTTCCAAGGGCCCGGAGAGAGCACCATCCCGAAGCACTTTTCTCACGGAATTGGGAGCATTGTTCGCGGCTGTCGGGAACAGAGGACATGAGTGCTTGCAAACCGGCATTTAGAGGCAGCCGGGGAGTCTTCCAAGGGCCCGGAGAGAGACCACCTCAAAATGCTTTTCTCCCGGGCTTGGGAGCATTGTGTGCGGCTGGCGGGTCAGCGGGAGGGAGTTCTTGAAAACCAGCCTTTGGAGGCAGCCGGGGAGGTCTTCCAAGGGCCGGGAGAGAGCACCACCCCGAAGCGCTTTTCTCCCGGGCTTGGGAGCATTGTGCGCGGCTGGCGGGAACAGCGGGATTGAGTGCTTGCAAACCGGCCTTTGGAGGCAGCCGGGGAGGTCTTCCAAGGGCCGGGAGAGAGCACCACCCCGAAGCGCTTTTCTCCTAGGCTTGGGAGCATTGTGCGCGGCTGGCGGGAACAGCGGGCATGAGTGCTTGCAAACCGGCCTTTGGAGACAAACGGGGAGGTCTTCCAAGGGCCCGTAGAGAGCACCACCCCGAAGCGCTTTTCTCCCGTGATTGGGAGCATTGTGTGCGGCTGGCGGGACAGCGGGAGGGAGTACTTGAAATCCAGCCTTTGGAGGCAACCGGGGAGGTCTTCCAAGGGCCGGGAGAGAGCACCACCCTGAAGGGCTTTTCTCCTGGGCTTGGAGCATTTGCACGGATGGCGGGAACAGCGAGTGGGAGTGCTTGCAAACCGGCATTTGGGGGCAGCCCGGGAGGTCTTTCTTGGGCCCAGAGAGAACACCACCCCGAAACGCTTTTCTCCCGGGCTTGGGAGCATTGTGCGCGGGTGGCGGGAACAGCAGGCAGAAGTGCTTGCAAACCGGCCTTGGAGGCAGCCGGGGAGGTCTTCCAAAGCCCGGAGTGAGCACCACCCCAAAATGCTTTTCTCCCGGGCTTGGGAGCATTGTGCGCGGGTGGCGGGAACAGCAGGCAGAAGTGCTTGCAAACCAGCCTTTGGAGGCAGCCGGGGAGGTCTTCCAGCGGGAGAGTGCCAGTTGTTCTCAGAGGCCCCACAGGCCAGGGGCAGGACCCAGCAGTGTCCCTGCCTCTGGCAGCCTTGCCCAGACCTTCCTCGCCTCCGGGGGTACTACCCAACCAAGGGGCAAGCTGCGGGGCCTGGGTCCAGACATGCCCGGGCGCCTCCCCAGGCTCATCCCCGCTGGTGCCTTTCCCCTGGGCCTAGGCCTCGGTTGAGGCCTCCTTGGAGAGGAGGTTGCCGGCAGGGGCTGTCTGCACACTGCAAGGTGCTGGAGCTCAGAGGGCCTCGTCAGAGGGAAAGGACCAGCAAAGGGCTGGATGCCCAAGACCTCTTTGACCCAGCAGCCTCAGGGCAGCAGGGAGAGCAAGAGGCCCAACTTGCCCCTAGGTCGGCTCTACCCCTTCCCACACAGGCAGCCAGCCCAGCAGCAGCCTGGCAGTCTCTGGCTCCCCCGAACTCTCTGCCGGTGTAGGGGGCAGGAACAGACGTGTGCATGTCGTTCTGCCTTGGCCTGGGAGTGTGTTCCCCCTGCCTGTCCCACAGGCTCAGGGGCAAGGGCCCGGAGAGAGCACCACCCCGAAGCGCTTTTCTCCCGGGCTTGGGAGCATTGAGCGTGCCTGGCGGGAACAGCGGGCGGGAGTGCTTGCAAACCGGCCTTTGGAGGCAGCCGGGGAAGTCTTCCAGCGGGAGAGTGCCGGTTGTGCTCAGACGCCCCACAGGCCAGGGGCAGGACCCAGCAGTGTCCCTGCCCCTGGCAGCCTTGCCCAGACCCTCCTGGCCTCCGGGGGTACTGCCCCACCAAGGGGCAGGCTGCGGGGACTGGGTCCAGACATGGCCGGGCGCCTCCCCAGGCTCATCCCCGCTGGTGCCTTTCCCCTGGGCCTAGGCCTCGGTTGAGGCCTCCTTGGAGAGGAGGTTGCTGGCAGGGGCTGTCTCCACACTGCAAGGTGCTGGACCTCAGAGGGCCTCGTCAGAGGGAAGGGACCAGCAAGGGGCTGGATGCCCAAGACCTCTTTGGCCCAGCAGCCTCAGGGCAGCAGGGAGAGGAAGAGGCCCAACTTGCCCCTAGGTCGGCTCTGCCCCTTCCCACACAGGCGGCCAGCCCAGCAGCTGCCTGACAGACTCTGGCTCCCCCGAGCTCTCTGCCGGTGCAGGGGTCAGGAACAGACGTGTGCATGTGGTTCTGCGTTGGTCTGGGAGTGTGGACCCACTGCTTCGCCCCCACGCTCAGGGGCAAGGGCCCGGAGAGAGCACCACCCCGAAGCGCTTTTCTCCCGGGCTTGGGAGAATTGTGCTTGCCTGGCGGGAACAGCGGGCGGGAGTGTTGGCAAACCGGCCTTTGGAGGCAGCCGGGGAAGTTTTCCAGTGGGAGAGGGCCGGTTGTGCTCAGAGGCCCCACAGGCCAGGGGCAGGACCCAGCAGGGCCCCTGCCCGTGGCCAGCCTTGCCCAGACCTTCCTGGCTTCCGGGGCTACTGCCCCACCAAGGGGCAGGCTGCGGGGACTGGGTCCAGACATGCCCGGGCGCCTCCCCAGGCTCATCCCCGCTGGTGCCTTTCCCCTGGGCCTAGGCCTCGGTTGAGGCCTCCTTGGAGAGGAGGTTGCTGGCAGGGGCTGTCTCCACACTGCAAGGTGCTGGAGCTCAGAGGGCCTCGTCAGAGGGAAGGGACAAGCAAGGGGCTGGATGCCCAAGATCTCTTTGACCCAGCAGCCTCAGGGCATCAGGGAGAGCAAGAGGCCCAACTTGCCCCTAGGTCGGCTCTGCCCCTTCCCACACAGGCGGCCAGCCCAGCAGCTGCCTGACAGACTTTGGCTCCCCCGAGCTCTCTGCCGGTGCATGGGGCAGGAACAGACGTGTGCATGTCGTTCTGCCTTGGCCTGGGAGTGTGGACACCCTGCCTGGCCCTCAGGCTCAGGGGAAAGGGCCCGGAGAGAGCACCACCCCGAGGCGATTTTCTCCCGGGCTTGGGAGCGTTGTGCGCCCTTGGTTGGAACAGTGGGCGGGAGTGCTTGCAAACCGGCCTTTGGAGGCAGCCGGGGACGTCTTCCAGTGGGAGAGGGCCGGTTGTGCTCACAGGCCCCACAGGCCAGGGGCAGGACCCAGCAGGTCCCCTGCCCCTGGCCAGCCTTTCCCAGACCTTCCTCGCCTCCGTGGGTACTGCCCCACCAAGGGGCAGGCTGCGGGGACTGGGTCCATACATGCCCGGGCGCCTCCCCAGGCTCATCCCCGCTGGTGCCTTTCCCCTGTGCCTAGGCCTCGGTTGAGGCCTCTTGGAGAGGAGGTTGCTGGCAGGGGCTGTCTCCACACTGCAAGGTGCTGGAGCTCAGAGGGCCTCGTCAGAGGGAAGGGACCAGCAAGGGGTTGGATGCCCAAGACCTCTTTGGCCCAGCAGCCTCAGGGCAGCAGGGAGGGCAAGAGGCCCAACTTGCCCCTAGGTCGGCCCTGCCACTTCCCACACAGGCGGCCAGCCCAGCAGCTGCCTGACAGACTCTGGCTCCCCCGAGCTCTCTGCCGGTGCAGGGGGCAGGAACAGACGTGTGCATGTGGTTCTGACTTGGCCTGGGAGTGTGGACACCGTGCCTTGACCCCAGGCTCAGGGGCAAGGGCCCGGAGAGAGCACCACCCTGAAGCGCTTTTCTCCCGGGCTTGGGAGCATTGTGCACGCCTGCTGGGAACAGTGGGCGGGAGCGCTTGCAAACCGGCCTTTGGAGGCAGCCGGGGAGGTCTTCCAGTGGGAGAGGGCCGGTTGTGCTCAGAGGCCCCACAGGCCAGGGGCAGGACGCAGCAGGGCCCCTGCCCCTGGCCAGCCTTGCCCAGACCTTCCTGGCCTCCGGGGGTACTGCCCCACCAAGGGGCAGGCTGCGGGGACTGGGTCCAGACATGCTCGGGCGCCTCCCCTGGCTCATCCCCGCTGGTGCCTTTCCCCTGGGCCTAGGCCTCGGTTGAGGCCTCCTTGGAGAGGAGGTTGCTGGCAGGGGCTGTCTCCACACTGCAAGGTGCTGGAGCTCAGAGGGCCTCGTCAGAGGGAAGGGACCAGAAAGGGGCTGGATGCCCAAGACGTCTTTGGCCCAGCAGCCTCAGGGCAGCAGGGAGAGCAAGAGGCCCAACTTGCCCCTAGGTCGGCTCTGCCCCTTCCCACACAGGCGGCCAACCCAGCAGCTGCCTGTCAGACTCTGGCTCCCCCAAGCTCTCTGCCGGTGCAGGGGACAGGAACAGAAGTGGGCATGTGGTTCTGCCTTGGCCAGGGAGTGTGTTCCCCGTGCCTTGCCCCCAGGCTCAGGGGCAAGGGCCCGGAGAGAGAACCACCCCAATGCGCTTTTCTCCCGGGCTTGGGAGCATTGTGCGAGCCTGGCGTGAACAGCGGGCGGGAGTGTTAGCAAACAGGACTTTGGAGGCAGCCGGGGAGGTCTTCCAGTGGGAGAGGGCCGGTTGTGCTCAGAGGCCCCACAGGCCAGGGGCAGGACCCAGCAGGGCCCCTGACCCTGGCCAGCCTTGCCCAGACCTTCCTGGCCTCCGGGGGTACTGCCCCACCAAGGGGCAGGCTGCGGGGACTGGGTCCAGACATCCCCGGGCGCCTCCCCAGGCTCATCCCCGCTGGTGCCTTTCCCCTGGGCCTAGGCCTCGGTTGAGGCCTCCTTGGAGAGGAGGTTGCTGGCAGGGGCTGTCTCCACACTGCAAGGTGCTGGAGATCAGAGGGCCTCGTCAGAGGGAAGGGACCAGCAAAGGGCTGGATGCCCAAGAACTCTTTGACCCAGCAGCCTCAGGGCAGCAGGGAGAGCAAGAGGCCCAACTTGCCCCTAGGTCGGCTCTGCCCCGTCCCACACAGGCGGCCAGCCCAGCAGCAGCCTGGCAGTCTCTGGCTCCCCCGAGCTCTCTGCCGGTGTAGGGGGCAGGAACAGACGTGTGCATGTCGTTCTGCCTTGGCCTGGGAGTGTGTTCCCCCTGCCTGGCCCCCAGGCTCAGGGGCAAGGGCCCGGTGAGAGCACCACCCCGAAGCGCTTTTCTCCCGGGCTTGGGAGCATTGTGCGTGCCTGGCGGGAACAGCGGGCGGGAGTGCTTGCAAACCGGCCTTTCGAGGCAGACGGGGAGGTCTTCCAGCGGGAGAGGGCCGGTTGTGCTCAGAGGCCCCACAGGCCAGGGGCAGGACGCAGCAGGGCCCCTGCACCTGGCCAGCCTTGCCCAGACCTTCCTGGCCTCCGGGGGTACTGCCCCACCAAGGGGCAGGCTGCGGGGACTGGGTCCAGACATGCCCGGGCGCCTCCCCAGGCTCATCCCCGCTGGTGCCTTTCCCCTGGGCCTAGGCCTCGGTTGAGGCCTCCTTGGAGAGGAGGTTGCTGGCAGGGGCTGTCTCCACACTGCAAGGTGCTGGAGCTCAGAGGGCCTCGTCAGAGGGAAGGGACCAGTAAGGGGCTGGATGCCCAAGACGTCTTTGGCCCAGCAGCCTCAGGGCAGCAGGGAGAGCAAGAGGCCCAACTTGCCCCTAGGGCGGCTCTGCCCCTTCCCACACAGGCGGCCAACTCAGCAGCTGCCTGACAGACTCTGGCTCCCCCAAGCTCTCTGCCGGTGCAGGGGACAGGAACAGACGTGGGCATGTGGTTCTGCCTTGGCCTGGGAGTGTGTTCCCCCTGCCTTGCCCCCAGGCTCAGGGGCAAGGGCCCGGAGAGAGCACCACCCCGAAGCGCTTTTCTCCCGGGCTTGGGAGCATTGTGCGAGCCTGGCGTGAACAGCGGGCGGGAGTGTTTGCAAACAGGACTTTGGAGGCAGCCGTGGAGGTCTTCCAGTGGGAGAGGGCCGGTTGTGCTCAGAGGCCTCACAGGCCAGGGGCAGGACCCAGCAGGTCCCCTGCCCCTGGCCAGCCTTGCCCAGACCTTCCTGGCCTCCGGGGGTACTGCCCCACCAAGGGGCAGGCTGCGGGGACTGGGTTCAGACATGCCTGGGCGCCTCCCCAGGCTCATCCCCGCTGGTGCCTTTCCCCTGGGCATAGGCCTCGGTTGATGCCTCCTTGGAGAGGAGGTTGCTGGCAGGGGCTGTCTCCACACTGCAAGGTGCTGGAGCTCAGAGGGCCTCGTCAGCGGGAAGGGACCAGCAAGGGGCTGGATGCCCAAGACCTCTTTGGCCCAGCAGCCTCAGGGCAGCAGGGAGAGCAAGAGGCCCAACTTGCCCCTAGGTCGGCTCTGCCCCTTCCCACACAGGCAGCCAACCCAGCAGCTGCCTGATAGACTCTGGCTCCCCCGAGCTCTCTGCCGGTTCAGGGGTCAGGAACAGACGTGTGCATGTGGTTCTGCCTTGGTCTGGGAGTGTGGACCCACTGCCTGGACCCCAGGCTCTGGGGCAAGTGCCCGGAGAGAGCAACACCCCGAAGCGCTTTTCTCCTGGCCTTGGGAGCGTTGTGCGTGCCTGGCGGGAACAGCGGGCGGGAGTGTTGGCAAACCCGCCTTTGAAGGCAGCCGGGGAGGTCTTCCAGTGGGAGAGGGCCGGTTGTGCTCAGAGGCCCCACAGGCCAGGGGCAGGACCCAGCAGGGACCCTGCCCCTGGCGAGCCTTGCCCAGGCCTTCCTGGCCTCCGGGGGTACTGCCCCACCAAGGGGCAGGCTGCGGGGACTGGGTCCAGACATGCCCGGGCCCCTCCACTGGCTCATCCCCACTGGTGCCTTTCCCCTGTGCCTAGGCCTCGGTTGAGGCCTCCTTGGAGAGGAGGTTGCTGGCAGGGTCTGTCTCAACACTGCAAGGTGCTGGAGCTCAGAGGGCCTCGTCAGAGGGAAGGGACCAGCAAGGGGCTGGATGCTCAAGACCTCTTTGGCCCAGCAGCCTCAGGGCAGCAGGGAGAGCAAGAGGCCCAACTTGCCCCTAGGTCGGCTCTGCCCCTTCCCACACAGGCGGCCAGCCCAGCAGCTGCCTGACAGACTCTGGCTCCCCCCAGCTCTCTGCCGGTGGAGGGGGCAGGAACAGACGTGTGCATGTTGTTGTGCCTTGGCCTGGGACTGTGGATCCCCTGCCTGGCCCCGAGGCTCAGGGGCAAGGGCCCGGAGAGACCACCACCCCGAAGCGCTTTTCTCCCGGGCTTGGGAGCATTGTGCGCGCCTGGCGGGAACAGTGGGCGGGAGTGCTTCCAAACCGGCCTTTGGAGGCAGCCGGGGAGGTCTTCCAGTGGGAGAGGGCCGGTTGTGCTCAGAGCCCCCACAGGCCAGGGGCAGGACCCAGCAGAGCCCCTGCCCCTGGCCAGCCTTGCCCAGACCTTCCTGGCCTCCGGGGGTACTGCCCCACCAAGGGGCAGGCTGCGGGGACAGGGTCCAGACATGCCCGGGCGCCTCCCCTGGCTCAACCCCGCTGGTGCCTTTCCCCTGGGCCTAGGCCTCGGTTGAGGCCTCCTTGGAGAGGAGATTGCTGGCAGGGGCTGTCTCCACACTGCAAGGTGCTGGAGCTCAGAGGGCCTCGTCAGAGGGAAGGGACCAGTAAGGGGCTGGATGCCCAAGACGTCTTTGGCCCTGCAGCCTCAGGGCAGCAGGGAGAGCAAGAGGCCCAACTTGCCCCTAGGTCGGCTCTGCCCCTTCCCACACAGGCGGCCAGCCCAGCACCTGCCTGAGAGACTCTGGCTCCCCCGAGCTCTCTGCCGGTGCAGGGGACAGGAACAGACGTGTGCATGTGTTTCTGCCTTGGTCTGGGAGTGTGTTCCCCCTGCCTTGCCCACAGGCTCAGGGGCAAGGGCCCGGAGAGAGCACCACCCCGAAGCGCTTTTCTCCCGGGCTTGGGAGCATTGTGCGCGCCTGGCGGGAACAGTGGGCGGGAGTGCTTGCAAACCGGCCTTTGGAGGCAGCCGGGGAGGTCTTCCAGTGGGAGAGGGCCGGTTGTGCTCAGAGGCCCCACAGGCCATGGGGAGGACCCAGCAGGGCCCCTGCCCCTGGCCAGCCTTGCCCAGATCTTCCTGGCCTCCGGGGGTACTGCCCCACCAAGGGGCAGGCTGCGGGGACTGGGTCCAGACATGCCCGGGCGCCTCCCCAGGCTCATCCCCGCTGGTGCCTTTCCCCTGGGCCTAGGCCTCGGTTGAGGCCTCCTTGGAGAGGATGTTGCTGGCAGGGGCTGTCTCCACACTGCAAGGTGCTGGAGCTCAGAGGGCCTCGTCAGAGGGAAGGGACCAGCAAGGGGCTGGATGCCCAAGACCTCTTTGGCCCAGCAGCCTCAGGGCAGCAGGGAGAGGAAGAGGCCCAAATTGCCCCTAGCTCGGCTCTGCCCCTTCCCACACAGGCGGCCAGCCCAGCAGCTGCCTGACAGACTCTGGCTCCCCCGAACTCTCTGCCGGTGCAGGGGTCAGGAACAGACGTGTGCATGTGGTTCTGCCTTGGTCTGGGAGTGTGGACCAACTGCCTGGACCCCAGGCTCAGGGGCAAGGGCCCGAGGAGAGCACCACCCCGAAGCGCTTTTCTCCCGGGCTTGGGAGCATTGTGCGCGCTTGGTGGGAACAGTGGGCGGGAGTGCGTGCAAAACGGCCTTTGGAGGCAGCCGGGGAGGTCTTCCAGTGGGAGAGGGCCGGTTGTGCTCAGAGGCCCCACAGGCCAGGGGCAGGACCCAGCAGGGCCCCTGCCCCTGGCCAGCCTTGCCCAGACCTTCCTGGCCTCCGGGGGTACTGCCCCACCAAGGGGCAGGCTGCGGGGACTGGGTCCAGACATGGCCGGGCGCCTCCCCAGGCTCATCCCCGCTGGTGCCTTTCCCCTGGGCCTAGGCCTCGGTTGAGGCCTCCTTGGAGAGGAGGTTGCTGGCAGGGGCTGTCTCCACAGTGCAAGGTGCTGGAGCTCAGAGGGCCTCGTCAGAGGGAAGGGACCAGCAAGGGGCTGGATGCCCAAGACCTCTATGGCCCAGCAGCCTCAGGGCAGCAGGGAGAGCAAGAGGCCCAACTTGCCCCTAGGTCGGCTCTGCCACTTCCCACACAGGCGGCCAGCCCAGCAGCTGCCTGACAGACTCTGGCTCCCCCGAGCTCTCTGCCGGTGCAGGGGGCAGATCAGACGTGTGCATGTGGTTCTGCCTTGGCCTGGGAGTGTGGACACCCTGCCTTGCCCCCAGGCTCAGGGGCAAGGGCCCAGAGAGAGCACCACCCTGAAGCGCTTTTCTTCCGGGCTTAGGCGCATTGTGCCCGCCTGCTGGTAACAGTGGCCGGGAGTGCTTGCAAACCGGCCTTTGGAGGCAGCCGGGGAGGTGTTCCAGTGGGAGAGGGCCGGTTGTGCTCAGAGGCCCCACAGGCCAGGGGCAGGACCCAGCAGGGCCCCTGCCCCTGGCCAGCCTTACCCAGACCTTCCTGGCCTCCGGGGGTACTGCCCAACAAGGGGCAGGCTGCGGGGACTGGGTCCAGACATGCTCGGGCGCCTCCCCTGGCTCATCCCCGCTGGTGCCTTTCCCCTGGGCCTAGGCCTCGGTTGAGGCCTCCTTGGAGAGGAGGTTGCTGGCAGGGGCTGTCTCCACACTGCAAGGTGCTGGAGCTCAGAGGGCCTCGTCAGAGGGAAGGGACCAGTAAGGGGCTGGATGCCCAAGACGTCTTTGGCCCAGCAGCCTCAGGGCAGCAGGGAGAGCAAGAGGCCCAACTTGCCCCTAGGGCGGCTCTGCCCCTTCCCACACAGGCGGCCAACCCAGCAGCTGCCTGACAGACTCTGGCTCCCCCAAGCTCTCTGCCGGTGCAGGGGACAGGAACAGACGTGGGCATGTGGTTCTGCCTTGGCCTGGGAGTGTGTTCCCCATGCCTTGCCCACAGGCTCAGGGGCAAGGGCCCGGAGAGAGCACCACCCCGAAGCGCTTTTCTCCCGGGCTTGGGAGCATTGTGCAAGTCTGGCGTGAACAGCGGGTGGGAGTGTTGGCAAACAGGACTTTGGAGGCAGCCGGGGAGGTCTTCCAGTGGGAGAGGGCCGGTTGTGCTCAGAGGCCCCACAGGCCAGGGGCAGGACCCAGTAGGTCCCCTGCCCCTGGCCAGCCTTTCCCAGACCTTCCTGGCCTCCGGGGGTACTGCCCCACCAAGGGGCAGGCTGCGGGGACTGGGTCCAGACATGCCCGGGCGCCTCCCCAGGCTCATCCCCGCTGGTGCCTTTCCCCTGGTCCTAGGTCTCGGTTGAGGCCTCCTTGGAGAGGAGGTTGCTGGCAGGGGCTGTCTCCACACTGCAAGGTGCTGGAGCTCAGAGGGCCTCGTCAGAGGGAAGGGACAAGCAAAGGGCTGGATGTCCAAGACCTCTTTGGCCCAGCAGCCTCAGGGCAGCAGGGAGAGCAAGAGGCCCAACTTGCCCCTAGGTCGGCTCTGCCCCTTCCCACAAAGGCGGCCAGCCCAGCAGCTGCCTGACAGACTCTGGCTCCCCCGAGCTCTCTGCCGGTGCAGGGGTCAGGAACAGACGTGTGCATGTGGTTCTGCCTTGGCCTGGGAGTGTGTTCCCCCTGCCTGGCCCCCAGGTTCAGGGGCAAGGACCCGGAAAGAGCACCACCCCGAAGCGCTTTTCTCCCGGGCTTGGGAGCATTGTGCGCACTTGGTGGGAACAGTGGGCGGGAGTGCGTGCAAAACGGCCTTTGGAGGCAGCCGGGGAGGTCTTCCAGTGGGAGAGGGCCGGTTGTGCTCAGAGGCCCCACGGGCCAGGAGCAGGACCCAGCAGGTCCCCTGCCCCTGGTCAGACTTGCCCAGACCTTCCTGGCCTCCAGGGGTACTGCCCCACCAAGGGGCAGGCTGCGGGAACTGGGTCCAGACATGCCCGGGCGCCTCCCCAGGCTCATCCCCGCTGGTGCTTTTCCCCTGGGCCTAGGCCTCGGTTGAGGCCTCCTTGGAGAGGAGATTGCTGGCAGGTGCTGTCTCCACACTGCAAGGTGCTGGAGCTCAGAGGGCCTCGTCAGAGGGAAGGGACCAGCAAAGGGCTGGATGCCCAAGACGTCTTTGGCCAAGCAGCCTCAGGGCAGCAGGGAGAGCAAGAGGCCCAACTTGCCCCTAGGTCGGCTCTGCCCCTTCCCACACAGGCGGCCAGCCCAGCACCTGCCTGAGAGACTCTGGCTCCCCCGAGCTCTCTGCCGGTGTAGGGGGCAGGAACAGACGTGTTCATGTCGTTCTGTCTTGGCCTGGGAGTGTGTTCCCCCTGCCTGGCCTGCAGGCTTAGGGGCAAGGGCCCGGAGAGAGCACCACCCCGAAGCGCTTTTCTCCCGGGCTTGGGAGCATTGTGCGTGCCTGGCGGGAACAGCGGGCGGGAGTGCTTGCAAACCGGCCTTTGGAGGCAGACGGGGAGGTCTTCCAACGCGAGAGTGCCGGTTGTGCTCAGACGTCCAACAGGCCAGGGGCAGGACCCAGCACTGTCCCTGCCCCTGGCAGCCTTGCCCAGACCTTCCTGGCCTCCGGGGGTACTGCCCCACCAAGGGGCAGGCTGCGGGGACTGGGTCCAGACATGTCCGTGCGCCTCCCCAGGATCATCCCCGCTGGTGCTTTTCCCCTGGGCGTAGGCCTCGGTTGAGGCCTCTTTGGAGAGGAGGTTGCTGGCAGGGGCTGTCTCCACACTGCAAGGTGCTGGAGCTCAGAGGGCCTCGTCAGAGGGAAGGGACCAGCAAAGGGCTGGATGCCCAAGACCTCTTTGACCCAGCAGCCTCAGGGCAGCAGGGAGAGCAAGAGGCCCAACTTGCCCCTAGGTCGGCTCTGCCCCTTCCCACACAGGCGGCCAGCCCAGCAGCTGCCTGACAGACTCTGGCTCCCCCGAGCTCTCTGCCGGTGCAGGGGGCAGGAACAGACGTGTGCATGTGGTTCTGACTTGGCCTGGGAGTGTGGACACCGTGCCTTGCCCCCAGGCTCAGGGGCAAGGGCCCGGAGAGAGCACCACCCCGAAGCGCTTTTCTCCCGGGCTTGGGAGCATTGTGCAAGTCTGGCGTGAACAGCGGGTGGGAGTGTTGGCAAACAGGACTTTGGAGGCAGCCGGGGAGGTCTTCCAGTGGGAGAGGGCCGGTTGTGCTCAGAGGCCCCACAGGCCAGGGGCAGGACCCAGTAGGTCCCCTGCCCCTGGCCAGCCTTTCCCAGACCTTCCTGGCCTCCGGGGGTACTGCCCCACCAAGGGGCAGGCTGCGGGGACTGGGTCCAGACATGCCCGGGCGCCTCCCCAGGCTCATCCCCGCTGGTGCCTTTCCCCTGGTCCTAGGTCTCGGTTGAGGCCTCCTTGGAGAGGAGGTTACTGGCAGGGGCTGTCTCCACACTGCAAGGTGCTGGAGCTCAGAGGGCCTCGTCAGAGGGAAGGGACAAGCAAAGGGCTGGATGTCCAAGACCTCTTTGGCCCAGCAGCCTCAGGGCAGCAGGGAGAGCAAGAGGCCCAAGTTGCCCCTAGGTCGGCTCTGCCCCTTCCCACAAAGGCGGCCAGCCCAGCAGCTGCCTGACAGACTCTGGCTCCCCCGAGCTCTCTGCCGGTGCAGGGGTCAGGAACAGACGTGTGCATGTGGTTCTGCCTTGGCCTGGGAGTGTGTTCCCCCTGCCTGGCCCCCAGGCTCAGGGGCAAGGACCCGGAAAGAGCACCACCCCGAAGCGCTTTTCTCCCGGGCTTGGGAGCATTGTGCGCACTTGGTGGAAACAGTGGGCGGGAGTGCGTGCAAAACGGCCTTTGGAAGCAGCCGGGGAGGTCTTCCAGTGGGAGAGGGCCGGTTGTGCTCAGAGGCCCCACAGGCCAGGGGCAGGACCCAGCAGGTCCCCTGCCCCTGGTCAGACTTGCCCAGACCTTCCTGGCCTCCAGGGGTACTGCCCCACCAAGGGGCAGGCTGCGGGGACTGGGTCCAGACATGCCCGGGCGCCTCCCCAGGCTCATCCCCGCTGGTGCTTTTCCCCTGGGCCTAGGCCTCTGTTGAGGCCTCCTTGGAGAGGAGATTGCTGGCAGGTGCTGTCTCCACACTGCAAGGTGCTGGAGCTCAGAGGGCCTCGTCCGAGGGAAGGGACCAGCAAAGGGCTGGATGCCTAAGACGTCTTTGGCCCAGCAGCCTCAGGGCAGCAGGGAGAGCAAGAGGCCCAACTTGCCCCTAGGTCGGCTCTGCCCCTTCCCACACAGGCGGCCAGCCCAGCACCTGCCTGAGAGACTCTGGCTCCCCCGAGCTCTCTGCCGGTGTAGGGGGCAGGAACAGACGTGTTCATGTCGTTCTGTCTTGGCCTGGGAGTGTGTTCCCCCTGCCTGGCCCGCAGGCTTAGGGGCAAGGGCCCGGAGAGAGCACCACCCCGAAGCGCTTTTCTCCCGGGCTTGGGAGCATTGTGCGTGCCTGGCGGGAACAGCGGGCGGGAGTGCTTGCAAACCGGCCTTTGGAGGCAGCCGTGGAGGTCTTCCAGCGCGAGAGTGCCGGTTGTGCTCAGACGTCCAACAGGCCAGGGGCAGGACCCAGCACTGTCCCTGCCCCTGGCAGCCTTGCACAGACCTTCATGGCCTCCGGGGGTACTGCCCCACCAAGGGGCAGGCTGCGGGGACTGGGTCCAGACATGCCCGGGCGCCTCCCCAGGCTCATCCCCGCTGGTGTCTTTCCCCTAGGCCTAGGCCTCGGTTGAGGCCTCATTGGAGAGGAGGTTGCTGGCAGGGGCTGTCTCCACACTGCAAGGTGCTGGAGCTCAGAGGGCCTCGTCAGAGGGAAGGGACCAGCAAGGGTCTGGATGCCCAAGACCTCTTTGGCCCAGCAGCCTCAGGGCAGCAGGGAGAGGAAGAGGCCCAAATTGCCCCTAGGTCGGCTCTAACCCTTCCCACACAGGCGGCCAGCCCAGCACCTGCCTGACAGACTCTGGCTCCCCAGAGCTCTCTGCCGGTGCAGGGGTCAGGAACAGACGTGTGCATGTGGTTCTGCCTTGGTCTGGGAGTGTGGACCCACTGCCTGGCCCCCAGGCTCAGGGGCAAGGGCCCGGAGAGAGCACCACCCCGAAGCGCTTTTCTCCCGGGCTTGGGAGCATTGTGCGAGCCTGGCGTGAACAGCGGGCGGGAGTGTTTGCAAACAGGACTTTGGAGGCAGCTGGGGAGGTCTTCCAGTGGGAGAGGGCCGGTTGTGCTCAGAGGCCTCACAGGCCAGGGGCAGGACCCAGCAGGGCCCCTGCCCCTGGCCAGCCTTGCCCAGACCTTCCTGGCCTCCGGGGGTACTGCCCCACCAAGGGGCAGGCTGCGGGGACTGGGTCCAGACATGTCCGTGCGCCTCCCCAGGATCATCCCCGCTGGTGCTTTTCCCCTGGGCGTAGGCCTCGGTTGAGGCCTCTTTGGAGAGGAGGTTGCTGGCAGGGGCTGTCTCCACACTGCAAGGTGCTGGAGCTCAGAGGGCCTCGTCAGAGGGAAGGGACCAGCAAAGGGCTGGATGCCCAAGACCTCTTTGACCCAGCAGCCTCAGGGCAGCAGGGAGAGCAAGAGGCCCAACTTGCCCCTAGGTCGGCTCTGCCCCTTCCCACACAGGCGGCCAGCCCAGCAGCTGCCTGACAGACTTTGGCTCCCCCGAGCTCTCTGCCGGTGCATGGGGCAGGAACAGACGTGTGCATGTCGTTCTGCCTTGGCCTGGGAGTGTGGACACCCTGCCTGGCCCCCAGGCTCAGGGGAAAGGGCCCGGAGAGAGCACCACCCCGAGGCGATTTTCTCCCGGGCTTGGGAGCGTTGTGCGCCCTTGGTTGGAACAGTGGGAGGGAGTGCTTGCAAACCGGCCTTTGGAGGCAGCCGGGGACGTCTTCCAGTGGGAGAGGGCCGGTTGTGCTCAGAGGCCCCACAGGCCAGGGGCAGGACCCAGCAGGTCCCCTGCCCCTGGCCAGCCTTTCCCAGACCTTCCTCGCCTCCGGGGGTACTGCCCCACCAAGGGGCAGGCTGCGGGGACTGGGTCCATACATGCCCGGGCGCCTCCCCAGGCTCATCCCCGCTGGTGCCTTTCCCCTGTGCCTAGGCCTCGGTTTAGGCCTCCTTGGAGAGGAGGTTGCTGGCAGGGGCTGTCTCCACACTGCAAGGTGCTGGAGCTCAGAGGGCCTCGTCAGAGGGAAGGGACCAGCAAGGGGTTGGATGCCCAAGACCTCTTTGGCCAAGCAGCCTCAGGGCAGCAGGGAGGGCAAGAGGCCCAACTTGCCCCTAGGTCGGCTCTGCCCCGTCCCACACAGGCGGCCAGCCCAGCAGCAGCCTGGCAGTCTCTGGCTCCCCCGAGCTCTCTGCCGGTTTAGGGGGCAGGAACAGACGTGTGCATGTCGTTCTGCCTTGGCCTGGGAGTGTGTTCCCCCTGCCTGGCCCCCAGGCTCAGGGGCAAGGGCCCGGTGAGAGCACCACCCCGAAGCGCTTTTCTCCCGGGCTTGGGAGCATTGTGCGTGCCTGGCGGGAACAGCGGGCGGGAGTGTTGGCAAACTGGCCTTTGGAGGGAGCCGGGGAGTTCTTCCAGTGGGAGAGGGCCGGTTGTGCTCAGAGGCCCCACAGGCCAGGGGCAGGACCCAGCAGGGCCCCTGCCCCTGGACAGCCTTGCCCAGACCTTCCTGGCCTCCGGGGGTACTGCCCCACCAAGGGGCAGGCTGCGGGGACTGGGTCCAGACATGCCCGGGCGCCTCCCCAGGCTCATCCCCGCTGGTGCCTTTCCCCTGGGCCTAGGCCTCGGTTGAGGCCTCCTTGGAGAGGAGGTTGCTGGCAGGGGCTGTCTCCACACTGCAAGGTGCTGGAGCTCAGAGGGCCTCGTCAGAGGGAAGGGACCAGCAAGGGGCTGGATGCCCAAGACCTCTATGGCCCAGCAGCCTCAGGGCAGCAGGGAGAGCAAGAGGCCCAACTTGCCCCTAGGTCGGCTCTGCCACTTCCTACACAGGCGGCCAGCCCAGCAGCTGCCTGACAGTCTCTGGCTCCCCCGAGCTCTCTGCCGGTGCAGGGGGCAGGTCAGACGTGTGCATGTGGTTCTGCCTTGGCCTGTTAGTGTGGACACCCTGCCTTTCCCCCAGGCTCAGGGGCAAGGGCCCAGAGAGAGCACCACCCTGAACCGCTTTTCTTCCGGGCTTAGGCGCATTGTGCCCGCCTGCTGGTAACAGTGGCCGGGAGCGCTTCAAACCGGCCTTTGGAGGCAGCCGGGGAGGTCTTCCAGTGGGAGAGGGCCGGTTGTGCTCAGAGGCCCCACAGGCCAGGGGCAGGACCCAGCAGGACCCCTGCCCCTGGCCAGCCTTACCCAGACCTTCCTGGCCTCCGGGGGTACTGCCCCACCAAGGGGCAGGCTGCGGGGACTGGGTCCAGACATGCTCGGGCGCCTCTCCTGGCTCATCCCCGCTGGTGTCTTTCCCCTGGGCCTAGGCCTCGGTTGAGGCCTCCTTGGAGAGGAGGTTGCTGGCAGGGGCTGTCTCCACACTGCAAGGTGCTGGAGCTCAGAGGGCCTCGTCAGAGGGAAGGGACCAGTAAGGGGCTGGATGCCCAAGACGTCTTTGGCCCAGCAGCCTCAGGGCAGCAGGGAGAGCAAGAGGCCCAACTTGCCCCTAGGGCGGCTCTGCCCCTTCCCACACAGGCGGCCAACCCAGCAGCTGCCTGACAGACTCTGGCTCCCCCAAGCTCTCTGCCGGTGCAGGGGACAGGAACAGACGTGGGCATGTGGTTCTGCCTTGGCCTGGGAGTGTGTTCCCCATGCCTTGCCCCCAGGCTCAGGGGCAAGGGCCCGGAGAGAGCACCACCCCGAAGCGCTTTTCTCCCGGGCTTGGGAGCATTGTGCGAGCCTGGCGTGAACAGCGGGCGGGAGTGTTTGCAAACAGGACTTTGGAGGCAGCTGGGGAGGTCTTCCAGTGGGAGAGGGCCGGTTGTGCTCAGAGGCCTCACAGGCCAGGGGCAGGACCCAGCAGGGCCCCTGACCCTGGCCAGCCTTGCCCAGACCTTCCTGGCCTCCGGGGGCACTGCCCCACCAAGGGGCAGGCTGCTGCGACTGGGTCCAGACATGTCCGTGCGCCTCCCCAGGATCATCCCCGCTGGTGCTTTTCCCCTGGGCGTAGGCCTCGGTTGAGGCCTCTTTGGAGAGGAGGTTGCTGGCAGGGGCTGTCTCCACACTGCAAGGTGCTGGAGCTCAGAGGGCCTCGTCAGAGGGAAGGGACCAGCAAAGGGCTGGATGCCCAAGACCTCTTTGACCCAGCAGCCTCAGGGCAGCAGGGAGAGCAAGAGGCCCAACTTGCCCCTAGGTCGGCTCGGCCCCGTCCCACACTGGCAGCCAGCCCAACAGCAGCCTGGCAGTCTCTGGCTCCCCCGAGCTCTCTACCGGTGTAGGGGGCAGGAACAGACGTGTGCATGTCGTTCTGCATTGGCCTGGGAGTGTGTTCCAACTGCCTGGCCCCCAGGCTCAGGGGCAAGGGCCCGGAGAGAGCACCACCCCGAAGCGCTTTTCTCCCGGGCTTGGGAGCATTGTGCGTGCCTGGCGGGAACAGCGGGCGGGAGTGCTTGCAAACCGGCCTTTGGAGGCAGACGGGGAGGTCTTCCAGCGGGAGAGTGCCGGTTGTGCTCAGACGCCCCACAGGCCAGGGGCACGACCCAGCAGGGCCCCTGCCCCTCGCAGCCTTGCCCAGACCTTCCTGGCCTCCGGGGGTACTGCCCCACCAAGGGGCAGGCTGCGGGGACTGGGTCCAGACATGCCCGTGCGCCTCCACTGGCTCATCTCCGCTGGTGCCTTTCCCCTGGGCCTAGGCCTCGGTTGAGGCCTCCTTGGAGAGGAGGTTGCTGGCAGGGGCTGTCTCCACACTGCAAGGTGCTGGAGCTCAGAGGGCCTCGTCAGAGGGAAGGGACCAGCAAGGGGCTGGATGCCCAAGACCTCTTTGGCCCAGCAGCCTCAGGGCAGCAGGGAGAGCAAGAGGCCCAACTTGCCCCTAGGTCGGCTCTGCCCCTTCCCACACAGGCGGCCAGCCCAGCAGCTGCCTGACAGACTCTGGCTCCCCCCAGCTCTCTGCCGGTGGAGGGGGCAGGAACAGACGTGTGCATGTGGTTCTGCCTTGGCCTGGGACTGTGGATCCCCTGCCTGGCCCCCAGGCTCAGGGGCACGGGCCCGGAGAGACCACCACCCCGAAGCGCTTTTCTCCGGGGTTTTGGAACATTGTGTGTGCCTGGCGGGAACAGCGAGTGGGAATGCTTGCAAACCGGCCTTTGGGGGCAGCCGGGGAGGTCCTCCATGGTCCCTGAGAGAACACCACCCCGAAGCGCTTTTCTCACGGTCTTGGGAGCATTGTGCGCGGCTGGCGGGAACAGCGGGCATGAGTGCTTGCAAACTGTCCTTTGGAGGCAGCCGGGGAGGTCTTCCAAGGGCCGGACTGATCACCACCCCAAAATGCTTTTCTCTCGGGCTTGGGAGCATTGTGCGCGGCTGGCGGGAACAGCGGGCATGAATGCTTGCAAACTGGCCTTTGGAGGCAGCCCGGGAGGTCTTCCAAGGGCCCGGAGAGAGCACCACCCCAAAATGCTTTTCTCCCGGGCTTGGGAGCATTGTGCGTGGCTGGCGGAAGCAGCGGGAATGAGTACTTACAAACCGGCCTTTGGAGGCAGCCGGGGAGGTCTTGAAAGTGCCCGGAGAGAGCACCACCACGAAGCGCTTTTCTCCCGGGCTTGGGAACATTGTGCGCGGCTGGCGGGAACAGCAGGCAGGACTGCTTGCAAACTGGCCTTTGGAGGCAGCCCGGGAGGTCTTCCAAGGGCCCGGAGTGAGCACCACCCCAAAATGCTTTTCTCCCGGGCTTGGGAGCATTGTGCGCGGCTGGTGGGAACAACGGGCACGAGTGCTTGCAAACCGGCCTTTGGAGGCAGCCGGGGACGTCTTCCAAGGGCCCGGAGAGAGCACCTCCCCAAAGCGCTTTTCTCCCGGGCTTGGGAGCATTGTGCGCGGCTGGTGGGAACAACGGGCATGAGTGCTTGCAAACCGGCCTTTGGAGGCAGCCGGGGACGTCTTCCAAGGGCCCGGAGAGAGCACCACCCCAAAATGCTTTTCTCCCGGGCTTGGGAGCATTGTGCGCGGCTGGTGGGAACAACGGGCATGAGTGCTTGCAAACCGGCCTTTGGAGGCAGCCGGGGACGACTTCCAAGGGCCCGGAGAGATCACCACCCCGAAGCACTTTTCTCCCGGGCTTGGGAGCATTGTGCGTGGCTGGCGGGAACAGCAGGAAGGAGTCCTTGCAAACCGGCCTTTGGAGGCAGCGGGGGAGGTCTTCCAAGGGCCTGTAGAGAGCACCACCCCGAAGCGCTTTTCTCCCGGGCTTGGGAGTATTGTGCGCGGGTGGCAGGAACAGCAGGCAGGAGTGCTTGAAAACCGGCCTTTGCAGGCAGCCGGGGAGGTCTTCCAGGGCCCGGTGTGAGCACCACCCCAAAAAGCTTTTCTCCCGGGCTTGGGAGCATTGTGCGCGGCTGGTGGGAACAGCGGGCATGAATGCTTGCAAACTGGCCTTTGGAGGAAGCCCGGGAGGTCTTCCAAGGGCCCGGAGAGAGCACCACCCCAAAATGCTTTTCTCCCGGGCTTGGGAGCATTGTGCGTGCCTGGCGGGAACAGCGGGCGGGAGTGCTTGCAAACCGGCCTTTGGAGGCAGACGGGGAGGTCTTCCAGCGGGAGAGTGCCGGTTGTGCTCAGACGCCCCACAGGCCAGGGGCACGACCCAGCAGGGCCCCTGCCCCTCGCAGCCTTGCCCAGACCTTCCTGGCCTCCGGGGGTACTGCCCCACCAAGGGGCAGGCTGCGGGGACTGGGTCCAGACATGCCCGTGCGCCTCCACTGGCTCATCTCCGCTGGTGCCTTTCCCCTGGGCCTAGGCCTCGGTTGAGGCCTCCTTGGAGAGGAGGTTGCTGGCAGGGGCTGTCTCCACACTGCAAGGTGCTGGAGCTCAGAGGGCCTCGTCAGAGGGAAGGGACCAGCAAGGGGCTGGATGCCCAAGACCTCTTTGGCCCAGCAGCCTCAGGGCAGCAGGGAGAGCAAGAGGCCCAACTTGCCCCTAGGTCGGCTCTGCCCCTTCCCACACAGGCGGCCAGCCCAGCAGCTGCCTGACAGACTCTGGCTCCCCCCAGCTCTCTGCCGGTGGATGGGGCAGGAACAGACGTGTGCATGTGGTTCTGCCTTGGCCTGGGACTGTGGATCCCCTGCCTGGCCCCCAGGCTCAGGGGCACGGGCCCGGAGAGACCACCACCCCGAAGCGCTTTTCTCCGGGGTTTTGGAACATTGTGTGTGCCTGGCGGGAACAGCGAGTGGGAATGCTTGCAAACCGGCCTTTGGGGGCAGCCGGGGAGGTCCTCCATGGTCCCTGAGAGAACACCACCCCGAAGCGCTTTTCTCACGGTCTTGGGAGCATTGTGCGCGGCTGGCGGGAACAGCGGGCATGAGTGCTTGCAAACTGTCCTTTGGAGGCAGCCGGGGAGGTCTTCCAAGGGCCGGACTGATCACCACCCCAAAATGCTTTTCTCTCGGGCTTGGGAGCATTGTGCGCGGCTGGCGGGAACAGCGGGCATGAATGCTTGCAAACTGGCCTTTGGAGGCAGCCCGGGAGGTCTTCCAAGGGCCCGGAGAGAGCACCACCCCAAAATGCTTTTCTCCCGGGCTTGGGAGCATTGTGCGTGGCTGGCGGAAGCAGCGGGAATGAGTACTTACAAACCGGCCTTTGGAGGCAGCCGGGGAGGTCTTGAAAGTGCCCGGAGAGAGCACCACCCCGAAGCGCTTTTCTCCCGGGCTTGGGAACATTGTGCGCGGCTGGCGGGAACAGCAGGCAGGACTGCTTGCAAACTGGCCTTTGGGGGCAGCCCGGGAGGTCTTCCAAGGGCCCGGAGTGAGCACCACCCCAAAATGCTTTTCTCCCGTGCTTGGGAGCATTGTGCGCGGCTGGTGGGAACAACGGGCATGAGTGCTTGCAAACCGGCCTTTGGAGGCAGCCGGGGACGTCTTCCAAGGGCCCGGAGAGAGCACCACCCCAAAGCGCTTTTCTCCCGGGCTTGGGAGCATTGTGCGCGGCTGGTGGGAACAACGGGCATGAGTGCTTGCAAACCGGCCTTTGGAGGCAGCCGGGGACGTCTTCCAAGGGCCCGGAGAGAGCACCACCCCAAAATGCTTTTCTCCCGGGCTTGGGAGCATTGTGCGCGGCTGGTGGGAACAACGGGCATGAGTGCTTGCAAACCGGCCTTTGGAGGCAGCCGGGGACGACTTCCAAGGGCCCGGAGAGATCACCACCCCGAAGCACTTTTCTCCCGGGCTTGGGAGCATTGTGCGTGGCTGGCGGGAACAGCAGGAAGGAGTCCTTGCAAACCGGCCTTTGGAGGCAGCGGGGGAGGTCTTCCAAGGGCCTGTAGAGAGCACCACCCCGAAGCGCTTTTCTCCCGGGCTTGGGAGTATTGTGCGCGGGTGGCAGGAACAGCAGGCAGGAGTGCTTGAAAACCGGACTTTGCAGGCAGCCGGGGAGGTCTTCCAGGGCCCGGTGTGAGCACCACCCCAAAAAGCTTTTCTCCCGGGCTTGGGAGCATTGTGCGCGGCTGGTGGCAACAGCGGGCATGAGTGCTTGCAAACTGGCCACTGGAGGCAGCCGGGGAGGTCTTCCAAGGGCCTGTAGAGAGCACCACCCCAAAATGCTTCTCTCCCGGGCTTGGGAGCATTGTGCGTGGCTGGCGGGAACAGCAGGAAGGAGTCCTTGCAAACCGGCCTTTGGAGGCAGCCGGGGAGGTCTTCCAAGGGCCTGTAGAGAGCACCACCCCGAAGCGCTTTTCTCCCGGGCTTGGGAGCATTGTGCGCAGGTGGCGGGAACAGCAGGCAGGAGTGCTTGAAAACCGTCCTTTGGAGGCAGCCGGGGAGGTCTTCCAGGGCCCGGTGTGAGCACCACCCCAAAAAGCTTTTCTCCCGGGCTTGGGAGCATTGTGCGCGGCTGGCGGGAACAGCAGGCAGGAGTGCTTGAAAACCGGCCTTTGCAGGCAGCTGGGGAGGTCTTCCAGGGCCCGGTGTGAGCACCACCCCAAAAAGCTTTTCTCCCGGGCTTGGGAGCATTGTGCGCGGCTGGTGGGAACAGCGGACATGAGTGCTTGCAAACTGGCCATTGGAGGCAGCCGGGGAGGTCTTCCAAGGGCCCGGAGTGAGCACCACCCCAAAATGCTTTTCTCCCGGGCTTGGGAGCATTGTGCGTGGCTGGCGGGTACAGCAGGAAGGAGTCCTTGCAAACCGGCCTTTGGAGGCAGCCGGGGAGGTCTTCCAAGGGCCTGTAGAGAGCAAAACCCCGAAGCGCTTTTCTCCCGCGCTTGGGAGCATTCTGCGCGGGTGGCGGGAACAGCAGGCAGGAGTGCTTGAAAACCGTCCTTTGGAGGCAGCCGGGGAGGTCTTCCAGGGCCCGGTGTGAGCACCACCCCAAAATGCTTTTCTCCCGGGCTTGGGAGCATTGTGCGCGGATGGCGGGAACAGCGAGTGGGATTGCTTCCAAACCGGCCTTTGGGGGCACCCCGGGAGGTCTTCCATGGGCACGGAGAGAACACCACCCCGAAGCGCTTTTCTCCGGGGTTTTGGAGGATTGTGCGTGGCTGGCGGGAACAGCGAGTGGGAGTGCTTGCAAACCGGCCTTTGGGGGCAGCCAGGGAGGTCCTCCATTGGCACGGAGAGAACACCACCCCGAAGCGCTTTTCTCCCGGGCTTGGGAGCATTGTGCGAGGCTGGCGGGAACAGCGGGCGGGAGTGCTTGCAAACCGGCCTTTGGAGGCAGCTTGGGAGGTCTTCCAAGGGCCCGGAGAGAGCACCATCCCGAAGCACTTTTCTCACGGAATTGGGAGCATTGTTCGCGGCTGTCGGGAACAGAGGACATGAGTGCTTGCAAACCGGCCTTTAGAGGCAGCCGGGGAGTCTTCCAAGGGCCCGGAGAGAGACCACCTCAAAATGCTTTTCTCCCGGGCTTGGGAGCATTGTGTGCGGCTGGCGGGTCAGCGGGAGGGAGTTCTTGAAAACCAGCCTTTGGAGGCAGCCGGGGAGGTCTTCCAAGGGCCGGGAGAGAGCACCACCCCGAAGCGCTTTTCTCCCGGGCTTGGGAGCATTGTGCGCGGCTGGCGGGAACAGCGGGATTGAGTGCTTGCAAACCGGCCTTTGGAGGCAGCCGGGGAGGTCTTCCAAGGGCCGGGAGAGAGCACCACCCCGAAGCGCTTTTCTCCTAGGCTTGGGAGCATTGTGCGCGGCTGGCGGGAACAGCGGGCATGAATGCTTGCAAACCGGCCTTTGGAGACAAACGGGGAAGTCTTCCAAGGGCCCGTAGAGAGCACCACCCCGAAGCGCTTTTCTCCCGTGATTGGGAGCATTGTGTGCGGCTGGCGGGACAGCGGGAGGGAGTACTTGAAATCCAGCCTTTGGAGGCAGCCGGGGAGGTCTTCCAAGGGCCTGTAGAGAGCACCACCCCAAAATGCTTCTCTCCCAGGCTTGGGAGCATTGTGCGTGGCTGGCGGGAACAGCAGGAAGGAGTCCTTGCAAACCGGCCTTTTGAGGCAGCCGGGGAGGTCTTCCAAGGGCCTGTAGAGAGCACCACCCCGAAGCGCTTTTCTCCCGGGCTTGGGAGCATTGTGCGCAGGTGGCGGGAACAGCAGGCAGCAGTGCTTGCAAACTGGCCATTGGAGGCAGCCGGGGAGGTCTTCCAAAGGCCCGGAGTGAGCACCACCCCAAAATGCTTTTCTCCCGGGCTTGGGAGCATTGTGCGTGGCTGGCGGGAACAGCAGGAAGGAGTCCTTGCAAACCGGCCTTTGGAGGCAGCCGGGGAGGTCTTCCAAGGGCCTGTAGAGAGCACCACCCCAAAGCGCTTTTCTCCCGCGCTTGGGAGCATTCTGCGCGGGTGGCGGGAACAGCAGGCAGGAGTGCTTGAAAACCGTCCTTTGGAGGCAGCCGGGGAGGTCTTCCAGGGCCCGGTGTGAGCACCACCCCAAAATGCTTTTCTCCCGGGCTTGGGAGCATTATGCGCGGATGGCGGGAACAGCAGGAAGGAGTCCTTGCAAACCGGCCTTTGGAGGCAGCCGGGGAGGTCTTCCAAGGGCCTGTAGAGAGCACCACCCCGAAGCGCTTTTCTCCCAGGCTTGGGAGCACTGTGCGCGGGTGGCGGGAACAGCAGGCAGGAGTGCTTGCAAACCGGCCTTTCGAGGCAGACGGGGAGGTCTTCCAGCGGGAGAGTGCCGGTTGTGCTCAGACGCCCCACAGGCCAGGGGCAGGACCCAGCAGTGTCCCTGCCCCTGGCAGCCTTGCCCAGACCCTCCTGGCCTCCGGGGGTACTGCCCCACCAAGGGGCAGGCTGCGGGGACTGGGTCCAGACATGCCCGGGCGCCTCCCCAGGCTCATCCCCGCTGGTGCCTTTCCCCTGGTCCTAGGCCTCGGTTGATGCCTCCTTGGAGAGGAGGTTGCTGGCAGGGGCTGTCTCCACACTGCAAGGTGCTGGAGCTCAGAGGGCCTCGTCAGAGTGAAGGGACAAGCAAAGGGCTGGATGCCCAAGACCTCTTTGGCCCAGCAGCCTCAGGGCAGCAGGGAGAGCAAGAGGCCCAACTTGCCCCTAGGTCGGATCTGCCCCTTCCCACAAAGGCGGCCAGCCCAGCAGCTGCCTGACAGACTCTGGCTCCCCCGAGCTCTCTGCCGGTGCAGGGGTCAGGAACAGACGTGTGCATGTGGTTCTGCCTTGGCCTGGGACTGTGGACCCCCTGCCTGGCCCCCAGGCTCAGGGGCAAGGGCCCGGAGAGAGCACCACCCCGAAGCGCTTTTCTCCCGGGCTTGGGAGCATTGTGCGCGCTTGGTGGGAACAGTGGGCGGGAGTGCGTGCAAAACGGCCTTTGGAGGCAGCCGGGGAGGTCTTACAGTGGGAGAGGGCCGGTTGTGCTCAGAGGACTCACAGGCCAGGGGCAGGACCCAGCAGGGACCCTGCCCCTGGCCAGCCTTGCCCAGACCTTCCTGGCCTCCGGGGGTACTGCCCCACCAAGGGGCAGGCTGCGGGGACTGGGTCCAGACATGTCCGTGCGCCTCCCCAGGATCATCCCCGCTGGTGCTTTTCCCCTGGGCGTAGGCCTCGGTTGAGGCCTCCTTGGAGAGGAGGTTGCTGGCAGGGGCTGTCTCCACACTGCAAGGTGCTGGAGCTCAGAGGGCCTCGTCAGAGGGAAGGGACCAGCAAAGGGTTGGATGCCCAAGACCTCTTTGACCCAGCAGCCTCAGGGCAGCAGGGAGAGCAAGAGGCCCAACTTGCCCCTAGGTCGGCTCTGCCCCGTCCCACACTGGCAGCCAGCCCAACAGCAGCCTGGCAGTCTCTGGCTCCCCCGAGCTCTCTGCCGGTGTAGGGGGCAGGAACAGACGTGTGCATGTCGTTCTGCATTGGCCTGGGAGTGTGTTCCAACTGCCTGGCCCCCAGGCTCAGGGGCAAGGGCCCGGAGAGAGCACCACCCCGAAGCGCTTTTCTCCTGGGCTTGGGAGCATTGTGCGTGCCTGGCGGGAACAGCGGGCGGGAGTGCTTGCAAACCGGCCTTTGGAGGCAGACGGGGAGGTCTTCCAGCGGGAGAGTGCCGGTTGTGCTCAGACGCCCCACAGGCCAGGGGCACGACCCAGCAGGGCCCCTGCCCCTCGCAGCCTTGCCCAGACCTTCCTGGCCTCCGGGGGTACTGCCCCACCAAGGGGCAGGCTGCGGGGACTGGGTCCAGACATGCCCGTGCGCCTCCACTGGCTCATCTCCGCTGGTGCCTTTCCCCTGGGCCTAGGCCTCAGTTGAGGCCTCCTTGGAGAGGAGGTTGCTGGCAGGGGCTGTCTCCACACTGCAAGGTGCTGGAGCTCAGAGGGCCTCGTCAGAGGGAAGGGACCAGCAAGGGGCTGGATGCCCAAGACCTCTTTGGCCCAGCAGCCTCAGGGCAGCAGGGAGAGCAAGAGGCACAACTTGCCCCTAGGTCGGTCTGCCCCTTCCCACACAGGCGGCCAGCCCAGCAGCTGCCTGACAGAGTCTGGCTCCCCCCAGCTCTCTGCCGGTGGAGGGGGCAGGAACAGACGTGTGCATGTGGTTCTGCCTTGGCCTGGGACTGTGGATCCCCTGCCTGGCCCCCAGGCTCAGGGGCAGGGGCCCGGAGAGACCACCACCCCGAAGCGCTTTTCTCCGGGGTTTTGGAACATTGTGTGTGCCTGGCGGGAACAGCGAGTGGGAATGCTTGCAAACCGGCCTTTGGGGGCAGCCGGGGAGGTCCTCCATGGTCCCTGAGAGAACACCACCCCGAAGCGCTTTTCTCACGGTCTTGGGAGCATTGTGCGCGGCTGGCGGGAACAGCGGGCATGAGTGCTTGCAAACTGTCCTTTGGAGGCAGCCGGGGAGGTCTTCCAAGGGTCGGACTGATCACCACCCCAAAATGCTTTTCTCTCGGGCTTGGGAGCATTGTGCGCGGCTGTCGGGAACAACGGACATGAATGCTTGCAAACCGGCCTTTGGAGGCAGCCCGGGAGGTCTTCCAAGGGCCCGGAGAGAGCACCACCCCAAAATGCTTTTCTCCCGGGCTTGGGAGCATTGTGCGTGGCTGGCGGAAGCAGCGGGAATGAGTACTTACAAACCGGCCTTTGGAGGCAGCCGGGGAGGTCTTGAAAGTGCCCGGAGAGAGCACCACCCCGAAGCGCTTTTCTCCCGGGCTTGGGAACATTGTGCGCGGCTGGCGGGAACAGCAGGCAGGACTGCTTGCAAACTGGCCTTTGGAGGCAGCCGGGGAGGTCTTCCAAGGGCCCGGAGTGAGCACCACCCCAAAATGCTTTTCTCCCGGGCTTGGGAGCATTGTGCGCGGCTGGTGGGAACAACGGGCATGAGTGCTTGCAAACCGGCCTTTGGAGGCAGCCGGGGACGTCTTCCAAGGGCCCGGAGAGAGCACCACCCCGAAGCGCTTTTCTCCCGGGCTTGGGAGCATTGTGCGCGGCTGGCGGGAACAGCAGGCAGGACTGCTTGCAAACTAGCCTTTGGAGGCAGCCGGGGAGGTCTTCCAAGGGCCCGGAGTGAGCACCACCCCAAAATGCTTTTCTCCCGGGCTTGGGAGCATTGTGCGCGGCTGGTGGGAACAACGGGCATGAGTGCTTGCAAACCGGCCTTTGGAGGCAGCCGGGGACGACTTCCAAGGGCCCGGAGAGATCACCACCCCGAAGCACTTTTCTCCCGGGCTTGGGAGCATTGTGCGTGGCTGGCGGGAACAGCAGGAAGGAGTCCTTGCAAACCGGCCTTTGGAGGCTGCGGGGGAGGTCTTCCAAGGGCCTGTAGAGAGCACCACCCCGAAGCGCTTTTCTCCCGGGCTTGGGAGTATTGTGCGCGGGTGGCAGGAACAGCAGGCAGGAGTGCTTGAAAACCGGCCTTTGCAGGCAGCCGGGGAGGTCTTCCAGGGCCCGGTGTGAGCACCACCCCAAAAAGCTTTTCTCCCGGGCTTGGGAGCATTGTGCGCGGCTGGTGGGAACAGCGGGCATGAGTGCTTGCAAACTGGCCACTGGAGGCAGCCGGGGAGGTCTTCCAAGGGCCTGTAGAGAGCACCACCCCAAAATGCTTCTCTCCCGCGCTTGGGAGCATTGTGCGTGGCTGGCGGGAACAGCAGGAAGGAGTCCTTGCAAACCGGCCTTTGGAGGCAGCCAGGGAGGTCTTCCAAGGGCCTGTAGAGAGCACCACCCCGAAGCGCTTTTCTCCCGGGCTTGGGAGCATTGTGCGCAGGTGGCGGGAACAGCAGGCAGGAGTGCTTGAAAACTGGCCTTTGGAGGCAGCCGGGGAGGTCTTCCAGGGCCCGGAGTGAGCACCACCCCAAAAAGCTTTTCTCCCGGGCTTGGGAGCATTGTGCGCGGCTGGTGGGAACAGCGGACATGAGTGCTTGCAAACTGGCCATTGGAGGCAGCCGGGGAGGTCTTCCAAGGGCCCGCAGTGAGCACCACCCCAAAATGCTTTTCTCCCGGGCTTGGGAGCATTGTGCGTGGCTGGCGGGAACAGCAGGAAGGAGTCCTTGCAAACCGGCCTTTGGAGGCAGCCGGGGAGGTCTTCCAAGGGCCTGTAGAGAGCACCACCCCGAAGCGCTTTTCTCCCGCGCTTGGGAGCATTCTGCGCGGGTGGCGGGAACAGCAGGCAGGAGTGCTTGAAAACCGTCCTTTGGAGGCAGCCGGGGAGGTCTTCCAGGGCCCGGTGTGAGCACCACCCCAAAATGCTTTTCTCCCGGGCTTGGGAGCATAATGCGCGGATGGCGGGAACAGCGAGTGGGAGTGCTTCCAAACCGGCCTTTGGGGGCACCCCGGGAGGTCTTCCATGGGCACGGAGAGAACACCACCCCGAAGCGCTTTTCTCCGGGGTTTTGGAGGATTGTGCGTGGCTGGCGGGAACAGCGAGTGGGAGTGCTTGCAAACCGGCCTTTGGGGGCAGCCAGGGAGGTCCTCCATTGGCACGGAGAGAACACCACCCCGAAGCGCTTTTCTCCCGGGCTTGGGAGCATTGTGCGAGGCTGGCGGGAACAGCGGGCGGGAGTGCTTGCAAACCGGCCTTTGGAGGCAGCTTGGGAGGTCTTCCAAGGGCCCGGAGAGAGCACCATCCCGAAGCACTTTTCTCACGGAATTGGGAGCATTGTTCGCGGCTGTCGGGAACAGAGGACATGAGTGCTTGCAAACCGGCCTTTAGAGGCAGCCGGGGAGTCTTCCAAGGGCCCGGAGAGAGACCACCTCAAAATGCTTTTCTCCCGGGCTTGGGAGCATTGTGTGCGGCTGGCGGGAACAGTGGGCGGGAGTGCTTGCAAACCGGCCTTTGGAGGCAGCCGGGGAGGTCTTCCAAGGGCCAGGAGAGAGCACCACCCCGAAGCGCTTTTCTCCCGGGCTTGGGAGCATTGTGCGCGCCTGGCGGGAACAGTGGGCGGGAGTGCTTGCAAACCGGCCTTTGGAGGCAGCCGGGGAGGTCTTCCAGTGGGAGAGGGCCGGTTGTGCTCAGAGGCCCCACAGGCCAGGGGCAGGACCCAGCAGGGCCCCTGCCCCTGGCCAGCCTTGCCCAGACCTTCCTGGCCTCCGGGGGTACTGCCCCACCAAGGGGCAGGCTGCGGGGACAGGGTCCAGACATGCCCGGGCGCCTCCCCTGGCTCAACCCCGCTGGTGCCTTTCCCCTGGGCCTAGGCCTCGGTTGAGGCCTCATTGGAGAGGAGGTTGCTGGCAGGGGCTGTCTCCACACTGCAAGGTGCTGGAGCTCAGAGGGCCTCGTCAGAGGGAAGGGACCAGCAAGGGGCTGGATGCCCAAGACCTCTTTGGCCCAGCAGCCTCAGGGCAGCAGGGAGAGCAAGAGGCCCTACTTGCCCCTAGGTCGGCTCTGCCCCTTCCCACAAAGGCGGCCAGCCCAGCAGCTGCCTGACAGACTCTGGCTCCCCCGAGCTCTCTGCCGGTGCAGGGGTCAGGAACAGACGTGTGCATGTGGTTCTGCCTTGGCCTGGGAGTGTGGACCCCCTGCCTGGACCCCAGTCTCAGGGGCAAGGGCCCGGAGAGAGCACCACCCCGAAGCGCTTTTCTCCCGGGCTTGGGAGCATTGTGCGCGCTTGGTGGGAAGAGTGGGCGGGAGTGCGTGCAAAACGGCCCTTGGAGGCAGCCGGGGAGGTCTTCCAGTGGGAGAGGCCCGGTTGTGCTCAGAGGCCCCACAGGCCAGGGGCAGGACCCAGTAGGTCCCCTGCCCCTGGTCAGCCTTGCCCAGACCTTCCTGGCCTCCAGTGGTACTGGCCCACCAAGGGGCAGGCTGCGGGGACTGGGTCCAGACATGCCCGGGCGCCTCCCCAGGCTCATCCCCGCTGGTGCCTTTCCCCTGGGCCTAGGC
The DNA here is from genome assembly GCF_033118175.1 of Dama dama. Classification (NCBI taxonomy): domain Eukaryota; kingdom Metazoa; phylum Chordata; class Mammalia; order Artiodactyla; family Cervidae; genus Dama; species Dama dama. Next base: position 562,046 of record NW_026870997.1, on the reverse strand, counting down.
CTCGGTTGAGGCCTCATTGGAGAGGAGGTTGCTGGCAGGGGCTGTCTCCACACTGCAAGGTGCTGGAGCTCAGAGGGCCTCGTCAGAGGGAAGGGACCAGCAAGGGGCTGGATGCCCAAGACCTCTTTGGCCCAGCAGCCTCAGGGCAGCAGGGAGAGGAAGAGGCCCAACTTGCCCCTAGGTCGGCTCTGCCCCTTCCCACACAGGCGGCCAGCCCAGCAGCTGCCTGACAGACTCTGGCTCCCCCGAGCTCTCTGCCGGTGCAGGGGTCAGGAACAGACGTGTGCATGTGGTTCTGCCTTGGTCTGGGAGTGTGGACCCACTGCCTGGCCCCCAGGCTCAGGGGCAAGGGCCCGGAGAGAGCACCACCCCGAAGCGCTTTTCTCCCGGGCTTGGGAGCATTGTGCGAGCCTGGCGTGAACAGCGGGCGGGAGTGTTTGCAAACAGGACTTTGGAGGCAGCTGGGGAGGTCTTCCAGTGGGAGAGGGCCGGTTGTGCTCAGAGGCCTCACAAGCCAGGGGCAGGACCCAGCAGGGACCCTGCCCCTGGCCAGCCTTGCCCAGACCTTCCTGGCCTCCGGGGGTACTGCCCCACCAAGGGGCAGGCTGCGGGGACTGGGTCCAGACATGTCCGTGCGCCTCCCCAGGATCATCCCCGCTGGTGCTTTTCCCCTGGGCGTAGGCCTCGGTTGAGGCCTCTTTGGAGAGGAGGTTGCTGGCAGGGGCTGTCTCCACACTGCAAGGTGCTGGAGCTCAGAGGGCCTCGTCAGAGGGAAGGGACCAGCAAAGGGCTGGATGCCCAAGACCTCTTTGACCCAGCAGCCTCAGGGCAGCAGGGAGAGCAAGAGGCCCAACTTGCCCCTAGGTCGGCTCTGCCCCGTCCCACACTGGCAGCCAGCCCAGTAGCAGCCTGGCAGTCTCTGGCACCCCGGGCTCTCTGCCGGTGTAGGGGGCAGGAACAGACGTGTGCATGTCGTTCTGCCTTGGCCTGGGAGTGTGTTCCAACTCCCTGGCCCCCAGGCTCAGGGGCAAGGGCCCGAGGAGAGCACCACCCCGAAGCGCTTTTCTCCCGGGCTTGGGAGCATTGTGCGTGCCTGGCGGGAACAGCGGGCGGGAGTGCTTGCAAACCGGCCTTTGGAGGCAGACGGGGAGGTCTACCAGCGGGAGAGTGCCGGTTGTGCTCAGACGCCCCACAGGCCAGGGGCACGACCCAGCAGGGCCCCTGCCCCTCGCAGCCTTGCCCAGACCTTCCTGGCCTCCGGGGGTACTGCCCCACCAAGGGGCAGGCTGCGGGGACTGGGTCCAGACATGCCCTTGCGCCTCCACTGGCTCATCCCCGCTGGTGCCTTTCCCCTGGGCCTAGGCCTCGGTTGAGGCCTCCTTGGAGAGGAGGTTGCTGGCAGGGGCTGTCTCCACACTGCAAGGTGCTGGAGCTCAGAGGGCCTCGTCAGAGGGAAGGGACCAGTAAGGGGCTGGATGCCCAAGACGTCTTTGGCCCAGCAGCCTCAGGGCAGCAGGGAGAGCAAGAGGCCCAACTTGCCCCTAGGTCGGCTCTGCCCCTTCCCACACAGGCGGCCAGCCCAGCAGCTGCCTGACAGACTCTGGCTCCCCCCAGCTCTCTGCCGGTGCAGGGGTCAGGAACAGACGTGTGCATGTGGTTCTGCCTTGGCCTGGGAGTGTGTTCCCCCTGCCTTGCCCCCAGGCTCAGGGGCAAGGGCCCGGAGAGAGCACCACCCCGAAGCGCTTTTCTCCCGGGCTTGGGAGCATTGTGCGTGCCTGGCGGGAACAGCGGGCGGGAGTGTTGGCAAACTGGCCTTTGGAGGCAGCCGGGGAGTTCTTCCAGTGGGAGAGGGCCGGTTGTGCTCAGAGGCCCCACAGGCCAGGGGCAGGACCCAGCAGGCCCCCTGCCCCTGGCCAGCCTTGCCCAGACCTTCCTGGCCTCCGGGGGTACTGCCCCACCAAGGGGCAGGCTGCGGGGACTGGGTCCAGACATGCCCGGGCGCCTCCCCAGGCTCATCCCCGCTGGTGCCTTTCCCCTGGGCCTAGGCCTCGGTTGAGGCCTCCTTGGAGAGGAGGTTGCTGGCAGGGGCTGTCTCCACACTGCAAGGTGCTGGAGCTCAGAGGGCCTCGTCAGAGGGAAGGGACCAGCAAGGGGCTGGATGCCCAAGACCTCTTTGGCCCAGCAGCCTCAGGGCAGCAGGGAGAGCAAGAGGCCCAACTTGCCCCTAGGTCGGCTCTGCCACTTCCCACACAGGCGGCCAGCCCAGCAGCTGCCTGACAGACTCTGGCTCCCCCGAGCTCTCTGCCGGTGCAGGGGGCAGGTCAGACGTGTGCATGTGGTTCTGCCTTGGCTTGGGAGTGTGGACACCCTGCCTTGCCCCCAGGCTCAGGGGCAAGGGCCCAGAGAGAGCACCACCCTGAAGCGCTTTTCTTCCGGGCTTAGGAGCATTGTGCCCGCCTGCTGGTAACAGTGGCCGGGAGCGCTTGCAAACCGGCCTTTGGAGGCAGCCGGGGAGGTCTTCCAGTGGGAGAGGGCCGGTTGTGCTCAGAGGCCCCACAGGCCAGGGGCAGGACCCAGCAGGGCCCCTGCCCCTGGCCAGCCTTGCCCAGACCTTCCTGGCCTCCGGGGGTACTGCCCCACCAAGGGGCAGGCTGCGGGGACAGGGTCCAGACATGCCCGGGCGCCTCCCCTGGCTCAACCCCGCTGGTGCCTTTCCCCTAGGCCTAGGCCTCGGTTGAGGCCTCCTTGGAGAGGAGATTGCTGGCAGGGGCTGTCTCCACACTGCAAGGTGCTGGAGCTCAGAGGGCCTCGTCAGAGGGAAGGGACCAGTAAGGGGCTGGATGCCCAAGACGTCTTTGGCCCTGCAGCCTCAGGGCAGCAGGGAGAGCAAGAGGCCCAACTTGCCCCTAGGGCGGCTCTGCCCCTTCCCACACAGGCGGCCAGCCCAGCACCTGCCTGAGAGACTCTGGCTCCCCCGAGCTCTCTGCCGGTGCAGGGGACAGGACCAGACGTGTGCATGTGTTTCTGCCTTGGTCTGGGAGTGTGTTCCCCCTGCCTTGCCCACAGGCTCAGGGGCAAGGGCCCGGAGAGAGCACCACCCCGAAGCGCTTTTCTCCCGGGCTTGGGAGCATTGTGCGTGCCTGGCGGGAAGAGCGGGCAGGAGTGTTGGCAAACTGGCCTTTGGAGGCAGCCGGGGAGGTCTTTCAGTGGGAGAGGGCCGGTTGTGCTCAGAGGCCCCACAGGCCATGGGCAGGACCCAGCAGGGCCCCTGCCCCTGGCCAGCCTTGCCCAGATCTTCCTGGCCTCCGGGGGTACTGCCCCACCAAGGGGCAGGCTGCGGGGACTGGGTCCAGACATGCCCGGGCGCCTCCCCAGGCTCATCCCCGCTGGTGCCTTTCCCCTGGGCCTAGGCCTCGGTTGAGGCCTCCTTGGAGAGGATGTTGCTGGCAGGGGCTGTCTCCACACTGCAAGGTGCTAGAGCTCAGAGGGCCTCGTCAGAGGGAAGGGACCAGCAAGGGGCTGGATGCCCAAGACCTCTTTGGCCCAGCAGCCTCAGGGCAGCAGGGAGAGCAAGAGGCCCAACTTGCCCCTAGGTCGGCTCTGCCCCTTCCCACACAGGCGGCCAGCCCAGCAGCTGCCTGACAGACTCTGGCTCCCCCGAGCTTTCTGCCGGTGCAGGGGTCAGGAACAGACGTGTGCATGTGGTTCTGCCTTGGTCTGGGAGTGTGGACCAACTGCCTGGCCCCCAGGCTCAGGGGCAAGGGCCCGAGGAGAGCACCACCCCGAAGTGCTTTTCTCCCGGGCTTGGGAGCATTGTGCGTGCCTGGCGGGAACAGCGGGCGGGAGTGTTGGCAAACTGGCCTTTGGAGTCAGCCGGGGAGTTCTTCCAGTGGGAGAGGGCCGGTTGTGCTCAGAGGCCCCACAGGCCAGGGGCAGGACCCAGCAGGGCCCCTGCCCCTGGCCAGCCTTGCCCAGACCTTCCTGGCCTCCGGGGGTACTGCCCCACCAAGGGGCAGGCTGCGGGGACTGGGTCCAGACATGCCTGGGCGCCTCCCCAGGCTCATCCCCGCTGGTGCCTTTCCCCTGGGCATAGGCCTCGGTTGAGGCCTCCTTGGAGAGGAGGTTGCTGGCAGGGGCTGTCCCCACACTGCAAGGTGCTGGAGCTCAGAGGGCCTCGTCAGAGGGAAGGGACCAGCAAGGGGCTGGATGCCCAAGACCTCTTTGGCCCAGCAGCCTCAGGGCAGCAGGGAGAGCAAGAGGCCCAACTTGCCCCTAGGTCGGCTCTGCCCCTTCCCACACAGGCAGCCAACCCAGCAGCTGCCTGACAGACTCTGGCTCCCCCGAGCTCTCTGCCGGTGCAGGGGTCAGGAACAGATGTGTGCATGTGGTTCTGCCTTGGTCTGGGAGTGTGGACCCACTGCCTGGACCCCAGGCTCAGGGGCAAGGGCCCGGAGAGAGCAACACCCCGAAGCGCTTTTCTCCTGGGCTTGGGAGCGTTGTGCGTGCCTGGCGGGAACAGCGGGCGGGAGTGTTGGCAAACCCGCCTTTGGAGGCAGCCGGGGAGGTCTTCCAGTGGGAGAGGGCCGGTTGTGCTCAGAGGCCCCACAGGCCAGGGGCAGGACCCAGCAGGGACCCTGCCCCTGGCCAGCCTTGCCCAGACCTTCCTGGCCTCCGGGGGTACTGCCCCACCAAGGGGCAGGCTGCGGGGACTGGGTCCTGATATGCCCGTGCGCCTCCACTGGCTCATCCCCGCTGGTGCCTTTCCCCTGGGCCTAGGCCTAGGTTGAGGCCTCCTTGGAGAGGAGGTTGCTGGCAGGGGCTGTCTCCACACTGCAAGGTGCTGGAGCTCAGAGGGCCTCGTCAGAGGGAAGGGACCAGTAAGGGGCTGGATGCCCAAGACGTCTTTGGCCCAGCAGCCTCAGGGCAGCAGGGAGAGGAAGAGGCCCAACTTTCCCCTAGGTCGGCTCTGCCCCTTCCCACACAGGCAGCCAACCCAGCAGCTGCCTGACAGACTCTGGCTCCCCCGAGCTCTCTGCCGGTGCAGGGGTCAGGAACAGACGTGTGCATGTGGTTCTGCCTTGGTCTGGGAGTGTGGACCCACTGCCTGGACCCCAGGCTCAGGGGCAAGGGCCCGGAGAGGGCAACACCCCGAAGCGCTTTTCTCCCGGGCTTGGGAGCATTGTGCGTGCCTGGCGGGAACAGCGGGCGGGAGTGTTGGCAAACCGGCCTTTGGAGGCAGCCGGGGAGGTCTTCCAGTGGGAGAGGGCCGGTTGTGCTCAGAGGCCCCACAGGCCAGGGGCAGGACCCAGCAGGGCCCCTGCCCCTGGCCAGCCTTGCCCAGACCTTCCTGGCCTCCGGGGGTACTGCCCCACCAAGGGGCAGGCTGCGGGGACTGGGTCCAGACATGCCCGTGCGCCTCCACTGGCTCATCCCCGCTGGTGCCTTTCCCCTGGGCCTAGGCCTCGGTTGAGGCCTCCTTGGAGAAGAGGTTGCTGGCAGGGGCTGTCTCCACACTGCAAGGTGCTGGAGCTCAGAGGGCCTCGTCAGAGGGAAGGGACCAGTAAGGGGCTGGATGCCCAAGACCTCTTTGGCCCAGCAGCCTCAGGGCAGCAGGGAGAGCAAGAGGCCCAACTTGCCCCTAGGTCGGCTCTGCCCCTTCCCACACAGGCGGCCAGCCCAGCAGCTGCCTGACAGACTCTGGCTCCCCCCAGCTCTCTGCCGGTGGAGGGGGCAGGAACAGACGTGTGCATGTGGTTCTGCCTTGGCCTGGGACTGTGGATCCCCTGCCTGGCCCCCAGGCTCAGGGCCAGGGGCCCGGAGAGACCACCACCCCGAAGCGCTTTTCTCCCGGTCTTGGGAGCATTGTGCGCGCCTGGCGGGAACAGTGGGCGGGAGTGCTTGCACACCGGCCTTTGGAGGCAGCCGGGGAGGTCTTCCAGTGGGCAAGGGCCGGTTGTGCTCAGAGGCCCCACAGGCCAGGGGCAGGACCCAGCAGGGCCCCTGCCCCTGGCCAGCCTTGCCCAGACCTTCCTGGCCTCCGGGGGTACTGCCCCACCAAGGGGCAGTCTGCGGGGACAGGGTCCAGACATGCCCGGGCGCCTCCCCTGTCTCAACCGCGCTGGTGCCTTTTCCCTGGGCCTAGGCCTCGGTTCAGGCCTCCTTGGAGAGGAGATTGCTGGCAGGTGCTGTCTCCACACTGCAAGGTGCTGGAGCTCAGAGGGCCTCGTCAGAGGGAAGGGACAAGCAAGTGGCTGGATGCCCAAGACCTCTTTGGCCCAGCAGCCTCAGGGCAGCAGGGAGAGCAAGAGGCCCAACTTGCCCCTAGGTCGGCTCTGCCCCTTCCCACACAGGCGGCCAGCCCAGCAGCTGCCTGACAGACTCTGGCTCCCCCCAGCTCTCTGCCGGTGCAGGGGTCAGGAACAGACGTGTGCATGTGGTTCTGCCTTGGCCTGGGAGTGTGTTCCCCCTGCCTTGCCCCCAGGCTCAGGGGCAAGGGCCCGGAGAGAGCACCACCCCGAAGCGCTTTTCTCCCGGGCTTGGGAGCATTGTGCGTGCCTGGCGGGAACAGCGGGCGGGAGTGTTGGCAAACTGGCCTTTGGAGGCAGCCGGGGAGTTCTTCCAGTGGGAGAGGGCCGGTTGTGCTCAGAGGCCCCACAGGCCAGGGGCAGGACCCAGCAGGCCCCCTGCCCCTGGCCAGCCTTGCCCAGACCTTCCTGGCCTCCGGGGGTACTGCCCCACCAAGGGGCAGGCTGCGGGGACTGGGTCCAGACATGCCCGGGCGCCTCCCCAGGCTCATCCCCGCTGGTGCCTTTCCCCTGGGCCTAGGCCTCGGTTGAGGCCTCCTTGGAGAGGAGGTTGCTGGCAGGGGCTGTCTCCACACTGCAAGGTGCTGGAGCTCAGAGGGCCTCGTCAGAGGGAAGGGACCAGCAAGGGGCTGGATGCCCAAGACCTCTTTGGCCCAGCAGCCTCAGGGCAGCAGGGAGAGCAAGAGGCCCAACTTGCCCCTAGGTCGGCTCTGCCACTTCCCACACAGGCGGCCAGCCCAGCAGCTGCCTGACAGACTCTGGCTCCCCCGAGCTCTCTGCCGGTGCAGGGGGCAGGTCAGACGTGTGCATGTGGTTCTGCCTTGGCTTGGGAGTGTGGACACCCTGCCTTGCCCCCAGGCTCAGGGGCAAGGGCCCAGAGAGAGCACCACCCTGAAGCGCTTTTCTTCCGGGCTTAGGAGCATTGTGCCCGCCTGCTGGTAACAGTGGCCGGGAACGCTTGCAAACCGGCCTTTGGAGGCAGCCGGGGAGGTCTTCCAGTGGGAGAGGGCCGGTTGTGCTCAGAGGCCCCACAGGCCAGGGGCAGGACCCAGCAGGGCCCCTGCCCCTGGCCAGTCTTACCCAGACCTTCCTGGCCTCCGGGGGTACTGCCCCACCAAGGGGCAGGCTGCGGGGACTGGGTCCAGACATGCTCGGGCGCCTCCCCAGGCTCATCCCCGCTGGTGCCTTTCCCCTGGGCCTAGGCCTCGGTTGAGGCCTCCTTGGAGAGGAGGTTGCTGGCAGGGGCTGTCTCCACACTGCAAGGTGCTGGAGCTCAGAGGGCCTCGTCAGCGGGAAGGGACCAGCAAGGGGCTGGATGCCCAAGACCTCTTTGGCCCAGCAGCCTCAGGGCAGCAGGGAGAGCAAGAGGCCCAACTTGCCCCTAGGTCGGCTCTGCCCCTTCCCACACAGGCAGCCAACCGAGCAGCTGCCTGACAGACTCTGGCTCCCCCGAGCTCTCTGCCGGTGCAGGGGTCAGGAACAGACGTGTGCATGTGGTTCTGCCTTGGTCTGGGAGTGTGGACCCACTGCCTGGACCCCAGGCTCAGGGGCAAGGGCCCGGAGAGAGCAACACCCCGAAGCGCTTTTCTCCTGGCCTTGGGAGCGTTGTGCGTGCCTGGCGGGAACAGCGGGCGGGAATGTTGGCAAACCCGCCTTTGGAGGCAGCCGGGGAGGTCTTCCAGTGGGAGAGGGCCGGTTGTGCTCAGAGGCCCCACAGGCCAGGGGCAGGACCCAGCAGGGACCCTGCCCCTGGCCAGCCTTGCCCAGACCTTCCTGGCCTCCGGGGGTACTGCCCCACCAAGGGGCAGGCTGCAGGGACTGGGTCCTGATATGCCCGTGCGCCTCCACTGGCTCATCCCCGCTGGTGCCTTTCCCCTGTGCCTAGGCCTCGGTTGAGGCCTCCTTGGAGAGGAGGTTGCTGGCAGGGGCTGTCTCCACACTGCAAGGTGCTGGAGCTCAGAGGGCCTCGTCAGAGGGAAGGGACCAGCAAGGGGCTGGATGCCCAAGACCTCTTTGGCCCAGCAGCCTCAGGGCAGCAGGGAGAGCAAGAGGCCCAACTTGCCCCTAGGTCGGCTCTGCCCCTTCCCACACAGGCGGCCAGCCCAGCAGCTGCCTGACAGACTCTGGCTCCCCCGAGCTCTCTGCCAATGCAGGGGTCAGGAACAGACGTGTGCATGTGGTTCTGCCTTGGTCTGGGAGTGTGGACCATCTGCCTGGCCCCCAGGCTCAGGGGCAAGGGCCCGAGGAGAGCACCACCCCGAAGTGCTTTTCTCCCGGGCTTGGGAGCATTGTGCGTGCCTGGCGGGAACAGTGGGCGGGAGTGTTGGCAAACTGGCCCTTGGAGTCAGCCGGGGAGTTCTTTCAGTGGGAGAGGGCCGGTTGTGCTCAGAGGCCCCACAGGCCAGGGGCAGGACCCAGCAGGGCCCCTGCCCCTGGCCAGCCTTGCCCAGACCTTCCTGGCCTCCGGGGGTACTGCCCCACCAAGGGGCAGGCTGCGGGGACTGGGTCCAGACATGCCTGGGCACCTCCCCAGGCTCATCCCCGCTGGTGCCTTTCCCCTGGGCATAGGCCTCGGTTGATGCCTCCTTGGAGAGGAGGTTGCTGGCAGGGGCTGTCTCCACACTGCAAGGTGCTGGAGCTCAGAGGGCCTCGTCAGAGGGAAGGGACCAGCAAGGGGCTGGATGCCCAAGACCTCTTTGGCCCAGCAGCCTCAGGGCAGCAGGGAGAGCAAGAGGCCCAACTTGCCCCTAGGTCGGCTCTGCCCCTTCCCACACAGGCGGCCAGCCCAGCAGCTGCCTGACAGACTCTGGCTCCCCCCAGCTCTCTGCCGGTGGAGGGGGCAGGAACAGACGTGTGCATGTTGTTGTGCCTTGGCCTGGGACTTTGGATCCCCTGCCCCGCCCCCAGGCTCAGGGGCAAGGGCCCGGAGAGACCACCACCCCGAAGCGCTTTTCTCCCGGGCTTGGGAGCATTGTGCGTGCCTGGCGGGAAGAGCGGGCAGGAGTGTTGGCAAACTGGCCTTTGGAGGCAGCCGGGGAGGTCTTCCAGTGGGAGAGGGCCGGTTGTGCTCAGAGGCCCCACAGGCCATGGGGAGGACCCAGCAGGGCCCCTGCCCCTGGCCAGCCTTGCCCAGACCTTCCTGGCCTCCGGGGGTACTGCCCCACCAAGGGGCAGGCTGCGGGGACTGGGTCCAGACATGCCCGGGCGCCTCCCCAGGCTCATCCCCGCTGGTGCCTTTCCCCTGGGCCTAGGCCTCGGTTGAGGCCTCCTTGGAGAGGAGGTTGCTGGCAGGGGCTGTCTCCACACTGCAAGGTGCTGGAGCTCAGAGGGCCTCGTCAGAGGGAAGGGACCAGCAAGGGGCTGGATGCCCAAGACCTCTTTGGCCCAGCAGCCTCAGGGCAGCAGGGAGAGGAAGAGGCCCAACTTGCCCCTAGGTCGGCTCTGCCCCTTCCCACACAGGTGGCCAGCCCAGCAGCTGCCTGACAGATTCTGGCTCCCCCGAGCTCTCTGCCGGTGCAGGGGTCAGGAACAGACGTGTGCATGTGGTTCTGCCTTGGTCTGGGAGTGTGGACCAACTGCCTGGCCCCCAGGCTCAGGGGCAAGGGCCCGAGGAGAGCACCACCCCGAAGCGCTTTTCTCCCGGGCTTGGGAGCATTGTGCGTGCCTGGCGGGAACAGCGGGCGGGAGTGTTGGCAAACTGGCCGTTGGAGGCAGCCGGGGAGTTCTTCCAGTGGGAGAGGGCCGGTTGTGCTCAGAGACCCCACAGGCCAGGGGCAGGACCCAGCAGGGCCCCTGCCCCTGGCCAGCCTTGCCCAGACCTTCCTGGCCTCCGGGGGTACTGCCCCACCAAGGGGCAGGCTGCGGGGACTGGGTCCAGACATGCCCGGGCGCCTCCCCAGGCTCATCCCCGCTGGTGCCTTTCCCCTGGGCCTAGGCCTCGGTTGAGGCCTCCTTGGAGAGGAGGTTGCTGGCAGGGGCTGTCTCCACACTGCAAGGTGCTGGAGCTCAGAGGGCCTCCTCAGAGGGAAGGGACCAGCAAGGGGCTGGATGCCCAAGACCTCTTTGGCCCAGCAGCCTCAGGGCAGCAGGGAGAGCAAGAGGCCCAACTTGCCCCTAGGTCGGCTCTGCCCCTTCCCACACAGGCGGCCAGCCCAGCAGCTGCCTGACAGACTCTGGCTCCCCCGAGCTCTCTGCCGGTGCAGGGGGCAGGTCAGACGTGTGCATGTGGTTCTGCCTTGGCCTGGGAGTGTGGACACCCTGCCTTGCCCCCAGGCTCAGGGGCAAGGGCCCAGAGAGAGCACCACCCTGAAGCGCTTTTCTTCCGGGCTTAGGAGCATTGTGCCCGCCTGCTGGTAACAGTGGCCGGGAGCGCTTGCAAACCGGCCTTTGGAGGCAGCCGGGGAGGTCTTCCAGTGGGAGAGGGCCGGTTGTGCTCAGAGGCCCCACAGGCCAGGGGCAGGACCCAGCAGGGCCCCTGCCCCTGGCCAGTCTTACCCAGACCTTCCTGGCCTCCGGGGGTACTGCCCCACGAAGGGGCAGGCTGCGGGGACTGGGTCCAGACATGCTCGGGCGCCTCCCCTGGCTCATCCCCGCTGGTGCCTTTCCCCTGGGCCTAGGCCTCGGTTGAGGCCTCCTTGGAGAGGAGGTTGCTGGCAGGGGCTGTCTCCACACTGCAAGGTGCTGGAGCTCAGAGGGCCTCGTCAGAGGGAAGGGACCAGTAAGGGGCTGGATGCCCAAGACGTCTTTGGCCCAGCAGCCTCAGGGCAGCAGGGAGAGCAAGAGGCCCAACTTGCCCCTAGGGCGGCTCTGCCCCTTCCCACACAGGCGGCCAACCCAGCAGCTGCCTGACAGACTCTGGCTCCCCCAAGCTCTCTGCCGGTGCAGGGGACAGGAACAGACGTGGGCATGTGGTTCTGCCTTGGCCTGGGAGTGTGTTCCACATGCCTTGCCCTCAGGCTCAGGGGCAAGGGCCCGGAGAGAGCACCACCCCGAAGCGCTTTTCTCCCGGGCTTGGGAGCATTGTGCGTGCCTGGCGGGAACAGCGGGCGGGAGTGCTTGCAAACCGGCCTTTCGAGGCAGACGGGGAGGTCTTCCAGCGGGAGAGTGCCGGTTGTGCTCAGACGCCCCACAGGCCAGGGGCAGGACCCAGCAGTGTCCCTGCCCCTGGCAGCCTTGCCCAGACCTTCCTGGCCTCCGGGGGTACTGCCCCACCAAGGGGCAGGCTGCGGGGACTGGGTCCAGACATGCCCGGGCGCCTCCCCAGGCTCATCCACAGTGGTGCCTTTCCCCTGGGCCTAGGCCTCGGTTGAGGCCTCCTTGGAGAGGAGGTTGCTGGCAGGGGCTGTCTCCACACTGAAAGGTGCTGGAGCTCAGAGGGCCTCGTCAGCGGGAAGGGACCAGCAAGGGGCTGGATGCCCAAGACCTCTTTGGCCCAGAAGCCTCAGGGCAGCAGGGAGAGCAAGAGGCCCAACTTGCCCCTAGGTCGGCTCTGCCCCTTCCCACACAGGCAGCCAACCCAGCAGCTGCCTGACAGACTCTGGCTCCCCCGAGCTCTCTGCCGGTGCAGGGGTCAGGAACAGACGTGTGCATGTGGTTCTGCCTTGGTCTGGGAGTGTGGACCCACTGCCTGGACCCCAGGCTCAGGGGCAAGGGCCCGGAGAGAGCAACACCCCGAAGCGCTTTTCTCCTGGCCTTGGGAGCGTTGTGCGTGCCTGGCGGGAACAGCGGGCGGGAGTGTTGGCAAACCCGCCTTTGGAGGCAGCCGGGGAGGTCTTCCAGTGGGAGAGGGCCGGTTGTGCTCAGAGGCCCCACAGGCCAGGGGCAGGACCCAGCAGGGACCCTGCCCCTGGCCAGCCTTGCCCAGACCTTCCTGGCCTCCGGGGGTACTGCCCCACCAAGGGGCAGGCTGCAGGGACTGGGTCCTGATATGCCCGTGCGCCTCCACTGGCTCATCCCCGCTGGTGCCTTTCCCCTGTGCCTAGGCCTCGGTTGAGGCCTCCTTGGAGAGGAGGTTGCTGGCAGGGGCTGTCTCCACACTGCAAGGTGCTGGAGCTCAGAGGGCCTCGTCAGAGGGAAGGGACCAGCAAGGGGCTGGATGCCCAAGACCTCTTTGGCCCAGCAGCCTCAGGGCAGCAGGGAGAGCAAGAGGCCCAACTTGCCCCTAGGTCGGCTCTGCCCCTTCCCACACAGGCGGCCAGCCCAGCAGCTGCCTGACAGACTCTGGCTCCCCCCAGCTCTCTGCCGGTGGAGGGGTAGGAACAGACGTGTGCATGTTGTTGTGCCTTGGCCTGGGACTGTGGATCCCCTGCCTGGCCCCCAGGCTCAGGGGCAAGGGCCCGGAGAGACCACCACCCCGAAGCGCTTTTCTCCCGGGCTTGGGAGCATTGTGCGTGCCTGGCGGGAAGAGCGGGCAGGAGTGTTGGCAAACTGGCCTTTGGAGGCAGCCGGGGAGGTCTTCCAGTGGGAGAGGGCCGGTTGTGCTCAGAGGCCCCACAGGCCATGGGGAGGACCCAGCAGGGCCCCTGCCCCTGGCCAGCCTTGCCCAGACCTTCCTGGCCTCCGGGGGTACTGCCCCACCAAGGGGCAGGCTGCGGGGACTGGGTCCAGACATGCCCGGGCGCCTCCCCAGGCTCATCCCCGCTGGTGCCTTTCCCCTGGGCCTAGGCCTCGGTTGAGGCCTCCTTGGAGAGGATGTTGCTGGCAGGGGCTGTCTCCACACTGCAAGGTGCTGGAGCTCAGAGGGCCTCGTCAGAGGGAAGGGACCAGCAAGTGGCTGGATGCCCAAGACCTCTTTGGCCCAGCAGCCTCAGGGCAGCAGGGAGAGGAAGAGGCCCAACTTGCCCCTAGGTCGGCTCTGCCCCTTCCCACACAGGCGGCCAGCCCAGCAGCTGCCTGACAGATTCTGGCTCCCCCGAGCTCTCTGCCGGTGCAGGGGTCAGGAACAGACGTGTGCATGTGGTTCTGCCTTGGTCTGGGAGTGTGGACCAACTGCCTGGCCCCCAGGCTCAGGGGCAAGGGCCCGAGGAGAGCACCACCCCGAAGCGCTTTTCTCCCGGGCTTGGGAGCATTGTGCGTGCCTGGCGGGAACAGCGGGCGGGAGTGTTGGCAAACTGGCCTTTGGAGGCAGCCGGGGAGTTCTTCCAGTGGGAGAGGGCCGGTTGTGCTCAGAGACCCCACAGGCCAGGGGCAGGACCCAGCAGGGCCCCTGCCCCTGGCCAGCCTTGCCCAGACATTCCTGGCCTCCGGGGGTACTGCCCCACCAAGGGGCAGGCTGCGGGGACTGGGTCCAGACATGCCCGGGCGCCTCCCCAGGCTCATCCCCGCTGGTGCCTTTCCCCTGGGCCTAGGCCTCAGTTGAGGCCTCCTTGGAGAGGAGGTTGCTGGCAGGGGCTGTCTCCACACTGCAAGGTGCTGGAGCTCAGAGGGCCTCGTCAGAGGGAAGGGACCAGCAAGGGGCTGGATGCCCAAGACCTCTTTGGCCCAGCAGCCTCAGGGCAGCAGGGAGAGCAAGAGGCCCAACTTGCCCCTAGGTCGGCTCTGCCACTTCCCACACAGGCGGCCAGCCCAGCAGCTGCCTGACAGACTCTGGCTCCCCCGAGCTCTCTGCCGGTGCAGGGGGCAGGTCAGACGTGTGCATGTGGTTCTGCCTTGGCCTGGGAGTGTGGACACCCTGCCTTGCCCCCAGGCTCAGGGGCAAGGGCCCAGAGAGAGCACCACCCTGAAGCGCTTTTCTTCCGGGCTTAGGAGCATTGTGCCCGCCTGCTGGTAACAGTGGCCGGGAGCGCTTGCAAACCGGCCTTTGGAGGCAGCCGGGGAGGTCTTCCAGTGGGAGAGGGCCGGTTGTGCTCAGAGGCCCCACAGGCCAGGGGCAGGACCCAGCAGGGCCCCTGCCCCTGGCCAGTCTTACCCAGACCTTCCTGGCCTCCGGGGGTACTGCCCCACGAAGGGGCAGGCTGCGGGGACTGGGTCCAGACATGCTCGGGCGCCTCCCCTGGCTCATCCCCGCTGGTGCCTTTCCCCTGGGCCTAGGCCTCGGTTGAGGCCTCCTTGGAGAGGAGGTTGCTGGCAGGGGCTGTCTCCACACTGCAAGGTGCTGGAGCTCAGAGGGCCTCGTCAGAGGGAAGGGACCAGTAAGGGGCTGGATGCCCAAGACGTCTTTGGCCCAGCAGCCTCAGGGCAGCAGGGAGAGCAAGAGGCCCAACTTGCCCCTAGGGCGGCTCTGCCCCTTCCCACACAGGCGGCCAACCCAGCAGCTGCCTGACAGACTCTGGCTCCCCCAAGCTCTCTGCCGGTGCAGGGGACAGGAACAGACGTGGGCATGTGGTTCTGCCTTGGCCTGGGAGTGTGTTCCCCATGCCTTGCCCCCAGGCTCAGGGGCAAGGGCCCGGAGAGAGCACCACCCCGAAGCGCTTTTCTCCCGGGCTTGGGAGCATTGTGCGTGCCTGGCGGGAACAGCGGGCGGGAGTGCTTGCAAACCGGCCTTTCGAGGCAGACGGGGAGGTCTTCCAGCGGGAGAGTGCCGGTTGTGCTCAGACGCCCCACAGGCCAGGGGCAGGACCCAGCAGTGTCCCTGCCCCTGGCAGCCTTGCCCAGACCTTCCTGGCCTCCGGGGGTACTGCCCCACCAAGGGGCAGGCTGCGGGGACTGGGTCCAGACATGCCCGGGCGCCTCCCCAGGCTCATCCCCGGTGGTGCCTTTCCCCTGGGCCTAGGCCTCGGTTGAGGCCTCCTTGGAGAGGAGGTTGCTGGCAGGGGCTGTCTCCACACTGAAAGGTGCTGGAGCTCAGAGGGCCTCGTCAGAGGGAAGGGACCAGCAAGGGGCTGGATGCCCAAGACCTCTTTGGCCCAGCAGCCTCAGGGCAGCAGGGAGAGCAAGAGGCCCAACTTGCCCCTAGGTCGGCTCTGCCCCTTCCCACACAGGCGGCCAGCCCAGCAGCTGCCTGACAGACTCTGGCTCCCCCGAGCTCTCTGCCGGTGCAGGGGGCAGATCAGACGTGTGCATGTGGTTCTGCCTTGTCCTGGGATTGTGGACACCCTGCCTTGCCCCCAGGCTCAGGGGCAAGGGCCCGGAGAGAGCACCACCCTGAAGCGCTTTTCTCCCGGGCTTGGGAGCATTGTGCACACCTGCTGGGAACAGTGGGCGGGAGCGCTTGCAAACCGGCCTTGGAGGCAGCCGGGGAGGTCTTCCAGTGGGAGAGGGCCGGTTGTGCTCAGAGGCCCCACAGGCCAGGGGCAGGACCCAGCAGGGCCCCTGCCCCTGGCCAGCCTTGCCCAGACCTTCCTGGCCTCCGGGGGTACTGCCCCACTAAGGGGCAGGCTGCGGGGCCTGGGTCCAGAGATGCCCGGGCGCCTCCCCAGGCTCATCCCCGCTGGTGCCTTTCCCCTGGGCCTAGGCCTCGGTTGAGGCCTCCTTGGAGAGGAGGTTGCTGGCAGGGGCTGTCTCCACACTGCAAGGTGCTGGAGCTCAGAGGGCCTCGTCAGCGGGAAGGGACCAGCAAGGGGCTGGATGCCCAAGACCTCTTTGGCCCAGCAGCCTCAGGGCAGCAGGGAGAGCAAGAGGCCCAACTTGCCCCTAGGTCGGCTCTGCCCCTTCCCACACAGGCAGCCAACCCAGCAGCTGCCTGACAGACTCTGGCTCCCCCGAGCTCTCTGCCGGTGCAGGGGTCAGGAACAGACGTGTGCATGTGGTTCTGCCTTGGTCTGGGAGTGTGGACCCACTGCCTGGACCCCAGGCTCAGGGGCAAGGGCCCGGAGAGAGCAACACCCCGAAGCGCTTTTCTCCTGGCCTTGGGAGCGTTGTGCGTGCCTGGCGGGAACAGCGGGCGGGAGTGTTGGCAAACCCGCCTTTGGAGGCAGCCGGGGAGGTCTTCCAGTGAGAGAGGGCCGGTTGTGCTCAGAGGCCCCACAGGCCAGGGGCAGGACCCAGCAGGGACCCTGCCCCTGGCCAGCCTTGCCCAGACCTTCCTGGCCTCCGGGGGTACTGCCCCACCAAGGGGCAGGCTGCAGGGACTGGGTCCTGATATGCCCGTGCGCCTCCACTGGCTCATCCCCGCTGGTGCCTTTCCCCTGTGCCTAGGCCTCGGTTGAGGCCTCCTTGGAGAGGAGGTTGCTGGCAGGGGCTGTCTCCACACTGCAAGGTGCTGGAGCTCAGAGGGCCTCGTCAGAGGGAAGGGACCAGCAAGGGGCTGGATGCCCAAGACCTCTTTGGCCCAGCAGCCTCAGGGCAGCAGGGAGAGCAAGAGGCCCAACTTGCCCCTAGGTCGGCTCTGCCCCTTCCCACACAGGCGGCCAGCCCAGCAGCTGCCTGACAGACTCTGGCTCCCCCCAGCTCTCTGCCGGTGGAGGGGGCAGGAACAGACGTGTGCATGTTGTTGTGCCTTGGCCTGGGACTGTGGATCCCCTGCCTGGCCCCCAGGCTCAGGGGCAAGGGCCCGGAGAGACCACCACCCCGAAGCGCTTTTCTCCCGGGCTTGGGAGCATTGTGCGCGCCTGGCGGGAACAGTGGGCGGGAGTGCTTGCAAACAGGACTTTGGAGGCAGCCGGGGAGGTCTTCCAGTGGGAGAGGGCCGGTTGTGCTCAGAGGCCCCACAGGCCAGGGGCAGGACCCAGCAGGGCCCCTGACCCTGGCCAGCCTTGCCCAGACCTTCCTGGCCTCCGGGGGAACTGCCCCACCAAGGGGCAGGCTGCGGGGACTGGGTCCAGACATCCCCGGGCGCCTCCCCAGGCTCATCCCCGCTGGTGCCTTTCCCCTGGGCCTAGGCCTCGGTTGAGGCCTCCTTGGAGAGGAGGTTGCTGGCAGGGGCTGTCTCCACACTGCAAGGTGCTGGAGCTCAGAGGGCCTCGTCAGAGGGAAGGGACCAGTAAGGGGCTGGATGCCCAAGACGTCTTTGGCCCAGCAGCCTCAGGGCAGGAGGGAGAGCAAGAGGCCCAACTTGCCCCTAGGGCGGCTCTGCCCCTTCCCACACAGGCGGCCAACCCAGCAGCTGCCTGACAGACTCTGGCTCCCCCAAGCTCTCTGCCGGTGCAGGGGACAGGAACAGACGTGGGCATGTGGTTCTGCCTTGGCCTGGGAGTGTGTTCCCCATGCCTTGCCCCCAGGCTCAGGGGTAAGGGCCCGGAGAGAGCACCACCCCGAAGCGCTTTTCTCCCGGGCTTGGGAGCATTGTGCGAGCCTGGCGTGAACAGCGGGCGGGAGTGTTTGCAAACAGGACTTTGGAGGCAGCTGGGGAGGTCTTCCAGTGGGAGAGGGCCGGTTGTGCTCAGAGGCCTCACAGGCCAGGGGCAGGACCCAGCAGGTCCCCTGCCCCTGGCCAGCCTTGCCCAGACCTTCCTGGCCTCCGGGGGTACTGCCCCACCAAGGGGCAGGCTGCGGGGACTGGGTCCAGACATGTCCGTGCGCCTCCCCAGGATCATCCCCGCTGGTGCTTTTCCCCTGGGCGTAGGCCTCGGTTGAGGCCTCTTTGGAGAGGAGGTTGCTGGCAGGGGCTGTCTCCACACTGCAAGGTGCTGGAGCTCAGAGGGCCTCGTCAGAGGGAAGGGACCAGCAAAGGGCTGGATGCTCAAGACCTCTTTGACCCAGCAGCCTCAGGGCAGCAGGGAGAGCAAGAGGCCCAACTTGCCCCTAGGTCGGCTCTGCCCCGTCCCACACAGGCAGCCAGCCCAGCAGCAGCCTGGCAGTCTCTGGCTCCCCCGAGCTCTCTGCCGGTGTAGGGGGCAGGAACAGACGTGTGCATGTCGTTCTGCCTTGGCCTGGGAGTGTGTTCCAACTGCCTGGCCCCCAGGCTCAGGGGCAAGGGCCCGAGGAGAGCACCACCCCGAAGCGCTTTTCTCCCGGGCTTGGGAGCATTGTGCCTGCCTGGCGGGAACAGCGGGCGGGAGTGCTTGCAAACCGGCCTTTGGAGGCAGACGGGGAGGTCTTCCAGCGGGAGAGTGCCGGTTGTGCTCAGACGCCCCACAGGCCAGGGGCACGACCCAGCAGGGCCCCTGCCCCTCGCAGCCTTGCCCAGACATTCCTGGCCTCCGGGGGTACTGCCCCACCAAGGGGCAGGCTGCGGGGACTGGGTCCAGACATGCCCTTGCGCCTCCACTGGCTCATCCCCGCTGGTGCCTTTCCCCTGGGCCTAGGCCTCGGTTGAGGCCTCCTTGGAGAGGTTGCTGGCAGGGGCTGTCTCCACACTGCAAGGTGCTGGAGCTCAGAGGGCCTCGTCAGAGGGAAGGGACCAGTAAGGGGCTGGATGCCCAAGACGTCTTAGGCCCAGCAGCCTCAGGGCAGCAGGGAGAGGAAGAGGCCCAACTTGCCCCTAGGTCGGCTCTGCCCCGTCCCACACAGGCAGCCAGCCCAGCAGCAGCCTGGCAGTCTCTGGCTCCCCCGAGCTCTCTGCCGGTGTAGGGGGCAGGAACAGACGTGTGCATGTCGTTCTCCCTTGGCCTGGGAGTGTGTTCCACCTGCCTGGCCCCCAGGCTCAGGGGCAAGGGCCCGAGGAGAGCACCACCCTGAAGCGCTTTTCTCCCGGGCTTGGGAGCATTGTGCGTGCCTGGCGGGAACAGCGGGTGGGAGTGCGTGCAAACAGGCCTTTGGAGGCAGACGGGGAGGTCTTCCAGCGGGAGGGTGCTGGTTGTGCTCAGACGCCCCACAGGCCAGGGGCAGGACCCAGCAGTGTCCCTGCCCCTGGCAGCCTTGCCCAGACCTTCCTGACCTCCGGGGGTACTGCCCCACCAAGGGGCAGGCTGCGGGGACTGGGTCCAGACATGCCCGGGCGCCTCCCCAGGCTCATCCCCGCTGGTGCCTTTCCCCTGGGCCTAGGCCTCGGTTGAGGCCGCCTTGGAGAGGAGGTTGCTGGCAGGGGCTGTCTCCACACTGCAAGGTGCTGGAGCTCAGAGGGCCTCATCAGAGGGAAGGGACCAGCAAGGGGCTGGATGCCCAAGACCTCTTTGGCCCAGCAGCCTCAGGGCAGCAGGGAGAGCAAGAGGCCCAACTTGCCCCTAGGTCGGCTCTGCCCCTTTCCACACAGGCCGCCAACCCAGCAGCTGCCTGGCAGACTCTGGCTCCCCCGAGCTCTCTGTCGGTGCAGGGGTCAGGAACAGACGAGTGCATGTGGTTCTGCCTTGGTCTGGGAGTGTGGACCCACTGCCTGGACCCCAGGCTCAGGGGCAAGGGTCCGGAGAGGGCAACACCCCGAAGCGCTTTTCTCCCGGGCTTGGGAGCATTGTGCGTGCCTGGCGGGAACAGCGGGCGGGAGTGCTTGCAAACCGGCCTTTGGAGGCAGCCGGGGAGGTCTTCCAGTGGGAGAGGGCCGGTTGTGCTCAGAGGCCCCACAGCCCAGGGGCAGGACCCAGCAGGGCCCCTGCCCCTGGCCAGCCTTGCCCAGACCTTCCTGGCCTCCGGGGGTACTGCCCAACCAAGGGGCAGGCTGCGGGCCTGGGTCCAGACATGCCCGTGCGCCTCCACTGGCTCATCCCCGCTGGTGCCTTTCCCCTGGGCCTAGGCCTCGGTTGAGGCCTCCTTGGAGAGGAGGTTGCTGGCAGGGGCTGTCTCCACACTGCAAGGTGCTGGAGCTCAGAGGGCCTCGTCAGAGGGAAGGGACCAGCAAGGGGCTGGATGCCCAAGACCTCTTTGGCCCAGCAGCCTCAGGGCAGCAGGGAGAGCAAGAGGCCCAACTTGCCCCTAGGTCGGCTCTGCCCCTTCCCACACAGGCGGCCAGCCCAGCAGCTGCCTGACAGACTCTGGCTCCCCCCAGCTCTCTGCCGGTGGAGGGGGCAGGAACAGACGTGTGCATGTGGTTCTGCCTTGGCCTGGGACTGTGTATCCCCTGCCTGGCCCCCAGGCTCAGGGGCAGGGGCCCGGAGAGACCACCACCCCGAAGCGCTTTTCTCCCGGGCTTGGGAGCATTGTGCGCGCCTGGCGGGAACAGTGGGCGGGAGGGCTTGCAAACCGGCCTTTGGAGGCGGCCGGGGAGGTCTTCCAGTGGGCAAGGGCCGGTTGTGCTCAGAGGCCCCACAGGCCAGGGGTAGGACCCAGCAGGGCCCCTGCCCCTGGCCAGCCTTGCCCAGACCTTCCTGGCCTCCGGGGGTACTGCCCCACCAAGGGGCAGGCTGCGGGGACAGGGTCCAGACATGCCCGGGCGCCTCCCCTGGCTCAACCCCGCTGGTGCCTTTTCCCTGGGCCTAGGCCTCGGTTGAGGCCTCCTTGGAGAGGAGATTGCTGGCAGGTGCTGTCTCCACACTGCAAGGTGCTGGAGCTCAGAGGGCCTCGTCAGAGGGAAGGGACAAGCAAGGGGCTGGATGCCCAAGACCTCTTTGGCCCAGCAGCCTCAGGGCAGCAGGGAGAGCAAGAGGCCCAACTTGCCCCTAGGTCGGCTCTGCCCCTTCCCACACAGGCGGCCAGCCCAGCAGCTGCCTGACAGACTCTGGCTCCCCCGAGCTCTCTGCCGGTGCAGGGGGCAGATCAGACGTGTGCATGTGGTTCTGCCTTGGCCTGGGAGTGTGGACACCCTGCCTTGCCCCCAGGCTCAGGGGCAAGGGCCCGGAGAGAGCACCACCCCGAAGCGCTTTTCTCCCGGGCTTGGGAGCATTGTGCACGCCTGCTGGGAACAGTGGGTGGGAGCGCTTGTTAACCGGCCTTTGGAGGCAGCCGGGCAGGTCTTCCAGCGGGAGAGTGCCGGTTGTGCTCAGACGCCCCACAGGCCAGGGGCAGGACCCAGCAGTGTCCCTGCCCCTGGCAGCCTTGCCCAGACCTTCCTGGCCTCCGGGGGTACTGCCCCACCAAGGGGCAGGCTGCGGGGACTGGGTCCAGACATGCCCTTGCGCCTCCACTGGCTCATCCCCGCTGGTGCCTTTCCCCTGGGCCTAGGCCTCGGTTGAGGCCTCCTTGGAGAGGAGGTTGCTGGCAGGGGCTGTCTCCACACTGCAAGGTGCTGGAGCTCAGAGGGCCTCGTCAGAGGGAAGGGACCAGCAAGGGGCTGGATGCCCAAGACCTCTTTGGCCCAGCAGCCTCAGGGCAGCAGGGAGAGGAAGAGGCCCAACTTGCCCCTAGGTCGGCTCTGCCCCTTCCCACACAGGCGGCCAGCCCAGCAGCTGCCTGACAGACTCTGGCTCCCCCGAGCTCTCTGCCGGTGCAGGGGTCAGGAACAGACGTGTGCATGTGGTTCTGCCTTGGTCTGGGAGTGTGGAACCACTGCCTGGCCCCCACACTCAGGGGCAAGGGCCCGGAGAGAGCAACACACCGAAGCGCTTTTCTCCCGGGCTTGGGAGAATTGTGCGTGCCTGGCGAGACCAGCGGGCGGGAGTGTTGGCAACCGGCCTTTGGAGGCAGCCGGGGAGGTCTTCCAGTGGGAGAGGGCCGGTTGTGCTCAGAGGACCCACAGGCCAGGGGCAGGACCCAGCAGGGCCCCTGCCCCTGGCCAGCCTTGCCCAGACCTTCCTGGCCTCCGGGGGTACTGCCCCACCAAGGGGCAGGCTGCGGGCCTGGGTCCAGTCATGCCCGGGCGCCTCCCCAGGCTCATCCCCGCTGGTGCCTTTCCCCTGGGCCTAGGCCTCGGTTGAGGCCTCCTTGGAGAGGAGGTTGCTGGCAGGGGCTGTCTCCACACTGCAAGGTGCTGGAGCTCAGAGGGCCTCGTCAGAGGGAAGGGACCAGCAAGGGGCTGGATGCCCAAGACCTCTTTGGCCCAGCAGCCTCAGGGCAGCAGGGAGAGCAAGAGGCCCAACTTGCCCCTAGGTCGGCTCTGCCCCTTCCCACACAGGCGGCCAGCCCAGCAGCTGCCTGACAGACTCTGGCTCCCCCGAGCTCTCTGCCGGTGCAGGGCGCAGATCAGACGTGTGCATGTGGTTCTGCCTTGGCCTGGGAGTGTGGACACCCTGCCTTGCCCCCAGGCTCAGGGGCAAGGGCTCAGAGAGAGCACCACCCTGAAGCGCTTTTCTCCCGGGCTTGGGAGCATTGTCCACGCCTGCTGGGAACAGTGGGCGGGAGCGCTTGCAAACCGGCCTTTGGAGGCAGCCGGGGAGGTCTTCCAGTGGGAGAGGGCCGGTTGGGCTCAGAGGCCCCACAGGCCAGGGGCAGGACCCAGCAGGGCCCCTGCCCCTGGCAGCCTTGCCCAGACCTTCCTGGCCTCCGGGGGTACTGCCCCACCAAGGGGCAGGCTGCGGTGACTGGGTCCAGACATGTCCGTGCGCCTCCCCAGGATCATCCCCGCTGGTGCCTTTCCCCTGGGCGTAGGCCTCGGTTGAGGCCTCTTTGGAGAGGAGGTTGCTGGCAGGGGCTGTCTCCACACTGCAAGGTGCTGGAGCTCAGAGGGCCTCGTCAGAGGGAAGGGACCAGCAAAGGGCTGGATGCCCAAGACCTCTTTGACCCAGCAGCCTCAGGGCAGCAGGGAGAGCAAGAGGCCCAACTTGCCCCTAGGTCGGCTCTGCCCCGTCCCAGACAGGCAGCCAGCCCAGCAGCAGCCTGGCAGTCTCTGGCTCCCCCGATCTCTCTGCCGGTGTAGGGGGCAGGAACAGACGTGTGCATGTCGTTCTGCCTTGGCCTGGGAGTGTGTTCCCCCTGCCTGTCCCCCAGGCTCAGGGGCAAGGGTCCGGAGAGAGCACCACCCCGAAGCGCTTTTCTCTCGGGCTTGGTAGCATTGTGCGTGCCTGGCGGGAACAGCGCGCGGGAGTGCTTGCAAACCGGCCTTTGGAGGCAACCAGGGAGGTCTTCCAGCGGGAGAGTGCCGGTTGTGCTCAGACGCCCCACAGGCCAGGGGCAGGACCCAGCAGTGTCCCTGCCCCTGGCAGCCTTGCCCAGACCCTCCTGGACTCCGGGGTTACTATCCCACCAAGGGGCAGGCTGCGGGGACTGGGTCCAGACATGCCCGGGCGCCTCCCCAGGCTCATCCCCGCTGGTGCCTTTCCCCTGGGCCTAGGCCTCGGTTGAGGCCTCCTTGGAGAGGAGGTTGCTGGCAGGGGCTGTCTCCACACTGCAAGGTGCTGGAGCTCAGAGGGCCTCGTCAGAGGGAAGGGACCAGCAAGGGGCTGGATGCCCAAGAACTCTTTGGCCCAGCAGCCTCAGGGCAGCAGGGAGAGCAAGAGGCCCAACTTGCCCCTAGGTCGGCACTGCCCCTTCCCACACAGGCGGCCAGCCCAGCAGCTGCCTGACAGACTCTGGCTCCCCCCAGCTCTCTGCCGGTGGAGGGGGCAGGAACAGACGTGTGCATGTGGTTCTGCCTTGGCCTGGGATTGTGGATCCCCTGCCTGGCCCCCAGGCTCAGGGGCAAGGGCCCAGAGAGAGCACCACCCTGAAGCGCTTTTCTCACGGGCTTGGGAGCATTGTGCGTGCCTGGCGGGAACAGCGGGCGGGAGTGTTGGCAAACTGGCCTTTGGAGGCAGCCGGGGAGTTCTTCCAGTGGGAGAGGGCCGGTTGTGCTCAGAGGCCCCACAGGCCAGGGGCAGGACCCAGCAGGGCCCCTGCCCCTGGCCAGCCTTGCCCAGACCTTCCTGGCCTCCGGGGGTACTGCCCCACCAAGGGGCAGGCTGCGGGGACTGGGTCCAGACATGCCCGGGCGCCTCCCCAGGCTCATCCCCGCTGGTGCCTTTCCCCTGGGCCTAGGCCTCGGTTGAGGCCTCCTTGGAGAGGAGGTTGCTGGCAGGGGCTGTCTCCACACTGCAAGGTGCTGGAGCTCAGAGGGCCTCGTCAGAGGGAAGGGACCAGCAAGGGGCTGGATGCCCAAGACCTCTTTGGCCCAGCAGCCTCAGGGCAGCAGGGAGAGCAAGAGGCCCAACTTGCCCCTAGGTCGGCTCTGCCACTTCCCACACAGGCGGCCAGCCCAGCAGCTGCCTGACAGACTCTGGCTCCCCCGAGCTCTCTGCCGGTGCAGGGGGCAGGTCAGACGTGTGCATGTGGTTCTGCCTTGGCCTGGGAGTGTGGACACCCTGCCTTGCCCCCAGGCTCAGGGGCAAGGGCCCAGAGAGAGCACCACCCTGAAGCGCTTTTCTTCCGGGCTTAGGAGCATTGTGCCCGCCTGCTGGTAACAGTGGCCGGGAGCGCTTGCAAACCGGCCTTTGGAGGCAGCCGGGGAGGTCTTCCAGTGGGAGAGGGCCGGTTGTGCTCAGAGGCCCCACAGCCCAGGGGCAGGACCCAGCAGGGCCCCTGCCCCTGGCCAGTCTTACCCAGACCTTCCTGGCCCCCGGGGGTACTGCCCCACCAAGGGGCAGGCTGCGGGGACTGGGTCCAGACATGCCCGGGCGCCTCCCCAGGCTCATCCCCGCTGGTGCCTTTCCCCTGGGCCTAGGCCTCGGTTGAGGCCTCCTTGGAGAGGAGGTTGCTGGCAGGGGCTGTCTCCACACTGCAAGGTGCTGGAGCTCAGAGGGCCTCGTCAGCGGGAAGGGACCAGCAAGGTGCTGGATGCCCAAGACCTCTTTGGCCCAGCAGCCTCAGGGCAGCAGGGAGAGCAAGAGGCCCAACTTGCCCCTAGGTCGGCTCTGCCCCTTCCCACACAGGCAGCCAACCCAGCAGCTGCCTGACAGACTCTGGCTCCCCCGAGCTCTCTGCCGGTGCAGGGGTCAGGAACAGACGTGTGCATGTGGTTCTGCCTTGGTCTGGGAGTGTGGACCCACTGCCTGGACCCCAGGCTCAGGGGCAAGGGCCCGGAGAGAGCAACACCCCGAAGCGCTTTTCTCCTGGCCTTGGGAGCGTTGTGCGTGCCTGGCGGGAACAGCGGGCGGGAGTGTTGGCAAACCCGCCTTTGGAGGCAGCCGGGGAGGTCTTCCAGTGGGAGAGGGCCGGTTGTGCTCAGAGGCCCCACAGGCCAGGGGCAGGACCCAGCAGGGACCCTGCCCCTGGCCAGCCTTGCCCAGACCTTCCTGGCCTCCGGGGGTACTGCCCCACCAAGGGGCAGGCTGCAGGGACTGGGTCCTGATATGCCCGTGCGCCTCCACTGGCTCATCCCCGCTGGTGCCTTTCCCCTGGGCCTAGGCCTCGGTTGAGGCCTCCTTGGAGAGGAGGTTGCTGGCAGGGGCTGTCTCCACACTGCAAGGTGCTGGAGCTCAGAGGGCCTCGTCAGAGGGAAGGGACCAGCAAGGGGCTGGATGCCCAAGACCTCTTTGGCCCAGCAGCCTCAGGGCAGCAGGGAGAGCAAGAGGCCCAACTTGCCCCTAGGTCGGCTCTGCCCCTTCCCACACAGGCGGCCAGCCCAGCAGCTGCCTGACAGACTCTGGCTCCCCCGAGCTCTCTGCCGGTGCAGGGGTCAGGAACAGACGTGTGCATGTGGTTCTGCCTTGGTCTGGGAGTGTGGACCAACTGCCTGGCCCCCAGGCTCAGGGGCAAGGGCCCGAGGAGAGCACCACCCCGAAGCGCTTTTCTCACGGGCTTGGGAGCATTGTGCGTGCCTGGCGGGAACAGCGGGCGGGAGTGTTGGCAAACTGGCCTTTGGAGGCAGCCGGGGAGTTCTTCCAGTGGGAGAGGGCCGGTTGTGCTCAGAGGCCCCACAGGCCAGGGGCAGGACCCAGCAGGGCCCCTGCCCCTGGCCAGCCTTGCCCAGACCTTCCTGGCCTCCGGGGGTACTGCCCCACCAAGGGGCAGGCTGCGGGGACTGGGTCCAGACATGCCCGGGCGCCTCCCCAGGCTCATCCCCGCTGGTGCCTTTCCCCTGGGCCTAGGCCTCGGTTGAGGCCTCCTTGGAGAGGAGGTTGCTGGCAGGGGCTGTCTCCACACTGCAAGGTGCTGGAGCTCAGAGGGCCTCGTCAGAGGGAAGGGACCAGCAAGGGGCTGGATGCCCAAGACCTCTTTGGCCCAGCAGCCTCAGGGCAGCAGGGAGAGCAAGAGGCCCAACTTGCCCCTAGGTCGGCTCTGCCACTTCCCACACAGGCGGCCAGCCCAGCAGCTGCCTGACAGACTCTGGCTCCCCCGAGCTCTCTGCCGGTGCAGGGGGCAGGTCAGACGTGTGCATGTGGTTCTGCCTTGGCCTGGGAGTGTGGACACCCTGCCTTGCCCCCAGGCTCAGGGGCAAGGGCCCAGAGAGAGCACCACCCTGAAGCGCTTTTCTTCCGGGCTTAGGAGCATTGTGCCCGCCTGCTGGTAACAGTGGCCGGGAGCGCTTGCAAACCGGCCTTTGGAGGCAGCCGGGGAGGTCTTCCATTGGGAGAGGGCCGGTTGTGCTCAGAGGCCCCACAGGCCAGGGGCAGGACCCAGCAGGGCCCCTGCCCCTGGCCAGTCTTACCCAGACCTTCCTGGCCCCCGGGGGTACTGCCCCACCAAGGGGCAGGCTGCGGGGACTGGGTCCAGACATGCTCGGGCGCCTCCCCTGGCTCATCCCCGCTGGTGCCTTTCCCCTGGGCCTAGGCCTCGGTTGAGGCCTCCTTGGAGAGGAGGTTGCTGGCAGGGGCTGTCTCCACACTGCAAGGTGCTGGAGCTCAGAGGGCCTCGTCAGAGGGAAGGGACCAGTAAGGGGCTGGATGCCCAAGACGTCTTTGGCCCAGCAGCCTCAGGGCAGCAGGGAGAGCAAGAGGCCCAACTTGCCCCTAGGGCGGCTCTGCCCCTTCCCACACAGGCGGCCAACCCAGCAGCTGCCTGACAGACTCTGGCTCCCCCAAGCTCTCTGCCGGTGTAGGGGGCAGGAACAGACGTGTTCATGTCGTTCTGTCTTGGCCTGGGAGTGTGTTCCCCCTGCCTGGCCCGCAGGCTCAGGGGCAGGGGCCCGGAGAGACCACCACCCCGAAGCGCTTTTCTCCGGGGTTTTGGAACATTGTGTGTGCCTGGCGGGAACAGCGAGTGGGAATGCTTGCAAACCGGCCATTGGGGGCAGCCGGGGAGGTCCTCCATGGTCCCTGAGAGAACACCACCCCGAAGCGCTTTTCTCACGGTCTTGGGAGCATTGTGCGCGGCTGGCGGAAGCAGCGGGAATGAGTACTTACAAACCGGCCTTTGGAGGCAGCCGGGGAGGTCTTGAAAGTGCCCGGAGAGAGCACCACCCCGAAGCGCTTTTCTCCCGGGCTTGGGAGCATTGTGCACGCCTGCTGGGAACAGTGGGCGGGAGCGCTTGCAAACCGGCCTTTGGAGGCAGCCGGGGAGGTCTTCCAGTGGGAGAGGGCCGGTTGTGCTCAGAGGCCCCACAGGCCAGGGGCAGGACGCAGCAGGGCCCCTGCCCCTGGCCAGCCTTGCCCAGACCTTCCTGGCCTCCGGGGGTACTGCCCCACAAAGGGGCAGGCTGCGGGGACTGGGTCCAGACATGCTCGGGCGCCTCCCCTGGCTCATCCCCGCTGGTGCCTTTCCCCTGGGCCTAGGCCTCGGTTGAGGCCTCCTTGGAGAGGAGGTTGCTGGCAGGGGCTGTCTCCACACTGCAAGGTGCTGGAGCTCAGAGGGCCTCGTCAGAGGGAAGGGACCAGTAAGGGGCTGGATGCCCAAGACGTCTTTGGCCCAGCAGCCTCAGGGCAGCAGGGAGAGCAAGAGGCCCAACTTGCCCCTAGGGCGGCTCTGCCCCTTTCCACACAGGCGGCCAACCCAGCAGCTGCCTGTCAGACTCTGGCTCCCCCAAGCTCTCTGCCGGTGCAGGGGACAGGAACAGACGTGGGCATGTGGTTCTGCCTTGGCCAGGGAGTGTGTTCCCCGTGCCTTGCCCCCAGGCTCAGGGGCAAGGGCCCGGAGAGAGAACCACCCCAATGCGCTTTTCTCCCGGGCTTGGGAGCATTGTGCGAGCCTGGCGTGAACAGCGGGCGGGAGTGTTAGCAAACAGGACTTTGGAGGCAGCCGGGGAGGTCTTCCAGTGGGAGAGGGCCGGTTGTGCTCAGAGGCCCCACAGGCCAGGGGCAGGACCCAGCAGGGCCCCTGACCCTGGCCAGCCTTGCCCAGACCTTCCTGGCCTCCGGGGGTACTGCCCCACCAAGGGGCAGGCTGCGGGGACTGGGTCCAGACATCCCCGGGCGCCTCCCCAGGCTCATCCCCGCTGGTGCCTTTCCCCTGGGCCTAGGCCTCGGTTGAGGCCTCCTTGGAGAGGAGGTTGCTGGCAGGGGCTGTCTCCACACTGCAAGGTGCTGGAGATCAGAGGGCCTCGTCAGAGGGAAGGGACCAGCAAAGGGCTGGATGCCCAAGACCTCTTTGACCCAGCAGCCTCAGGGCAGCAGGGAGAGCAAGAGGCCCAACTTGCCCCTAGGTCGGCTCTGCCCCGTCCCACACAGGCGGCCAGCCCAGCAGCAGCCTGGCAGTCTCTGGCTCCCCCGAGCTCTCTGCCGGTGCAGGGGGCAGATCAGACGTGTGCATGTGGTTCTGCCTTGTCCTGGGAGTGTGGACACCCTGCCTTGCCCCCAGGCTCAGGGGCAAGGGCCCGGAGAGAGCACCACCCTGAAGCGCTTTTCTCCCGGGCTTGGGAGCATTGTGCACGCCTGCTGGGAACAGTGGGCGGGAGCGCTTGCAAACCGGCCTTTGGAGGCAGCCGGGGAGGTCTTCCAGTGGGAGAGGGCCGGTTGTGCTCAGAGGCCCCACAGGCCAGGGGCAGGACGCAGCAGGGCCCCTGCCCCTGGCCAGCCTTGCCCAGACCTTCCTGGCCTCCGGGGGTACTGCCCCACCAAGGGGCAGGCTGCGGGGCCTGTGTCCAGACATGCCCGGGCGCCTCCCCAGGCTCATCCCCACTGGTGCCTTTCCCCTGGGCCTAGGCCTCGGTTGAGGCCTCCTTGGAGAGGAGGTTGCTGGCAGGGGCTGTCTCCACACTGCAAGGTGCTGGAGCTCAGAGGGCCTCGTCAGAGGGAAGGGACCAGTAAGGGGCTGGATGCCCAAGACCTCTTTGGCCCAGCAGCCTCAGGGCAGCAGGGAGAGCAAGAGGCCCAACTTGCCCCTAGGGCGGCTCTGCCCCTTCCCACACAGGCGGCCAACTCAGCAGCTGCCTGACAGACTCTGGCTCCCCCAAGCTCTCTGCCGGTGCAGGGGACAGGAACAGACGTGGGCATGTGGTTCTGCCTTGGCCTGGGAGTGTGTTCCCCCTGCCTTGCCCCCAGGCTCAGGGGCAAGGGCCCGGAGAGAGCACCACCCCGAAGCGCTTTTCTCCCGGGCTTGGGAGCATTGTGCGAGCCTGGCGTGAACAGCGGGCGGGAGTGTTTGCAAACAGGACTTTGGAGGCAGCCGTGGAGGTCTTCCAGTGGGAGAGGGCCGGTTGTGCTCAGAGGACTCACAGGCCAGGGGCAGGACCCAGCAGTCCCCTGCCCCTGGCCAGCCTTGCCCAGACCTTCCTGGCCTCCGGGCGTACTGCCCCACCAAGGGGCAGGCTGCGGGGACTGGGTTCAGACATGCCTGGGCGCCTCCCCAGGCTCATCCCCGCTGGTGCCTTTCCCCTGGGCATAGGCCTCGGTTGATGCCTCCTTGGAGAGGAGGTTGCTGGCAGGGGCTGTCTCCACACTGCAAGGTGCTGGAGCTCAGAGGGCCTCGTCAGCGGGAAGGGACCAGCAAGGGGCTGGATGCCCAAGATCTCTTTGGCCCAGCAGCCTCAGGGCAGCAGGGAGAGCAAGAGGCCCAACTTGCCCCTAGGTCGGCTCTGCCCCTTCCCACACAGGCGGCCAGCCCAGCAGCTGCCTGACAGACTCTGGCTCCCCCCAGCTCTCTGTCGGTGGAGGGGGCAGGAACAGACGTGTGCATGTTGTTGTGCCTTGGCCTGGGACTGTGGATCCCCTGCCTGGCCCCCAGGCTCAGGGGCAAGGGCCCGGAGAGACCACCACCCCGAAGCGCTTTTCTCCCGGGCTTGGGAGCATTGTGCGCGCCTGGCGGGAACAGTGGGCGGGAGTGCTTCCAAACCGGCCTTTGGAGGCAGCCGGGGAGGTCTTCCAGTGGGAGAGGGCCGGTTGTGCTCAGAGGCCCCACAGGCCAGGGGCAGGACCCAGCAGAGCCCCTGCCCCTGGCCAGCCTTGCCCAGACCTTCCTGGCCTCCGGGGGTACTGCCCCACCAAGGGGCAGGCTGCGGGGACAGGGTCCAGACATGCCTGGGCGCCTCCCCTGGCTCAACCCCGCTGGTGCCTTTCCCCTGGGCCTAGGCCTCGGTTGAGGCCTCCTTGGAGAGGAGATTGCTGGCAGGGGCTGTCTCCACACTGCAACGTGCTGGAGCTCAGAGGGCCTCGTCAGAGGGAAGGGACCAGTAAGGGGCTGGATGCCCAAGACGTCTTTGGCCCTGCAGCCTCAGGGCAGCAGGGAGAGCAAGAGGCCCAACTTGCCCCTAGGTCGGCTCTGCCCCTTCCCACACAGGCGGCCAGCCCAGCACCTGCCTGAGAGACTCTGGCTCCCCCGAGCTCTCTGCCGGTGCAGGGGACAGGAACAGACGTGTGCATGTGTTTCTGCCTTGGTCTGGGAGTGTGTTCCCCCTGCCTTGCCCACAGGCTCAGGGGCAAGGGCCCGGAGAGAGCACCACCCCGAAGCGCTTTTCTCCCGGGCTTGGGAGCATTGTGCGCGCCTGGCGGGAACAGTGGGCGGGAGTGCTTGCAAACCGGCCTTTGGAGGCAGCCGGGGAGGTCTTCCAGTGGGAGAGGGCCGGTTGTGCTCAGAGGCCCCACAGGCCATGGGGAGGACCCAGCAGGGCCCCTGCCCCTGGCCAGCCTTGCCCAGATCTTCCTGGCCTCCGGGGGTACTGCCCCACCAAGGGGCAGGCTGCGGGGACTGGGTCCAGACATGCCCGGGCGCCTCCCCAGGCTCATCCCCGCTGGTGCCTTTCCCCTGGGCCTAGGCCTCGGTTGAGGCCTCCTTGGAGAGGATGTTGCTGGCAGGGGCTGTCTCCACACTGCAAGGTGCTGGAGCTCAGAGGGCCTCGTCAGAGGGAAGGGACCAGCAAGGGGCTGGATGCCCAAGACCTCTTTGGCCCAGCAGCCTCAGGGCAGCAGGGAGAGGAAGAGTCCCAACTTGCCCCTAGGTCGGCTCTGCCCCTTCCCACACAGGCGGCCAGCCCAGCAGCTGCCTGACAGACTCTGGCTCCCCCGAACTCTCTGCCGGTGCAGGGGTCAGGAACAGACGTGTGCATGTGGTTCTGCCTTGGTCTGGGAGTGTGGACCAACTGCCTGGACCCCAGGCTCAGGGGCAAGGGCCCGAGGAGAGCACCACCCCGAAGCGCTTTTCTCCCGGGCTTGGGAGCATTGTGCGTGCCTGGCGGGAACAGCGGGCGGGAGTGTTGGCAAACTGGCCTTTGGAGGGAGCCGGGGAGTTCTTCCAGTGGGAGAGGGCCGGTTGTGCTCAGAGGCCCCACAGGCCAGGGGCAGGACCCAGCAGGGCCCCTGCCCCTGGACAGCCTTGCCCAGACCTTCCTGGCCTCCGGGGGTACTGCCCCACCAAGGGGCAGGCTGCGGGGACTGGGTCCAGACATGCCCGGGCGCCTCCCCAGGCTCATCCCCGCTGGTGCCTTTCCCCTGGGCCTAGGCCTCGGTTGAGGCCTCCTTGGAGAGGAGGTTGCTGGCAGGGGCTGTCTCCACACTGCAAGGTGCTGGAGCTCAGAGGGCCTCGTCAGAGGGAAGGGACCAGTAAGGGGCTGGATGCCCAAGACGTCTTTGGCCCAGCAGCCTCAGGGCAGCAGGGAGAGCAAGAGGCCCAACTTTCCCCTAGGGCGGCTCTGCCCCTTCCCACACAGGCGGCCAACCCAGCAGCTGCCTGACAGACTCTGGCTCCCCCAAGCTCTCTGCCGGTGCAGGGGACAGGAACAGACGTGGGCATGTGGTTCTGCCTTGGCCTGGGAGTGTGTTCCCCATGCCTTGCCCCCAGGCTCAGGGGCAAGGGCCCGGAGAGAGCACCACCCCGAAGCGCTTTTCTCCCGGGCTTGGGAGCATTGTGCAAGTCTGGCGTGAACAGCGGGTGGGAGTGTTGGCAAACAGGACTTTGGAGGCAGCCGGGGAGGTCTTCCAGTGGGAGAGGGCCGGTTGTGCTCAGAGGCCCCACAGCCCAGGGGCAGGACCCAGCAGGGCCCCTGCCCCTGGCCAGCCTTTCCCAGACCTTCCTGGCCTCCGGGGGTACTGCCCCACCAAGGGGCAGGCTGCGGGGACTGGGTCCAGACATGCCCGGGCGCCTCCCCAGGCTCATCCCCGCTGGTGCTTTTCCCCTGGGCCTAGGCCTCGGTTGAGGCCTCCTTGGAGAGGAGACTGCTGGCAGGTGCTGTCTCCACACTGCAAGGTGCTGGAGCTCAGAGGGCCTCGTCAGAGGGAAGGGACCAGCAAAGGGCTGGATGCCCAAGACGTCTTTGGCCCAGCAGCCTCAGGGCAGCAGGGAGAGCAAGAGGCCCAACTTGCCCCTAGGTCGGCTCTGCCCCTTCCCACACAGGCGGCCAGCCCAGCACCTGCCTGAGAGACTCTGGCTCCCCCGAGCTCTCTGCCGGTGTAGGGGGCAGGAACAGACGTGTTCATGTCGTTCTGTCTTGGCCTGGGAGTGTGTTCCACCTGCCTGGCCCGCAGGCTTAGGGGCAAGGGCCCGGAGAGAGCACCACCCCGAAGCGCTTTTCTCCCGGGCTTGGGAGCATTGTGCGTGCCTGGCGGGAACAGCGGGCGGGAGTGCTTGCAAACCGGCCTTTGGAGGCAGACGGGGAGGTCTTCCAGCTCGAGAGTGCCGGTTGTTCTCAGACGTCCAACAGGCCAGGGGCAGGACCCAGCACTGTCCCTGCCCCTGGCAGCCTTGCACAGACCTTCATGGCCTCCGGGGGTACTGCCCCACCAAGGGGCAGGCTGCGGGGACTGGGTCCAGACATGCCCGGGCGCCTCCCCAGGCTCATCCCCGCTGGTGTCTTTCCCCTAGGCCTAGGCCTCGGTTGAGGCCTCATTGGAGAGGAGGTTGCTGGCAGGGGCTGTCTCCACACTGCAAGGTGCTGGAGCTCAGAGGGCCTCGTCAGAGGGAAGGGACCAGCAAGGGGCTGGATGCCCAAGACCTCTTTGGCCCAGCAGCCTCAGGGCAGCAGGGAGAGGAAGAGGCCCAACTTGCCCCTAGGTCGGCTCTAACCCTTCCCACACAGGCGGCCAGCCCAGCACCTGCCTGACAGACTCTGGCTCCCCAGAGCTCTCTGCCGGTGCAGGGGTCAGGAACAGACGTGTGCATGTGGTTCTGCCTTGGTCTGGGAGTGTGGACCCACTGCCTGGCCCCCAGGCTCAGGGGCAAGGGCCCGGAGAGAGCACCACCCCGAAGCGCTTTTCTCCCGGGCTTGGGAGCATTGTGCGAGCCTGGCGTGAACAGCGGGCGGGAGTGTTTGCAAACAGGACTTTGGAGGCAGCTGGGGAGGTCTTCCAGTGGGAGAGGGCCGGTTGTGCTCAGAGGCCTCACAGGCCAGGGGCAGGACCCAGCAGGGCCCCTGCCCCTGGCCAGCCTTGCCCAGACCTTCCTGGCCTCCGGGGGTACTGCCCCACCAAGGGGCAGGCTGCGGGGACTGGGTCCAGACATGTCCGTGCGCCTCCCCAGGATCATCCCCGCTGGTGCTTTTCCCCTGGGCGTAGGCCTTGGTTGAGGCCTCTTTGGAGAGGAGGTTGCTGGCAGGGGCTGTCTCCACACTGCAAGGTGCTGGAGCTCAGAGGGCCTCGTCAGAGGGAAGGGACCAGCAAACGGCTGGATGCCCAAGACCTCTTTGACCCAGCAGCCTCAGGGCAGCAGGGAGAGCAAGAGGCCCAACTTGCCCCTAGGTCGGCTCTGCCCCTTCCCACACAGGCGGCCAGCCCAGCAGCTGCCTGACAGACTTTGGCTCCCCCGAGCTCTCTGCCGGTGCATGGGGCAGGAACAGACGTGTGCATGTGGTTCTGCCTTGGCCTGGGAGTGTGGACACCCTGCCTGGCCCCCAGGCTCAGGGGCAAGGGCCCGGAGAGAGCACCACCCCGAGGCGATTTTCTCCCGGGCTTGGGAGCGTTGTGTGCCCTTGGTTGGAACAGTGGGCGGGAGTGCTTGCAAACCGGCCTTTGGAGGCAGCCGGGGACGTCTTCCAGTGGGAGAGGGACGGTTGTGCTCAGAGGCCCCACAGGCCAGGGGCAGGACCCAGCAGGTCCCCTGCCCCTGGCCAGCCTTTCCCAGACCTTCCTCGCCTCCGGGGGTACTGCCCCACCAAGGGGCAGGCTGCGGGGACTGGGTCCATACATGCCCGGGCGCCTCCCCAGGCTCATCCCCGCTGGTGCCTTTCCCCTGTGCCTAGGCCTCGGTTGATGCCTCCTTGGAGAGGAGGTTGCTGGCAGGGGCTGTCTCCACACTGCAAGGTGCTGGAGCTCAGAGGGCCTCGTCAGAGGGAAGGGACCAGCAAGGGGTTGGATGCCCAAGACCTCTTTGGCCAAGCAGCCTCAGGGCAGCAGGGAGGGCAAGAGGCCCAACTTGCCCCTAGGTCGGCTCTGCCACTTCCCACACAGGCGGCCAGCCCAGCAGCTGCCTGACAGACTCTGGCTCCCCCGAGCTCTCTGCCGGTGCAGGGGGCAGGAACAGACGTGTGCATGTGGTTCTGACTTGGCCTGGGAGTGTGGACACCGTGCCTTGCCCCCAGGCTCAGGGGCAAGGGCCCGGAGAGAGCACCACCCTGAAGCGCTTTTCTCGCGGGCTTGGGAGCATTGTGCACGCCTGCTGGGAACAGTGGGCGGGAGCGCTTGCAAACCGGCCTTTGGAGGCAGCCGGGGAGGTCTTCCAGTGGGAGAGGGCCGGTTGTGCTCAGAGGCCCCACAGGCCAGGGGCAGGACGCAGCAGGGCCCCTGCCCCTGGCCAGCCTTGCCCAGACCTTCCTGGCCTCCGGGGGTACTGCCCCACCAAGGGGCAGGCTGCGGGGACTGGGTCCAGACATGCTCGGGCGCCTCCCCTGGCTCATCCCCGCTGGTGCCTTTCCCCTGGGCCTAGGCCTCGGTTGAGGCCTCCTTGGAGAGGAGGTTGCTGGCAGGGGCTGTCTCCACACTGCAAGGTGCTGGAGCTCAGAGGGCCTCGTCAGAGGGAAGGGACCAGTAAGGGGCTGGATGCCCAAGACGTCTTTGGCCCAGCAGCCTCAGGGCAGCAGGGAGAGCAAGAGGCCCAACTTGCCCCTAGGTCGGCTCTGCCCCTTCCGACACAGGCGGCCAACCCAGCAGCTGCCTGCCAGACTCTGGCTCCCCCAAGCTCTCTGCCGGTGCAGGGGACAGGAACAGACGTGGGCATGTGGTTCTGCCTTGGCCAGGGAGTGTGTTCCCCGTGCCTTGCCCCCAGGCTCAGGGGCAAGGGCCCGGAGAGAGAACCACCCCAATGCGCTTTTCTCCCGGGCTTGGGAGCATTGTGCGAGCCTGGCGTGAACAGCGGGTGGGAGTGTTAGCAAACAGGACTTTGGAGGCACCCGGGGAGGTCTTCCAGTGGGAGAGGGCCGGTTGTGCTCAGAGGCCCCACAGGCCAGGGGCAGGACCCAGCAGGGCCCCTGACCCTGGCCAGCCTTGCCCAGACCTTCCTGGCCTCCGGGGGTACTGCCCCACCAAGGGGCAGGCTGCAGGGACTGGGTCCAGACATCCCTGGGCGCCTCCCCAGGCTCATCCCCGCTGGTGCCTTTCCCCTGGGCCTAGGCCTCGGTTGAGGCCTCCTTGGAGAGGAGGTTGCTGGCAGGGGCTGTCTCCACACTGCAAGGTGCTGGAGATCAGAGGGCCTCGTCAGAGGGAACGGACCAGCAAAGGGCTGGATGCCCAAGACCTCTTTGACCCAGCAGCCTCAGGGCAGCAGGGAGAGCAAGAGGCCCAACTTGCCCCTAGGGCGGCTCTGCCCCGTCCCACACAGGCGGCCAGCCCAGCAGCAGCCTGGCAGTCTCTGGCTCCCCCGAGCTCTCTGCCGGTGTAGGGGGCAGGAACAGACGTGTGCATGTCGTTCTGCCTTGGCCTGGGAGTGTGTTCCCCCTGCCTGGCCCCCAGGCTCAGGGGCAAGGGCCCGGTGAGAGCACCACCCCGAAGCGCTTTTCTCCCGGGCTTGGGAGCATTGTGCGTGCCTGGCGGGAACAGCGGGCGGGAGTGCTTGCAAACCGGCCTTTCGAGGCAGACGGGGAGGTCTTCCAGCGGGAGAGTGCCGGTTGTGCTCAGACGCCCCACAGGCCAGGGGCAGGACCCAGCAGTGTCCCTGCCCCTGGCAGCCTTGCCCAGACCTTCCTGGCCTCCGGGGGTACTGCCCCACCAAGGGGCAGGCTGCGGGGACTGGGTCCAGACATGCCCGGGCGCCTCCCCAGGCT
Organism: Dama dama; assembly: GCF_033118175.1. Taxonomy (NCBI): domain Eukaryota; kingdom Metazoa; phylum Chordata; class Mammalia; order Artiodactyla; family Cervidae; genus Dama; species Dama dama. The sequence continues at coordinate 525,653 of NW_026870997.1, read as the reverse complement.
CATCCCCGCTGGTGCCATTCCCCTGGGCCTAGGCCTCGGTTGAGGACTCCTTGGAGAGGAGGTTGCTGGCAGGGGCTGTCTCCACACTGCAAGGTGCTGGAGCTCAGAGGGCCTCGTCCGAGGGAAGGGACCAGCAAGGGGCTGGATGCCCAAGACCTCTTTGGCCCAGCAGCCTCAGGGCAGCAGGGAGAGCAAGAGGCCCAACTTGCCCCTAGGTCGGCTCTGCCCCTTCCCACACAGGCGGCCAGCCCAGCAGCTGCCTGACAGACTCTGGCTCCCCCGAGCTCTCTGCCGGTGCAGGGGGCAGATCAGACGTGTGCATGTGGTTCTGCCTTGTCCTGGGAGTGTGGACACCCTGCCTTGCCCCCAGGCTCAGGGGCAAGGGCCCGGAGAGAGCACCACCCTGAAGCGCTTTTCTCCCGGGCTTGGGAGCATTGTGCGAGCCTGGCGTGAACAGCGGGTGGGAGTGTTAGCAAACAGGACTTTGGAGGCAGCCGGGGAAGTCTTCCAGTGGGAGAGGGCCGGTTGTGCTCAGAGGCCTCACAAGCCAGGGGCAGGACACAGCAGGTCCCCTGCCCCTGGCCAGCCTTGCCCAGACCTTCCTGGCCTCCGGGGGTACTGCCCCACCAAGGGGCAGGCTGCGGGGACTGGGTCCAGACATGCCTGGGCGCCTCCCCAGGCTCATCCCCGCTGGTGCCTTTCCCCTGGGCATAGGCCTCGGTTGTTGCCTCCTTGGAGGGGAGGTTGCTGGCAGGGGCTGTCTCCACACTGCAAGGTGCTGGAGCTCAGAGGGCCTCGTCAGCGGGAAGGGACCAGCAAGGGGCTGGATGCCCAAGACCTCTTTGGCCCAGCAGCCTCAGGGCAGCAGGGAGAGCAAGAGGCCCAACTTGCCCCTAGGTCGGCTCTGCCCCTTCCCACACAGGCAGCCAACCCAGCAGCTGCCTGACAGACTCTGGCTCCCCAGAGCTCTCTGCCGGTTCAGGGGTCAGGAACAGACGTGTGCATGTGGTTCTGCCTTGGTCTGGGAGTGTGGACCCACTGCCTGGACCCCAGGCTCAGGGGCAAGGGCCCGGAGAGAGCAACACCCCGAAGCGCTTTTCTCCTGGCCTTGGGAGCGTTGTGCGTGCCTGGCGGGAACAGCGGGCGGGAGTGTTGGCAAACCCGCCTTTGAAGGCAGCCGGGGAGGTCTTCCAGTGGGAGAGGGCCGGTTGTGCTCAGAGGCCCCACAGGCCAGGGGCAGGACCCAGCAGGGACCCTGCCCCTGGCCAGCCTTGCCCAGACCTTCCTGGCCTCCGGGGGTACTGCCCCACCAAGGGGCAGGCTGCGGGGACTGGGTCCAGACATGCCCGGGCCCCTCCACTGGCTCATCCCCGCTGGTGCCTTTCCCCTGGGCCTAGGCCTCGGTTGAGGCCTCCTTGGAGAGGAGGTTGCTGGCAGGGTCTGTCTCCACACTGCAAGGTGCTGGAGCTCAGAGGGCCTCGTCAGAGGGAAGGGACCAGCAAGGGGCTGGATGCTCAAGACCTCTTTGGCCCAGCAGCCTCAGGGCAGCAGGGAGAGCAAGAGGCCCAACTTGCCCCTAGGTCGGCTCTGCCCCTTCCCACACAGGCGGCCAGCCCAGCACCTGCCTGAGAGACTCTGGCTCCCCCGAGCTCTCTGCCGGTGCAGGGGACAGGTACAGACGTGTGCATGTGTTTCTGCCTTGGTCTGGGAGTGTGTTCCCCCTGCCTTGCCCACAGGCTCAGGGGCAAGGGCCCGGAGAGAGCACCACCCCGAAGCGCTTTTCTCCCGGGCTTGGGAGCATTGTGCGCGCCTGGCGGAAACAGTGGGCGGGAGTGCTTGCAAACCGGCCTTTGGAGGCAGCCGGGGAGGTCTTCCAGTGGGAGAGGGCCGGTTGTGCTCAGAGGCCCCACAGGCCATGGGGAGGACCCAGCAGGGCCCCTGCCCCTGGCCAGCCTTGCCCAGATCTTCCTGGCCTCCGGGGGTACTGCCCCACCAAGGGGCAGGCTGCGGGGACTGGGTCCAGACATGCCCGGGCGCCTCCCCAGGCTCATCCCCGCTGATGCCTTTCCCCTGGGCCTAGGCCTCGGTTGAGGCCTCCTTGGAGAGGATGTTGCTGGCAGGGGCTGTCTCCACACTGCAAGGTGCTGGAGCTCAGTGGGCCTCGTCAGAGGGAAGGGACCAGCAAGGGGCTGGATGCCCAAGACCTCTTTGGCCCAGCAGCCTCAGGGCAGCAGGGAGAGGAAGAGGCCCAACTTGCCCCTAGGTCGGCTCTGCCCCTTCCCACACAGGCGGCCAGCCCAGCAGCTGCCTGACAGACTCTGGCTCCCCCGAGCTCTCTGCCGGTGCAGGGGTCAGGAACAGACGTGTGCATGTGGTTCTGCCTTGGTCTGGGAGTGTGGACCAACTGCCTGGCCCCCAGGCTCAGGGGCAAGGGCCCGAGGAGAGCACCACCCCGAAGCGCTTTTCTCCCGGGCTTGGGAGCATTGTGCGTGCCTGGCGGGAACAGCGGGCGGGAGTGTTGGCAAACTGGCCTTTGGAGGGAGCCGGGGAGTTCTTCCAGTGGGAGAGGGCCGGTTGTGCTCAGAGGCCCCACAGGCCAGGGGCAGGACCCAGCAGGGCCCCTGCCCCTGGACAGCCTTGCCCAGACCTTCCTGGCCTCCGGGGGTACTGCCCCACCAAGGGGCAGGCTGCGGGGACTGGGTCCAGACATGCCCGGGCGCCTCCCCAGGCTCATCCCCGCTGGTGCCTTTCCCCTGGGCCTAGGCCTCGGTTGAGGCCTCCTTGGAGAGGAGGTTGCTGGCAGGGGCTGTCTCCACACTGCAAGGTGCTGGAGCTCAGAGGGCCTCGTCAGAGGGAAGGGACCAGCAAGGGTCTGGATGCCCAAGACCTCTTTGGCCCAGCAGCCTCAGGGCAGCAGGGAGAGCAAGAGGCCCAACTTGCCCCTAGGTCGGCTCTGCCACTTCCCACACAGGCGGCCAGCCCAGCAGCTGCCTGACAGACTCTGGCTCCCCCGAGCTCTCTGCCGGTGCAGGGGGCAGGTCAGACGTGTGCATGTGGTTCTGCCTTGGCCTGGGAGTGTGGACACCCTGCCTTTCCCCCAGGCTCAGGGGCAAGGGCCCAGAGAGAGCACCACCCTGAACCGCTTTTCTTCCGGGCTTAGGCGCATTGTGCCCGCCTGCTGGTAACAGTGGCCGGGAGCGCTTGCAAACCGGCCTTTGGAGGCAGCCGGGGAGGTCTTCCAGTGGGAGAGGGCCGGTTGTGCTCAGAGGCCCCACAGGCCAGGGGCAGGACCCAGCAGGACCCCTGCCCCTGGCCAGCCTTACCCAGACCTTCCTGGCCTCCGGGGGTACTGCCCCACCAAGGGGCAGGCTGCGGGGACTGGGTCCAGACATGCTCGGGCGCCTCCCCTGGCTCATCCCCGCTGGTGTCTTTCCCCTGGGCCTAGGCCTCGGTTGAGGCCTCCTTGGAGAGGAGGTTGCTGGCAGGGGCTGTCTCCACACTGCAAGGTGCTGGAGCTCAGAGGGCCTCGTCAGAGGGAAGGGACCAGTAAGGGGCTGGATTCCCAAGACGTCTTTGGCCCAGCAGCCTCAGGGCAGCAGGGAGAGCAAGAGGCCCAACTTGCCCCTAGGGCGGCTCTGCCCCTTCCCACACAGGCGGCCAGCCCAGCACCTGCCTGAGAGACTCTGGCTCCCCCGAGCTCTCTGCCGGTGCAGGGGACAGGACCAGACGTGTGCATGTGTTTCTGCCTTGGTCTGGGAGTGTGTTCCCCCTGCCTTGCCCACAGGCTCAGGGGCAAGGGCCCGGAGAGAGCACCACCCCGAAGCGCTTTTCTCCCGGGCTTGGGAGCATTGTGCGTGCCTGGCGGGAAGAGCGGGCAGGAGTGTTGGCAAACTGGCCTTTGGAGGCAGCCGGGGAGGTCTTCCAGTGGGAGAGGGCCGGTTGTGCTCAGAGGCCCCACAGGCCATGGGGAGGACCCAGCAGGGCCCCTGCCCCTGGCCAGCCTTGCCCAGATCTTCCTGGCCTCCGGGGGTACTGCCCCACCAAGGGGCAGGCTGCGGGGACTGGGTCCAGACATGCCCGGGCGCCTCCCCAGGCTCATCCCCGCTGGTGCCTTTCCCCTGGGCCTAGGCCTCGGTTGAGGCCTCCTTGGAGAGGATGTTGCTGGCAGGGGCTGTCTCCACACTGCAAGGTGCTAGAGCTCAGAGGGCCTCGTCAGAGTGAAGGGACCAGCAAGGGGCTGGATGCCCAAGACCTATTTGGCCCAGCAGCCTCAGGGCAGCAGGGAGAGGAAGAGGCCCAACTTGCCCCTAGGTCGGCTCTGCCCCTTCCCACACAGGCGGCCAGCCCAGCAGCTGCCTGACAGACTCTGGCTCCCCCGAGCTCTCTGCCGGTGCAGGGGTCAGGAACAGACGTGTGCATGTGGTTCTGCCTTGGTCTGGGAGTGTGGACCAACTGCCTGGCCCCCAGGCTCAGGGGCAAGGGCCCGAGGAGAGCACCACCCCGAAGTGCTTTTCTCCCGGGCTTGGGAGCATTGTGCGTGCCTGGCGGGAACAGCGGGCGGGAGTGTTGGCAAACTGGCCTTTGGAGGCAGCCGGGGAGTTCTTCGAGTGGGAGAGGGCCGGTTGTGCTCAGAGGCCCCACAGGCCAGGGGCGGGACCCAGCAGTGTCCCTGCCCCTGGCAGCCTTGCCCAGACCTTCCTGGCCTCCGGGGGTACTGCCCCACCAAGGGGCAGGATACGGGGACTGGGTCCAGACATGCCCGGGCGCCTCCCCAGGCTCATCCCCGCTGGTGCCTTTCCCCTGGGCCTAGGCCTCGGTTGAGGCCTCCTTGGAGAGGAGGTTGCTGGCAGGGGCTGTCTCCACACTGAAAGGTGCTGGAGCTCAGAGGGCCTCGTCAGAGGGAAGGGACCAGCAAGGGGCTGGATGCCCAAGACCTCTTTGGCCCAGCAGCCTCAGGGCAGCAGGGAGAGCAAGAGGCCCAACTTGCCCCTAGGTCGGCTCTGCCCCTTCCCACACAGGCGGCCAGCCCAGCAGCTGCCTGACAGACTCTGGCTCCCCCGAGCTCTCTGCCGGTGCAGGGGGCAGATCAGACGTGTGCATGTGGTTCTGCCTTGTCCTGGGATTGTGGACATCCTGCCTTGCCCCCAGGCTCAGGGGCAAGGGCCCGGAGAGAGCACCACCCTGAAGCGCTTTTCTCCCGGGCTTGGGAGCATTGTGCACGCCTGCTGGGAACAGTGGGCGGGAGCGCTTGCAAACCGGCCTTGGAGGCAGCCGGGGAGGTCTTCCAGTGGGAGAGGGCCGGTTGTGCTCAGAGGCCCCACAGGCCAGGGGCAGGACGCAGCAGGGCCCCTGCCCCTGGCCAGCCTTGCCCAGACCTTCCTGGCCTCCGGGGGTACTGCCCCACCAAGGGGCAGGCTACGGGGACTGGGTCCAGACATGCCCGGGCGCCTCCCCAGGCTCATCCCCGCTGGTGCCTTTCCCCTGGGCCTAGGCCTCGGTTGAGGCCTCCTTGGAGAGGAGGTTGCTGGCAGGGGCTGTCTCCACACTGCAAGGTGCTGGAGCTCAGAGGGCCTCGTCAGCGGGAAGGGACCAGCAAGGGGCTGGATGCCCAAGACCTCTTTGGCCCAGCAGCCTCAGGGCAGCAGGGAGAGCAAGAGGCCCAACTTGCCCCTAGGTCGGCTCTGCCCCTTCCCACACAGGCAGCCAACCCAGCAGCTGCCTGACAGACTCTGGCTCCCCCGAGCTCTCTGCCGGTGCAGGGGTCAGGAACAGACGTGTGCATGTGGTTCTGCCTTGGTCTGGGAGTGTGGACCCACTGCCTGGACCCCAGGCTCAGGGGCAAGGGCCCGGAGAGAGCAACACCCCGAAGCGCTTTTTTCCTGGCCTTGGGAGCGTTGTGCGTGCCTGGCGGGAACAGCGGGCGGGAGTGTTGGCAAACCCGCCTTTGGAGGCAGCCGGGGAGGTCTTCCAGTGGGAGAGGGCCGGTTGTGCTCAGAGGCCCCACAGGCCAGGGGCAGGACCCAGCAGGGACCCTGCCCCTGGCCAGCCTTGCCCAGACCTTCCTGGCCTCCGGGGGTACTGCCCCACCAAGGGGCAGGCTGCAGGGACTGGGTCCTGATATGCCCGTGCGCCTCCACTGGCTCATCCCCGCTGGTGCCTTTCCCCTGTGCCTAGGCCTCGGTTGAGGCCTCCTTGGAGAGGAGGTTGCTGGCAGGGGCTGTCTCCACACTGCAAGGTGCTGGAGCTCAGAGGGCCTCGTCAGAGGGAAGGGACCAGCAAGGGGCTGGATGCCCAAGACCTCTTTGGCCCAGCAGCCTCAGGGCAGCAGGGAGAGCAAGAGGCCCAACTTGCCCCTAGGTCGGCTCTGCCCCTTCCCACACAGGCGGCCAGCCCAGCAGCTGCCTGACAGACTCTGGCTCCCCCCAGCTCTCTGCCGGTGGAGGGGGCAGGAACAGACGTGTGCATGTTGTTGTGCCTTGGCCTGGGACTGTGGATCCCCTGCCTGGCCCCCAGGCTCAGGGGCAAGGGCCCGGAGAGAGCACCACCCTGAAGCGCTTTTCTCCCGGGCTTGGGAGCATTGTGCACGCCTGCTGGGAACAGTGGGCGGGAGCGCTTGCAAACCGGCCTTGGAGGCAGCCGGGGAGGTCTTCCAGTGGGAGAGGGCCGGATGTGCTCAGAGGCCCCACAGGCCAGGGGCAGGACGCAGCAGGGCCCCTGCCCCTGGCCAGCCTTGCCCAGACCTTCCTGGCCTCCGGGGGTACTGCCCCACCAAGGGGCAGGCTGCGGGGCCTGGGTCCAGACATGCCCGGGCGCCTCCCCAGGCTCATCCCCGCTGGTGCCTTTCCCCTGGGCCTAGGCCTCGGTTGAGGCCTCCTTGGAGAGGAGGTTGCTGGCAGGGGCTGTCTCCACACTGCAAGGTGCTGGAGCTCAGAGGGCCTCGTCAGCGGGAAGGGACCAGCAAGGGGCTGGATGCCCAAGACCTCTTTGGCCCAGCAGCCTCAGGGCAGCAGGGAGAGCAAGAGGCCCAACTTGCCCCTAGGTCGGCTCTGCCCCTTCCCACACAGGCAGCCAACCCAGCAGCTGCCTGACAGACTCTGGCTCCCCCGAGCTCTCTGCCGGTGCAGGGGTCAGGAACAGACGTGTGCATGTGGTTCTGCCTTGGTCTGGGAGTGTGGACCCACTGCCTGGACCCCAGGCTCAGGGGCAAGGGCCCGGAGAGAGCAACACCCCGAAGCGCTTTTCTCCTGGCCTTGGGAGCGTTGTGCGTGCCTGGCGGGAACAGCAGGCGGGAGTGTTGGCAAACCCGCCTTTGGAGGCAGCCGGGGAGGTCTTCCAGTGGGAGAGGGCCGGTTGTGCTCAGAGGCCCCACAGGCAAGGGGCAGGACCCAGCAGGGACCCTGCCCCTGGCCAGCCTTGCCCAGACCTTCCTGGCCTCCGGGGGTACTGCCCCACCAAGGGGCAGGCTGTTGGGACTGGGTCCTGATATGCCCGTGCGCCTCCACTGGCTCATCCCCGCTGGTGCCTTTCCCCTGTGCCTAGGCCTCGGTTGAGGCCTCCTTGGAGAGGAGGTTGCTGGCAGGGGCTGTCTCCACACTGCAAGGTGCTGGAGCTCAGAGGGCCTCGTCAGAGGGAAGGGACCAGCAAGGGGCTGGATGCCCAAGACCTCTTTGGCCCAGCAGCCTCAGGGCAGCAGGGAGAGCAAGAGGCCCAACTTGCCCCTAGGTCGGCTCTGCCCCTTCCCACACAGGCGGCCAGCCCAGCAGCTGCCTGACAGACTCTGGCTCCCCCCAGCTCTCTGCCGGTGGAGGGGGCAGGAACAGACGTGTGCATGTTGCTGTGCCTTGGCCTGGGACTGTGGATCCCCTGCCTGGCCCCCAGGCTCAGGGGCAAGGGCCCGGAGAGACCACCACCCCGAAGCGCTTTTCTCCCGGGCTTGGGAGCATTGTGCGCGCCTGGCGGGAACAGTGGGCGGGAGTGCTTGCAAACAGGACTTTGGAGGCAGCCGGGGAGGTCTTCCAGTGGGAGAGGGCCGGTTGTGCTCAGAGGCCCCACAGGCCAGGGGCAGGACCCAGCAGGGCCCCTGCCCCTGGCCAGCCTTGCCCAGACCTTCCTGGCCTCCGGGGGTACTGCCCCACCAAGGGGCAGGCTGCGGGGACAGGGTCCAGACATGCCCGGGCGCCTCCCCTGGCTCAACCCCGCTGGTGCCTTTCCCCTGGGCCTAGGCCTCGGTTGAGGCCTCCTTGGAGAGGAGATTGCTGGCAGGGGCTGTCTCCACACTGCAAGGTGCTGGAACTCAGAGGGCCTCGTCAGAGGGAAGGGACCAGTAAGGGGCTGGATGCCCAAGACCTCTTTGGCCCTGCAGCCTCAGGGCAGCAGGGAGAGCAAGAGTCCCAACTTGCCCCTAGGTCAGCACTGCCCCTTCCCACACAGGCGGCCAGCCCAGCACCTGCCTGAGAGACTCTGGCTCCCCCGAGCTCTCTGCCGGTGCAGGGGACAGGACCAGACGTGTGCATGTGTTTCTGCCTTGGTCTGGGAGTGTGTTCCCCCTGCCTTGCCCACAGGCTCAGGGGCAAGGGCCCGGAGAGAGCACCACCCCGAAGCGCTTTTCTCCCGGGCTTGGGAGCATTGTGCGTGCCTGGCGGGAAGAGCGGGCAGGAGTGTTGGCAAACTGGCCTTTGGAGGCAGCCGGGGAGGTCTTCCAGTGGGAGAGGGCCGGTTGTGCTCAGAGGCCCCACAGGCCATGGGGAGGACCCAGCAGGGCCCCTGCCCCTGGCCAGCCTTGCCCAGATCTTCCTGGCCTCCGGGGGTACTGCCCCACCAAGGGGCAGGCTGCGGGGACTGGGTCCAGACATGCCCGGGCGCCTCCCCAGGCTCATCCCCGCTGGTGCCTTTCCCCTGGGCCTAGGCCTCGGTTGAGGCCTCCTTGGAGAGGATGTTGCTGGCAGGGGCTGTCTCCACACTGCAAGGTGCTAGAGCTCAGAGGGCCTCGTCAGAGTGAAGGGACCAGCAAGGGGCTGGATGCCCAAGACCTATTTGGCCCAGCAGCCTCAGGGCAGCAGGGAGAGGAAGAGGCCCAACTTGCCCCTAGGTCGGCTCTGCCCCTTCCCACACAGGCGGCCAGCCCAGCAGCTGCCTGACAGACTCTGGCTCCCCCGAGCTCTCTGCCGGTGCAGGGGTCAGGAACAGACGTGTGCATGTGGTTCTGCCTTGGTCTGGGAGTGTGGACCAACTGCCTGGCCCCCAGGCTCAGGGGCAAGGGCCCGAGGAGAGCACCACCCCGAAGTGCTTTTCTCCCGGGCTTGGGAGCATTGTGCGTGCCTGGCGGGAACAGCGGGCGGGAGTGTTGGCAAACTGGCCTTTGGAGGCAGCCGGGGAGTTATTCGAGTGGGAGAGGGCCGGTTGTGCTCAGAGGCCCCACAGGCCAGGGGCGGGACCCAGCAGTGTCCCTGCCCCTGGCAGCCTTGCCCAGACCTTCCTGGCCTCCGGGGGTACTGCCCCACCAAGGGGCAGGATACGGGGACTGGGTCCAGACATGCCCGGGCGCCTCCCCAGGCTCATCCCCGCTGGTGCCTTTCCCCTGGGCCTAGGCCTCGGTTGAGGCCTCCTTGGAGAGGAGGTTGCTGGCAGGGGCTGTCTCCACACTGAAAGGTGCTGGAGCTCAGAGGGCCTCGTCAGAGGGAAGGGACCAGCAAGGGGCTGGATGCCCAAGACCTCTTTGGCCCAGCAGCCTCAGGGCAGCAGGGAGAGCAAGAGGCCCAACTTGCCCCTAGGTCGGCTCTGCCCCTTCCCACACAGGCGGCCAGCCCAGCAGCTGCCTGACAGACTCTGGCTCCCCCGAGCTCTCTGCCGGTGCAGGGGGCAGATCAGACGTGTGCATGTGGTTCTGCCTTGTCCTGGGAGTGTGGACACCCTGCCTTGCCCCCAGGCTCAGGGGCAAGGGCCCGGAGAGAGCACCACCCTGAAGCGCTTTTCTCCCGGGCTTGGGAGCATTGTGCACGCCTGCTGGGAACAGTGGGCGGGAGCGCTTGCAAACCGGCCTTGGAGGCAGCCGGGGAGGTCTTCCAGTGGGAGAGGGCCGGTTGTGCTCAGAGGCCCCACATGCCAGGGGCAGGACGCAGCAGGGCCCCTGCCCCTGGCCAGCCTTGCCCAGACCTTCCTGGCCTCCGGGGGTACTGCCCCACCAAGGGGCAGGCTACGGCGACTGGGTCCAGACATGCCCGGGCGCCTCCCCAGGCTCATCCCCGCTGGTGCCTTTCCCCTGGGCCTAGGCCTCGGTTGAGGCCTCCTTAGAGAGGAGGTTGCTGGCAGGGGCTGTCTCCACACTGCAAGGTGCTGGAGCTCAGAGGGCCTCGTCAGCGGGAAGGGACCAGCAAGGGGCTGGATGCCCAAGACCTCTTTGGCCCAGCAGCCTCAGGGCAGCAGGGAGAGCAAGAGGCCCAACTTGCCCCTAGGTCGGCTCTGCCCCTTCCCACACAGGCAGCCAACCCAGCAGCTGCCTGACAGACTCTGGCTCCCCCGAGCTCTCTGCCGGTGCAGGGGTCAGGAACAGACGTGTGCATGTGGTTCTGCCTTGGTCTGGGAGTGTGGACCCACTGCCTGGACCCCAGGCTCAGGGGCAAGGGCCCGGAGAGAGCAACACCCCGAAGCGCTTTTTTCCTGGCCTTGGGAGCGTTGTGCGTGCCTGGTGGGAACAGCGGGCGGGAGTGTTGGCAAACCCGCCTTTGGAGGCAGCCGGGGAGGTCTTCCAGTGGGAGAGGGCCGGTTGTGCTCAGAGGCCCCACAGGCAAGGGGCAGGACCCAGTAGGGCCCCTGCCCCTGGCCAGCCTTGCCCAGACCTTCCTGGCCTCCGGGGGTACTGCCCCACCAAGGGGCAGGCTGCGCGGACTGGGTCCAGACATGCCTGGGCGCCTCCCCAGGCTCATCCCCGCTGGTGCCTTTCCCCTGGGCATAGGCCTCGGTTGATGCCTCCTTGGAGAGGAGGTTGCTGGCAGGGGCTGTCTCCACACTGCAAGGTGCTGGAGCTCAGAGGGCCTCGTCAGCGGGAAGGGACCAGCAAGGGGCTGGATGCCCAAGACCTCTTTGGCCCAGCAGCCTCAGGGCAGCAGGGAGAGCAAGAGGCCCAACTTGCCCCTAGGTCGGCTCTGCCCCTTCCCACACAGGCAGCCAACCCAGCAGCTGCCTGACAGACTCTGGCTCCCCCGAGCTCTCTGCCGGTGCAGGGGTCAGGAACAGACGTGTGCATGTGGTTCTGCCTTGGTCTGGGAGTGTGGACCCACTGCCTGGACCCCAGGCTCAGGGGCAAGGGCCCGGAGAGAGCAACACCCCGAAGCGCTTTTCTCCTGGCCTTGGGAGCGTTGTGCGTGCCTGGCGGGAACAGCGGGCGGGAGTGTTGGCAAACCCGCCTTTGGAGGCAGCCGGGGAGGTCTTCCAGTGGGAGAGGGCCGGTTGTGCTCAGAGGCCCCACAGGCCAGGGGCAGGACCCAGCAGGGACCCTGCCCCTGGCCAGCCTTGCCCAGACCTTCCTGGCCTCCGGGGGTACTGCCCCACCAAGGGGCAGGCTGCGGGGACTGGGTCCTGATATGCCCGTGCGCCTCCACTGGCTCATCCCCGCTGGTGCCTTTCCCCTGTGCCTAGGCCTCGGTTGAGGCCTCCTTGGAGAGGAGGTTGCTGGCAGGGGCTGTCTCCACACTGCAAGGTGCTGGAGCTCAGAGGGCCTCGTCAGAGGGAAGGGACCAGCAAGGGGCTGGATGCCCAAGACCTCTTTGGCCCAGCAGCCTCAGGGCAGCAGGGAGAGCAAGAGGCCCAACTTGCCCCTAGGTCGGCTCTGCCCCTTCCCACACAGGCGGCCAGCCCAGCAGCTGCCTGACAGACTCTGGCTCCCCCGAGCTCTCTGCCGGTGGAGGGGGCAGGAACAGACGTGTGCATGTTGTTGTGCCTTGGCCTGGGACTGTGGATCCCCTGCCTGGCCCCCAGGCTCAGGGGCAAGGGCCCGGAGAGACCACCACCCCGAAGCGCTTTTCTCCCGGGCTTGGGAGCATTGTGCGCGCCTGGCGGGAACAGTGGGCGGGAGTGCTTGCAAACCGGCCTTTGGAGGCAGCCGGGGAGGTCTTCCAGTGGGAGAGGGCCGGTTGTGCTCAGAGGCCCCACAGGCCAGGGGCAGGACCCAGCAGGGCCCCTGCCCCTGGCCAGCCTTGCCCAGACCTTCCTGGCCTCCGGGCGTACTGCCCCACCAAGGGGCAGGCTGCGGGGACAGGGTCCAGACATGCCCGGGCGCCTCCCCTGGCTCAACCCCGCTGGTGCCTTTCCCCTGGGCCTAGGCCTCGGATGAGGCCTCCTTGGAGAGGAGATTGCTGGCAGGGGCTGTCTCCACACTGCAAGGTGCTGGAGCTCAGAGGGCCTCGTCAGAGGGAAGGGACCAGTAAGGGGCTGGATGCCCAAGACGTCTTTGGCCCTGCAGCCTCAGGGCAGCAGGGAGAGCAAGAGGCCCAACTTGCCCCTAGGTCGGCTCTGCCCCTTCCCACACAGGCGGCCAGCCCAGCACCTGCCTGAGAGAGTCTGGCTCCCCCGAGCTCTCTGCCGGTGCAGGGGACAGGAACAGACGTGTGCATGTGTTTCTGCCTTGGTCTGGGAGTGTGTTCCCCCTGCCTTGCCCACAGGCTCAGGGGCAAGGGCCCGGAGAGAGCACCACCCCGAAGCGCTTTTCTCCCGGGCTTGGGAGCATTGTGCGTGCCTGGCGGGAAGAGCGGGCAGGAGTGTTGGCAAACTGGCCTTTGGAGGCAGCCGGGGAGGTCTTCCAGTGGGAGAGGGCCGGTTGTGCTCAGAGGCCCCACAGGCCATGGGGAGGACCCAGCAGGGCCCCTGCCCCTGGCCAGCCTTGCCCAGATCTTCCTGGCCTCCGGGGGTACTGCCCCACCAAGGGGCAGGCTGCGGGGACTGGGTCCAGACATGCCCGGGCGCCTCCCCAGGCTCATCCCCGCTGGTGCCTTTCCCCTGGGCCTAGGCCTCGGTTGAGGCCTCCTTGGAGAGGATGTTGCTGGCAGGGGCTGTCTCCACACTGCAAGGTGCTGGAGCTCAGAGGGCCTCGTCAGAGGGAAGGGACCAGCAAGGGGCTGGATGCCCAAGACGTCTTTGGCCCAGCAGCCTCAGGGCAGCAGGGAGAGGAAGAGGCCCAACTTGCCCCTAGGTCGGCTCTGCCCCTTCCCACACAGGCGGCCAGCCCAGCAGCTGCCTGACAGACTCTGGCTCCCCCGAGCTCTCTGCCGGTGCAGGGGTCAGGAACAGACGTGTGCATGTGGTTCTGCCTTGGTCTGGGAGTGTGGACCAACTGCCTGGCCCCCAGGCTCAGGGGCAAGGGCCCGAGGAGAGCACCACCCCGAAGTGCTTTTCTCCCGGGCTTGGGAGCATTGTGCGTGCCTGGCGGGAACAGTGGGCGGGAGTGTTGGCAAACTGGCCTTTGGAGGCAGCCGGGGAGTTCTTCCAGTGGGAGAGGGCCGGTTGTGCTCAGAGGCCTCACAGGCCAGGGGCAGGACCCAGCAGGGCCCCTGACCCTGGCCAGCCTTGCCCAGACCTTCCTGGCCTCCGGGGGTACTGCCCCACCAAGGGGCAGGCTGCGGGGACTGGGTCCAGACATGCCCGGGCGCCTCCCCAGACTCATCCCCGCTGGTGCCTTTCCCCTGGGCCTAGGCCTCGGTTGAGGCCTCCTTGGAGAGGAGGTTGCTGGCAGGGGCTGTCTCCACACTGCAAGGTGCTGGAGCTCAGAGGGCCTCGTCAGAGTGAAGGGACCAGCAAGGGGCTGGATGCCCAAGACCTCTTTGGCCCAGCAGCCTCAGGGCAGCAGGGAGAGCAAGAGGCCCAACTTGCCCCTAGGTCGGCTCTGCCACTTCCCACACAGGCGGCCAGCCCAGCAGCTGCCTGACAGACTCTGGCTCCCCCGAGCTCTCTGCCGGTGCAGGGGGCAGGTCAGACGTGTGCATGTGGTTCTGCCTTGGCCTGGGAGTGTGGACACCCTGCCTTGCCCCCAGGCTCAGGGGCAAGGGCCCAGAGAGAGCACCACCCTGAAGCGCTTTTCTTCCGGGCTTAGGAGCATTGTGCCCGCCTGCTGGTAACAGTGGCCGGGAGCGCTTGCAAACCGGCCTTTGGAGGCAGCCGGGGAGGTCTTCCAGTGGGAGAGGGCTGGTTGTGCTCAGAGGCCCCACAGGCCAGGGGCAGGACCCAGCAGGGCCCCTGCCCCTGGCCAGTCTTACCCAGACCTTCCTGGCCTCCGGGGGTACTGCCCCACCAAGGGGCAGGCTGCGGGGACTGGGTCCAGACATGCTCGGGAGCCTCCCCTGGCTCATCCCCGCTGGTGCCTTTCCCCTGGGCCTAGGCCTCGGTTGAGGCCTCCTTGGAGAGGAGGTTGCTGGCAGGGGCTGTCTCCACACTGCAAGGTGCTGGAGCTCAGAGGGCCTCGTCAGAGGGAAGGGACCAGTAAGGGGCTGGATGCCCAAGACGTCTTTGGCCCAGCAGCCTCAGGGCAGCAGGGAGAGCAAGAGGCCCAACTTGCCCCTAGGGCGGCTCTGCCCCTTCCCACACAGGCGGCCAACCCAGCAGCTGCCTGACAGACTCTGGGTCCCCCAAGCTCTCTGCCGGTGCAGGGGACAGGAACAGACGTGGGCATGTGGTTCTGCCTTGGCCTGGGAGTGTGGACACCCTGCCTGGCCCGCAGGCTTAGGGGCAAGGGCCCGGAGAGAGCACCACCCCGAAGCGCTTTTCTACCGGGCTTGGGAGCATTGTGCGTGCCTGGCGGGAACAGCGGGCGGGAGTGCTTGCAAACCGGCCTTTCGAGGCAGACGGGGAGGTCTTCCAGCGGGAGAGTGCCGGTTGTGCTCAGACGTCCCACAGGCCAGGGGCAGGACCCAGCGCTGTCCCTGCCCCTGGCAGCCTTGCACAGACCTTCCTGGCCTCCGGGGGTACTGCCCCACCAAGGGGCAGGCTGCGCGGACTGGGTCCAGACATGCCCGGGCGCCTCCCCAGGCTCATCCCCGCTGGTGCCTTTCCCCTGGGCCTAGGCCTCGGTTAAGGCCTCATTGGAGAGGAGGTTGCTGGCAGGGGCTGTCTCCACACTGCAAGGTGCTGGAGCTCAGAGGGCCTCGTCAGAGGGAAGGGACCAGCAAGGGGCTGGATGCCCAAGACCTCTTTGGCCCAGCAGCCTCAGGGCAGCAGGGAGAGGAAGAGGCCCAACTTGCCCCTAGGTCGGCTCTGCCCCTTCCCACACAGGCGGCCAGCCCAGCAGCTGCCTGACAGACTCTGGCTCCCCCGAGCTCTCTGCCGGTGCAGGGGTCAGGAACAGACGTGTGCATGTGGTTCTGCCTTGGTCTGGGAGTGTGGACCAACTGCCTGGCCCCCAGGCTCAGGGGCAAGGGCCCGAGGAGAGCACCACCCCGAAGTGCTTTTCTCCCGGGCTTGGGAGCATTGTGCGTGCCTGGCGGGAACAGCGGGCGGGAGTGTTGGCAAACTGGCCTTTGGAGGCAGCCGGGGAGTTCTTCGAGTGGGAGAGGGCCGGTTGTGCTCAGAGGCCCCACAGGCCAGGGGCAGGACCCAGAAGGGCCCCTGCCACTGGCCAGCCTTGCCCAGACCTTCCTGGCCTCCGGGGGTACTGCCCCACCAAGGGGCAGGCTGCGGGGACTGGGTCCAGACATGCCTGGGCGCCTCCCCAGGCTCATCCCCGCTGGTGCCTTTCCCCTGGGCATAGGCCTCGGTTGATGCCTCCTTGGAGAGGAGGTTGCTGGCAGGGGCTGTCTCCACACTGCAAGGTGCTGGAGCTCAGAGGGCCTCGTCAGCGGGAAGGGACCAGCAAGGGGCTGGATGCCCAAGACCTCTTTGGCCCAGCAGCCTCAGGGCAGCAGGGAGAGCAAGAGGCCCAACTTGCCCCTAGGTCGGCTCTGCCCCTTCCCACACAGGCAGCCAACCCAGCAGCTGCCTGACAGACTCTGGCTCCCCCGAGCTCTCTGCCGGTGCAGGGGTCAGGAACAGACGTGTGCATGTGGTTCTGCCTTGGTCTGGGAGTGTGGACCCACTGCCTGGACCCCAGGCTCAGGGGCAAGGGCCCGGAGAGAGCAACACCCCGAAGCGCTTTTCTCCTGGCCTTGGGAGCGTTGTGCGTGCCTGGCGGGAACAGCGGGCGGGAGTGTTGGCAAACCCGCCTTTGGAGGCAGCCGGGGAGGTCTTCCAGTGGGAGAGGGCCGGTTGTGCTCAGAGGCCCCACAGGCCAGGGGCAGGACCCAGCAGGGACCCTGCCCCTGGCCAGCCTTGCCCAGACCTTCCTGGCCTCCGGGGGTACTGCCCCACCAAGGGGCAGGCTGTTGGGACTGGGTCCTGATATGCCCGTGCGCCTCCACTGGCTCATCCCCGCTGGTGCCTTTCCCCTGTGCCTAGGCCTCGGTTGAGGCCTCCTTGGAGAGGAGGTTGCTGGCAGGGGCTGTCTCCACACTGCAAGGTGCTGGAGCTCAGAGGGCCTCGTCAGAGGGAAGGGACCAGCAAGGGGCTGGATGCCCAAGACCTCTTTGGCCCAGCAGCCTCAGGGCAGCAGGGAGAGCAAGAGGCCCAACTTGCCCCTAGGTCGGCTCTGCCCCTTCCCACACAGGCGGCCAGCCCAGCAGCTGCCTGACAGACTCTGGCTCCCCCCAGCTCTCTGCCGGTGGAGGGGGCAGGAACAGACGTGTGCATGTTGTTGTGCCTTGGCCTGGGACTGTGGATCCCCTGCCGGGCCCCCAGGCTCAGGGGCAAGGGCCCGGAGAGACCACCACCCCGAAGCGCTTTTCTCCCGGGCTTGGGAGCATTGTGCGCGCCTGGCGGGAACAGTGGGCGGGAGTGCTTGCAAACCGGCCTTTGGAGGCAGCCGGGGAGGTCTTCCAGTGGGAGAGGGCCGGTTGTGCTCAGAGGCCCCACAGGCCAGGGGCAGGACCCAGCAGGGCCCCTGCCCCTGGCCAGCCTTGCCCAGACCTTCCTGGCCTCCGGGCGTACTGCCCCACCAAGGGGCAGGCTGCGGGGACAGGGTCCAGACATGCCCGGGCGCCTCCCCTGGCTCAACCCCGCTGGTGCCTTTCCCCTGGGCCTAGGCCTCGGATGAGGCCTCCTTGGAGAGGAGATTGCTGGCAGGGGCTGTCTCCACACTGCAAGGTGCTGGAGCTCAGAGGGCCTCGTCAGAGGGAAGGGACCAGTAAGGGGCTGGATGCCCAAGACGTCTTTGGCCCTGCAGCCTCAGGGCAGCAGGGAGAGCAAGAGGCCCAACTTGCCCCTAGGTCGGCTCTGCCCCTTCCCACACAGGCGGCCAGCCCAGCACCTGCCTGAGAGAGTCTGGCTCCCCCGAGCTCTCTGCCGGTGCAGGGGACAGGAACAGACGTGTGCATGTGTTTCTGCCTTGGTCTGGGAGTGTGTTCCCCCTGCCTTGCCCACAGGCTCAGGGGCAAGGGCCCGGAGAGAGCACCACCCCGAAGCGCTTTTCTCCCGGGCTTGGGAGCATTGTGCGTGCCTGGCGGGAAGAGCGGGCAGGAGTGTTGGCAAACTGGCCTTTGGAGGCAGCCGGGGAGGTCTTCCAGTGGGAGAGGGCCGGTTGTGCTCAGAGGCCCCACAGGCCATGGGGAGGACCCAGCAGGGCCCCTGCCCCTGGCCAGCCTTGCCCAGATCTTCCTGGCCTCCGGGGGTACTGCCCCACCAAGGGGCAGGCTGCGGGGACTGGGTCCAGACATGCCCGGGCGCCTCCCCAGGCTCATCCCCGCTGGTGCCTTTCCCCTGGGCCTAGGCCTCGGTTGAGGCCTCCTTGGAGAGGATGTTGCTGGCAGGGGCTGTCTCCACACTGCAAGGTGCTGGAGCTCAGAGGGCCTCGTCAGAGGGAAGGGACCAGCAAGGGGCTGGATGCCCAAGACGTCTTTGGCCCAGCAGCCTCAGGGCAGCAGGGAGAGGAAGAGGCCCAACTTGCCCCTAGGTCGGCTCTGCCCCTTCCCACACAGGCGGCCAGCCCAGCAGCTGCCTGACAGACTCTGGCTCCCCCGAGCTCTCTGCCGGTGCAGGGGTCAGGAACAGACGTGTGCATGTGGTTCTGCCTTGGTCTGGGAGTGTGGACGAACTGCCTGGCCCCCAGGCTCAGGGGCAAGGGCCCGAGGAGAGCACCACCCAGAAGTGCTTTTCTCCCGGGCTTGGGAGCATTGTGCGTGCCTGGCGGGAACAGTGGGCGGGAGTGTTGGCAAACTGGCCTTTGGAGGCAGCCGGGGAGTTCTTCCAGTGGGAGAGGGCCGGTTGTGCTCAGAGGCCTCACAGGCCAGGGGCAGGACCCAGCAGGGCCCCTGACCCTGGCCAGCCTTGCCCAGACCTTCCTGGCCTCCGGGGGTACTGCCGCACCAAGGGGCAGGCTGCGGGGACTGGGTCCAGACATGCCCGGGCGCCTCCCCAGACTCATCCCCGCTGGTGCCTTTCCCCTGGGCCTAGGCCTCGGTTGAGGCCTCCTTGGAGAGGAGGTTGCTGGCAGGGGCTGTCTCCACACTGCAAGGTGCTGGAGCTCAGAGGGCCTCGTCAGAGTGAAGGGACCAGCAAGGGGCTGGATGCCCAAGACCTCTTTGGCCCAGCAGCCTCAGGGCAGCAGGGAGAGCAAGAGGCCCAACTTGCCCCTAGGTCGGCTCTGCCACTTCCCACACAGGCGGCCAGCCCAGCAGCTGCCTGACAGACTCTGGCTCCCCCGAGCTCTCTGCCGGTGCAGGGGGCAGGTCAGACGTGTGCATGTGGTTCTGCCTTGGCCTGGAAGTGTGGACACCCTGCCTTGCCCCCAGGCTCAGGGGCAAGGGCCCAGAGAGAGCACCACCCTGAAGCGCTTTTCTTCCGGGCTTAGGAGCATTGTGCCCGCCTGCTGGTAACAGTGGCCGGGAGCGCTTGCAAACCGGCCTTTGGAGGCAGCCGGGGAGGTCTTCCAGTGGGAGAGGGCCGGTTGTGCTCAGAGGCCCCACAGGCCAGGGGCAGGACCCAGCAGGGCCCCTGCCCCTGGCCAGTCTTACCCAGACCTTCCTGGCCTCCGGGGGTACTGCCCCACCAAGGGGCAGGCTGCGGGGACTGGGTCCAGACATGCTCGGGCGCCTCCCCTGGCTCATCCCCGCTGGTGCCTTTCCCCTGGGCCTAGGCCTCGGTTGAGGCCTCCTTGGAGAGGAGGTTGCTGGCAGGGGCTGTCTCCACACTGCAAGGTGCTGGAGCTCTGAGGGCCTCGTCAGAGGGAAGGGACCAGTAAGGGGCTGGATGCCCAAGACGTCTTTGGCCCAGCAGCCTCAGGGCAGCAGGGAGAGCAAGAGGCCCAACTTGCCCCTAGGGCGGCTCTGCCCCTTCCCACACAGGCGTCCAACCCAGCAGCTGCCTGACAGACTCTGGGTCCCCCAAGCTCTCTGCCGGTGCAGGGGACAGGAACAGACGTGGGCATGTGGTTCTGCCTTGGCCTGGGAGTGTGGACACCCTGCCTGGCCCGCAGGCTTAGGGGCAAGGGCCCGGAGAGAGCACCACCCCGAAGCGCTTTTCTACCGGGCTTGGGAGCATTGTGCGTGCCTGGCGGGAACAGCGGGCGGGAGTGCTTGCAAACCGGCCTTTCGAGGCAGACGGGGAGGTCTTCCAGCGGGAGAGTGCCGGTTGTGCTCAGACGTCCCACAGGCCAGGGGCAGGACCCAGCGCTGTCCCTGCCCCTGGCAGCCTTGCACAGACCTTCCTGGCCTCCGGGGGTACTGCCCCACCAAGGGGCAGGCTGCGCGGACTGGGTCCAGACATGCCCGGGCGCCTCCCCAGGCTCATCCCCGCTGGTGCCTTTCCCCTGGGCCTAGGCCTCGGTTAAGGCCTCATTGGAGAGGAGGTTGCTGGCAGGGGCTGTCTCCACACTGCAAGGTGCTGGAGCTCAGAGGGCCTCGTCAGAGGGAAGGGACCAGCAAGGGGCTGGATGCCCAAGACCTCTTTGGCCCAGCAGCCTCAGGGCAGCAGGGAGAGGAAGAGGCCCAACTTGCCCCTAGGTCGGCTCTGCCCCTTCCCACACAGGCGGCCAGCCCAGCAGCTGCCTGACAGACTCTGGCTCCCCCGAGCTCTCTGCCGGTGCAGGGGTCAGGAACAGACGTGTGCATGTGGTTCTGCCTTGGTCTGGGAGTGTGGACCAACTGCCTGGCCCCCAGGCTCAGGGGCAAGGGCCCGAGGAGAGCACCACCCCGAAGTGCTTTTCTCCCGGGCTTGGGAGCATTGTGCGTGCCTGGCGGGAACAGCGGGCGGGAGTGTTGGCAAACTGGCCTTTGGAGGCAGCCGGGGAGTTCTTCGAGTGGGAGAGGGCCGGTTGTGCTCAGAGGCCCCACAGGCCAGGGGCAGGACCCAGAAGGGCCCCTGCCACTGGCCAGCCTTGCCCAGACCTTCCTGGCCTCCGGGGGTACTGCCCCACCAAGGGGCAGGCTGCGGGGACTGGGTCCAGACATGCCTGGGCGCCTCCCCAGGCTCATCCCCGCTGGTGCCTTTCCCCTGGGCATAGGCCTCGGTTGATGCCTCCTTGGAGAGGAGGTTGCTGGCAGGGGCTGTCTCCACACTGCAAGGTGCTGGAGCTCAGAGGGCCTCGTCAGCGGGAAGGGACCAGCAAGGGGCTGGATGCCCAAGACCTCTTTGGCCCAGCAGCCTCAGGGCAGCAGGGAGAGCAAGAGGCCCAACTTGCCCCTAGGTCGGCTCTGCCCCTTCCCACACAGGCAGCCAACCCAGCAGCTGCCTGACAGACTCTGGCTCCCCCGAGCTCTCTGCCGGTGCAGGGGTCAGGAACAGACGTGTGCATGTGGTTCTGCCTTGGTCTGGGAGTGTGGACCCACTGCCTGGACCCCAGGCTCAGGGGCAAGGGCCCGGAGAGAGCAACACCCCGAAGCGCTTTTCTCCTGGCCTTGGGAGCGTTGTGCGTGCCTGGCGGGAACAGCGGGCGGGAGTGTTGGCAAACCCGCCTTTGGAGGCAGCCGGGGAGGTCTTCCAGTGGGAGAGGGCCGGTTGTGCTCAGAGGCCCCACAGGCCAGGGGCAGGACCCAGCAGGGACCCTGCCCCTGGCCAGCCTTGCCCAGACCTTCCTGGCCTCCGGGGGTACTGCCCCACCAAGGGGCAGGCTGCGGGGACTGGGTCCTGATATGCCCGTGCGCCTCCACTGGCTCATCCCCGCTGGTGCCTTTCCCCTGTGCCTAGGCCTCGGTTGAGGCCTCCTTGGAGAGGAGGTTGCTGGCAGGGGCTGTCTCCACACTGCAAGGTGCTGGAGCTCAGAGGGCCTCGTCAGAGGGAAGGGACCAGCAAGGGGCTGGATGCCCAAGACCTCTTTGGCCCAGCAGCCTCAGGGCAGCAGGGAGAGCAAGAGGCCCAACTTGCCCCTAGGTCGGCTCTGCCCCTTCCCACACAGGCGGCCAGCCCAGCAGCTGCCTGACAGACTCTGGCTCCCCCGAGCTCTCTGCCGGTGGAGGGGACAGGAACAGACGTGTGCATGTTGTTGTGCCTTGGCCTGGACTGTGGATCCCCTGCCTGGCCCCCAGGCTCAGGGGCAAGGGCCCGGAGAGACCACCACCCCGAAGCGCTTTTCTCCCGGGCTTGGGAGCATTGTGCGCGCCTGGCGGGAACAGTGGGCGGGAGTGCTTGCAAACCGGCCTTTGGAGGCAGCCGGGGAGGTCTTCCAGTGGGAGAGGGCCGGTTGTGCTCAGAGGCCCCACAGGCCAGGGGCAGGACCCAGCAGGGCCCCTGCCCCTGGCCAGCCTTGCCCAGACCTTCCTGGCCTCCGGGCGTACTGCCCCACCAAGGGGCAGGCTGCGGGGACAGGGTCCAGACATGCCCGGGCGCCTCCTCTGGCTCAACCCCGCTGGTGCCTTTCCCCTGGGCCTAGGCCTCAGATGAGGCCTCCTTGGAGAGGAGATTGCTGGCAGGGGCTGTCTCCACACTGCAAGGTGCTGGAGCTCAGAGGGCCTCGTCAGAGGGAAGGGACCAGTAAGGGGCTGGATGCCCAAGACGTCTTTGGCCCTGCAGCCTCAGGGCAGCAGGGAGAGCAAGAGGCCCAACTTGCCCCTAGGTCGGCTCTGCCCCTTCCCACACAGGCGGCCAGCCCAGCACCTGCCTGAGAGAGTCTGGCTCCCCCGAGCTCTCTGCCGGTGCAGGGGACAGGAACAGACGTGTGCATGTGTTTCTGCCTTGGTCTGGGAGTGTGTTCCCCCTGCCTTGCCCACAGGCTCAGGGGCAAGGGCCCGGAGAGAGCACCACCCCGAAGCGCTTTTCTCCCGGGCTTGGGAGCATTGTGCGTGCCTGGCGGGAAGAGCGGGCAGGAGTGTTGGCAAACTGGCCTTTGGAGGCAGCCGGGGAGGTCTTCCAGTGGGAGAGGGCCGGTTGTGCTCAGAGGCCCCACAGGCCATGGGGATGACCCAGCAGGGCCCCTGCCCCTGGCCAGCCTTGCCCAGATCTTCCTGGCCTCCGGGGGTACTGCCCCACCAAGGGGCAGGCTGCGGGGACTGGGTCCAGACATGCCCGGGCGCCTCCCCAGGCTCATCCCCGCTGGTGCCTTTCCCCTGGGCCTAGGCCTCGGTTGAGGCCTCCTTGGAGAGGATGTTGCTGGCAGGGGCTGTCTCCACACTGCAAGGTGCTGGAGCTCAGAGGGCCTCGTCAGAGGGAAGGGACCAGCAAGGGGCTGGATGCCCAAGACCTCTTTGGCCCAGCAGCCTCATGGCAGCAGGGAGAGGAAGAGGCCCAACTTGCCCCTAGGTCGGCTCTGCCACTTCCCACACAGGCGGCCAGCCCAGCAGCTGCCTGACAGACTCTGGCTCCCCCGAGCTCTCTGCCGGTGCAGGGGGCAGGTCAGACGTGTGCATGTGGTTCTGCCTTGGCCTGGGAGTGTGGACACCCTGCCTTGCCCCCAGACTCAGGGGCAAGGGCCCAGAGAGAGCACCACCCTGAAGCGCTTTTCTTCCGGGCTTAGGAGCATTGTGCCCGCCTGCTGGTAACAGTGGCCGGGAGCGCTTGCAAACCGGCCTTTGGAGGCAGCCGGGGAGGTCTTCCAGTGGGAGAGGGCCGGTTGTGCTCAGAGGCCCCACAGGCCAGGGGCAGGACCCAGCAGGGCCCCTGCCCCTGGCCAGTCTTACCCAGACCTTCCTGGCCTCCGGGGGTACTGCCCCACCAAGGGGCAGGCTGCGGGGACTGGGTCCAGACATGCTCGGGCGCCTCCCCTGGCTCATCCCCGCTGGTGCCTTTCCCCTGGGCCTAGGCCTCGGTTGAGGCCTCCTTGGAGAGGAGGTTGCTGGCAGGGGCTGTCTCCACACTGCAAGGTGCTGGAGCTCAGAGGGCCTCGTCAGAGGGAAGGGACCAGTAAGGGGCTGGATGCCCAAGACGTCTTTGGCCCAGCAGCCTCAGGGCAGCAGGGAGAGCAAGAGGCCCAACTTGCCCCTAGGGCGGCTCTGCCCCTTCCCACACAGGCGGCCAACCCAGCAGCTGCCTGACAGACTCTGGCTCCCCCAAGCTCTCTGCCGGTGCAGGGGACAGGAACAGACGTGGGCATGTGGTTCTGCCTTGGCCTGGGAGTGTGTTCCCCATGCCTTGCCCCCAGGCTCAGGGGCAAGGGCCCGGAGAGAGCACCACCCCGAAGCGCTTTTCTCCCGGGCTTGGGAGCATTGTGCAAGTCTGGCGTGAACAGCGGGTGGGAGTGTTGGCAAACAGGACTTTGGAGGCAGCCGGGGAGGTCTTCCAGCGGGAGAGGGCCGGTTGTGCTCAGAGGCCCCACAGGCCAGGGGCAGGACCCAGCAGGTCCCCTGCCCCTGGTCAGCCTTGCCCAGAACTTCCTGGCCTCCAGGGGTACTGCCCCACCAAGGGGCAGGCTGCGGGGACTGGGTCCAGACATGCCCGGGCGCCTCTCCAGGCTCATCCCCGCTGGTGCCTTTCCCCTGGGCCTAGGCCTCGGTTGAGGCCTCCTTGGAGAGGAGATTGCTGGCAGGTGCTGTCTCCACACTGCAAGGTGCTGGAGCTCAGAGTGCCTCGTCAGAGGGAAGGGACCAGCAAAGGGCTGGATGCCCAAGACGTCTTTGGCCCAGCAGCCTCAGGGCAGCAGGGAGAGCAAGAGGCCCAACTTGCCCCTAGGTCGGCTCTGCCCCTTCCCACACAGGCGGCCAGCCCAGCACCTGCCTGAGAGACTCTGGCTCCCCCGAGCTCTCTGCCGGTGTAGGGGGCAGGAACAGACGTGTTCATGTCGTTCTGTCTTGGCCTGGGAGTGTGTTCCCCCTGCCTGGCCCCCAGGCTTAGGGGCAAGGGCCCGGAGAGAGCACCACCCCGAAGCGCTTTTCTACCGGGCTTGGGAGCATTGTGCATGCCTGGCGGGAACAGCGGGCGGGAGTGCTTGCAAACCGGCCTTTCGAGGCAGACGGGGAGGTCTTCCAGCGGAAGAGTGCCGGTTGTGCTCAGACGTCCCACAGGCCTGGGGCAGGACCCAGCGCTGTCCCTGCCCCTGGCAGCCTTGCACAGACCTTCCTGGCCTCCGGGGGTACTGCCCCACCAAGGGGCAGGCTGCGCGGACTGGGTCCAGACATGCCCGGGCGCCTCCCCAGGCTCATCCCCGCTGGTGCCTTTCCCCTGGGCCTAGGCCTCGGTTGAGGCCTCATTGGAGAGGAGGTTGCTGGCAGGGGCTGTCTCCACACTGCAAGGTGCTGGAGCTCAGAGGGCCTCGTCAGAGGGAAGGGACCAGCAAGGGGCTGGATGCCCAAGACCTCTTTGGCCCAGCAGCCTCAGGGCAGCAGGGAGAGGAAGAGGCCCAACTTGCCCCTAGGTCGGCTCTGCCCCTTCCCACACAGGCGGCCAGCCCAGCAGCTGCCTGACAGACTCTGGCTCCCCCGAGCTCTCTGCCGGTGCAGGAGTCAGGAACAGACGTGTGCATGTGGTTCTGCCTTGGTCTGGGAGTGTGGACCAACTGCCTGGCCCCCAGGCTCAGGGGCAAGGGCCCGGAGAGAGCACCACCCCGAAGCGCTTTTCTCCCGGGCTTGGGAGCATTGTGCGTGCCTGGCGGGAACAGCGGGCGGGAGTGTTGGCAAACTGGCCTTTGGAGGCAGCCGGAGAGTTCTTCCAGTGGGAGAGGGCCGGTTGTGCTCAGAGGCCCCACAGGCCAGGGGCAGGACCCAGCAGGGCCCCTGCCCCTGGCCAGCCTTGCCCAGACCTTCCTGGCCTCCGGGGGTACTGCCCCACCAAGGGGCAGGCTGCGGGGACTGGGTCCAGACATGCCCGGGCGCCTCCCCAGGCTCATCCCCGCTGGTGCCTTTCCCCTGGGCCTAGGCCTCGGTTGAGGCCTCCTTGGAGAGGAGGTTGCTGGCAGGGGCTGTCTCCACACTGCAAGGTGCTGGAGCTCAGAGGGCCTCGTCAGAGGGAAGGGACCAGCAAGGGGCTGGATGCCCAAGACCTCTTTGGCCCAGCAGCCTCAGGGCAGCAGGGAGAGCAAGAGGCCCAACTTGCCCCTAGGTCGGCTCTGCCACTTCCCACACAGGCGGCCAGCCCAGCAGCTGCCTGACAGACTCTGGCTCCCCCGAGCTCTCTGCCGGTGCAGGGGGCAGGTCAGACGTGTGCATGTGCTTCTGCCTTGGCCTGGGAGTGTGGACACCCTGACTTGCCCCCAGGCTCAGGGGCAAGGGCCCAGAGAGAGCACCACCCTGAAGCGCTTTTCTTCCGGGCTTAGGAGCATTGTGCCCGCCTGCTGGTAACAGTGGCCGGGAGCGCTTGCAAACCGGCCTTTGGAGGCAGCCGGGGAGGTCTTCCAGTGGGAGAGGGCCGGTTGTGCTCAGAGGCCCCACAGGCCAGGGGCAGGACCCAGCAGGTCCCCTGCCCCTGGCCAGCCTTTCCCAGACCTTCCTGGCCTCCGGGGGTACTGCCCCACCAAGGGGCAGGCTGCGGGGACTGGGTCCAGACATGCCTGGGCGCCTCCCCAGGCTCATCCCCGCTGGTGCCTTTCCCCTGGTCCTAGGTCTCGGTTGAGGCCTCCTTGGAGAGGAGGTTGCTGGCAGGGGCTATCTCCACACTGCAAGGTGCTGGAGCTCAGAGGGCCTCGTCAGAGTGAAGGGACAAGCAAAGGGCTGGATGCCCAAGACCTCTTTGGCCCAGCAGCCTCAGGGCAGCAGGGAGAGCAAGAGGCCCAACTTGCCCCTAGGTCGGCTCTGCCCCTTCCCACAAAGGCGGCCAGCCCAGCAGCTGCCTGACAGACTCTGGCTCCCCCGAGCTCTCTGCCGGTGCAGGGGTCAGGAACAGACGTGTGCATGTGGTTCTGCCTTGGCCTGGGAGTGTGGACCCCCTGCCTGGCCCCCAGTCTCAGGGGCAAGGGCCCGGAGAGAGCACCACCCCGAAGCGCTTTTCTCCCGGGATGGGAGCATTGTGCGCGCTTGGTGGGAACAGTGGGCGGGAGTGCGTGCAAAACGGCCTTTGGAGGCAGCCGGGGTGGTCTTCCAGTGGGAGAGGGCCGGTTGTGCTCAGAGGCCCCACAGGCCAGGGGCAGGACCCAGCAGGTCCCCTGCCCCTGGTCAGCCTTGCCCAGACCTTCCTGGCCTCCAGGGGTACTGCCCCACCAAGGGGCAGGCTGCGGGGACTGGGTCCAGACATGCCCGGGCGCCTCCCCAGGCTCATCCCCGCTGGTGCCTTTCCCCTGGGCCTAGGCCTCGGTTGAGGCCTCCTTGGAGAGGAGATTGCTGGCAGGTGCTGTCTCCACACTGCAAGGTGCTGGAGCTCAGAGGGCCTCGTCAGAGGGAAGGGACCAGCAAAGGGCTGGATGCCCAAGACGTCTTTGGCCCAGCAGACTCAGGGCAGCAGGGAGAGCAAGAGGCCCAACTTGCCCCTAGGTCGGCTCTGCCCCTTCCCACACAGGCGGCCAGCCCAGCACCTGCCTGAGAGACTCTGGCTCCCCCGAGCTCTCTGCCGGTGTAGGGGGCAGGAACAGACGTGTTCATGTCGTTCTGTCTTGGCCTGGGAGTGTGTTCCCCCTGCCTGGCCCGCAGGCTTAGGGGCAAGGGCCCGGAGAGAGCACCACCCCGAAGCGCTTTTCTACCGGGCTTGGGAGCATTGTGCGTGCCTGGCGGGAACAGCGGGCGGGAGTGCTTGCAAACCGGCCTTTCGAGGCAGACGGGGAGGTCTTCCAGCGGGAGAGTGCCGGTTGTGCTCAGACGTCCCACAGGCCAGGGGCAGGACCCAGCGCTGTCCCTGCCCCTGGCAGCCTTGCACAGACCTTCCTGGCCTCCGGGGGTACTGCCCCACCAAGGGGCAGGCTGCGGGGACTGGGTCCAGACATGCCCTTGCGCCTCCACTGGCTCATCCCCGCTGGTGCCTTTCCCCTGGGCCTAGGCCTCGGTTGAGGCCTCCTTGGAGAGGAGGTTGCTGGCAGGGGCTGTCTCCACACTGAAAGGTGCTGGAGCTCAGAGGGCCTCGTCAGAGGGAAGGGACCAGTAAGGGGCTGGATGCCCAAGACCTCTTTGGCCCAGCAGCCTCAGGGCAGCAGGGAGAGGAAGAGGCCCAACTTGCCCCTAGGTCGGCTCTGCCCCTTCCCACACAGGCAGCCAACCCAGCAGCTGCCTGACAGACTCTGGCTCCCCCGAGCTCTCTGCCGGTGCAGGGGTCAGGAACAGACGAGTGCATGTGGTTCTGCCTTGGTCTGGGAGTGTGGACCCACTGCCTGGACCCCAGGCTCAGGGGCAAGGGCCCGGAGAGGGCAACACCCCGAAGCGCTTTTCTCCCGGGCTTGGGAGCATTGTGCGTGCCTGGCGGGAACAGCGGGCGGGAGTGTTGGCAAACCGGCCTTTGGAGGCAGCCGGGGAGGTCTTCCAGTGGGAGAGGGCCGGTTGTGCTCAGAGGCCCCACAGCCCAGGGGCAGGACCCAGCAGGGCCCCTGCCCCTGGCCAGCCTTGCCCAGACCTTCCTGGCCTCCGGGGGTACTGCCCCACCAAGGGGCAGGCTGCGGGGACTGGGTCCAGACATGCCCGTGAGCCTCCACTGGCTCATCCCCGCTGGTGCCTTTCCCCTGGGCCTAGGCCTCGGTTGAGGCCTCCTTGGAGAGGAGGTTGCTGGCAGGGGCTGTCTCCACACTGCAAGGTGCTGGAGCTCAGAGGGCCTCGTCAGAGGGAAGGGACCAGCAAGGGGCTGGATGCCCAAGACCTCTTTGGCCCAGCAGCCTCAGGGCAGCAGGGAGAGCAAGAGGCCCAACTTGCCCCTAGGTCGGCTCTGCCCCTTCCCACACAGGCGGCCAGCCCAGCAGCTGCCTGACAGACTCTGGCTCCCCCCAGCTCTCTGCCGGTGGAGGGGGCAGGAACAGACGTGTGCATGTGGTTCTGCCTTGGCCTGGGACTGTGGATCCCCTGCCTGGCCCCCAGGCTCAGGGGCAGGGGCCCGGAGAGACCACCACCCCGAAGCGCTTTTCTCCCGAGCTTGGGAGCATTGTGCGCGCCTGGCGGGAACAGTGGGCGGGAGTGCTTGCAAACCGGCCTTTGGAGGCAGCCGGGGAGGTCTTCCAGTGGGCAAGGGCCGGTTGTGCTCAGAGGCCCCACAGGCCAGGGGCAGGACCCAGCAGGGCCCCTGCCCCTGGCCAGCCTTGCCCAGACCTTCCTGGCCTCCGGGGGTACTGCCCCACCAAGGGGCAGGCTGCGGGGACTGGGTCCAGACATGCCCGTGCGCCTCCACTGGCTCATCCCCGCTGGTGCCTTTCCCCTGGGCCTAGGCCTCGGTTGAGGCCTCCTTGGAGAGGAGGTTGCTGGCAGGGGCTGTCTCCACACTGCAAGGTGCTGGAGCTCAGAGGGCCTCGTCAGAGGGAAGGGACCAGCAAGGGGCTGGATGCCCAAGACCTCTTTGGCCCAGCAGCCTCAGGGCAGCAGGGAGAGGAAGAGGCCCAACTTGCCCCTAGGTCGGCTCTGCCCCTTCCCACACAGGCGGCCAGCCCAGCAGCTGCCTGACAGACTCTGGCTCCCCCGAGCTCTCTGCCGGTGCAGGGGTCAGGAACAGACGTGTGCATGTGGTTCTGCCTTGGTCTGGGAGTGTGGAACCACTGCCTGGCCCCCACACTCAGGGGCAAGGGCCCGGAGAGAGCAACACAACGAAGCGCTTCTCTCCCGGGCTTGGGAGAATTGTGCGTGCCTGGCGAGAACAGCGGGCGGGAGTGTTGGCAAACCGGCCTTTGGAGGCAGCCGGGGAAGTCTTTCAGTGGGAGAGGGCCGGTTGTGCTCAGAGGCCCCACAGGCCAGGGGCAGGACCCAGCAGGGCCCCTGCCCCTGGCCAGCCTTGCCCAGACCTTCCTGGCCTCCGGGGGTACTGCCCCACCAAGGGGCAGGCTGCGGGCCTGGGTCCAGTCATGCTCGGGCGCCTCCCCAGGCTCATCCCCGCTGGTGCCTTTCCCCTGGGTGTAGTCCTCGGTTGAGGCCTCTTTGGAGAGGAGGTTGCTGGCAGGGGCTGTCTCCACACTGCAAGGTGCTGGAGCTCAGAGGGCCTCGTCAGAGGGAAGGCACCAGCAAAGGGCTGGATGCCCAAGACCTCTTTGACCCAGCAGCCTCAGGGCAGCAGGGAGAGCAAGAGGCCCAACTTGCCCCTAGGTCGGCTCTGCCCCGTCCCACACAGGCAGCCAGCCCAGCAGCAGCCTGGCAGTCTCTGGCTCCCCCGAGCTCTCTGCCGGTGTAGGGGGCAGGAACAGACGTGTGCATGTCGTTCTCCCTTGGCCTGGGAGAGTGTTCCCCTTGCCTGGCCCCAGGCTCAGGGGCAAGGGCCCGGAGAGAGCACCACCCCAAAGCGCTTTTCTACCGGGCTTGGGAGCATTGTGCGTGCCTGGGGGAACAGCGGGTGGGAGTGCTTGCAAACCGTCTTTTGGAGGCAGACGGGGAGGTCTTCCAGCGGGAGAGTGCCGGTTGTGCTCAGACGCCCAACAGACCAGGGGCAGGACCCAGCA
This sequence comes from Dama dama, assembly GCF_033118175.1. Classification (NCBI taxonomy): domain Eukaryota; kingdom Metazoa; phylum Chordata; class Mammalia; order Artiodactyla; family Cervidae; genus Dama; species Dama dama. The sequence continues at coordinate 495,739 of NW_026870997.1, read as the reverse complement.
GTGTCCCTGCCCCTGGCAGCCTTGCCGAGACCTTCCTGGCTTCCGGGGGTACTGCCCCACCAAGGGGCAGGCTGCGGGGACTGGGTCCAGACATGGCCGGGCGCCTCCCCAGGCTCATCCCCGCTGGTGCCTTTCCCCTAGGCCTAGGCCTCGGTTGAGGCCTCCTTGGAGAGGAGGTTGCTGGCAGGGGCTGTCTCCACACTGCAAGGTGCTGGAGCTCAGAGGGCCTCATCAGAGGGAAGGGACCAGCAAGGGGCTGGATGCCCAAGACCTCTTTGGCCCAGCAGCCTCAGGGCAGCAGGGAGAGGAAGAGGCCCAACTTGCCCCTAGGTCGGCTCTGCCCCTTCCCACACAGACGGCCAGCCCAGCAGCTGCCTGACAGACTCTGGCTCCCCCGAGCTCTCTGCCGGTGCAGGGGTCAGGAACAGACGTGTGCATGTGGTTCTGCCTTGGTCTCCGAGTGTGAACCAACTGCCTGGCCCCCAGGTTCAGGGGCAAGGGCCCGGAGAGAGCACCACCCCGAAGCGCTTTTCTCCCGGGCTTGGGAGAATTGTGCGTGCTTGGTGGGAACAGTGGGCGGGAGTGCTTGCAAACCGGCCTTTGGAGGCAGCCGGGGAGGTCTTCCAGTGGGAGAGGGCCGGTTGTGCTCAGAGGCCCCACAGGCCAGGGGCAGGACCCAGCAGGGCCCCTGCCCCTGGCCAGCCTTGCCCAGACCTTCCTGCCTCCGGGGTTACAGCCCCACCAAGGGGTAGGCTGCGGGGAATAGGTCCAGACATGCCCGGGCGCCTCCCCAGGCTCATCCCCGCTGGTGCCTTTCCCCTGGGCCTAGGCCTCGGTTGAGGCCTCCTTGGAGAGGAGGTTGCTGGCAGGGGCTGTCTCCACACTGCAAGGTGCTGGAGCTCAGAGGGCCTCGTCAGAGGGAAGGGACCAGCAACGGGATGGATGCCCAAGACGTCTTTGGCCCTGCAGCCTCAGGGCAGCAGGGAGAGCAAGAGGCCCAACTTGCCCCTAGGTCGGCTCTGCCCCTTCCCACACAGGCGGCCAGCCCAGCAGCTGCCTGACAGACTCTGGCTCCCCCGAGCTCTCTGCCGGTGCAGGGGGCAGGAACAGACGTGTGCATGTGGTTCTGAATTGGCCTGGGAGTGTGGACACCGTGCCTTGACCCCAGGCTCAGGGGCAAGGGCCCGGAGAGAGCACCACCCTGAAGCGCTTTTCTCCCGGGCTTGGGAGCATTGTGCACGCCTGCTGGGAACAGTGGGCGGGAGCGCTTGCAAACCGGCCTTTGGAGGCAGCCGGGGAGGTCTTCCAGTGGGAGAGGTCCGGTTGTGCTCAGAGGCCCCACAGGTCAGGGGCAGGACGCAGCAGGGCCCCTGCCCCTGGCCAGCCTTGCCCAGACCTTCCTGGCCTCCGGGGGTACTGCCCCACCAAGGGGCAGGCTGCGGGGACTGGGTCCAGACATGCTCGGGCGCCTCCCCTGGCTCATCCCCGCTGGTGCCTTTCCCCTGGGCCTAGGCCTCGGTTGAGGCCTCCTTGGAGAGGAGGTTGCTGGCAGGGGCTGTCTCCACACTGCAAGGTGCTGGAGCTCAGAGGGCCTCGTCAGAGGGAAGGGACCAGTAAGGGGCTGGATGCCCAAGACGTCTTTGGCCCAGCAGCCTCAGGGAAGCAGGGAGAGCAAGAGGCCCAACTTGCCCCTAGGGCGGCTCTGCCCCTTCCCACACAGGCGGCCAACCCAGCAGCTGCCTGACAGACTCTGGCTCCCCCGAGCTCTCTGCCGGTGCAGGGGTCAGGAACAGACGTGTGCATGTGGTTCTGCCTTGGTCTCCGAGTGTGAACCAACTGCCTGGCCCCCAGGTTCAGGGGCAAGGGCCCGGAGAGAGCACCACCCCGAAGCGCTTTTCTCCCGGGCTTGGGAGCATTGTGCGTGCTTGGTGGGAACAGTGGGCGGGAGTGCTTGCAAACCGGCCTTTGGAGGCAGCCGGGGAGGTCTTCCAGTGGGAGAGGGCCGGTTGTGCTCAGAGGCCCCACAGGCCAGGGGCAGGACCCAGCAGGGCCCCTGCCCCTGGCCAGCCTTGCCCAGACCTTCCTGCCTCCGGGGTTACAGCCCCACCAAGGGGTAGGCTGCGGGGAATGGGTCCAGACATGCCCGGGCGCCTCCCCAGGCTCATCCCCGCTGGTGCCTTTCCCCTGGGCCTAGGCCTCGGTTGAGGCCTCCTTGGAGAGGAGGTTGCTGGCAGGGGCTGTCTCCACACTGCAAGGTGCTGGAGCTCAGAGGGCCTCGTCAGAGGGAAGGGACCAGCAACGGGATGGATGCCCAAGACCTCTTTGGCCCAGCAGCCTCAGGGCAGCAGGGATAGCAAGAGGCCCAACTTGCCCCTAGGTCGGCTCTGCCCCTTCCCACACAGGCGGCCAGCCCAGCAGCTGCCTGACAGACTCTGGCTCCCCCGAGCTCTCTGCCGGTGCAGGGGGCAGGAACAGACGTGTGCATGTGGTTCTGAATTGGCCTGGGAGTGTGGACACCGTGCCTTGACCCCAGGCTCAGGGGCAAGGGCCCGGAGAGAGCACCACCCTGAAGCGCTTTTCTCCCGGGCTTGGGAGCATTGTGCACGCCTGCTGGGAACAGTGGGCGGGAGCGCTTGCAAATCGGCCTTTGGAGGCAGCCGGGGAGGTCTTCCAGTGGGAGAGGGCCGGTTGTGCTCAGAGGCCCCACAGGCCAGGGTCAGGACGCAGCAGGGCCCCTGCCCCTGGCCAGCCTTGCCCAGACCTTCCTGGCCTCCGGGGGTACTGCCCCACCAAGGGGCAGGCTGCGGGGACTGGGTCCAGACATGCCCGGGCGCCTCCCCAGGCTCATCCCCGCTGGTGCCTTTCCCCTGGGCCTAGGCCTCGGTTGAGGCCTCATTGGAGAGGAGGTTGCTGGCAGGGGCTGTCTCCACACTGCAAGGTGCTGGAGCTCAGAGGGCCTCGTCAGAGGGAAGGGACCAGCAAGGGGCTGGATGCCCAAGACCTCTTTGGCCCAGCAGCCTCAGGGCAGCAGGGAGAGGAAGAGGCCCAACTTGCCCCTAGGTCGGCTCTGCCCCTTCCCACACAGGCGGCCAGCCCAGCAGCTGCCTGACAGACTCTGGCTCCCCCGAGCTCTCTGCCGGTGCAGGGGTCAGGAACAGACGTGTGCATGTGGTTCTGCGTTGGTCTGGGAGTGTGGACCCACTGCCTCGCCCCCACGCTCAGGGGCAAGGGCCCGGAGAGAGCAACACCCCAAAGCGCTTTTCTCCCGGGCTTGGGAGAATTGTGCGTGCCTGGCGGGAACAGCGGGCGGGAGTGTTGGCAAACCGGCCTTTGGAGGCAGCCGGGGAAGTCTTCCAGTGGGAGAGGGCCGGTTGTGCTCAGAGGACCCACAGGCCAGGGGCAGGACCCAGCAGGGCCCCTGCCCGTGGCCAGCCTTGCCCAGACCTTCCTGGCCTCCGGGGGTACTGCCCCACCAAGGGGCAGGCTGCGGGGACTGGGTCCAGACATGCCCGGGCGCCTCCCCAGGCTCATCCCCGCTGGTGCCTTTCCCCTGGTCCTAGGCCTCGGTTGAGGCCTCCTTGGAGAGGAGGTTGCTGGCAGGGGCTGTCTCCACACTGCAAGGTGCTGGAGCTCAGAGGGCCTCGTCAGAGGGAAGGGACAAGCAAGGGGCTGGATGCCCAAGATCTCTTTGGCCCAGCAGCCTCAGGGCAGCAGGGAGAGCAAGAGGCCCAACTTGCCCCTAGGTCGGCTCTGCCCCATCCCACACAGGCGGCCAGCCCAGCAGCTGCCTGACAGACTCTGGCTCCCCCGAGCTCTCTGCCGGTGCATGGGGCAGGAACAGACGTGTGCATGTCGTTCTGCCTTGGCCTGGGAGTGTGGACCCCCTGCCTGGCCCCCAGGCTCAGGGGAAAGGGCCCGGAGAGAGCACCACCCCGAGGCGATTTTCTCCCGGGCTTGGGAGCGTTGTGCGCCCTTGGTTGGAACAGCGGGCGGGAGTGTTGGCAAACCGGCCTTTGGAGGCAGCCGGGGAAGTCTTCCAGTGGGAGAGGGCCGGTTGTGCTCAGAGGCCCCACAGGCCAGGGGCAGGACCCAGCAGGTCCCCTGCCCCTGGCCAGCCTTGCCCAGACCTTCCTCGCCTCCGGGGGTACTGCCCCACCAAGGGGCAGGCTGCGGGGACTGGGTCCATACATGCCCGGGCGCCTCCCCAGGCTCATCCCCGCTGGTGCCTTTCCCCTGTGCCTAGGCCTCGGTTTAGGCCTCCTTGGAGAGGAGGTTGCTGGCAGGGGCTGTCTCCACACTGCAAGGTGCTGGAGCTCAGAGGGCCTCGTCAGAGGGAAGGGACCAGCAAGGGGTTGGATGCCCAAGACCTCTTTGGCCCAGCAGCCTCAGGGCAGCAGGGAGGGCAAGAGGCCCAACTTGCCCCTAGGTCGGCTCTGCCACTTCCCACACAGGCGGCCAACCCAGCACCTGCCTGACAGACTCTGGCTCCCCCAAGCTCTCTGCCGGTGCAGGGGACAGGAACAGACGTGGGCATGTGTTTCTGCCTTGGCCTGGGAGTGTGTTCCCCCTGCCTTGCCCCCAGGCTCAGGGGCAAGGGCCCGGAGAGAGCACCACTCCGAAGTGCTTTTCTCCCGGGCTTGGGAGCATTGTGCGAGCCTGACGTGAACAGCGGGCGGGAGTGTTTGCAAACAGGACTTTGGAGGCAGCCGGGGAGGTCTTCCAGTGGGAGAGGGCCGGTTGTGCTCAGAGGCCCCACAGGCCAGGGTCAGGACCCAGCAGGGCCCCTGCCCATGGACAGACTTGCCCAGACCTTCCTGGCCTCCGGGGGTACTGCCCCACCAAGGGGCAGGCTGCGGAGACTGGGTCCAGACATGTCCGTGCGCCTCCCCAGGATCATCCCCGCTGGTGCCTTTCCCCTGGGTGTAGTCCTCGGTTGAGGCCTCTTTGGAGAGGAGGTTGCTGGCAGGGGCTGTCTCCACACTGCAAGGTGCTGGAGCTCAGAGGGCCTCGTCAGAGGGAAGGCACCAGCAAAGGGCTGGATGCCCAAGACCTCTTTGACCCAGCAGCCTCAGGGCAGCAGGGAGAGCAAGAGGCCCAACTTGCCCCTAGGTCGGCTCTGCCCCGTCCCACACAGGCAGCCAGCCCAGCAGCAGCCTGGCAGTCTCTGGCTCCCCCGAGCTCTCTGCCGGTGTAGGGGGCAGGAACAGACGTGTGCATGTCGTTCTCCCTTGGCCTGGGAGAGTGTTCCCCTTGCCTGGCCCCAGGCTCAGGGGCAAGGGCCCGGAGAGAGCACCACCCCAAAGCGCTTTTCTCCCGGGCTTGGGAGCATTGTGCGTGCCTGGGGGAACAGCGGGTGGGAGTGCTTGCAAACCGTCTTTTGGAGGCAGACGGGGAGGTCTTCCAGCGGGAGAGTGCCGGTTGTGCTCAGACGCCCAACAGGCCAGGGGCAGGACCCAGCAGTGTCCCTGCCCCTGGCAGCCTTGCCGAGACCTTCCTGGCTTCCGGGGGTACTGCCCCACCAAGGGGCAGGCTGCGGGGACTGGGTCCAGACATGGCCGGGCGCCTCCCCAGGCTCATCCCCGCTGGTGCCTTTCCCCTAGGCCTAGGCCTCGGTTGAGGCCTCCTTGGAGAGGAGGTTGCTGGCAGGGGCTGTCTCCACACTGCAAGGTGCTGGAGCTCAGAGGGCCTCATCAGAGGGAAGGGACCAGCAAGGGGCTGGATGCCCAAGACCTCTTTGGCCCAGCAGCCTCAGAGCAGCAGGGAGAGGAAGAGGCCCAACTTGCCCCTAGGTCGGCTCTGCCCCTTCCCACACAGGCGGCCAGCCCAGCACCTGCCTGAGAGACTCTGGCTCCCCCGAGCTCTCTGCCGGTGTAGGGGGCAGGAACAGACGTGTTCATGTCGTTCTGTCTTGGCCTGGGAGTGTGTTCCCCCTGCCTGGCCCGCAGGCTTAGGGGCAAGGGCCCGGAGAGAGCACCACCCCGAAGCGCTTTTCTACCGGGCTTGGGAGCATTGTGCGTGCCTGGCGGGAACAGCGGGCGGGAGTGCTTGCAAACCGGCCTTTCGAGGCAGACGGGGAGGTCTTCCAGCGGGAGAGTGCCGGTTGTGCTCAGACGTCCCACAGGCCAGGGGCAGGACCCAGCGCTGTCCCTGCCCCTGGCAGCCTTGCACAGACCTTCCTGGCCTCCGGGGGTACTGCCCCACCAAGGGGCAGGCTGCGGGGACTGGGTCCAGACATGCCCTTGCGCCTCCACTGGCTCATCCCCGCTGGTGCCTTTCCCCTGGGCCTAGGCCTCGGTTGAGGCCTCCTTGGAGAGGAGGTTGCTGGCAGGGGCTGTCTCCACACTGAAAGGTGCTGGAGCTCAGAGGGCCTCGTCAGAGGGAAGGGACCAGTAAGGGGCTGGATGCCCAAGACGTCTTTGGCCCAGCAGCCTCAGGGCAGCAGGGAGAGGAAGAGGCCCAACTTGCCCCTAGGTCGGCTCTGCCCCTTCCCACACAGGCAGCCAACCCAGCAGCTGCCTGACAGACTCTGGCTCCCCCGAGCTCTCTGCCGGTGCAGGGGTCAGGAACAGACGAGTGCATGTGGTTCTGCCTTGGTCTGGGAGTGTGGACCCACTGCCTGGACCCCAGGCTCAGGGGCAAGGGCCCGGAGAGGGCAACACCCCGAAGCGCTTTTCTCCCGGGCTTGGGAGCATTGTGCGTGCCTGGCGGGAACAGCGGGCGGGAGTGTTGGCAAACCGGCCTTTGGAGGCAGCCGGGGAGGTCTTCCAGTGGGAGAGGGCCGGTTGTGCTCAGAGGCCCCACAGCCCAGGGGCAGGACCCAACAGGGCCCCTGCCCCTGGCCAGCCTTGCCCAGACCTTCCTGGCCTCCGGGGGTACTGCCCCACCAAGGGGCAGGCTGCGGGGACTGGGTCCAGACATGCCCGTGAGCCTCCACTGGCTCATCCCCGCTGGTGCCTTTCCCCTGGGCCTAGGCCTCGGTTGAGGCCTCCTTGGAGAGGAGGTTGCTGGCAGGGGCTGTCTCCACACTGCAAGGTGCTGGAGCTCAGAGGGCCTCGTCAGAGGGAAGGGACCAGCAAGGGGCTGGATGCCCAAGACCTCTTTGGCCCAGCAGCCTCAGGGCAGCAGGGAGAGCAAGAGGCCCAACTTGCCCCTAGGTCGGCTCTGCCCCTTCCCACACAGGCGGCCAGCCCAGCAGCTGCCTGACAGACTCTGGCTCCCCCCAGCTCTCTGCCGGTGGAGGGGGCAGGAACAGACGTGTGCATGTGGTTCTGCCTTGGCCTGGGACTGTGGATCCCCTGCCTGGCCCCCAGGCTCAGGGGCAGGGGCCCGGAGAGACCACCACCCCGAAGCGCTTTTCTCCCGAGCTTGGGAGCATTGTGCGCGCCTGGCGGGAACAGTGGGCGGGAGTGCTTGCAAACCGGCCTTTGGAGGCAGCCGGGGAGGTCTTCCAGTGGGCAAGGGCCGGTTGTGCTCAGAGGCCCCACAGGCCAGGGGCAGGACCCAGCAGGGCCCCTGCCCCTGGCCAGCCTTGCCCAGACCTTCCTGGCCTCCGGGGGTACTGCCCCACCAAGGGGCAGGCTGCGGGGACTGGGTCCAGACATGCCCGTGCGCCTCCACTGGCTCATCCCCGCTGGTGCCTTTCCCCTGGGCCTAGGCCTCGGTTGAGGCCTCCTTGGAGAGGAGGTTGCTGGCAGGGGCTGTCTCCACACTGCAAGGTGCTGGAGCTCAGAGGGCCTCGTCAGAGGGAAGGGACCAGCAAGGGGCTGGATGCCCAAGACCTCTTTGGCCCAGCAGCCTCAGGGCAGCAGGGAGAGGAAGAGGCCCAACTTGCCCCTAGGTCGGCTCTGCCCCTTCCCACACAGGCGGCCAGCCCAGCAGCTGCCTGACAGACTCTGGCTCCCCCGAGCTCTCTGCCGGTGCAGGGGTCAGGAACAGACGTGTGCATGTGGTTCTGCCTTGGTCTGGGAGTGTGGAACCACTGCCTGGCCCCCACACTCAGGGGCAAGGGCCCGGAGAGAGCAACACAACGAAGCGCTTCTCTCCCGGGCTTGGGAGAATTGTGCGTGCCTGGCGAGAACAGCGGGCGGGAGTGTTGGCAAACCGGCCTTTGGAGGCAGCCGGGGAAGTCTTTCAGTGGGAGAGGGCCGGTTGTGCTCAGAGGCCCCACAGGCCAGGGGCAGGACCCAGCAGGGCCCCTGCCCCTGGCCAGCCTTGCCCAGACCTTCCTGGCCTCCGGGGGTACTGCCCCACCAAGGGGCAGGCTGCGGGCCTGGGTCCAGTCATGCTCGGGCGCCTCCCCAGGCTCATCCCCGCTGGTGCCTTTCCCCTGGGTGTAGTCCTCGGTTGAGGCCTCTTTGGAGAGGAGGTTGCTGGCAGGGGCTGTCTCCACACTGCAAGGTGCTGGAGCTCAGAGGGCCTCGTCAGAGGGAAGGCACCAGCAAAGGGCTGGATGCCCAAGACCTCTTTGACCCAGCAGCCTCAGGGCAGCAGGGAGAGCAAGAGGCCCAACTTGCCCCTAGGTCGGCTCTGCCCCGTCCCACACAGGCAGCCAGCCCAGCAGCAGCCTGGCAGTCTCTGGCTCCCCCGAGCTCTCTGCCGGTGTAGGGGGCAGGAACAGACGTGTGCATGTCGTTCTCCCTTGGCCTGGGAGAGTGTTCCCCTTGCCTGGCCCCAGGCTCAGGGGCAAGGGCCCGGAGAGAGCACCACCCCAAAGCGCTTTTCTACCGGGCTTGGGAGCATTGTGCGTGCCTGGGGGAACAGCGGGTGGGAGTGCTTGCAAACCGTCTTTTGGAGGCAGACGGGGAGGTCTTCCAGCGGGAGAGTGCCGGTTGTGCTCAGACGCCCAACAGACCAGGGGCAGGACCCAGCAGTGTCCCTGCCCCTGGCAGCCTTGCCGAGACCTTCCTGGCTTCCGGGGGTACTGCCCCACCAAGGGGCAGGCTGCGGGGACTGGGTCCAGACATGGCCGGGCGCCTCCCCAGGCTCATCCCCGCTGGTGCCTTTCCCCTAGGCCTAGGCCTCGGTTGAGGCCTCCTTGGAGAGGAGGTTGCTGGCAGGGGCTGTCTCCACACTGCAAGGTGCTGGAGCTCAGAGGGCCTCATCAGAGGGAAGGGACCAGCAAGGGGCTGGATGCCCAAGACCTCTTTGGCCCAGCAGCCTCAGGGCAGCAGGGAGAGGAAGAGGCCCAACTTGCCCCTAGGTCGGCTCTGCCCCTTCCCACACAGACGGCCAGCCCAGCAGCTGCCTGACAGACTCTGGCTCCCCCGAGCTCTCTGCCGGTGCAGGGGTCAGGAACAGACGTGTGCATGTGGTTCTGCCTTGGTCTCCGAGTGTGAACCAACTGCCTGGCCCCCAGGTTCAGGGGCAAGGGCCCGGAGAGAGCACCACCCCGAAGCGCTTTTCTCCCGGGCTTGGGAGAATTGTGCGTGCTTGGTGGGAACAGTGGGCGGGAGTGCTTGCAAACCGGCCTTTGGAGGCAGCCGGGGAGGTCTTCCAGTGGGAGAGGGCCGGTTGTGCTCAGAGGCCCCACAGGCCAGGGGCAGGACCCAGCAAGGCCCCTGCCCCTGGCCAGCCTTGCCCAGACCTTCCTGCCTCCGGGGTTACAGCCCCACCAAGGGGTAGGCTGCGGGGAATGGGTCCAGACATGCCCGGGCGCCTCCCCAGGCTCATCCCCGCTGGTGCCTTTCCCCTGGGCCTAGGCCTCGGTTGAGGCCTCCTTGGAGAGGAGGTTGCTGGCAGGGGCTGTCTCCACACTGCAAGGTGCTGGAGCTCAGAGGGCCTCGTCAGAGGGAAGGGACCAGCAACGGGATGGATGCCCAAGACCTCTTTGGCCCTGCAGCCTCAGGGCAGCAGGGAGAGCAAGAGGCCCAACTTGCCCCTAGGTCGGCTCTGCCCCTTCCCACACAGGCGGCCAGCCCAGCAGCTGCCTGACAGACTCTGGCTCCCCCGAGCTCTCTGCCGGTGCAGGGGGCAGGAACAGACGTGTGCATGTGGTTCTGAATTGGCCTGGGAGTGTGGACACCGTGCCTTGACCCCAGGCTCAGGGGCAAGGGCCCGGAGAGAGCACCACCCTGAAGCGCTTTTCTCCCGGGCTTGGGAGCATTGTGCACGCCTGCTGGGAACAGTGGGCGGGAGCGCTTGCAAACCGGCCTTTGGAGGCAGCCGGGGAGGTCTTCCAGTGGGAGAGGTCCGGTTGTGCTCAGAGGCCCCACAGGTCAGGGGCAGGACGCAGCAGGGCCCCTGCCCCTGGCCAGCCTTGCCCAGACCTTCCTGGCCTCCGGGGGTACTGCCCCACCAAGGGGCAGGCTGCGGGGACTGGGTCCAGACATGCTCGGGCGCCTCCCCTGGCTCATCCCCGCTGGTGCCTTTCCCCTGGGCCTAGGCCTCGGTTGAGGCCTCCTTGGAGAGGAGGTTGCTGGCAGGGGCTGTCTCCACACTGCAAGGTGCTGGAGCTCAGAGGGCCTCGTCAGAGGGAAGGGACCAGTAAGGGGCTGGATGCCCAAGACGTCTTTGGCCCAGCAGCCTCAGGGAAGCAGGGAGAGCAAGAGGCCCAACTTGCCCTAGGGCGGCTCTGCCCCTTCCCACACAGGCGGCCAACCCAGCAGCTGCCTGACAGACTCTGGCTCCCCCGAGCTCTCTGCCGGTGCAGGGGTCAGGAACAGACGTGTGCATGTGGTTCTGCCTTGGTCTCCGAGTGTGAACCAACTGCCTGGCCCCCAGGTTCAGGGGCAAGGGCCCGGAGAGAGCACCACCCCGAAGCGCTTTTCTCCCGGGCTTGGGAGCATTGTGCGTCCTTGGTGGGAACAGTGGGCGGGAGTGCTTGCAAACCGGCCTTTGGAGGCAGCCGGGGAGGTCTTCCAGTGGGAGAGGGCCGGTTGTGCTCAGAGGCCCCACAGGCCAGGGGCAGGACCCAGCAGGGCCCCTGCCCCTGGCCAGCCTTGCCCAGACCTTCCTGCCTCCGGGGTTACAGCCCCACCAAGGGGTAGGCTGCGGGGAATGGGTCCAGACATGCCCGGGCGCCTCCCCAGGCTCATCCCCGCTGGTGCCTTTCCCCTGGGCCTAGGCCTCGGTTGAGGCCTCCTTGGAGAGGAGGTTGCTGGCAGGGGCTGTCTCCACACTGCAAGGTGCTGGAGCTCAGAGGGCCTCGTCAGAGGGAAGGGACCAGCAACGGGATGGATGCCCAAGACCTCTTTGGCCCAGCAGCCTCAGGGCAGCAGGGATAGCAAGAGGCCCAACTTGCCCCTAGGTCGGCTCTGCCCCTTCCCACACAGGCGGCCAGCCCAGCAGCTGCCTGACAGACTCTGGCTCCCCCGAGCTCTCTGCCGGTGCAGGGGGCAGGAACAGACGTGTGCATGTGGTTCTGAATTGGCCTGGGAGTGTGGACACCGTGCCTTGACCCCAGGCTCAGGGGCAAGGGCCCGGAGAGAGCACCACCCTGAAGCGCTTTTCTCCCGGGCTTGGGAGCATTGTGCACGCCTGCTGGGAACAGTGGGCGGGAGCGCTTGCAAATCGGCCTTTGGAGGCAGCCGGGGAGGTCTTCCAGTGGGAGAGGGCCGGTTGTGCTCAGAGGCCCCACAGGCCAGGGGCAGGACGCAGCAGGGCCCCTGCCCCTGGCCAGCCTTGCCCAGACCTTCCTGGCCTCCGGGGGTACTGCCCCACCAAGGGGCAGGCTGCGGGGACTGGGTCCAGACATGCCCGGGCGCCTCCCCAGGCTCATCCCCGCTGGTGCCTTTCCCCTGGGCCTAGGCCTCGGTTGAGGCCTCATTGGAGAGGAGGTTGCTGGCAGGGGCTGTCTCCACACTGCAAGGTGCTGGAGCTCAGAGGGCCTCGTCAGAGGGAAGGGACCAGCAAGGGGCTGGATGCCCAAGACCTCTTTGGCCCAGCAGCCTCAGGGCAGCAGGGAGAGGAAGAGGCCCAACTTGCCCCTAGGTCGGCTCTGCCCCTTCCCACACAGGCGGCCAGCCCAGCAGCTGCCTGACAGACTCTGGCTCCCCCGAGCTCTCTGCCGGTGCAGGGGTCAGGAACAGACGTGTGCATGTGGTTCTGCGTTGGTCTGGGAGTGTGGACCCACTGCCTCGCCCCCACGCTCAGGGGCAAGGGCCCGGAGAGAGCAACACCCCAAAGCGCTTTTCTCCCGGGCTTGGGAGAATTGTGCGTGCCTGGCGGGAACAGCGGGCGGGAGTGTTGGCAAACCGGCCTTTGGAGGCAGCCGGGGAAGTCTTCCAGTGGGAGAGGGCCGGTTGTGCTCAGAGGACCCACAGGCCAGGGGCAGGACCCAGCAGGGCCCCTGCCCGTGGCCAGCCTTGCCCAGACCTTCCTGGCCTCCGGGGGTACTGCCCCACCAAGGGGCAGGCTGCGGGGACTGGGTCCAGACATGCCCGGGCGCCTCCCCAGGCTCATCCCCGCTGGTGCCTTTCCCCTGGTCCTAGGCCTCGGTTGAGGCCTCCTTGGAGAGGAGGTTGCTGGCAGGGGCTGTCTCCACACTGCAAGGTGCTGGAGCTCAGAGGGCCTCGTCAGAGGGAAGGGACAAGCAAGGGGCTGGATGCCCAAGATCTCTTTGGCCCAGCAGCCTCAGGGCAGCAGGGAGAGCAAGAGGCCCAACTTGCCCCTAGGTCGGCTCTGCCCCATCCCACACAGGCGGCCAGCCCAGCAGCTGCCTGACAGACTCTGGCTCCCCCGAGCTCTCTGCCGGTGCATGGGGCAGGAACAGACGTGTGCATGTCGTTCTGCCTTGGCCTGGGAGTGTGGACCCCCTGCCTGGCCCCCAGGCTCAGGGGAAAGGGCCCGGAGAGAGCACCACCCCGAGGCGATTTTCTCCCGGGCTTGGGAGCGTTGTGCGCCCTTGGTTGGAACAGCGGGCGGGAGTGTTGGCAAACCGGCCTTTGGAGGCAGCCGGGGAAGTCTTCCAGTGGGAGAGGGCCGGTTGTGCTCAGAGGCCCCACAGGCCAGGGGCAGGACCCAGCAGGTCCCCTGCCCCTGGCCAGCCTTGCCCAGACCTTCCTCGCCTCCGGGGGTACTGCCCCACCAAGGGGCAGGCTGCGGGGACTGGGTCCATACATGCCCGGGCGCCTCCCCAGGCTCATCCCCGCTGGTGCCTTTCCCCTGTGCCTAGGCCTCGGTTTAGGCCTCCTTGGAGAGGAGGTTGCTGGCAGGGGCTGTCTCCACACTGCAAGGTGCTGGAGCTCAGAGGGCCTCGTCAGAGGGAAGGGACCAGCAAGGGGTTGGATGCCCAAGACCTCTTTGGCCCAGCAGCCTCAGGGCAGCAGGGAGGGCAAGAGGCCCAACTTGCCCCTAGGTCGGCTCTGCCACTTCCCACACAGGCGGCCAACCCAGCACCTGCCTGACAGACTCTGGCTCCCCCAAGCTCTCTGCCGGTGCAGGGGACAGGAACAGACGTGGGCATGTGTTTCTGCCTTGGCCTGGGAGTGTGTTCCCCCTGCCTTGCCCCCAGGCTCAGGGGCAAGGGCCCGGAGAGAGCACCACTCCGAAGTGCTTTTCTCCCGGGCTTGGGAGCATTGTGCGAGCCTGACGTGAACAGCGGGCGGGAGCGCTTGCAAACCGGCCTTTGGAGGCAGCCGGGGAGGTCTTCCAGTGAGAGAGGGCCGGTTGTGCTCAGAGGCCCCACAGGCCAGGAGCAGGACCCAGCAGGGCCCCTGCCCCTGGCCAGCCTTGCCCAGACCTTCCTGCCTCCGGGGTTACAGCCCCACCAAGGGGTAGGCTGCGGGGAATGGGTCCAGACATGCCCGGGCGCCTCCCCAGGCTCATCCCCGCTGGTGCCTTTCCCCTGGGCCTAGGCCTCGGTTGAGGCCTCCTTGGAGAGGAGGTTGCTGGCAGGGGCTGTCTCCACACTGCAAGGTGCTGGAGCTCAGAGGGCCTCGTCAGAGGGAAGGGACCAGCAACGGGATGGATGCCCAAGACCTCTTTGGCCCAGCAGCCTCAGGGCAGCAGGGAGAGCAAGAGGCCCAACTTGCCCCTAGGTCGGCTCTGCCCCTTCCCACACAGGCGGCCAGCCCAGCAGCTGCCTGACAGACTCTGGCTCCCCCGAGCTCTCTGCCGGTGCATGGGGCAGGAACAGACGTGTGCATGTGGTTCTGAATTGGCCTGGGAGTGTGGACACCGTGCCTTGACCCCAGGCTCAGGGGCAAGGGCCCGGAGAGAGCACCACCCTGAAGCGCTTTTCTCCCGGGCTTGGGAGCATTGTGCACGCCTGCTGGGAACAGTGGGCGGGAGCGCTTGCAAACCGGCCTTTGGAGGCAGCCGGGGAGGTCTTCCAGTGGGAGAGGTCCGGTTGTGCTCAGAGGCCCCACAGGTCAGGGGCAGGACGCAGCAGGGCCCCTGCCCCTGGCCAGCCTTGCCCAGACCTTCCTGGCCTCCGGGGGTACTGCCCCACCAAGGGGCAGGCTGCGGGGACTGGGTCCAGACATGCTCGGGCGCCTCCCCTGGCTCATCCCCGCTGGTGCCTTTCCCCTGGGCCTAGGCCTCGGTTGAGGCCTCCTTGGAGAGGAGGTTGCTGGCAGGGGCTGTCTCCACACTGCAAGGTGCTGGAGCTCAGAGGGCCTCGTCAGAGGGAAGGGACCAGTAAGGGGCTGGATGCCCAAGACGTCTTTGGCCCAGCACCCTCAGGGAAGCAGGGAGAGCAAGAGGCCCAACTTGCCCCTAGGTCGGCTCTGCCCCTTCCCACACAGGCGGCCAGCCCAGCAGCTGCCTGACAGACTCTGGCTCCCCCGAGCTCTCTGCCGGTGCAGGGGTCAGGAACAGACGTGTGCATGTGGTTCTGCCTTGGTCTCCGAGTGTGAACCAACTGCCTGGCCCCCAGGTTCAGGGGCAAGGGCCCGGAGAGAGCACCACCCCGAAGCGCTTTTCTCCCGGGCTTGGGAGAATTGTGCGTGCTTGGTGGGAACAGTGGGCGGGAGTGCTTGCAAACCGGCCTTTGGAGGCAGCCGGGGAGGTCTTCCAGTGGGAGAGGGCCGGTTGTGCTCAGAGGCCCCACAGGCCAGGGGCAGGACCCAGCAGGGCCCCTGCCCCTGGCCAGCCTTGCCCAGACCTTCCTGCCTCCGGGTTTACAGCCCCACCAAGGGGTAGGCTGCGGGGAATGGGTCCAGACATGCCCGGGCGCCTCCCCAGGCTCATCCCCGCTGGTGCCTTTCCCCTGGGCCTAGGCCTCGGTTGAGGCCTCCTTGGAGAGGAGGTTGCTGGCAGGGGCTGTCTCCACACTGCAAGGTGCTGGAGCTCAGAGGGCCTCGTCAGAGGGAAGGGACCAGCAAGGGGCTGGATGCCCAAGACCTCTTTGGCCCAGCAGCCTCAGGGCAGCAGGGAGAGGAAGAGGCCCAACTTGCCCCTAGGTCGGCTCTGCCCCTTCCCACACAGGCGGCCAGCCCAGCAGCTGCCTGACAGACTCTGGCTCCCCCGAGCTCTCTGCCGGTGCAGGGGTCAGGAACAGACGTGTGCATGTGGTTCTGCGTTGGTCTGGGAGTGTGGACCCACTGCCTCGCCCCCACGCTCAGGGGCAAGGGCCCGGAGAGACAAACACCCCAAAGCGCTTTTCTCCCGGGCTTGGGAGAATTGTGCGTGCCTGGCGGGAACAGCGGGCGGGAGTGTTGGCAAACCGGCCTTTGGAGGCAGCCGGGGAAGTCTTCCAGTGGGAGAGCGCCGGTTGTGCTCAGAGGCCCCACAGGCCAGGGGCAGGACCCAGCAGGGCCCCTGCCCGTGGCCAGCCTTGCCCAGACCTTCCTGGCCTCCGGGGGTACTGCCCCACCAAGGGGCAGGCTGCGGGGACTGGGTCCAGACATGCCCGGGCGCCTCTCCAGGCTCATCCCCGCTGGTGCCTTTCCCCTGGTCCTAGGCCTCGGTTGAGGCCTCCTTGGAGAGGAGGTTGCTGGCAGGGGCTGTCTCCACACTGCAAGGTGCTGGAGCTCAGAGGGCCTCGTCAGAGGGAAGGGACAAGCAAGGGGCTGGATGCCCAAGATCTCTTTGGCCCAGCAGCCTCAGGGCAGCAGGGAGAGCAAGAGGCCCAACTTGCCCCTAGGTCGGCTCTGCCCCATCCCACACAGGCGGCCAGCCCAGCAGCTGCCTGACAGACTCTGGCTCCCCCGAGCTCTCTGCCGGTGCATGGGGCAGGAACAGACGTGTGCATGTCGTTCTGCCTTGGCCTGGAAGTGTGGACCCCCTGCCTGGCCCCCAGGCTCAGGGGAAAGGGCCCGGAGAGAGCACCACCCCGAGGCGATTTTCTCCCGGGCTTGGGAGCGTTGTGCGCCCTTGGTTGGAACAGCGGGCGGGAGTGTTGGCAAACCGGCCTTTGGAGGCAGCCGGGGAAGTCTTCCAGTGGGAGAGGGCCGGTTGTGCTCAGAGGCCCCACAGGCCAGGGGCAGGACCCAGCAGGTCCCCTGCCCCTGGCCAGCCTTGCCCAGACCTTCCTCGCCTCCGGGGGTACTGCCCCACCAAGGGGCAGGCTGCGGGGACTGGGTCCATACATGCCCGGGCGCCTCCCCAGGCTCATCCCCGCTGGTGCCTTTCCCCTGTGCCTAGGCCTCGGTTTAGGCCTCCTTGGAGAGGAGGTTGCTGGCAGGGGCTGTCTCCACACTGCAAGGTGCTGGAGCTCAGAGGGCCTCGTCAGAGGGAAGGGACCAGCAAGGGGTTGGATGCCCAAGACCTCTTTGGCCCAGCAGCCTCAGGGCAGCAGGGAGGGCAAGAGGCCCAACTTGCCCCTAGGTCGGCTCTGCCACTTCCCACACAGGCGGCCAACCCAGCACCTGCCTGACAGACTCTGGCTCCCCCAAGCTCTCTGCCGGTGCAGGGGACAGGAACAGACGTGGGCATGTGTTTCTGCCTTGGCCTGGGAGTGTGTTCCCCCTGCCTTGCCCCCAGGCTCAGGGGCAAGGGCCCGGAGAGAGCACCACTCCGAAGTGCTTTTCTCCCGGGCTTGGGAGCATTGTGCGAGCCTGACCTGAACAGCGGGCGGGAGTGTTTGCAAACAGGACTTTGGAGGCAGCCGGGGAGGTCTTCCAGTGGGAGAAGGCCGGTTGTGCTCAGAGGCCCCACAGGCCAGGGTCAGGACCCAGCAGGGCCCCTGCCCATGGACAGACTTGCCCAGACCTTCCTGGACTCCGGGGGTACTGCCCCACCAAGGGGCAGGCTGCGGAGACTGGGTCCAGACATGTCCGTGCGCCTCCCCAGGATCATCCCCGCTGGTGCCTTTCCCCTGGGTGTAGTCCTCGGTTGAGGCCTCTTTGGAGAGGAGGTTGCTGGCAGGGGCTGTCTCCACACTGCAAGGTGCTGGAGCTCAGAGGGCCTCGTCAGAGGGAAGGCACCAGCAAAGGGCTGGATGCCCAAGACCTCTTTGACCCAGCAGCCTCAGGGCAGCAGGGAGAGCAAGAGGCCCAACTTGCCCCTAGGTCGGCTCTGCCCCGTCCCACACAGGCAGCCAGCCCAGCAGCAGCTTGGCAGTCTCTGGCTCCCCCGAGCTCTCTGCCGGTGTAGGGGGCAGGAACAGACGTGTGCATGTCGTTCTCCCTTGGCCTGGGAGAGTGTTCCCCTTGCCTGGCCCCAGGCTCAGGGGCAAGGGCCCGGAGAGAGCACCACCCCAAAGCGCTTTTCTCCCGGGCTTGGGAGCATTGTGCGTGCCTGGGGGAACAGCGGGTGGGAGTGCTTGCAAACCGTCTTTTGGAGGCAGACGGGGAGGTCTTCCAGCGGGAGAGTGCCGGTTGTGCTCAGACGCCCAACAGGCCAGGGGCAGGACCCAGCAGTGTCCCTGCCCCTGGCAGCCTTGCCGAGACCTTCCTGGCTTCCGGGGGTACTGCCCCACCAAGGGGCAGGCTGCGGGGACTGGGTCCAGACATGGCCGGGCGCCTCCCCAAGCTCATCCCCGCTGGTGCCTTTCCCCTAGGCCTAGGCCTCGGTTGAGGCCTCCTTGGAGAGGAGGTTGCTGGCAGGGGCTGTCTCCACACTGCAAGGTGCTGGAGCTCAGAGGGCCTCATCAGAGGGAAGGGACCAGCAAGGGGCTGGATGCCCAAGACCTCTTTGGCCCAGCAGCCTCAGGGCAGCAGGGAGAGGAAGAGGCCCAACTTGCCCCTAGGTCGGCTCTGCCCCTTCCCACACAGGCGGCCAGCCCAGCAGCTGCCTGACAGACTCTGGCTCCCCCGAGCTCTCTGCCGGTGCAGGGGTCAGGAACAGACGTGTGCATGTGGTTCTGCCTTGGTCTCCGAGTGTGAACCAACTGCCTGGCCCCCAGGTTCAGGGGCAAGGGCCCGGAGAGAGCACCACCCCGAAGCGCTTTTCTCCCGGGCTTGGGAGAATTGTGCGTGCTTGGTGGGAACAGTGGGCGGGAGTGCTTGCAAACCGGCCTTTGGAGGCAGCCGGGGAGGTCTTCCAGTGGGAGAGGGCCGGTTGTGCTCAGAGGCCCCACAGGCCAGGAGCAGGACCCAGCAGGGCCCCTGCCCCTGGCCAGCCTTGCCCAGACCTTCCTGCCTCCGGGGTTACAGCCCCACCAAGGGGTAGGCTGCGGGGAATGTGTCCAGACATGCCCGCGCGCCTCCCCAGGCTCATCCCCGCTGGTGCCTTTCCCCTGGGCCTAGGCCTCGGTTGAGGCCTCCTTGGAGAGGAGGTTGCTGGCAGGGGCTGTCTCCACACTGCAAGGTGCTGGAGCTCAGAGGGCCTCGTCAGAGGGAAGGGACCAGCAACGGGATGGATGCCCAAGACCTCTTTGGCCCAGCAGCCTCAGGGCAGCAGGGAGAGCAAGAGGCCCAACTTGCCCCTAGGTCGGCTCTGCCCCTTCCCACACAGGCGGCCAGCCCAGCAGCTGCCTGACAGACTCTGGCTCCCCCGAGCTCTCTGCCGGTGCAGGGGGCAGGAACAGACGTGTGCATGTGGTTCTGAATTGGCCTGGGAGTGTGGACACCGTGCCTTGACACCAGGCTCAGGGGCAAGGGCCCGGAGAGAGCACCACCCTGAAGCGCTTTTCTCCCGGGCTTGGGAGCATTGTGCACGCCTGCTGGGAACAGTGGGCGGGAGCGCTTGCAAACCGGCCTTTGGAGGCAGCCGGGGAGGTCTTCCAGTGGGAGAGGTCCGGTTGTGCTCAGAGGCCCCACAGGTCAGGGGCAGGACGCAGCAGGGCCCCTGCCCCTGGCCAGCCTTGCCCAGACCTTCCTGGCCTCCGGGGGTACTGCCCCACCAAGGGGCAGGCTGCGGGGACTGGGTCCAGACATGCTTGGGCGCCTCCCCTGGCTCATCCCCGCTGGTGCCTTTCCCCTGGGCCTAGGCCTCGGTTGAGGCCTCCTTGGAGAGGAGGTTGCTGGCAGGGGCTGTCTCCACACTGCAAGGTGCTGGAGCTCAGAGGGCCTCGTCAGAGGGAAGGGACCAGCAAGGGGCTGGATGCCCAAGACGTCTTTGGCCCAGCAGCCTCAGGGAAGCAGGGAGAGCAAGAGGCCCAACTTGCCCCTAGGGCGGCTCTGCCCCTTCCCACACAGGCGGCCAACCCAGCAGCTGCCTGACAGACTCTGGCTCCCCCGAGCTCTCTGCCGGTGCAGGGGTCAGGAACAGACGTGTGCATGTGGTTCTGCCTTGGCCTGGGAGTGTGGACCCCCTGCCTGGCCCCCAGTCTCAGGGGCAAGGGCCCGGAGAGAGCACCACCCCGAAGCGCTTTTCTCCCGGGATGGGAGCATTGTGCGCGCTTGGTGGGAACAGTGGGCGGGAGTGCGTGCAAAACGGCCTTTGGAGGCAGCCGGGGAGGTCTTCTAGTGGGAGAGGGCCGGTTGTGCTCAGAGGCCCCACAGGCCAGGGGCAGGACCCAGCAGGTCCCCTGCCCCTGGTCAGCCTTGCCCAGACCTTCCTGGCCTCCAGGGGTACTGCCCCACCAAGGGGCAGGCTGCGGGGACTGGGTCCAGACATGCCCGGGCGCCTCCCCAGGCTCATCCCCGCTGGTGCCTTTCCCCTGGGCCTAGGCCTCGGTTGAAGCCTCCTTGGAGAGGAGGTTGCTGGCAGGGGCTGTCTCCACACTGCAAGGTGCTGGAGCTCAGAGGGCCTCGTCAGAGGGAAGGGACCAGCAAGGGGCTGGATGCCCAAGACCTCTTTGGCCCAGCAGCCTCAGGGCAGCAGGGAGAGCAAGAGGCCCAACTTGCCCCTAGGTCGGCTCTGCCACTTCCCACACAGGCGGCCAGCCCAGCAGCTGCCTGACAGACTCTGGCTCCCCCGAGCTCTCTGCCGGTGCAGGGGGCAGGTCAGACGTGTGCATGTGGTTCTGCCTTGGCCTGGGAGTGTGGACACCCTGCCTTGCCCCCAGGCTCAGGGGCAAGGGCCCAGAGAGAGCACCACCCTGAAGCGCTTTTCTTCCGGGCTTAGGAGCATTGTGCCCGCCTGCTGGTAACAGTGGCCGGGAGCGCTTGCAAACCGGCCTTTGGAGGCAGCCGGGGAGGTCTTCCAGTGGGAGAGGGCCGGTTGTGCTCAGAGGCCCCACAGGCCAGGGGCAGGACCCAGCAGGTCCCCTGCCCCTGGCCAGCCTTTCCCAGACCTTCCTGGCCTCCGGGGGTACTGCCCCACCAAGGGGCAGGCTGCGGGGACTGGGTCCAGACATGCCTGGGCGCCTCCCCAGGGTCATCCCCGCTGGTGCCTTTCCCCTGGTCCTAGGTCTCGGTTGAGGCCTCCTTGGAGAGGAGGTTGCTGGCAGGGGCTGTCTCCACACTGCAAGGTGCTGGAGCTCAGAGGGCCTCGTCAGAGGGAAGGGACAAGCAAAGGGCTGGATGCCCAAGACCTCTTTGGCCCAGCAGCCTCAGGGCAGCAGGCAGAGCAAGAGGCCCAACTTGCCCCTAGGTCGGCTCTGCCCCTTCCCACAAAGGCGGCCAGCCCGGCAGCTGCCTGACAGACTCTGGCTCCCCCGAGCTCTCTGCCGGTGCAGGGGTCAGGAACAGACGTGTGCATGTGGTTCTGCCTTGGCCTGGGAGTGTGGACCCCCTGCCTGGCCCCCAGTCTCAGGGGCAAGGGCCCGGAGAGAGCACCACCCCGAAGCGCTTTTCTCCCGGGATGGGAGCATTGTGCGCGCTTGGTGGGAACAGTGGGCGGGAGTGCGTGCAAAACGGCCTTTGGAGGCAGCCGGGGAGGTCTTCCAGTGGGAGAGGGCCGGTTGTGCTCAGAGGCCCCACAGGCCAGGGGCAGGACCCAGCAGGTCCCCTGCCCCTGGTCAGCCTTGCCCAGACCTTCCTGGCCTCCAGGGGTACTGCCCCACCAAGGGGCAGGCTGCGGGGACTGGGTCCAGACATGCCCGGGCGCCTCCCCAGGCTCATCCCCGCTGGTGCCTTTCCCCTGGGCCTAGGCCTCGGTTGAGGCCTCCTTGGAGAGGAGATTGCTGGCAGGTGCTGTCTCCACACTGCAAGGTGCTGGAGCTCAGAGGGCCTCGTCAGAGGGAAGGGACCAGCAAAGGGCTGGATGCCCAAGACGTCTTTGGCCCAGCAGCCTCAGGGCAGCAGGGAGAGCAAGAGGCCCAACTTGCCCCTAGGTCGGCTCTGCCCCTTCCCACACAGGCGGCCAGCCCAGCACCTGCCTGAGAGACTCTGGCTCCCCCGAGCTCTCTGCCGGTGTAGGGGGCAGGAACAGACGTGTTCATGTCGTTCTGTCTTGGCCTGGGAGTGTGTTCCCCCTGCCTGGCCCGCAGGCTTAGGGGCAAGGGCCCGGAGAGAGCAACACCCCGAAGCGCTTTTCTACCGGGCTTGGGAGCATTGTGCGTGCCTGGCGGTAACAGCGGGCGGGAGTGCTTGCAAACCAGCCTTTCGAGGCAGACGGGGAGGTCTTCCAGCGGGAGAGTGCCGGTTGTGCTCAGACGTCCCACAGGCCAGGGGCAGGACCCAGCGCTGTCCCTGCACCTGGCAGCCTTGCACAGACCTTCCTGGCCTCCGGGGGTACTGCCCCACCAAGGGGCAGGCTGCGGGGACTGGGTCCAGACATGCCCGGGCGCCTCCCCAGGCTCATCCCCGCTGGTGCCTTTCCCCTGGGCCTAGGCCTCGGTTGAGGCCGCCTTGGAGAGGAGGTTGCTGGCAGGGGCTGTCTCCACACTGCAAGGTGCTGGAGCTCAGAGGGCCTCATCAGAGGGAAGGGACCAGCAAGGGGCTGGATGCCCAAGACCTCTTTGGCCCAGCAGCCTCAGGGCAGCAGGGAGAGCAAGAGGCCCAACTTGCCCCTAGGTCGGCTCTGCCCCTTTCCACACAGGCCGCCAACCCAGCAGCTGCCTGGCATACTCTGGCTCCCCCGAGCTCTCTGCCGGTGCAGGGACCAGGAACAGACGTTTGCATGTGGTTCTGCCTTGGCCTGGGAGTGTGTTCCCCCTGCATTGCCCCCAGGCTCAGGGGCAAGGTCCCGGTGAGAGCACCACCCCGAAGCGCTTTTCTCCCGGGCTTGGGAGCATTGTGCGTGCCTGGCGGGAACAGCGGGCATGAGTTCTTGCAAACTGTCCTTTGGAGGCAGCCGGGGACGTCTTCCAAGGGCCCGGACTGATCAGCACCCCAAAATGCTTTTCTCCCGGGCTTGGGAGCATTGTGCGCGGCTGTCGGGAACAGCGGACATGAGTGCTTGCAAACCGGCCTTTGGAGGCAGCCCGGGAGGTCTTCCAAGGGCCCGGAGAGAGCACTACCCCAAAATGCTTTTCTTCCGGGCTTGGGAGCATTGTGCGCGCGTGGCGGGAACAGCAGGCAGGAGTGCTTGCAAACCGGCCTTTGGAGGCAGCCGGGGAGGTCTTCCAAGGGCCCGGAGAGAGCACCACCTCGAAGCGCTTTTCTCTCGGGTTTTGGAGCATTGTGTGCGGCTGGTGGGACAGCGGGAGGGAATTCTTGCAAACCGGCCTTTGGCGGCAGCCAGAGAAGTCTTCCAAGGGCGCGGAGAGAGCACCACCCCGAAGCGCTTTTCTCCGGGGTTTTGGAACATTGTGTGTGCCTGGCGGGAACAGCGAGTGGGAATGCTTGCAAACCGGCCTTTGGGGGCAGCCGGGGAGGTCCTCCATGGTCCCTGAGAGAACACCACCCTGAAGCGCTTTTCTCCCGGGCTTGGGAGCATTGTGCGCGGCTGTCGGGAACAACGGACATGAATGCTTGCAAACCGGCCTTTGGAGGCAGCCCGGGAGGTCTTCCAAGGGCCCGGAGAGAGCACCACCCCAAAATGCTTTTCTCTCGGGCTTGGGAGCATTGTGCGCGGCTGTCGGGAACAACGGACATGAATGCTTGCAAACCGGCCTTTGGAGGCAGCCCGGGAGGTCTTCCAAGGGCCCGGAGAGAGCACCACCCCAAAATGCTTTTCTCCCGGGCTTGGGAGCATTGTGCGTGGATGGCGGAAGCAGCGGGCATGAGTACTTACAAACCGGCCTTTGGAGGCAGCCGGGGAGGTCTTGAAAGTGCCCGGAGAGAGCACCACCCCGAAGCGCTTTTCTCCCGGGCTTGGGAACATTGTGCGCGGCTGGCGGGAACAGCAGGCAGGACTGCTTGCAAACTGGCTTTTGGAGGCAGCCGGGGAGGTCTTCCAAGGGCCCGGAGTGAGCACCACCCCAAAATGCTTTTCTCCCGGGCTTGGGAGCATTGTGCGCGGCTGGTGGGAACAACGGGCATGAGTGCTTGCAAACCGGCCTTTGGAGGCAGCCGGGGACGTCTTCCAAGGGCCCGGAGAGAGCACCACCCCGAAGCGCTTTTCTCCCGGGCTTGGGAGCATTGTGCGCGGCTGGCGGGAACAGCAGGCAGGACTGCTTGCAAACTGGCCTTTGGAGGCAGCCGAGGAGGTCTTCCAAGGGCCCGGAGTGAGCACCACCCCAAAATGCTTTTCTCCCGGGCTTGGGAGCATTGTGCGTGGCTGGCGGGAACAGCAGGAAGGAGTCCTTGCAAACCGGCCTTTGGAGGCAGCCGGGGAGGTCTTCCAAGGGCCTGTAGAGAGCACCACCCCGACGCGCTTTTCTCCCGGGCTTGGGAGCATTCTGCGCGGGTGGCGGGAACAGCAGGCAGGAGTGCTTGAAAACCGTCCTTTGGAGGCAGCCGGGGAGGTCTTCCAGGGCCTGGTGTGAGCACCACCCCAAAATGCTTTTCTCCCGGGCTTGGGAGCATTGTGCGCGGATGGCGGGAACAGCAGGAAGGAGTCCTTGCAAACCGGCCTTTGGAGGCAGCCGGGGAGGTCTTCCAAGGGCCTGTAGAGAGCACCACCCCGAAGCGCTTTTCTCACGGGCTTGGGAGCATTGTGCGCGGGTGGCGGGAACAGCAGGCAGGAGTGCTTGAAAACCGTCCTTTGGAGGCAGCCGGGGAGGTCTTCCAGGGCCCGGTGTGAGCACCACCCCAAAATGCTTTTCTCCCGGGCTTGGGAGCATTGTGCGCGGATGGCGGGAACAGCGATTCGGAGTGCTTCCAAACCGGCCTTTGGGGGCACCCCGGGAGGTCTTCCATGGGCACGGAGAGAACACCACCCCGAAGCGCTTTTCTCCGGGGTTTTGGAGGATTGTGCGTGGCTGGCGGGAACAGCGAGTGGGAGTGCTTGCAAACCGGCCTTTGGGGGCAGCCAGGGAGGTCCTCCATTGGCACGGAGAGAACACCACCCCGAAGTGCTTTTCTCCCGGTCTTGGGAGCATTGTGCGAGGCTGGCGGGAACAGCGGGCGGGAGTGCTTGCAAACCGGCCTTTGGAGGCAGCTTGGGAGGTCTTCCAAGGGCCCGGAGAGAGCACCATCCCGAAGCACTTTTCTCACGGAATTGGGAGCATTGTTCGCGGCTGTCGGGAACAGAGGACATGAGTGCTTGCAAACCGGCCTTTAGAGGCAGCCGGGGAGTCTTCCAAGGGCCCGGAGAGAGACCACCCCAAAATGCTTTTCTCCCGGGCTTGGGAGCATTGTGTGCGGCTGGCGGGTCAGCGGGAGGGAGTTCTTGAAAACCAGCCTTTGGAGGCAGCCGGGGAGGTCTTCCAAGGGCCGGGAGAGAGCACCACCCCGAAGCGCTTTTCTCCCGGGCTTGGGAGCATTGTGCGCGGCTGGCGGGAACAGCGGGATTGAGTGCTTGCAAACCGGCCTTTGGAGGCAGCCGGGGAGGTCTTCCAAGGGCCGGGAGAGAGCACCACCCCGAAGCGCTTTTCTCCTAGGCTTGGGAGCATTGTGCGTGGCTGGCGGGAACAGCGGGCATGAGTGCTTGCAAACCGGCCTTTGGAGACAAACGGGGAGGTCTTCCAAGGGCCCGTAGAGAGCACCACCCCGAAGCGCTTTTCTCCCGTGATTGGGAGCATTGTGTGCGGCTGGCGGGACAGCGGGAGGGAGTACTTGAAATCCAGCCTTTGGAGGCAGCCGGGGAGGTCTTCCAAGGGCCGGGAGAGAGCACCACCCTGAAGGGCTTTTCTCCTGGGCTTGGAGCATTTGCACGGATGGCGGGAACAGCGAGTGGGAGTGCTTGCAAACCGGCATTTGGGGGCAGCCCGGGAGGTCTTTCTTGGGCCCAGAGAGAACACCACCCCGAAACGCTTTTCTCCCGGGCTTGGGAGCATTGTGCGCGGGTGGCGGGAACAGCAGGCAGAAGTGCTTGCAAACCGGCCTTGGAGGCAGCCGGGGAGGTCTTCCAAAGCCCGGAGTGAGCACCACCCCAAAATGCTTTTCTCCCGGGCTTGGGAGCATTGTGCGCAGCTGGCGTGAACAGCGGGATTGAGTGCTTGCAAACCAGCCTTTGGAGGCAGCCGGGGAGGTCTTCCAGCGGGAGAGTGCCAGTTGTTCTCAGAGGACCCACAGGCCAGGGGCAGGACCCAGAAGTGTCCCTGCCTCTGGCAGCCTTGCCCAGACCTTCCTGGCCTCCGGGGGTACTACCCCACCAAGGGGCAGGCTGCGGGGCCTGGGTCCAGACATGCCCGGGCGCCTCCCCAGGCTCATACCCGCTGGTGCCTTTCCCCTGGGCCTAGGCCTCGGTTGAGGCCTCCTTGGAGAGGAGGTTGCCGGCAGGGGCTGTCTGCACACTGCAAGGTGCTGGAGCTCAGAGGGCCTCGTCAGAGGGAAAGGACCAGCAAAGGGCTGGATGCCCAAGACCTCTTTGACCCAGCAGCCTCAGGGCAGCAGGGAGAGCAAGAGGCCCAACTTGCCCCTAGGTCGGCTCTACCCCGTCCCACACAGGCAGCCAGCCCAGCAGCAGCCTGGCAGTCTCTGGCTCCCCCGAACTCTCTGCCGGTGTAGGGGCCGGGAACAGACGTGTGCATGTCGTTCTGCCTTGGCCTGGGAGTGTGTTCCCCCTGCCTGGCCCCCAGGCTCAGGGGCAAGGGCCCGGAGAGAGCACCACCCCGAAGCGCTTTTCTCCCGGGCTTGGGAGAATTGTGCGTGCCTGGCGGGAACAGCGGGCGGGAGTGTTGGCAAACCGGCCTTTGGAGGCAGCCGGGGAAGTCTTCCAGTGGGAGAGGGCCGGTTGTGCTCAGAGGACCCACAGGCCAGGGGCAGGACCCAGCAGGGCCCCTGCCCGTGGCCAGCCTTGCCCAGACCTTCCTGGCCTCCGGGGGTACTGCCCCACCAAGGGGCAGGCTGCGGGGACTGGGTCCAGACATGCCCGGGCGCCTCCCCAGGCTCATCCCCGCTGGTGCCTTTCCCCTGGTCCTAGGCCTCGGTTGAGGCCTCCTTGGAGAGGAGGTTGCTGGCAGGGGCTGTCTCCACACTGCAAGGTGCTGGAGCTCAGAGGGCCTCGTCAGAGGGAAGGGACAAGGAAGGGGCTGGATGCCCAAGATCTCTTTGGCCCAGCAGCCTCAGGGCAGCAGGGAGAGCAAGAGGCCCAACTTGCCCCTAGGTCGGCTCTGCCCCTTCCCACACAGGCGGCCAGCCCAGCAGCTGCCTGACAGACTCTGGCTCCCCCGAGCTCTCTGCCGGTGCATGGGGCAGGAACAGACGTGTGCATGTCGTTCTGCCTTGGCCTGGGAGTGTGGACCCCCTGCCTGGCCCCCAGGCTCAGGGGAAAGGGCCCGGAGAGAGCACCACCCCGAGGCGATTTTCTCCCCGGCTTGGGAGCGTTGTGCGCCCTTGGTTGGAACAGCGGGCGGGAGTGTTGGCAAACCGGCCTTTGGAGGCAGCCGGGGAGGTCTTCCAGTGGGAGAGGGCCGGTTGTGCTCAGAGGCCCCACAGGCCAGGGGCAGGACCCAGCAGTGTCCCTGCCCCTGGCAGCCTTGCCCATACTCTCCTGGCCTCCGGGGTTACTACCCCACCAAGGGGCAGGCTGCGGGGACTGGGTCCAGACATGCCCGGGCGCCTCCCCAGGCTCATCCCCGCTGGTGCCTTTCCCCTGGGCCTAGGCCTAGGTTGAGGCCTCCTTGGAGAGGAGGTTGCTGGCAGGGGCTGTCTCCACACTGCAAGGTGCTGGAGCTCAGAGGGCCTCGTCAGCGGGAAGGGACCAGCAAGGGGCTGGATGCCCAAGACCTCTTTGGCCCAGCAGCCTCAGGGCAGCAGGGAGAGGAAGAGGCCCAACTTGCCCCTAGGTCGGCTCTGCCCCTTCCCACTCAGGCAGCCAACCCAGCAGCTGCCTGACAGACTCTGGCTCCCCCGAGCTCTCTGCCGGTGCAGGGGTCAGGAACAGACGTGTGCATGTGGTTCTGCCTCGGACTGGGAGTGTGGACCCACTGCCTGGACCCCAGGCTCAGGGGCAAGGGCCCGGAGAGAGCAACACCCCGAAGCGCTTTTCTCCCGGGCTTGGGAGCATTATGCGTGCCTGGCGGGAACAGCGGGCGGGAGTGTTGGCAAACCGGCCTTTGGAGGCAGCCGGGGAGTTCTTCCAGTGGGAGAGGGCCGGTTGTGCTCAGAGGCCCCACAGGCCAGGGGCAGGACCCAGCAGGGACCCTGCCCCTGGCCAGCCTTGCCCAGACCTTCCTGGCCTCCGGGGGTACTGCCCCACCAAGGGGCAGGCTGCGGGGACTGGGTCCAGACATGCCCGTGCGCCTCCACTGGCTCATCTCCGCTGGTGCCTTTCCCCTGGGCCTAGGCCTCGGTTGAGGCCTCCTTGGAGAGGAGGTTGCTGGCAGGGGTTGTCTCCACACTGCAAGGTGCTGGAGCTCAGAGGGCCTCGTCAGAGGGAAGGGACCAGCAAGGGGCTGGATGCCCAAGACCTCTTTGGCCCAGCAGCCTCAGGGCAGCAGGGAGAGCAAGAGGCCCAACTTGCCCCTAGGTCGGCTCTGCCCCTTCCCACACAGGCGGCCAGCCCAGCAGCTGCCTGACAGACTCTGGCTCCCCCCAGCTCTCTGCCGGTGGAGGGGGCAGGAACAGACGTGTGCATGTGGTTCTGCCTTGGCCTGGGACTGTGGATCCCCTGCCTGGCCCCCAGGCTCAGGGGCAGGGGCCCGGAGAGACCACCACCCCGAAGCGCTTTTCTCCCGGGCTTGGGAGCATTGTGCGCGCCTGGCGGGAACAGTGGGCGGGAGTGCTTGCAAACCGGCCTTTGGAGGCAGCCGGGGAGGTCTTCCAGTGGGAGAGGGCCGGTTGTGCTCAGAGGCCCCACAGGCCAGGGGCAGGACCCAGCAGGGCCCCTGCCCCTGGCCAGCCTTGCCCAGACCTTCCTGGCCTCCGGGGGTACTGCCCCACCAAGGGGCAGGCTGCGGGGACAGGGTCCAGACATGCCCGGGCGCCTCCCCTGGATCAACCCCGCTGGTGCCTTTTCCCTGGGCCTAGGCCTCAGTTGAGGCCTCCTTGGAGAGGAGATTGCTGGCAGGTGCTGTCTCCACACTGCAAGGTGCTGGAGCTCAGAGGGCCTCGTCAGAGGGAAGGGACCAGTTAGGGGCTGGATGCCCAAGACCTCTTTGGCCCAGCAGCCTCAGGGCAGCAGGGAGAGCAAGAGGCCCAACTTGCCCCTAGGTCGGCTCTGCCCCTTCCCACACAGGCGGCCAGCCCAGCACCTGCCTGAGAGACTCTGGCTCCCCCGAGCTCTCTGCCGGTGCAGGGGACAGGAAGAGACGTGTGCATGTGGTTCTGCCTTGGTCTGGGAGTGTGTTCCCCCTGCCTTGCCCACAGGCTCAGGGGCAAGGGCCCGGAGAGAGCACCACCCCGAAGCGCTTTTCTCCTGGGCTTGGGAGCATTGTGCGTGCCTGGCGGGAACAGCGGGCAGGAGTGTTGGTAAACTGGCCTTTGGAGGCAGCCGGGGAGGTCTTCCAGCGGGAGAGGCCCGGTTGTGCTCAGAGGCCCTACAGGCCAGGGGCAGGACCCAGCAGGGCCCCTGCCCCTGGCCAGCCTTGCCCAGACCTTCCTGGCCTCCGGGGGTACTGCCCCACCAAGGGGCAGGCTGCGGGGACTGGGTCCAGACATGGCCGTGCGCCTCCACTGGTTCATCCCCACTGGTGTCTTTCCCCTAGGCCTAGGCCTCGGTTGAGGCCTCCTTGGAGAGGAGGTTCCTGGCAGGGGCTGTCTCCACACTGCAAGGTGCTGGAGCTCAGAGGGCCTCATCAGAGGGAAGGGACCCTCAAGGGCCAGGATGCCCAAGACCTCTTTGGCCCAGCAGCCTCAGGGCAGCAGGGAGAGCAAGAGGCCCAACTTGCCCCTAGTTCGGCTCGGCCCCTTTCCACACAGGCCGCCAGCCCAGCAGCTGCCTGGCATACTCTGGCTCCCTCGAGCTCTCTCCCGGTGCAGGGACCAGGAACAGACGTGTGCATGTGGTTCTGCCTTGGCCTGGGAGTGTGTTCCCCCTGCATTGCCCCCAGGCTCAGGGGCAAGGGCCCGGTGAGAGCACCACCCCGAAGCGCTTTTTTCCCGGGCTTGGGAGCATTGTGCGTGCCTGGCGAAACAGCGGGCGCGAGTGTTGGCAAATCGGCCTTTGGAGGCAGCCGGGGAGGTCTTCCAGCGGGAGAGGGCCGCTCATGCTCAGAGGCCCCACAGGCCAGGGGCAGGACCCAGCAGGGCCCCTGCCCCAGGCCAGCCTTGCCCAGACCTTCCTGGCCTCCGGGGGTACTGCCCCACCAAGGGGCAGGCTGCGGGGACTGGGTCCAGACATTCCCGGGCGCCTCCCCAGGTTCATCCCCGCTGGTGCCTTTCCCTGGGACTAGGCCTCGGTTGAGGCCTCCTTGGAGAGGAGGTTGCTGGCAGGGGCTGTCTCCACACTGCAAGGTGCTGGAGCTCAGAGGGCCTCCTCAGATGGAAGGGACCAGCAAGGGGCTGGATGTCCAAGACCTCTTTGGCCCAGCAGCCTCAGGGCAGCAGGGAGAGCAAGAGGCCCAACTTGCCCCTAGGTCGGCTCTGCCCCTTCCCACACAGGCGGCCAGCCCAGCAGCTGCCTGACAGACTCTGGCTCCCCCCAGCTCTCTGCCGGTGGAGGGGGCAGGAACAGACGTGTGCATGTGGTTCTGCCTTGGCCTGGGACTGTGGATCCCCTGCCTGGCCCCCAGGCTCAGGGGCAGGGGCCCGGAGAGACCACCACCCCGAAGCGCTTTTCTCACGGTCTTGGGAGCATTGTGCGCGGCTGGCGGGAACAGCGGGCATGAGTGCTTGCAAACTGTCCTTTGGAGGCAGCCGGGGAGGTCTTCCAAGGGCCCGGACTGATCACCACCCCAAAATGCTTTTCACCCGGGCTTGGGAGCATTGTGCGCGGCTGTCGGGAACAGCGGACATGAGTGCTTGCAAACCGGCCTTTGGAGGCAGCCCGGGAGGTCTTCCAAGGGCCTGTAGAGAGCACCACCCCGAAGCGCTTCTCTCCCGGGCTTGGGAGTATTGTGCGCGGGTGGCGGGAACAGCAGGCAGGAGTGCTTGAAAACCGGCCTTTGTAGGCAGCCGGGGAGGTCTTCCAGGGCCCGGTGTGAGCACCACCCCAAAAAGCTTTTCTCCCGGGCTTGGGAGCATTGTGCGCGGCTGGTGGGAACAGCGGGATTGAGTGCTTGCAAACCAGCCTTTGGAGGCAGCCGGGGAGGTCTTCCAGCGGGAGAGTGCCAGTTGTTCTCAGAGGCCCCACAGGCCAGGGGCAGGACCCAGCAGTGTCCCTGCCTCTGGCAGCCTTGCCCAGACCTTCCTGGCCTCCGGGGTACTACCCCACCAAGGGGCAGGCTGCGGGGCCTGGGTCCAGACATGCCCGGGCGCCTCCCCAGGCTCATCCCCGCTGGTGCCTTTCCCCTGGGCCTAGGCCTCGGTTGAGGCCTCCTTGGAGAGGAGGTTGCCGGCAGGGGCTGTCTGCACACTGCAAGGTGCTGGAGCTCAGAGGGCCTCGTCAGAGGGAAAGGACCAGCAAAGGGCTGGATGCCCAAGACCTCTTTGACCCAGCAGCCTCAGGGCAGCAGGGAGAGCAAGAGGCCCAACTTGCCCCTAGGTCGGCTCTACCCCGTCCCACACAGGCAGCCAGCCCAGCAGCAGCCTGGCAGTCTCTGGCTCCCCCGAACTCTCTGCCGGTGTAGGGGGCAGGAACAGACGTGTGCATGTCGTTCTGCCTTGGCCTGGGAGTGTGTTCCCCCTGCCTGTCCCCCAGGTTCAGGGGCAAGGGCCCGGAGAGAGCACCACCCCGAAGCGCTTTTCTCCCGGGCTTGGGAGCATTGTGCGTGCCTGGCGGGAACAGCGGGCGGGAGTGCTTGCAAACCGGCCTTTGGAGGCAGCCGGGGAGGTCTTCCAGCGGGAGAGTGCCGGTTGTGCTCAGACGCCCCACAGGCCAGGGGCAGGACCCAGCAGTGTCCCTGCCCCTGGCAGCCTTGCCCAGACCCTCCTGGCCTCCGGGGGTACTGCCCCACCAAGGGGCAGGCTGCGGGGACTGGGTCCAGACATGGCCGGGCGCCTCCCCAGGCTCATCCCCGCTGGTGCCTTTCCCCTGGGCCTAGGCCTCGGTTGAGGCCTCCTTGGAGAGGAGGTTGCTGGCAGGGGCTGTCTCCACACTGCAAGGTGCTGGAGCTCAGAGGGCCTCGTCAGCGGGAAGGGACCAGCAAGGGGCTGGATGCCCAAGACCTCTTTCGCCCAGCAGCCTCAGGGCAGCAGGGAGAGGAAGAGGCCCAACTTGCCCCTAGGTCGGCTCTGCCCCTTCCCACACAGGCGGCCAGCCCAGCAGCTGCCTGACAGACTCTGGCTCCCCCGAGCTCTCTGCCGGTGCAGGGGTCAGGAACAGATGTGTGCATGTGGTTCTGCGTTGGTCTGGGAGTGTGGACCCACTGCCTCGCCCCCAGGCTCAGGGGCAAGTGCCCGGAGAGAGCACCACCCCGAAGCGCTTTTCTCCCGGGCTTGGGAGAATTGTGCGTGCCTGGCGGGAACAGCGGGCGGGAGTGTTGGCAAACCGGCCTTTGGAGGCAGCCGGGGAAGTCTTCCAGTGGGAGAGGGCCGGGTGTGCTCAGAGGCCCCACAGGCCAGGGGCAGGACCCAGCAGGGCCCCTGCCCCTGGCCAGCCTTGCCCAGACCTTCCTGGCCTCCGGGGGTACTGCCCCACCAAGGGGCAGGCTGCGGGGACTGGGTCCAGACATGCCCGGGCGCCTCCCCAGGCTCATCCCCGCTGGTGCCTTTCCCCTGGGCCTAGGCCTCGGTTGAGGCCTCCTTGGAGAGGAGGTTGCTGGCAGGGGCTGTCTCCACACTGCAAGGTGCTGGAGCTCAGAGGGCCTCGTC
The DNA here is from genome assembly GCF_033118175.1 of Dama dama. NCBI lineage: Eukaryota > Metazoa > Chordata > Mammalia > Artiodactyla > Cervidae > Dama > Dama dama. The sequence goes on along the minus strand of NW_026870997.1, from coordinate 463,250 downwards.
AGAGGGAAGGGACAAGCAAGGGGCTGGATGCCCAAGATCTCTTTGGCCCAGCAGCCTCAGGGCAGCAGGGAGAGCAAGAGGCCCAACTTGCCCCTAGGTCGGCTCTGCCCCTTCCCACACAGGCGGCCAGCCCAGCAGCTGCCTGACAGACTCTGGCTCCCCCGAGCTCTCTGCCGGTGCATGGGGCAGGAACAGACGTGTGCATGTCGTTCTGCCTTGGCCTGGGAGTGTGGACCCCCTGCCTGGCCCCCAGGCTCAGGGGAAAGGGCCCGGAGAGAGCACCACCCCGAGGCGATTTTCTCCCGGGCTTGGGAGCGTTGTGCGCCCTTGGTTGGAACAGTGGGCGGGAGTGCTTGCAAACCGGCCTTTGGAGGGAGCCGGGGACGTCTTCCAGTGGGAGAGGGCCGGTTGTGCTCAGAGGCCCCACAGGCCAGGGGCAGGACCCAGCAGGTCCCCTGCCCCTGGCCAGCCTTTCCCAGACCTTCCTCGCCTCCGGGGGTACTGCCCCACCAAGGGGCAGGCTGCGGGGACTGGGTCCAGACATGCCCGGGTGCCTCCCCAGGCTCATCCCCGCTGGTGCCTTTCCCCTGTGCCTAGGCCTCGGTTTAGGCCTCCTTGGAGAGGAGGTTGCTGGCAGGGGCTGTCTCCACACTGCAAGGTGCTGGAGCTCAGAGGGCCTCGTCAGAGGGAAGGGACCAGCAAGGGGTTGGATGCCCAAGACCTCTTTGGCCCAGCAGCCTCAGGGCAGCAGGGAGGGCAAGAGGCCCAACTTGCCCCTAGGTCGGCTCTGCCACTTCCCACACAGGCAGCCAGCCCAGCAGCTGCCTGACAGACTCTGGCTCCCCCGAGCTCTCTGCCGGTGAAGGGGGCAGGAACAGACGTGTGCATGTGGTTCTGCCTTGGCCTGGGATTGTGGATCCCCTGCCTGGCCCCCAGGCTCAGGGGCAGGGGCCCGGAGAGACCACCACCCCGAAGCGCTTTTCTCCGGGGTTTTGGAACATTGTGTGTGCCTGGCGGGAACAGCGAGTGGGAATGCTTGCAAACCGGCCTTTGGGGGCAGCCGGGGAGGTCCTCCATGGTCCCTGAGAGAACACCACCCGGAAGCGCTCTTCTCACGGTCTTGGGAGCATTGTGCGCGGCTGGCGGGAACAGCGGGCATGAGTGCTTGCAAACTGTCCTTTGGAGGCAGCCGGGGAGGTCTTCCAAGGGCCGGACTGATCACCACCCCAAAATGCTTTTCTCTCGGGCTTGGGAGCATTGTGCGCGGCTGTCGGGAACAACGGACATGAATGCTTGCAATCCGGCCTTTGGAGGCAGCCCGGGAGGTCTTCCAAGGGCCCGGAGAGAGCACCACCCCAAAATGCTTTTCTCCCGGGCTTGGGAGCATTGTGCGTGGCTGGCGGAAGCAGCGGGAATGAGTACTTACAAACCGGCCTTTGGAGGCAGCCGGGGAGGTCTTGAAAGTGCCCGGAGAGAGCACCACCCCGAAGCGCTTTTCTCCCGGGCTTGGGAACATTGTGCGCGGCTGGCGGGAACAGCAGGCAGGACTGCTTGCAAACTGGCCTTTGGAGGCAGCCGGGGAGGTCTTCCAAGGGCCCGGAGTGAGCACCACCCCAAAATGCTTTTCTCCCGGGCTTGGGAGCATTGTGCGCGGCTGGTGGGAACAACGGGCATGAGTGCTTGCAAACCGGCCTTTGGAGGCAGCCGGGGACGACTTCCAAGGGCCCGGAGAGATCACCACCCCGAAGCACTTTTCTCCCGGGCTTGGGAGCATTGTGCGTGGCTGGCGGGAACAGCAGGAAGGAGTCCTTGCAAACCGGCCTTTGGAGGCAGCGGGGGAGGTCTTCCAAGGGCCTGTAGAGAGCACCACCCCTAAGCGCTTTTCTCCCGGGCTTGGGAGTATTGTGCGCGGGTGGCAGGAACAGCAGGCAGGAGTGCTTGAAAACCGGCCTTTGCAGGCAGCCGGGGAGGTCTTCCAGGGCCCGGTGTGAGCACCACCCCAAAAAGCTTTTCTCCCGGGCTTGGGAGCATTGTGCGTGGCTGGTGGGAACAGCGGGCATGAGTGCTTGCAAACTGGCCACTGGAGGCAGCCGGGGAGGTCTTCCAAGGGCCCGGAGTGAGCACCACCCCAAAATGCTTTTCTCCCGGGCTTGGGAGCATTGTGCGCGGCTGGTGGGAACAACGGGCATGAGTGCTTGCAAACCGGCCTTTGGAGGCAGCCGGGGACGACTTCCAAGGGCCCGGAGAGATCACCACCCCGAAGCACTTTTCTCCCGGGCTTGGGAGCATTGTGCGTGGCTGGCGGGAACAGCAGGAAGGAGTCCTTGCAAACCGGCCTTTGGAGGCAGCCGGGGAGGTCTTCCAAGGGCCTGTAGAGAGCACCACCCCGAAGCGCTTTTCTCCCGCGCTTGGGAGCATTCTGCGCGGGTGGCGGGAACAGCAGGCAGGAGTGCTTGAAAACCGTCCTTTGGAGGCAGCCGGGGAGGTCTTCCAGGGCCCGGTGTGAGCACCACCCCAAAATGCTTTTCTCCCGGGCTTGGGAGCATTGTGCGTGGCTGGCGGGAACAGCAGGAAGGAGTCCTTGCAAACCGTCCTTTGGAGGCAGCCGGGGAGGTCTTCCAAGGGCCTGTAGAGAGCACCACCCCGAAGCGCTTTTCTCCCGGGCTTGGGAGCATTTTGCGCGGGTGGCGGGAACAGCAGGCAGGAGTGCTTGAAAACCGTCCTTTGGAGGCAGCCGGGGAGGTCTTCCTGGGCCCGGTGTGAGCACCACCCCAAAATGCTTTTCTCCCGGGCTTGGGAGCATTGTGCGCGGATGGCGGGAACAGCAGGAAGGAGTCCTTGCAAACCGGCCTTTGGAGGCAGCTGGGGAGTTCTTCCAAGGGCCTGTAGAGAGCACCACCCCGAAGCGCTTTTCTCCCGGGCTTGGGAGCATTGTGCGCGGGTGGCGGGAACAGCAGGCAGGAGTGCTTGAAAACCGTCCTTTGGAGGCAGCCGGGGAGGTCTTCCAGGGCCCGGTGTGAGCACCACCCCAAAATGCTTTTCTCCCGGGCTTGGGAGCATTGTGCGCGGATGGCGGGAACAGCGAGTGGGAGTGCTTGCAAACCGGCCTTTGGGGGCAGCCAGGGAGGTCCTCCATTGGCACAGAGAGAACACCACCCCGAAGCGCTTTTCTCCCGGTCTTGGGAGCATTGTGCGAGGCTGGCGGGAACAGCGGGCGGGAGTGCTTGCAAACCGGCCTTTGGAGGCAGCTTGGGAGGTCTTCCAAGGGCCCGGAGAGAGCACCATCCCGAAGCACTTTTCTCACGGAATTGGGAGCATTGTTCGCGGCTGTCGGGAACAGAGGACATGAGTGCTTGCAAACCGGCCTTTAGAGGTAGCCGGGGAGTCTTCCAAGGGCCCGGAGAGAGACCACCTCAAAATGCTTTTCTCCCGGGCTTGGGAGCATTGTGTGCGGCTTGCGTGTCAGCGGGAGGGAGTTCTTGAAAACCAGCCTTTGGAGGCAGCCGGGGAGGTCTTCCAAGGGCCGGGAGAGAGCACCACCCCGAAGCGCTTTTCTCCCGGGCTTGGGAGCATTGTGCGCGGCTGGCGGGAACAGCGGGATTGAGTGCTTGCAAACCGGCCTTTGGAGGCAGCCGGGGAGGTCTTCCAAGGGCCGGGAGAGAGCACCACCCCGAAGCGCTTTTCTCCTAGGCTTGGGAGCATTGTGCGCGGCTGGTGGGAACAGCGGGCATGAGTGCTTGCAAACCGGCCTTTGGAGACAAACGGGGAGGTCTTCCAAGGGCCCGTAGAGAGCACCACCCCGAAGCGCTTTTCTCCCGTGATTGGGAGCATTGTGTGCGGCTGGCGGGACAGCGGGAGGGAGTACTTGAAATCCAGCCTTTGGAGGCAGCCGGGGAGGTCTTCCAAGGGCCGGGAGAGAGCACCACCCTGAAGGGCTTTTCTCCTGGGCTTGGAGCATTTGCACGGATGGCGGGAACAGTGAGTGGGAGTGCTTGCAAACCGGCATTTGGGGGCAGCCCGGGAGGTCTTTCTTGGGTCCAGAGAGAACACCACCCCGAAACGCTTTTCTCCCGGGCTTGGGAGCATTGTGCGCGGGTGGCGGGAACAGCAGGCAGAAGTGCTTGCAAACCGGCCTTGGAGGCAGCCGGGGAGGTCTTCCAAAGCCCGGAGTGAGCACCACCCCAAAATGCTTTTCTCCCGGGCTTGGGAGCATTGTGCGCAGCTGGCGTGAACAGCGGGATTGAGTGCTTGCAAACCAGCCTTTGGAGGCAGCCGGGGAGGTCTTCCAGCGGGAGAGTGCCAGTTGTTCTCAGAGGCCCCACAGGCCAGGGGCAGGACCCAGCAGTGTCCCTGCCTCTGGCAGCCTTGCCCAGACCTTCCTGGCCTCCGGGGGTACTACCCCACCAAGGGGCAGGCTGCGGGGCCTGGGTCCAGACATGCCCGGGCGCCTCCCCAGGCTCATCCCCGCTGGTGCCTTTCCCCTGGGCCTAGGCCTCGGTTGAGGCCTCCTTGGAGAGGAGGTTGCCGGCAGGGGTTGTCTGCACACTGCAAGGTGCTGGAGCTCAGAGGGCCTCGTCAGAGGGAAAGGACCAGCAAAGGGCTGGATGGCCAAGACCTCTCTGACCCAGCAGCCTCAGGGCAGCAGGGAGAGCAAGAGGCCCAACTTGCCCCTAGGTCGGCTCTACCCCGTCCCACACAGGCAGCCAGCCCAGCAGCAGCCTGGCAGTCTCTGGCTCCCCCGAACTCTCTGCCGGTGTAGGGGGCAGGAACAGACGTGTGCATGTCGTTCTGCCTTGGCCTGGGAGTGTGTTCCCCCTGCCTGTCCCCCAGGCTCAGGGGCAATGGCCCGGAGAGAGTACCACCCCGAAGCGCTTTTCTCCCGGGCTTGGGAGCATTGTGCATGCCTGGCGGGAACAGCGGGCGGGAGTGCTTGCAAACCGGCCTTTGGAGGCAGCCGGGGAGGTCTTCCAGCGGGAGAGTGCCGGTTGTGCTCAGACGCCCCACAGGCCAGGGGCAGGACCCAGCAGTGTCCCTGCCCCTGGCAGCCTTGCCCAGACCCTCCTGGCCTCCGGGGGTACTGCCCCACCAAGGGGCAGGCTGCGGGGACTTGGTCCAGACATGGCCGGGCGCCTCCCCAGGCTCATCCCCGCTGGTGCCTTTCCCCTGGGCCTAGGCCTCAGTTGAGGCCTCCTTGGAGAGGAGGTTGCTGGCAGGGGCTGTCTCCACACTGCAAGGTGCTGGAGCTCAGAGGGCCTCGTCAGAGGGAAGGGACCAGCAAGGGGCTGGATGCCCAAGACGTCTTTGGCCCAGCAGCCTCAGGGCAGCAGGGAGAGCAAGAGGCCCAACTTGCCCCTAGGTCGGCTCTGCCCCTTCCCACACAGGCGGCCAGCCCAGCAGCTGCCTGACAGACTCTGGCTCCCCCGAGCTCTCTGCCGGTGCAGGGGGCAGATCAGACGTGTGCATGTGGTCTGCCTTTTCCTGGGAGTGTGGACACCCTGCCTTGCCCCAGGCTCAGGGGCAAGGGCCCGGAGAGAGCACCACCCTGAAGCGCTTTTCTCCCGGGCTTGGGAGCATTGTGCACGCCTGCTGGGAACAGTGGACGGGAGCGCTTGCAAACCGGCCTTTGCAGGCAGCCGGGGAGGTCTTCCAGTGGGTGAGGGCCGGTTGTGCTCAGAGGCCCCACAGGCCAGGGGCAGGACGCAGCAGGGCCCCTGACCCTGGCCAGCCTTGCCCAGACCTTCCTGGCCTCCGGGGGTACTGCCCCACCAAGGGGCAGGCTGCGGGGCCTGGGTCCAGACATGCCCGGGCGCCTCCCCAGGCTCATCCCCGCTGGTGCCTTTCCCCTGGGCCTAGGCCTCGGTTGAGGCCTCCTTGGAGAGGAGGTTGCTGGCAGGGGCTGTCTCCACACTGCAAGGTGCTGGAGCTCAGAGGGCCTCGTCAGAGGGAAGGGACCAGTAAGGGGCTGGATGCCCAAGACGTCTTTGGCCCAGCAGCCTCAGGGCAGCAGGGAGAGCAAGAGGCCCAACTTGCCCCTAGGGCGGCTCTGCCCCTTCCCACACAGGCGGCCAACTCAGCAGCTGCCTGACAGACTCTGGCTCCCCCAAGCTCTCTGCCGGTGCAGGGGACAGGAACAGACGTGGGCATGTGGTTCTGCCTTGGCCTGGGAGTGTGTTCCCTCTGCCTTGCCCCCAGGCTCAGGGGCAAGGGCCCGGAGAGAGCACCACCCCGAAGCGCTTTTCTCCCGGGCTTGGGAGCATTGTGCGAGCCTGGCGTGAACAGCGGGCGGGAGTGTTTGCAAACAGGACTTTGGAGGCAGCCGTGGAGGTCTTCCAGTGGGAGAGGGCCGGTTGTGCTCAGAGGCCACACAGGCCAGGGGCAGGACCCAGCAGGTCCCCTGCCCCTGGCCAGCCTTGCCCAGACCTTCCTGGCCTCCGGGGGTACTGCCCCACCAAGGGGCAGGCTGCGGGGACTGGGTCCAGACATGCCTGGGCGCCTCCCCAGGCTCATCCCCGCTGGTGCCTTTCCCCTGGGCATAGGCCTCGGTTGATGCCTCCTCGGAGAGGAGGTTGCTGGCAGGGGCTGTCTCCACACTGCAAGGTGCTGGAGCTCAGAGGGCCTCGTCAGCGGGAAGGGACCAGCAAGGGGCTGGATGCCCAAGACCTCTTTGGCCCAGCAGCCTCAGGGCAGCAGGGAGAGCAAGAGGCCCAACTTGCCCCTAGGGCGGCTCTGCCCCTTCCCACACAGGCAGCCAACCCAGCAGCTGCCTGATAGACTCTGGCTCCCCCGAGCTCTCTGCCGGTTCAGGGGTCAGGAACAGACGTGTGCATGTGGTTCTGCCTTGGTCTGGGAGTGTGGACCCACTGCCTGGACCCCAGGCTCAGGGGCAAGGGCCCGGAGAGAGCAACACCCTGAAGCGCTTTTCTCCTGGCCTTGGGAGCGTTGTGCGTGCCTGGCGGGAACAGCGGGCGGGAGTGTTGGCAAACCCGCCTTTGAAGGCAGCCGGGGAGGTCTTCCAGTGGGAGAGGGCCGGTTGTGCTCAGACGCCCCACAGGCCAGGGGCAGGACCCAGCAGGGACCCTGCCCCTGGCCAGCCTTGCCCAGACCTTCCTGGCCTCCGGGGGTACTGCCCCACCAAGGGGCAGGCTGCGGGGCCTGGGTCCAGACATGCCCGGGCGCCTCCCCAGGCTCATCCACGCTGGTGCCTTTCCCCTGGGCCTAGGCCTCGGTTGAGGCCTCCTTGGAGAGGAGGTTGCTGGCAGGGTCTGTCTCCACACTGCAAGGTGCTGGAGCTCAGAGGGCCTCGTCAGAGGGAAGGGACCAGCAAGGGGCTGGATGCCCAAGACCTCTTTGGCACAGCAGCCTCAGGGCAGCAGGGAGAGCAAGAGGCCCAACTTGCCCCTAGGTCGGCTCTGCCCCTTCCCACACAGGCGGCCAGCCCAGCAGCTGCCTGACAGACTCTGGCTCCCCCCAACTCTCTGCCGGTGGAGGGGGCAGGAACAGACGTGTGCATGTTGTTGTGCCTTGGCCTGGGACTGTGGATCCCCTGCCTGGCCCCCAGGCTCAGGGGCAAGGGCCCGAAGAGACCACCACCCCGAAGCGCTTTTCTCCCGGGCTTGGGAGCATTGTGCGCGCCTGGCAGGAACAGTGGGCGGGAGTGCTTGCAAACCGGCCTTTGGAGGCAGCCGTGGAGGTCTTCCAGTGGGAGAGGGCCGGTTGTGCTCAGAGGCCCCACAGGCCAGGGGCACGACCCAGCAGGACCCTGCCCCTGGCCAGCCTTGCCCAGACCTTCCTGGCCTCCGGGGGTACTGCCCCACCAAGGGGCAGGCTGCGGGGACAGGGTCCAGACATGCACGGGCGCCTCCCCTGGCTCAACCCCGCTGGTGCCTTTCCCCTGGGCCTAGGCCTCGGTTGAGGCCTCCTTGGAGAGGAGATTGCTGGCAGGGGCTGTCTCCACACTGCAAGGTGCTGGAGCTCAGAGGGCCTCGTCAGAGGGAAGGGACCAGCAAGGGGGTGGATGCCCAAGACCTCTTTGGCACAGCAGCCTCAGGGCAGCAGGGAGAGCAAGAGGCCCAACTTGCCCCTAGGTCGGCTCTGCCCCTTCCCACACAGGCGGCCAGCCCAGCAGCTGCCTGACAGACTCTGGCTCCCCCGAACTCTCTGCCGGTGCAGGGGTCAGGAACAGACGTGTGCATGTGGTTCTGCCTTGGTCTGGGAGTGTGGACCAACTGCCTGGCCCCCAGGCTCAGGGGCAAGGGCCCGAGGAGAGCACCACCCTGGAGCGCTTTTCCCCCGGGCTTGGGAGCATTGTGCGTGCCTGGCGGGAACAGCGGGCGGGAGTGTTGGCAAACTGGCCTTTGGAGGGAGCCGGGGAGTTCTTCCAGTGGGAGACGGCCGGTTGTGCTCAGAGGACCCACAGGCCAGGGGCAGGACCCAGCAGGGCCCCTGCCCCTGGCCAGCCTTACCCAGACCTTCCTGGCCTCCGGGGGTACTGCCCCACCAAGGGGCAGGCTGCGGGGACTGGGTCCAGACATGCTCGGGCGCCTCCCCTGGCTCATCCCCGCTGGTGCCTTTCCCCTGGGCCTAGGCCTCGGTTGAGGCCTCCTTGGAGAGGAGGTTGCTGGCAGGGGCTGTCTCCACACTGCAAGGTGCTGGAGCTCAGAGGTCCTCGTCAGAGGGAAGGGACCAGTAAGGGGCTGGATGCCCAAGACGTCTTTGGCCCAGCAGCCTCAGGGCAGCAGGGAGAGCAAGAGGCCCAACTTGCCCCTAGGGCGGTTCTGCCCCTTCCCACACAGGCGGCCAAACCAGCAGCTGCCTGACAGACTCTGGCTCCCCCAAGCTCTCTGCCGGTGCAGGGGACAGGAACAGACGTGGGCATGTGGTTCTGCCTTGGCCTGGGAGTGTGTTCCCCATGCCTTGCCCCCAGGCTCAGGGGCAAGGGCCCGGAGAGAGCACCACCCCGAAGCGCTTTTCTCCCGGGCTTGGGAGCATTGTGCAAGTCTGGCGTGAACAGCGGGTGGGAGTGTTGGCAAACAGGACTTTGGAAGCAGCCGGGGAGGTCTTCCAGTGGGAGAGGGCCGGTTGTGCTCAGAGGCCCCACAGGCCAGGGGCAGGACCCAGCAGGTCCCCTGCCCCTGGCCAGCCTTTCCCAGACCTTCCTGGCCTCCGGGGGTACTGCCCCACCAAGGGGCAGGCTGCGGGGACTCGGTCCAGACATGCCCGGGCGCCTCCCCAGGCTCATCCCCGCTGGTGCCTTTCCCCTGGTCCTAGGTCTCGGTTGAGGCCTCCTTGGAGAGGAGGTTGCTGGCAGGGGCTGTCTCCACACTGCAAGGTGCTGGAGCTCAGAGGGCCTCGTCAGAGGGAAGGGACAAGCAAAGGGCTGGATGCCCAAGACCTCTTTGGCCCAGCAGCCTCAGGGCAGCAGGGAGAGCAAGAGGCCCAACTTGCCCCTAGGTCGGCTCTGCCCCTTCCCACAAAGGCGGCCAGCCCAGCAGCTGCCTGACAGACTCTGGCTCCCCCGAGCTCTCTGCCGGTGCAGGGGTCAGGAACAGACGTGTGCATGTGGTTCTGCCTTGCCCTGGGAGTGTGGACCCCCTGCCTGGCCCCCAGGCTCAGGGGCAAGGGCCCGGAGAGAGCACCACCCCGAAGCGCTTTTCTCCCGGGCTTGGGAGCATTGTGCGCGCTTGGTGGGAACAGTGGGCGGGAGTGCGTGCAAAACGGCCTTTGGAGGCAGCCGGGGAGGTCTTCCAGTGGGAGAGGGCCGGTTGTGCTCGGAGGCCCCAAAGGCCAGGGGCAGGACCCAGCAGGTCCCCTGCCCCTGGTCAGCCTTGCCCAGACCTTCCTGGCCTCCAGGGGTACTGCCCCACCAAGGGGCAGGCTGCGGGGACTGGGTCCAGACATGCCCGGGCGCCTCCCCAGGCTCATCCCCGCTGGTGCCTTTCCCCTGGGCCTAGGCCTCGGTTGAGGCCTCCTTGGAGAGGAGATTGCTGGCAGGTGCTGTCTCCACACTGCAAGGTGCTGGAGCTCAGAGGGCCTCGTCAGAGGGAAGGGACCAGCAAAGGGCTGGATGCCCAAGACGTCTTTGGCCCAGCAGCCTCAGGGCAGCAGGGAGAGCAAGAGGCCCAACTTGCCCCTAGGTCGGCTCTGCCCCTTCCCACACAGGCGGCCAGCCCAGCACCTGCCTGAGAGACTCTGGCTCACCCGAGCTCTCTGCCGGTGCAGGGGACAGGAACAGACGTGGGCATGTGGTTCTGCCTTGGCCAGGGAGTGTGTTCCCCGTGCCTTGCCCCCAGGCTCAGGGGCAAGGGCCCGGAGAGAGAACCACCCCAATGCGCTTTTCTCACGGGCTTGGGAGCATTGTGCGAGCCTGGCGAGAACAGCGGGCGGGAGTGTTTGCAAACAGGACTTTGGAGGCAGCCGGGGAGGTCTTCCAGTGGGAGAGGGCCGGTTGTGCTCAGAGGCCCCACAGGCCAGGGGCAGGACCCAGCAGGGCCCCTGACCCTGGCCAGCCTTGCCCAGACCTTCCTGGCCTCCGGGGGTACTGCCCCACCAAGGGGCAGGCTGCGGGGACTGGGTCCAGACATGCCCGGGCGCCTCCCCAGGCTCATCCCCGCTGGTGCCTTTCCCCTGGGCCTAGGCCTCGGTTGAGGCCTCCTTGGAGAGGAGGTTGCTGGCAGGGGCTGTCTCCACACTGCAAGGTGCTGGAGCTCAGAGGGCCTCGTCAGAGGGAAGGGACCAGCAAAGGGCTGGATGCCCAAGACGTCTTTGGCCCAGCAGCCTCAGGGCAGCAGGGAGAGCAAGAGGCCCAACTTGCCCCTAGGTCGGCTCTGCCCCTTCCCACACAGGCGGCCAGCCCAGCACCTGCCTGAGAGACTCTGGCTCCCCCGAGCTCTCTGCCGGTGCAGGGGACAGGAACAGACGTGGGCATGTGGTTCTGCCTTGGCCAGGGAGTGTGTTCCCCGTGCCTTGCCCCCAGGCTCAGGGGCAAGGGCCCGGAGAGAGAACCACCCCAATGCGCTTTTCTCACGGGCTTGGGAGCATTGTGCGAGCCTGGCGTGAACAGCGGGCGGGAGTGTTTGCAAACAGGACTTTGGAGGCAGCCGGGGAGGTCTTCCAGTGGGAGAGGGCCGGTTGTGCTCAGAGGCCCCACAGGCCAGGGGCAGGACCCAGCAGGGCCCCTGACCCTGGCCAGCCTTGCCCAGACCTTCCTGGCCTCCGGGGGTACTGCCCCACCAAGGGGCAGGCTGCGGGGACTGGGTCCAGACATGCCCGGGCGCCTCCCCAGGCTCATCCCCGCTGGTGCCTTTCCCCTGGGCCTAGGCCTCGGTTGAGGCCTCCTTGGAGAGGAGGTTGCTGGCAGGGGCTGTCTCCACACTGCAAGGTGCTGGAGATCAGAGGGCCTCGTCAGAGGGAAGGGACCAGCAAAGGGCTGGATGCCCAAGACCTCTTTGACCCAGCAGCCTCAGGGCAGCAGGGAGAGCAAGAGGCCCAACTTGCCCCTAGGTCGGCACTGCCCCGTCCCACACAGGCGGCCAGCCCAGCAGCAGCCTGGCAGTCTCTGGCTCCCTCGAGCTCTCTGCCGGTGTAGGGGGCAGGAACAGACGTGTGCATGTCGTTCTGCCTTGGCCTGGGAGTGTGTTCCCCCTGCCTGGCCCCCAGGCTCAGGGGCAAGGGCCCGGTGAGAGCACCACCCCGAAGCGCTTTTCTCCCGGGCTTGGGAGCATTGTGCGTGCCTGGCGGGAACAGCGGGCGGGAGTGCTTGCAAACCAGCCTTTCGAGGCAGACGGGGAGGTCTTCCAGCGGGAGAGTGCCGGTTGTGCTCAGACGCCCCACAGGCCAGGGGCAGGACCCAGCAGTGTCCCTGCCCCTGGCAGCCTTGCCCAGACCTTCCTGGCCTCCGGGGGTACTGCCCCACCAAGGGGCAGGCTGCGGGGACTGGGTCCAGACATGCCCGGGCGCCTCCCCAGGCTCATCCCCGCTGGTGCCTTTCCCCTGGGCCTAGGCCTCGGTTGAGGCCTCCTTGGAGAGGAGGTTGCTGGCAGGGGCTGTCTCCACACTGCAAGGTGCTGGAGCTCAGAGGGCCTCGTCAGAGGGAAGGGACCAGTAAGGGGCTGGATGCCCAAGACGTCTTTGGCCCAGCAGCCTCAGTGCAGCAGGGAGAGCAAGAGGCCCAACTTGCCCCTAGGGCGGCTCTGCCCCTTCCCACACAGGCGGCCAACCCAGCAGCTGCCTGACAGACTCTGGCTCCCCCAAGCTCTCTGCCGGTGCAGGGGACAGGAACAGACGTGGGCATGTGGTTCTGCCTTGGCCTGGGAGTGTGTTCCCCCTGCCTTGCCCCCAGGCTCAGGGGCAAGGGCCCGGAGAGAGCAACACCCCGAAGCGCTTTTCTCCCGGGCTTGGGAGCATTGTGCACGCCTGCTGGGAACAGTGGGCGGGAGCGCTTGTTAACCGGCCTTTGGAGGCAGCCGGGCAGGTCTTCCAGCGGGAGAGTGCCGGTTGTGCTCAGACGCCCCACAGGCCAGGGGCAGGACCCAGCAGGGCCCCTGCCCCTGGCAGCGTTGCCCAGACCTTCCTGGCCTCCGGGGGTACTGCCCCACCAAGGGGCAGGTTGCGGGGACTGGGTCCAGACATGCCCGTGCGCCTCCACTGGCTCATCCCCGCTGGTGCCTTTCCCCTGGGCCTAGGCCTCGGTTGAGGCCTCCTTGGAGAGGAGGTTGCTGGCAGGGGCTGTGTCCACACTGCAAGGTGCTGGAGCTCAGAGGGCCTCGACAGAGGGAAGGGATCAGCAAGGGGCTGGATGCCCAAGACCTCTTTGGCCCAGCAGCCTCAGGGCAGCAGGGAGAGGAAGAGGCCCAACTTGCCCCTAGGTCGGCTCTGCCCCTTCCCACACAGGCGGCCAGCCCAGCAGCTGCCTGACAGACTCTGGCTCCCCCGAGCTCTCTGCCGGTGCAGGGGTCAGGAACAGACGTGTGCATGTGGTTCTGCCTTGGTCTGGGAGTGTGGAACCACTGCCTGGCCCCCACACTCAGGGGCAAGGGCCCGGAGAGAGCAACACACCGAAGCGCTTTTCTCCCGGGCTTGGGAGAATTGTGCGTGCCTGGCGAGAACAGCGGGCGGGAGTGTTGGCAAACCGGCCTTTGGAGGCAGCCGGGGAGGTCTTCCAGTGGGAGAGGGCCGGTTGTGCTCAGAGGCCCCACAGGACAGGGGCAGGACCCAGCAGGGCCCCTGCCCCTGGCCAGCCTTGCCCAGACCTTCCTGGCCTCCGGGGGTACTGCCCCACCAAGGGGCAGTCTTCGGGGACTGGGTCCAGTCATGCCCGGGCGCCTCCCCAGTCTCATCCCCGCTGGTGCCTTTCCCCTGGGCCTAGGCCTCGGTTGAGGCCTCCTTGGAGAGGAGGTTGCTGGCAGGGGCTGTCTCCACACTGCAAGGTGCTGGAGCTCAGAGGGCCTCGTCAGAGGGAAGGGACCAGCAAGGGGCTGGATGGCCAAGACCTCTTTGGCCCAGCAGCCTCAGGGCAGCAGGGAGAGCAAGAGGCCCAACTTGCCCCTAGGTCGGCTCTGCCCCTTCCCACACAGGCGGCCAACCCAGCAGCTGCCTGACAGACTCTGGCTCCCCCGAGCTCTCTGCCGGTGCAGGGGGCAGATCAGACGTGTGCATGTGGTTCTGCCTTGGCCTGGGAGTGTGGACACCCTGCCTTGCCCCAGGCTCAGGGGCAAGGGCCCAGAGAGAGCACCACCCTGAAGCGCTTTTCTCCCGGGCTTGGGAGCATTGTGCACGCCTGCTGGGAACAGTGGGCGGGAGCGCTTGCAAACCGGCCTTTGGAGGCAGCCGGGGAGGTCTTCCAGTGGGAGAGGGCCGGTTGTGCTCAGAGGCCCCACAGGCCAGGGGCAGGACCCAGCAGGGCCCCTGCCCCTGGCCAGCCTTGCCCAGACCTTCCTGGCCTCCGGGGGTACTGCCCCACCAAGGGGCAGGCTGCGGGGACTGGGTCCAGACATGTCCGTGCGCCTCCCCAGGCTCATCCCCGCTGGTGCCTTTCCCCTGGGCCTAGGCCTCGGTTGAGGCCTCTTTGGAGAGGAGGTTGCTGGCAGGGGCTGTCTCCACACTGCAAGGTGCTGGAGCTCAGAGGGCCTCGTCAGAGGGAAGGGACCAGTAAGGGGCTGGATGCCCAAGGCCTCTTTGACCCAGCAGCCTCAGGGCAGCAGGGAGAGCAAGAGGCCCAACTTGCCCCTAGGTCGGCTCTGCCCCGTCCCAGACAGGCAGCCAGCCCAGCAGCAGCCTGGCAGTCTCTGGCTCCCCCGATCTCTCTGCCGGTGTAGGGGGCAGGAACAGACGTGTGCATGTCGTTCTGCCTTGGCCTGGGAGTGTGTTCCCCCTGCCTGGCCCCCAGGCTCAGGGGCAAGGGCCCGGAGAGAGCACCACCCCAAAGCGCTTTTCTCCCGGGCTTGGGAGCATTGTGCGTGCCTGGCGGGAACAGCGGGCGGGAGTGCTTGCAAACCGGCCTTTGGAGGCAGACGGGGAGGTCTTCCAGCGGGAGAGTGCCGGTTTTGCTCAGACGCCCCACAGGCCAGGGGCAGGACCCAGCAGTGTCCCTGTCCCTGGCAGCCTTGCCCAGACCCTCCTGGCCTCCGGGGTTACTACCCCACCAAGGGGCAGGCTGCGCGGACTGGGTCCAGACATGGCCGGGCGCCTCCCCAGGCTCATCCCCGCTGGTGCCTTTCCCCTGGGCCTAGGCCTCGGTTGAGGCCTCCTTGGAGAGGAGGTTGCTGGCAGGGGCTGTCTCCACACTGCAAGGTGCTGGAGCTCAGAGGGCCTCGTCAGCGGGAAGGGACCAGCAAGGGGCTGGATGCCCAAGACCTCTTTGGCCCAGCAGCCTCAGGGCAGCAGGGAGAGGAAGAGGCCCAACTTGCCCCTAGGTCGGCTCTGCCCCTTCCCACACAGGCAGCCAATCCAGCAGCTGCCTGACAGACTCTGGCTCCCCCGAGCTCTCTGCCAGTACAGGGGTCAGGAACAGACGTGTACATGTGGTTCTGCCTTGGTCTGGGAGTGTGTTCCCCCTGCCTTGCCCACAGGCTCAGGGGCAAGGGCCCGGAGAGAGCACCACCCTGAAGCGCTTTTCTCCTGGGCTTGGGATCATTGTGCGTGCCTGGCGGGAACAGCGGGCAGGAGTGTTGGCAAACTGGCCTGTGGAGGCAGCCGGGGAGGTCTTCCAGCGGGAGAGGGCCGGTTGTGCTCAGAGGCCCTACAGGCCAGGGGCAGGACCCAGCAGGGCCCCTGCCCCTGGCCAGCCTTGCCCAGACCTTCCTGGCCTCCGGGGGTACTGCCCCACCAAGGGGCAGGCTGCGGGGACTGGGTCCAGACATGCCCGGGCGCCTCCACTGGCTCATCTCCGCTGGTGCCTTTCCCCTGGGCCTAGGCCTCGGTTGAGGCCTCCTTGGAGAGGAGGTTGCTGGCAGGGGCTGTCTCCACACTGCAAGGTGCTGGAGCTCAGAGGGCCTCGTCAGAGGGAAGGGACCAGGAAGGGGCTGGATGCCCAAGACGTCTTTGGCCCAGCAGCCTCAGGGCAGCAGGGAGAGCAAGAGGCCCAACTTGCCCCTAGGGCGGCTCTGCCCCTTCCCACACAGGCGGCCAGCCCAGCAGCTGCCTGACAGACTCTGGCTCCCCCCAGCTCTCTGCCGGTGAAGGGGGCAGGAACAGACGTGTGCATGTGGTTCTGCCTTGGCCTGGGACTGTGGATCCCCTGCCTGGCCCCCAGGCTCAGGGGCAGGGGCCCGGAGAGACCACCACCCCGAAGCGCTTTTTTCCCGGGCTTGGGAGCATTGTGCGTGCCTGGCGGGAACAGCGGGCGCGAGTGTTGGCAAATCGGCCTTTGGAGGCAGCCGGGGAGGTCTTCCAGCGGGAGAGGGCCGCTCATGCTCAGAGGCCCCACAGGCCAGGGGCAGGACCCAGCAGGGCCCCTGCCCCAGGCCAACCTTGCCCAGACCTTCCTGGCCTCCGGGGGTACTGCCCCACCAAGGGGCAGGCTGCGGGGACTGGGTCCAGACATTCCCGGGCGCCTCCCCAGGTTCATCCCCGCTGGTGCCTTTCCCTGGGACTAGGCCTCGGTTGAGGCCTCCTTGGAGAGGAGGTTGCTGGCAGGGGCTGTCTCCACACTGCAAGGTGTTGGAGCTCAGAGGGCCTCCTCAGATGGAAGGGACCAGCAAGGGGCTGGATGTCCAAGACCTCTTTGGCCCAGCAGCCTCAGGGCAGCAGGGAGAGCAAGAGGCCCAACTTGCCCCTAGGTCGGCTCTGCCCCTTCCCACACAGGCCGCCAGCCCAGCAGCTGCCTGACAGACTCTGGCTCCCCCGAGCTCTCTTCCGGTGCAGGGGACAGGAACAGACGTGTGCATGTGGTTCTGACTTTGCCTCGGCGTGTGGACCCCCTGCCTGGCCCCGAGGCACAGGGGCAAGGGCCCGGAGAGAGCACCACCCCAAAATGCTTTTCTCCCGGGCTTGGGAGCATTTGCGTGGCTGGCGGGAACAGCTAGTGGGAATGCTTGCAAACCGGCCTTTGGGGGCAGCCGGGGAGGTCCTCCATGGGCCCGGAGAGAACACCACCCCGATGCGCTTTTCTCCCGGGCTTGGGAGCAGTGTGCGCGTGTGGCGGGAACAGCAGGCAGGAGTGCTTGCAATCCGGCCTTTGGAGGCAGGCGCGGAGGTCTTCCAAGGGCAAGGAGTGAGCACCACCCCAAAATGCTTTTCTCCCATGCTTGGGAGCATTGTGCATAGCTGGTGGGAAGAGCGGGCATGAGTGCTTGCATACCGCCCATTGGAGGCAGCCGGGGAGGTCTTCCAAGGGCCCGGAGAGAGCACCACCTCGAAGCGCTTTTCTCTCGGGTTCTGGAGCATTGTGTGCGGCTGGTGGGACAGCGGGAGGGAATTCTTGCAAACCGGCCTTTGGAGGCAGCCAGAGAAGTCTTCCAAGGGCCCGGAGAGAGCACCACCCCGAAGCGCTTTTCTCTGGGGTTTTGGAACATTGTGTGTGGCTGGCGGGAACAGCGAGTGGGAGTGCTTGCAAACCGGCCTTTGGGGGCAGCCGGGGAGGTCCTCCATGGTCCCGGAGAGACCACCACCCCGAAGCGCTTTTCTCACGGTCTTGGGAGCATTGTGCGCGGCTGGCGGGAACAGCGGGCATGAGTGCTTGCAAACTGTCCTTTGGAGGCAGCCGGGGAGGTCTTCCAAGGGCCCGGACTGATCACCACCCCAAAATGCTTTTCTCCCGGGCTTGGGAGCATTGTGCGCGGCTGTCGGGAACAGCGGACATGAGTGCTTGCAAACCGGCCTTTGGAGGCAGTCCGGGAGGTCTTCCAAGGGCCCGGAGAGAGCACCACCCCAAAATGCTTTTCTCCCGGTCTTGGGACCATTGTGCGTGGCTGGCGGAAGCAGCGGGAATGAGTACTTACAAACCGGCCTTTGGAGGCAGCCGGGGAGGTCTTGAAAGTGCCCGGAGAGAGCACCACCCCGAAGCGCTTTTCTCCCGGGCTTGGGAGCATTGTGCGCGGCTGGCGGGAACAGCAGGCAGGAGTGCTTGCAAACTGGCCTTTGGAGGCAGCCGGAGAGGTCTTCCAAGGGCCCGGAGTGAGCACCACCCCAAAATGCTTTTCTCCCGGGCTTGGGAGCATTGTGCGCGGCTGGTGGGAACAACGGGCATGAGTGCTTGCAAACCGGCCTTTGGAGGCAGCCGGGGACGTCTTCCAAGAGCCCGGAGAGAGCACCACCCCGAAGCACTTTTCTCCCGGGCTTGGGAGCATTGTGCGTGGCTGGCGGGAACAGCAGGAAGGAGTCCTTGCAAACCGGCCTTTGGAGGCAGCCGGGGAGGTCTTCCAAGGACCTGTAGAGAGCACCACCCCGAAGCGCTTTTCTCCCGGGCTTGGGAGCATTGTGCGCAGGTGGCGGGAACAGCAGGCAGGAGTGCTTGAAAACCGGCCTTTGCAGGCAGCCGGGGAGGTCTTCCAGGGCCCGGTGTGAGCACCACCCCAAAAAGCTTTTCTCCCGGGCTTGGGAGCATTGTGCGCGGCTGGTGGGAACAGCGGGCATGAGTGCTTGCAAACTGGCCATTGGAGGCAGCCGGGGAGGTCTTCCAAGGGCCTGTAGAGAGCACCACCCCAAAATGCTTTTCTTCCGGGCTTGGGAGCATTGTGCGTGGCTGGCGGGAACAGCAGGAAGGAGTCCTTGCAAACCGGCCTTTGGAGGCAGCCGGGGAGGTCTTCCAAGGGCCTGTAGAGAGCACCACCCCGAAGCGCTTTTCTCCCGGGCTTGGGAGCATTGTGCGCAGGTGGCGGGAACAGAAGGCAGGAGTGCTTGAAAACCGGCCTTTGGAGGCACCCGGGGAGGTCTTCCAGGGCCCGGTGTGAGCACCACCCCAAAAAGCTTTTCTCCCGGGCTTGGGAGCATTGTGCGAGGGTGGCGGGAACAGCAGGCAGGAGTGCTTGAAAACCGTCCTTTGGAGGCAGCCGGGGAGGTCTTCCAGGGCCCGGTGTGAGCACCACCCCAAAATGCTTTTCTCCCGGGCTTGGGAGCATTGTGCGCGGGTGGCGGGAACAGCGGGCGGGAGTGCTTGCAAACCGGCCTTTGGAGGCACCCCGGGAGGTCTTCCATGGGCACGGAGAGAACACCACCCCGAAGCGCTTTTCTCCGGGGTTTTGGAGGATTGTGCGTGGCTGGCGGGAACAGCGAGTGGGAGTGCTTGCAAACCGGCCTTTGGGGCCAGCCAGGGAGGTCCTCCATGGGCACGGAGAGAACACCACCCCGAAGCGCTTTTCTCCCGGGCTTGGGAGCATTGTGCGAGGCTGGCGGGAACAGCGGGTGGAAGTGCTTGCAAGCCGGCCTTTGGAGGCAGCTTGGGAGGTCTTCCAAGGGCCCGGAGAGAGCACCATCCCGAAGCACTTTTCTCACGGAATTGGGAGCATTGTTCGCGGCTGTCGGGAACAGAGGACATGAGTGCTTGCAAACCGGCCTTTAGAGGCAGCCGGGGAGTCTTCCAAGGGCCCGGAGAGAGACCACCCCAAAATGCTTTTCTCCCGGGCTTGGGAGCATTGTGTGCGGCTGGCGGGTCAGCGGGAGGGAGTTCTTGAAAACCAGCCTTTGGAGGCAGCCGGGGAGGTCTTCCAAGGGCCGGGAGAGAGCACCACCCCGAAGCGCTTTTCTCCCGGGCTTGGGAGCATTGTGCGCGGCTGGCGGGAACAGCGGGATTGAGTGCTTGCAAACCGGCCTTTGGAGGCAGCCGGGGAGGTCTTCCAAGGGCCGGGAGAGAGCACCACCCCGAAGCGCTTTTCTCCTAGGCTTGGGAGCATTGTGCGCGGCTGGCGGGAACAGCGGGCATGAGTGCTTGCAAACCGGCCTTTGGAGACAAACGGGGAGGTCTTCCAAGGGCCCGTAGAGAGCACCACCCCGAAGCGCTTTTCTCCCGTGATTGGGAGCATTGTGTGCGGCTGGCGGGACAGCGGGAGGGAGTACTTGAAATCCAGCCTTTGGAGGCAGCCGGGGAGGTCTTCCAAGGGCCGGGAGAGAGCACCACCCTGAAGGGCTTTTCTCCTGGGCTTGGAGCATTTGCACGGATGGCGGGAACAGCGAGTGGGAGTGCTTGCAAACCGGCATTTGGGGGCAGCCCGGGAGGTCTTTCTTGGGCCCAGAGAGAACACCACCCCGAAACGCTTTTCTCCCGGGCTTGGGAGCATTGTGCGCGGGTGGCGGGAACAGCAGGCAGAAGTGCTTGCAAACCGGCCTTGGAGGCAGCCGGGGAGGTCTTCCAAAGCCCGGAGTGAGCACCACCCCAAAATGCTTTTCTCCCGGGCTTGGGAGCATTGTGCGCAGCTGGCGTGAACAGCGGGATTGAGTGCTTGCAAACCAGCCTTTGGAGGCAGCCGGGGAGGTCTTCCAGCGGGAGAGTGCCAGTTGTTCTCAGAGGCCCCACAGGCCAGGGGCAGGACCCAGCAGTGTCCCTGCCTCTGGCAGCCTTGCCCAGACCTTCCTGGCCTCCGGGGGTACTACCCCACCAAGGGGCAGGCTGCGGGGCCTGGGTCCAGACATGCCTGGGCGCCTCCCCAGGCTCATCCCCGCTGGTGCCTTTCCCCTGGGCCTAGGCCTCGGTTGAGGCCTCCTTGGAGAGGAGGTTGCCGGCAGGGGCTGTCTGCACACTGCAAGGTGCTGGAGCTCAGAGGGCCTCGTCAGAAGGAAAGGACCAGCAAAGGGCTGGATGCCCAAGACCTCTCTGACCCAGCAGCCTCAGGGCAGCAGTGAGAGCAAGAGGCCCAACTTGCCCCTAGGTCGGCTCTACCCCGTCCCACACAGGCAGCCAGCCCAGCAGCAGCCTGGCAGTCTCTGGCTCCCCCGAACTCTCTGCCGGTGTAGGGGGCAGGAACAGACGTGTGCATGTGGTTCTGCATTGGTCTGGGAGTGTGGTCCCACTGCCTCGCCCCCACACTCAGGGGCAAGGGCCCGGAGAGAGCAACACCCCGAAGCGCTTTTCTCCCGGGCTTGGGAGAATTGTGCGTGCCTGGCGGGAACAGCGGGCGGGAGTGTTGGCAAACCGGCCTTTGGAGGCAGCCGGGGAAGTCTTCCAGTGGGAGAGGGCCGGTTGTGCTCAGAGGCCCCACAGGCCAGGGGCAGGACCCAGCAGGGCCCCTGCCCGTGGCCAGCCTTGCCCAGACCTTCCTGGCCTCCGGGGGTACTGCCCCACCAAGGGGCAGGCTGCGGGGACTGGGTCCAGACATGCCCGGGCGCCTCCCCAGGCTCATCCCCGCTGGTGCCTTTCCCCTGGTCCTAGGCCTCGGTTGAGGCCTCCTTGGAGAGGAGGTTGCTGGCAGGGGCTGTCTCCACACTGCAAGGTGCTGGAGCTCAGAGGGCCTCGTCAGAGGGAAGGCACCAGCAAAGGGCTGGATGCCCAAGACCTCTTTGACCCAGCAGCCTCAGGGCAGCAGGGAGAGCAAGAGGCCCAACTTGCCCCTAGGTCGGCTCTGCCCCGTCCCACACAGGCAGCCAGCCCAGCAGCAGCCTGGCCGTCTCTGGCTCCCCCGAGCTCTCTGCCGGTGTAGGGGCCAGGAACAGACGTGTGCATGTCGTTCTGCCTTGGCCTGGGAGTGTGTTCCCCCTGCCTGGCCCCAGGCTCAGGGGCAAGGGCCCGGAGAGAGCACCACCCCGAAGCGCTTTTTTCCCGGGCTTGGGAGCATTGTGCGTGCCTGGGGGAACAGCGGGTGGGCGTGCTTGCAAACAGGACTTTGGAGGCAGACGGGGAGGTCTTCCAGCGGGAGAGTGCCGGTTGTGCTCAGACGCCCCACAGGCCAGGGGCAGGACCCAGCAGGGCCCCTGACCCTGGCCAGCCTTGCCCAGACCTTCCTGGCCTCCGGGGGTACTGCCCCACCAAGGGGCAGGCTGCGGGGACTGGGTCCAGACATGCCCGGGCGCCTCCCCAGGCTCATCCCCGCTGGTGCCTTTCCCCTGGGCCTAGGCCTCGGTTGAGGCCTCCTTGGAGAGGAGGTTGCTGGCAGGGGCTGTCTCCACACTGCAAGGTGCTGGAGCTCAGAGGGCCTCGTCAGAGGGAAGGGACCAGCAAAGGGCTGGATGCCCAAGACGTCTTTGGCCCAGCAGCCTCAGGGCAGCAGGGAGAGCAAGAGGCACAACTTGCCCCTAGGTCGGCTCTGCCCCTTCCCACACAGGCGGCCAGCCCAGCAGCTGCCTGACAGACTCTGGCTCCCCCGAGCTCTCTGCCTGTGCAGGGGTCAGGAACAGACGTGTGCATGTGGTTCTGCCTTGGTCTCCGAGTGTGGACCAACTGCCTGGCCCCCAGGTTCAGGGGCAAGGGCCCGGAGAGAGCACCACCCCGAAGCGCTTTTCTCCCGGGCTTGGGAGAATTGTGCGCGCTTGGTGGGAACAGTGGGCGGGAGTGCTTGCAAACCGGCCTTTGAAGGCAGCCGGGGAGGTCTTCCAGTGGGAGAGGGCCGGTTGTGCTCAGAGGCCCCACAGGCCAGGGGCAGGACCCAGCAGGGCCCCTGACCCTGGCCAGCCTTGCCCAGACCTTCCTGGCCTCCGGGGGTACTGCTCCACCAAGGGGCAGGCTGCGGGGACTGGGTCCAGACATGCCCGGGAGCCTCCCCAGGCTCATCCCCGCTGGTGCCTTTCCCCTGGGCCTAGGCCTCGGTTGAGGCCTCCTTGGAGAGGAGGTTGCTGGCAGGGGCTGTCTCCACACTGCAAGGTGCTGGAGATCAGAGGGCCTCGTCAGAGGGAAGGGACCAGCAAAGGGCTGGATGCCCAAGACCTCTTTAACCCAGCAGCCTCAGGGCAGCAGGGAGAGCAAGAGGCCCAATTTGCCCCTAGGTCGGCTCTGCCCCGTCCCACACAGGCGGCCAGCCCAGCAGCAGCCTGGCAGTCTCTGGCTCCCCCTAGCTCTCTGCCGGTGTAGGGGGCAGGAACAGACGTGTGCATGTCGTTCTGCCTTGGCCTGGGAGTGTGTTCCCCCTGCCTTGCCCCCAGGCTCAGGGGCAAGGGCCCGGTGAGAGCACCACCCCGAAGCGCTTTTCTCCCGGGCTTGGGAGCATTGTGCGTGCCTGGCGGGAACAGCGGGCGGGAGTGCTTGCAAACCGGCCTTTAGAGGCAGCCGGGCAGGTCTTCCAGCGGGAGAGTGTCGGTTGTGCTCAGACGCCCCACAGGCCAGGGGCAGGACCCAGCAGTGTCCCTGCCCCTGGCAGCCTTGCCCAGACCTTCCTGGCCTCCGGGGGTACTGCCCCACCAAGGGGCAGGCTTCGGGGACTGGGTCCAGACATGCCCGGGCGCCTCCCCAGGCTCATCCCCGCTGGTGCCTTTCCCCTGGGCCTAGGCCTCGGTTGAGGCCTCCTTGGAGAGGAGGTTGCTGGCAGGGGCTGTCTCCACACTGCAAGGTGCTGGAGCTCAGAGGGCCTCGTCAGAGGGAAGGGACCAGCAAGGGGCTGGATGCCCAAGACCTCTTTGGCCCAGCAGCCTCAGGGCAGCAGGGAGAGCAAGAGGCCCAACTTGCCCCTAGGTCGGCTCTGCCCCTTCCCACACAGGCGGCCAGCCCAGCAGCTGCCTGACAGACTCTGGCTCCCCCGAGCTCTCTGCCGGTGCAGGGGGCAGATCAGACGTGTGCATGTGGTTCTGCCTTGTCCTGGGAGTGTGGACACCCTGCCTTGCCCCCAGGCTCAGGGGCAAGGGCCCGGAGAGAGCACCACCCTGAAGCGCTTTTCTCCCGGGCTTGGGAGCATTGTGCACGCCTGCTGGGAACAGTGGGTGGGAGCGCTTGCAAACCGGCCTTTGGAGGCAGCCGGGGAGGTCTTCCAGTGGGAGAGGGCCGGTTGTGCTCTGAGGACCCACAGGCCAGGGGCAGGACGCAGCAGGGCCCCTGCCCCTGGCCAGCCTTGCCCAGACCTTCCTGGCCTCCGGGGGTACTGCCCCACCAAGGGGCAGGCTGCGGGGCCTGGGTCCAGACATGCCCGGGCGCCTCCCCAGGCTCATCCCCGCTGGAGCCTTTCCCCTGGGCCTAGGCCTCGGTTGAGGCCTCCTTGGAGAGGAGGTTGCTGGCAGGGGCTGTCTCCACACTGCAAGGTGCTGGAGCTCAGAGGGCCTCGTCAGAGGGAAGGGACCAGTAAGGGGCTGGATGCCCAAGACGTCTTTGGCCCAGCAGCCTCAGGGCAGCAGGGAGAGCAAGAGGCCCAACTTGCCCCTAGGGCGGCTCTGCCCCTTCCCACACAGGCGGCCAACCCAGCAGCTGCCTGACAGACTCTGGCTCCCCCAAGCTCTCTGCCGGTGCAGGGGACAGGAACAGACGTGGGCATGTGGTTCTGCCTTGGCCTGGGAGTGTGTTCCCCCTGCCTTGCCCCCAGGCTCAGGGGCAAGGGCCCGGAGAGAGCACCACCCCGAAGCGCTTTTCTCCCGGGCTTGGGAGCATTGTGCGAGCCTGGCGTGAACAGCGGGCGGGAGTGTTTGCAAACAGGACTTTGGAGGCCGCCGTGGAGGTCTTCCAGTGGGAGAGGGCCGGTTGTGCTCAGAGGCCTCACAGGCCAGGGGCAGGACCCAGCAGGTCCCCTGCCCCTGGCCAGCCTTGCCCAGACCTTCCTGGCCTCAGGGGGTACTGCCCCACCAAGGGGCAGGCTGCGGGGACTGGGTCCAGACATGCCTGGGCGCCTCCCCAGGATCATCCCCGCTGGTGCCTTTCCCCTGGGCATAGGCCTCGGTTGATGCCTCCTTGGAGAGGAGGTTGCTGGCAGGGGCTGTCTCCACACTGCAAGGTGCTGGAGCTCAGAGGGCCTCGTCAGCGGGAAGGGACCAGCAAGGGGCTGGATACCCAAGACCTCTTTGGCCCAGCAGCCTCAGGGCAGCAGGGAGAGCAAGAGGCCCAACTTGCCCCTAGGTCGGCTCTGCCCCTTCCCACACAGGCAGCCAACCCAGCAGCTGCCTGACAGACTCTGGCTCCCCCGAGCTCTCTGCCGGTGCAGGGGTCAGGAACAGACGTGTGCATGTGGTTCTGCCTTGGTCTGGGAGTGTGGACCCACTGCCTGGACCCCAGGCTCAGGGGCAAGGTCCCGGAGAGAGCAACACCCCGAAGCGCTTTCCTCCTGGCCTTGGGAGCGTTGTGCGTGCCTGGCGGGAACAGCGGGCGGGAGTGTTGGCAAACCGGCCTTTGGAGGCAGCCGGGGAGGTCTTCCAGTGGGAGAGGGCCGGTTGTGCTCAGAGGCCCCACAGGCCAGGGGCAGGACCCAGCAGGGACCCTGCCCCTGGCCAGCCTTGCCCAGACCTTCCTGGCCTCCGGGGGTACTGCCCCACCAAGGGGCAGGCTGCGGGGACTGGGTCCTGATATGCCCGTGCGCCTCCACTGGCTCATCCCCGCTGGTGCCTTTCCCCTGGGCCTAGGCCTCGGTTGAGGCCTCCTTGGAGAGGAGGTTGCTGGCAGGGGCTGTCTCCACACTGCAAGGTGCTGGAGCTCAGAGGGCCTCGTCAGAGGGAAGGGACCAGCAAGGGGCTGGATGCCCAAGACCTCTTTGGCCCAGCAGCCTCAGGGCAGCAGGGAGAGCAAGAGGCCCAACTTGCCCCTAGGTCGGCTCTGCCCCTTCCCACACAGGCGGCCCGCCCAGCAGCTGCCTGACAGACTCTGGCTCCCCCCAGCTCTCTGCCGGTGGAGGGGGCAGGAACAGACGTGTGCATGTTGTTGTGCCTTGGCCTGGGACTGTGGATCCCCTGCCTGGCCCCCAGGCTCAGGGGCAAGGGCCCGGAGAGACCAACACCCCGAAGCGCTTTTCTCCCGGGCTTGGGAGCATTGTGCGCGCCTGGCGGGAACAGTGGGCGGGAGTGCTTGCAAACCGGCCTTTGGAGGCAGCCGGGGAGGTCTTCCAGTGGGAAAGGGCCGGTTGTGCTCAGAGGCCCCACAGGCCAGGGGCAGGACCCAGCAGGGCCCCTGCCCCTGGCCAGCCTTACCCAGACCTTCCTGGCCTCCGGGGGTACTGCCCCACCAAGGGGCAGGCTGCGGGGACTGGGTCCAGACATGCTCGGGCGCCTCCCCTGGCTCATCCCCGCTGGTGCCTTTCCCCTGGGCCTAGGCCTCGGTTGAGGCCTCCTTGGAGAGGAGGTTGCTGGCAGGGGCTGTCTCCACACTGCAAGGTGCTGGAGCTCAGAGGGCCTCGTCAGAGGGAAGGGACCAGTAAGGGGCTGGATGCCCAAGACGTCTTTGGCCCAGCAGCCTCAGGGCAGCAGGGAGAGCAAGAGGCCCAACTTGCCCCTAGGGCGGTTCTGCCCCTTCCCACACAGGCGGCCAAACCAGCAGCTGCCTGACAGACTCTGGCTCCCCCAAGCTCTCTGCCGGTGCAGGGGACAGGAACAGACGTGGGCATGTGGTTCTGCCTTGGCCTGGGAGTGTGTTCCCCATGCCTTGCCCCCAGGCTCAGGGGCAAGGGCCCGGAGAGAGCACCACCCCGAAGCGCTTTTCTCCCGGGCTTGGGAGCATTGTGCAAGTCTGGCGTGAACAGCGGGTGGGAGTGTTGGCAAACAGGACTTTGGAAGCAGCCGGGGAGGTCTTCCAGTGGGAGAGGGCCGGTTGTGCTCAGAGGCCCCACAGGCCAGGGACAGGACCCAGCAGGTCCCCTGCCCCTGGCCAGCCTTGCCCAGACCTTCCTGGCCTCCGGGGGTACTGCCCCACCAAGGGGCAGGCTGCGGGGACTGGGTCCAGACATGCCCGGGCGCCTCCCCAGGCTCATCCCCGCTGGTGCCTTTCCCCTGGTCCTAGGTCTCGGTTGAGGCCTCCTTGGAGAGGAGGTTGCTGGCAGGGGCTGTCTCCACACTGCAAGGTGCTGGAGCTCAGAGGGCCTCGTCAGAGGGAAGGGACAAGCAAAGGGCTGGATGCCCAAGACCTCTTTGGCCCAGCAGCCTCAGGGCAGCTGGGAGAGCAAGAGGCCCAACTTGCCCCTAGGTCGGCTCTGCCCCTTCCCACAAAGGCGGCCAGTCCAGCAGCTGCCTGACAGACTCTGGCTCCCCCGAGCTCTCTGCCGGTGCAGGGGTCAGGAACAGACGTGTGCATGTGGTTCTGCCTTGCCCTGGGAGTGTGGACCCCCTTCCTGGTCCCCAGGCTCAGGGGCAAGGGCCCGGAGAGAGCACCACCCCGAAGTGCTTTTCTCCCGGGCTTGGGAGCATTGTGCGAGCCTGGCGTGAACAGCGGGCGGGAGTGTTTGCAAACAGGACTTTGGAGGCAGCCGTGAAGGTCTACCAGTGGGAGAGGGCCGGTTGTGCTCAGAGGCCTCACAGGCCAGGGGCAGGACCCAGCAGGTCCCCTGCCCCTCGCCAGCCTTGCCCAGACCTTCCTGGCCTCCGGGGGTACTGCCCCACCAAGGGGCAGGCTGCGGGGACTGGGTCCAGACATGCCCGGGCGCCTCCCCAGGCTCATCCCCGCTGGTGCCTTTCCCCTGGTCCTAGGCCTCGGTTGAGGCCTCCTTGGAGAGGAGGTTGCTGGCAGGGGCTGTCTCCACACTGCAAGGTGCTGGAGCTCAGAGGGCCTCGTCAGAGGGAAGGGACAAGCAAGGGGCTGGATGCCCAAGATCTCTTTGGCCCAGCAGCCTCAGGGCAGCAGGGAGAGCAAGAGGCCCAACTTGCCCCTAGGTCGGCTCTGCCCCTTCCCACACAGGCGGCCAGCCCAGCAGCTGCCTGACAGACTCTGGCTCCCCCGAGCTCTCTGCCGGTGCATGGGGCAGGAACAGACGTGTGCATGTCGTTCTGCCTTGGCCTGGGAGTGTGGACCCCCTTCCTGGCCCCCAGGCTCAGGGGAAAGGGCCCGGAGAGACCACCACCCCGAGGCGATTTTCTCCCGGGCTTGGGAGCGTTGTGCGCCCTTGGTTGGAACAGTGGGCGGGAGTGCTTGCAAACCGGCCTTTCGAGGCAGCCGGGGACGTCTTCCAGTGGGAGAGGGCCGGTTGTGCTCAGAGGCCCCACAGGCCAGGGGCAGGACCCAGCAGGGCCCCTGCCCCTGGCCAGACTTGCCCAGACCTTCCTGGCCTCCGGGGGTACTGCCCCACCAAGGGGCAGGCTGCGGAGACTGGGTCCAGACATGTCCGTGCGCCTCCCCAGGATCATCCCCGCTGGTGCCTTTCCCCTGGGTGTAGTCCTCGGTTGAGGCCTCTTTGGAGAGGAGGTTGCTGGCAGGGGCTGTCTCCACACTGCAAGGTGCTGGAGCTCAGAGGGCCTCGTCAGAGGGAAGGCACCAGCAAAGGGCTGGATGCCCAAGACCTCTTTGACCCAGCAGCCTCAGGGCAGCAGGGAGAGCAAGAGGCCCAACTTGCCCCTAGGTCGGCTCTGCCCCGTCCCACACAGGCAGCCAGCCCAGCAGCAGCCTGGCAGTCTCTGGCTCCCCCGAGCTCTCTGCCGGTGTAGGGGGCAGGAACAGACGTGTGCATGTCGTTCTCCCTTGGCATGGGAGTGTGTTCCCCCTGCCTGGCCCCCAGGCTCAGGGGCAAGGGCCCGGTGAGAGCACCACCCCGAAGCGCTTTTCTCCCGGGCTTGGGAGCATTGTGCGTGCCTGGCGGGAACAGCGGGCGGGAGTGCTTGCAAACCGGCCTTTCGAGGCAGACGGGGAGGTCTTCCAGCGGGAGAGTGCCGGTTGTGCTCAGACGCCCCCCAGGCCAGGGGCAGGACCCAGCAGTGTCCCTGCCCCTGGCAGCCTTGCCCAGACCTTCCTGGCCTCCGGGGGTACTGCCCCACCAAGGGGCAGGCTGCGGGGACTGGGTCCAGACATGCCCGGGCGCCTCCCCAGGCTCATCCCCGCTGGTGCCTTTCCCCTGGGCCTAGGCCTTGGTTGAGGCCTCCTTGGAGAGGAGGTTGCTGGCAGGGGCTGTCTCCACACTGCAAGGTGCTGGAGCTCAGAGGGCCTCGTCAGAGGGAAGGGACCAGCAAGGGGCTGGATGCCCAAGACCTCTTTGGCCCAGCAGCCTCAGGGCAGCAGGGAGAGCAAGAGGCCCAACTTGCCCCTAGGTCGGCTCTGCCCCTTCCCACACAGGCGGCCAGCCCAGCAGCTGCCTGACAGACTCTGGCTCCCCCGAGCTCTCTGCCGTTGCAGGGGACAGATCAGACGTGTGCATGTGGTTCTGCCTTGGTCTGGGAGTGTGGACCCTCTGCCTTGCCCCCAGGCTCAGGGGCAAGGGCCCGGAGAGAGCACCACCTTGAAGCGCTTTTCTCCCGGGCTTGGGAGCATTGTGCACGCCTGCTGGGAACAGTGGGCGGGAGCGCTTGCAAACCGGCCTTTGGAGGCAGCCGGGGAGGTCTTCCAGTGGGAGAGGGCCGGTTGTGCTCAGAGGCCCCACAGGCCAGGGGCAGGACGCAGCAGGGCCCCTGCCCCTGGCCAGCCTTGCCCAGACCTTCCTGGCCACCGGGGGTACTGCCCCACCAAGGGGCAGGCTGCAGGGCCTGGGTCCAGACATGCCCGGGCGCCTCCCCAGGCTCATCCCCGCTGGTGCCTTTCCCCTGGGCCTAGGCCTCGGTTGAGGCCTCCTTGGAGAGGAGGTTGCTGGCAGGGGCTGTCTCCACACTGCAAGGTGCTGGAGCTCAGAGGGCCTCGTCAGAGGGAAGGGACCAGTAAGGGGCTGGATGCCCAAGACGTCTTTGGCCCAGCAGCCTCAGGGCAGCAGGGAGAGCAAGAGGCCCAACTTGCCCCTAGGGCGGCTCTGCCCCTTCCCACACAGGCGGCCAACCCAGCAGCTGCCTGACAGACTCTGGCTCCCCCAAGCTCTCTGCCGGTGCAGGGGACAGGAACAGACGTGGGCATGTGGTTCTGCCTTGGCCTGGGAGTGTGTTCCCCCTGCCTTGCCCCCAGGCTCAGGGGCAAGGGCCCGGAGAGAGCACAACCCCAATGCGCTTTTCTCCCGGGCTTGGGAGCATTGTGCGAGCCTGGCGTGAACAGCGGGCGGGAGTGTTTGCAAACAGGACTTTGGAGGCAGCCGTGGAGGTCTACCAGTGGGAGAGGGCCGGTTGTGCTCAGAGGCCTCACAGGCCAGGGGCAGGACCCAGCAGGTCCCCTGCCCCTGGCCAGCCTTGCCCAGACCTTCCTGGCCTCCGGGGGTACTGCCCCACCAAGGGGCAGCCTGCGGGGACTGGGTCCAGACATGCCTGGGCGCCTCCCCAGGCTCATCCCCGCTGGTGCCTTTCCCCTGGGCATAGGCCTCGGTTGATGCCTCCTCGGAGAGGAGGTTGCTGGCAGGGGCTGTCTCCACACTGCAAGGTGCTGGAGCTCAGAGGGCCTCCTCAGCGGGAAGGGACCAGCAAGGGGCTGGATGCCCAAGACCTCTTTGGCCCAGCAGCCTCAGGGCAGCAGGGAGAGCAAGAGGCCCAACTTGCCCCTAGGTCGGCTCTGCCCCTTCCCACACAGGCAGCCAACCCAGCAGCTGCCTGACAGACTCTGGCTCCCCGAGCTCTCTGCCGGTGCAGGGGTCAGGAACAGACGTGTGCATGTGGTTCTGCCTTGGCCTGGGAGTGTGTGCCCCATGCCTTGCCCCGAGGCTCAGGGGCAAGGGCCCGGAGAGAGCACCACCCCGAAGCACTTTTCTCCCGGGCTTGGGAGCATTGTGCAAGTCTGGCGTGAACAGCGGGTGGTAGTGTTGGCAAACAGGACTTTGGAGGCAGCCGGGGAGGTCTTCCAGTGGGAGAGGGCCGGTTGTGCTCAGAGGCCCCACAGGCCAGGGGCAGGACCCAGCAGGTCCCCTGCCCCTGGCCAGCCTTTCCCAGACCTTCCTGGCCTCCGGGGGTACTGCCCCACCAAGGGGCAGTCTGTGGGGACTGGGTCCAGACATGCCCGGGCGCCTCCCCAGGCTCATCCCCGCTGGTGCCTTTCCCCTGGTCCTAGGTCTCGGTTGAGGCCTCCTTGGAGAGGAGGTTGCTGGCAGGGGCTGTCTCCACACTGCAAGGTGCTGGAGCTCAGAGGGCCTCGTCAGAGGGAAGGGACAAGCAAAGGGCTGGATGCCCAAGACCTCTTTGGCCCAGCAGCCTCAGGGCAGCAGGGAGAGCAAGAGGCCCAATTTGCCCCTAGGTCGGCTCTGCCCCTTCCCACAAAGGCGGCCAGCCCAGCAGCTGCCTGACAGACTCTGGCTCCCCCGAGCTCTCTGCCGGTGCAGGGGTCAGGAACAGACGTGTGCATGTGGTTCTGCCTTGCCCTGGGAGTGTGGACCCCCTGCTTGGCCCCCAGGCTCAGGGGCAAGGGCCCGGAGAGAGCACAACCCCGAAGCGCTTTTCTCCCGGGCTTGGGAGCATTGTGCGTGCCTGGCGGGAACAGCGGGCGGGAGTGTTGGCAAACCGGCCTTTGGAGGCAGCCCGGGAGGTCTTCCAGTGGGAGAGGGCCGGTTGTGCTCAGAGGCCCCACAGGCCAGGGGCAGGACCCAGCAGGGCCCCTGCCCCTGGCCAGCCTTGCCCAGACCTTCCTGGCCTCCGGGGGTACTGCCCCACCAAGGGGCAGGCTGCGGGGACTGGGTCCAGACATGCCCGTGCGCCTCCACTGGCTCATCCCCGCTGGTGCCTTTCCCCTGGGCCTAGGCCTCGGTTGAGGCCTCCTTGGAGAGGAGGTTGCTGGCAGGGGCTGTCTCCACACTGCAAGGTGCTGGAGCTCAGAGGGCCTCGTCAGAGGGAAGGGACCAGCAAGGGGCTGGATGCCCAAGACCTCTTTGGCCCAGCAGCCTCAGGGCAGCAGGGAGAGCAAGAGGCCCAACTTGCCCCTAGGTCGGCTCTGCCCCTTCCCACACAGGCGGCCAGCCCAGCAGCTGCCTGACAGACTCTGGCTCCCCCCAGCTCTCTGCCGGTAGAGGGGGCAGGAACAGACGTGTGCATGTGGTTCTGCCTTGGCCTGGGACTGTGGATCCCCTGCCTGGCCCCCAGGCTCAGGGGCAGGGGCCCGGAGAGAGCACCACCCCGAAGCGCTTTTCTCCCGGGCTTGGGAGCATTGTGCGTGCCTGGCGGGAACAGCGGGCGGGAGTGCTTGCAAACCGGCCTTTGGAGGCAGCCGGGGAGGTCTTCCAACGGGAGAGTGCCGGTTGTGCTCAGACGTCCCACAGGCCAGGGGCAGGACCCAGCGCTGTCCCTGCCCCTGGCAGCCTTGCACAGACCTTCCTGGCCTCCGGGGGTACTGCCCCACCAAGGGGCAGGCTGCGGGGCTGGGTCCAGACATGCCCGGGCGCCTCACCAGGCTCATCCCCGCTGGTGCCTTTCCCCTGGGCCTAGGCCTCGGTTGAGGCCTCATTGGAGAGGAGGTTGCTGGCAGGGGCTGTCTCCACACTGCAAGGTGCTGGAGCTCAGAGGGCCTCGTCAGAGGAAAGGGACCAGCAAGGGGCTGGATGCCCAAGACCTCCTTGGCCCAGCAGCCTCAGGGCAGCAGGGAGAGGAAGAGGCCCAACTTGCCCCTAGGTCGGCTCTGCCCCTTCCCACACAGGGGGCCAGCCCAGCACCTGCCTGACAGACTCTGGCTCCCCCGAGCTCTCTGCCGGTGCAGGTGTCAGGAACAGACGTGTGCATGTGGTTCTGCCTTGGTCTGGGAGTGTGGACCCACTGCCTGGCCCCCAGGCTCAGGGGCAAGGGCCCGGAGAGAGCACCACCCCGAAGCGCTTTTCTCCCGGGCTTGGGAGCATTGTGCGAGCCTGGCGTGAACAGCGGGCGGGAGTGTTTGCAAACAGGACTTTGGAGGCAGCTGGGGAGGTCTTCCAGTGGGAGAGGGCCGGTTGTGCTCAGAGGCCTCACAGGCCAGGGGCAGGACCCAGCAGGGACCCTGCCCCTGGCCAGCCTTGCCCAGAACTTCCTGGCCTCCGGGGGTACTGCCCCACCAAGGGGCAGGCTGCGGGGACTGGGTCCAGACATGTCCGTGCGCCTCCCCAGGATCATCCCCGCTGGTGCTTTTCCCCTGGGCGTAGGCCTCGGTTGAGGCCTCTTTGGAGAGGAGGTTGCTGGCAGGGGCTGTCTCCACACTGCAAGGTGCTGGAGCTCAGAGGGCCTCGTCAGAGGGAAGGGACCAGCAAATGGCTGGATGCCCAAGACCTCTTTGACCCAGCAGCCTCAGGCCAGCAGTTAGAGCAAGAGGCCCAACTTGCCCCTAGATCGGCTCTGCCCCATCCCACACAGGCAGCCAGCCCAGCAGCAGCCTGGCAGTCTCTGGCTCCCCCGAGCTCTCTGCCGGTGTAGGGGGCAGGAACAGACGTGTGCATATCGTTCTGCCTTGGCCTGGGAGTGTGTTCCAACTGCCTGGCCCCCAGGCTCAGGGGCAAGGGCCCGGAGAGAGCACCACCCCGAAGCGCTTTTCTCCCGGGCTTGGGAGCATTGTGCGTGCCTGGCGGGAACAGCGGGCGGGAGTGCTTGCAAACCGGCCTTTGGAGGCAGCCGGGGAGGTCTTCCAAGGGCCTGTAGAGAGCACCACCCCGAAGCGCTTTTCTCCCGCGCTTGGGAGCATTCTGCGCGGGTGGCGGGAACAGCAGGCAGGAGTGCTTGAAAACCGTCCTTTGGAGGCAGCCGGGGAGGTCTTCCAGGGCCCGGTGTGAGCACCACCCCAAAATGCTTTTCTCCCGGGCTTGGGAGCATTGTGCGCGGATGGCGGGAACAGCAGGAAGGAGTCCTTGCAAACCGGCCTTTGGAGGCAGCCGGGGAGGTCTTCCAAGGGCCTGTAGAGAGCACCACCCCGAAGCGCTTTTCTCCCGGGCTTGGGAGCATTGTGCGCGGGTGGCGGGAACAGCAGGCAGGAGTGCTTGAAAACCGTCCTTTGGAGGCAGCCGGGGAGGTCTTCCAGGGCCAGGTGTGAGCACCACCCCAAAATGCTTTTCTCCCGGGCTTGGGAGCATTGTGCGCGGATGGCGGGAACAGCGAGTGGGAGTGCTTCCAAACCGGCCTTTGGGGGCACCCCGGGAGGTCTTCCATGGGCACGGAGAGAACACCACCCCGAAGCGCTTTTCTCCGGGGTTTTGGAGGATTGTGCATGGCTGGCGGGAACAGCGAGTGGGAGTGCTTGCAAACCGGCCTTTGAGGGCAGCCAGGGAGGTCCTCCATTGGCACGGAGAGAACACCACCCCGAAGCGCTTTTCTCCCGGTCTTGGGAGCATTGTGCGAGGCTGGCGGGAACAGCGGGCGGGAGTGCTTGCAAACCGGCCTTTGGAGGCAGCTTGGGAGGTCTTCCAAGGGCCCGGAGAGAGCACCATCCCGAAGCACTTTTCTCACGGAATTGGGAGCATTGTTCGCGGCTGTCGGGAACAGAGGACATGAGTGCTTGCAAACCGGCCTTTAGAGGCAGCCGGGGAGTCTTCCAAGGGCCCGAGAGAGACCACCCCAAAATGCTTTTCTCCCGGGCTTGGGAGCATTGTGTGCGGCTGGGGGGTCAGCGGGAGGGAGTTCTTGAAAACCAGCCTTTGGAGGCAGCCGGGGAGGTCTTCCAAGGGCCGGGAGAGAGCACCACCCCGAAGCGCTTTTCTCCCGGGCTTGGGAGCATTGTGCGCGGCTGGCGGGAACAGCGGGCATGAGTGCTTGCAAACCGGCCTTTGGAGACAAACGGGGAGGTCTTCCAAGGGCCGGGAGAGAGCACCACCCCGAAGCGCTTTTCTCCTAGGCTTGGGAGCATTGTGCGCGGCTGGCGGGAACAGCGGGCATGAGTGCTTGCAAACCGGCCTTTGGAGACAAACGGGGAGGTCTTCCAAGGGCCCGTAGAGAGCACCACCCCAAAGCGCTTTTCTCCCGTGATTGGGAGCATTGTGTGCGGCTGGCGGGACAGCGGGAGGGAGTACTTGAAATCCAGCCTTTGGAGGCAGCCGGGGAGGTCTTCCAAGTGCCGGGAGAGAGCACCACCCTGAAGGGCTTTTCTCCTGGGCTTGGAGCATTTGCACGGATGGCGGGAACAGCGAGTGGGAGTGCTTGCAAACCGGCATTTGGGGGCAGCCCGGGAGGTCTTTCTTGGGCCCAGAGAGAACACCACCCCGAAACGCTTTTCTCCCGGGCTTGGGAGCATTGTGCGCGGGTGGCGGGAACAGCAGGCAGAAGTGCTTGCAAACCGGCCTTGGAGGCAGCCGGGGAGGTCTTCCAAAGACCGGAGTGAGCACCACCCCAAAATGCTTTTCTCCCGGGCTTGGGAGCATTGTGCGCAGCTGGCGTGAACAGCGGGATTGAGTGCTTGCAAACCAGCCTTTGGAGGCAGCCGGGGAGGTCTTCCAGCGGGAGAGTGCCAGTTGTTCTCAGAGGCCTCACAGGCCAGGGGCAGGACCCAGCAGGGCCCCTGCCCCTGGCCAGCCTTGCCCAGACCTTCCTGGCCTCCGGGGGTACTGCCCCACCAAGGGGCAGGCTGCGGGGCCTAGGTCCAGACATGCCCGGGCGCCTCCCCAGGCTCATCCCCGCTGGTGCCTTTCCCCTGGGCCTAGGCCTCGGTTGAGGCCTCTTTGGAGAGGAGGTTGCTGGCAGGGGCTGTCTCCACACTGCAAGGTGCTGGAGCTCAGAGGGCCTCGTCAGAGGGAAGGCACCAGCAAAGGGCTGGATGCCCAAGACCTCTTTGACCCAGCAGCCTCAGGGCAGCAGGGAGAGCAAGAGGCCCAACTTGCCCCTAGGTCGGCTCTGCCCCGTCCCACACAGGCAGCCAGCAGAGCAGCAGCCTGGCAGTCTCTGGCTCCCCCGAGCTCTCTGCCGGTGTAGGGGGCAGGAACAGACGTGTGCATGTCGTTCTCCCTTGGCCTGGGAGTGTGTTCCCCCTGCCTGGCCCCAGGCTCAGGGGCAAGGGCCCGGAGAGAGCACCACCCCGAAGCGCTTTTCTCCCGGGCTTGGGAGCATTGTGCGTGCCTGGGGGAACAGCGGGTGGGAGTGCTTGCAAACCGTCTTTTGGAGGCAGACGGGGAGGTCTTCCAGCGGGAGAGTGCCGGTTGTGCTCAGAGGCCCCACAGGCCAGGGGCAGGACCCAGCAGGGCCCCTGCCCCTGGCCAGCCTTGCCCAGACCTTCCTGCCTCCGGGGTTACAGCCCCACAAAGGGGTAGGCTGCGGGGAATGGGTCCAGACATGCCCGGGCGCCTCCCCAGGCTCATTCCCGCTGGTGCCTTTCCCCTGGGCCTAGGCCTCGGTTGAGACCTCCTTGGAGAGGAGGTTGCTGGCAGGGATTGTCTCCACACTGCAAGGTGCTGGAGCTCAGAGGGCCTCGTCAGAGGGAAGGGACCAGCAACGGGATGGATGCCCAAGACCTCTTTGGCCCAGCAGCCTCAGGGCAGCAGGGAGAGGAAGAGGCCCAACTTGCCCCTAGGTCGGCTCTGCCCCTTCCCACACAGGCGGCCAGCCCAGCAGCTGCCTGACAGACTCTGGCTCCCCCGACCTCTCTGCCGGTGCAGGGGGCAGGAACAGACGTGTGCATGTGGTTCTGACTTGGCCTGGGAGTGTGGACACCGTGCCTTGACCCCAGGCTCAGGGGCAAGGGCCCGGAGAGAGCACCACCCTGAAGCGCTTTTCTCCCGGGCTTGGGAGCATTGTGCACGCCTGCTGGGAACAGTGGGCGGGAGCGCTTGCAAACCGGCCTTTGGAGGCAGCCGGCGAGGTCTTCCAGTGGGAGAGGGCCGGTTGTGCTCAGAGGCCCCACAGGCCAGGGGCAGGACGCAGCAGGGCCCCTGCCCCTGGCCAGCCTTGCCCAGACCTTCCTGGCCTCCGGGGGTACTGCCCCACCAAGGGGCAGGCTGCGGGGACTGGGTCCAGACATGCTCGGGCGCCTCCCCTGGCTCATCCCCGCTGGTGCCTTTCCCCTGGGCCTAGGCCTCGGTTGAGGCCTCCTTGGAGAGGAGGTTGCTGGCAGGGGCTGTCTCCACACTGCAAGGTGCTGGAGCTCAGAGGGCCTCGTCAGAGGGAAGGGATCAGTAAGGGGCTGGATGCCCAAGACGTCTTTGGCCCAGCAGCCTCAGGGCAGCAGGGAGAGCAAGAGGCCCAACTTGCCCCTAGGGCGGCTCTGCCCCTTCCCACACAGGCAGCCAACCCAGCAGCTGCCTGCCAGACTCTGGCTCCCCCAAGCTCTCTGCCGGTGCAGGGGACAGGAACAGACGTGGGCATGTGGTTCTGCCTTGGCCAGGGAGTGTGTTCCCCGTGCCTTGCCCCCAGGCTCAGGGGCAAGGGCCCGGAGAGAGAACCACCCCAATTCGCTTTTCTCCCGGGCTTGGGAGCATTGTGCGAGCCTGGCGTGAACAGCGGGCGGGAGTGTTTGCAAACAGGACTTTGGAGGCAGCCGGGGAGGTCTTCCAGTGGGAGAGGGCCGGTTGTGCTCAGAGGCCCCACAGGCCAGGGGCAGGACCCAGCAGGGCCCCTGACCCTGGCCAGCCTTGCCCAGACCTTCCTGGCCTCCGGGGGTACTGCCCCACCAAGGGGCAGGCTGCGGGGACTGGGTCCAGACATGCCCGGGCGCCTCCCCAGGCTCATCCCCGCTGGTGCCTTTCCCCTGGGCCTAGGCCTCGGTTGAGGCCTCCTTGGAGAGGAGGTTGCTGGCAGGGGCTGTCTCCACACTGCAAGGTGCTGGAGCTCAGAGGGCCTCGTCA
This sequence comes from Dama dama, assembly GCF_033118175.1. Classification (NCBI taxonomy): domain Eukaryota; kingdom Metazoa; phylum Chordata; class Mammalia; order Artiodactyla; family Cervidae; genus Dama; species Dama dama. The sequence continues at coordinate 426,240 of NW_026870997.1, read as the reverse complement.
GAGGGAAGGGACCAGCAAGGGGCTGGATGCCCAAGACCTCTTTGGCCCAGCAGCCTCAGGGCAGCAGTGAGAGCAAGAGGCCCAACTTGCCCCTAGGTCGGCTCTGCCACTTCCCACACAGGCGGCCAGCCCAGCAGCTGCCTGACAGACTCTGGCTCGCCCGAGCTCTCTGCCGGTGCAGGGGGCAGGTCAGACGTGTGCATGTGGATCTGCCTTGGCCTGGGAGTGTGGACACCCTGCCTTGCCCCCAGGCTCAGGGGCAAGGGCCCAGAGAGAGCACCACCCTGAATCGCTTTTCTTCCGGGCTTAGGAGCATTGTGCCCGCCTGCTGGTAACAGTGGCCGGGAGCGCTTGCAAACTGGCCTTTGGAGGCAGCCGGGGAGGTCTTCCAGTGGGAGAGGGCCGGTTGTGCTCAGAGGCCCCACAGGCCAGGGGCAGGACCCAGCAGGGCCCCTGCCCCTGGCCAGCCTTACCCAGACCTTCCTGGCCTCCGGGGGTACTGCCCCACCAAGGGGCAGGCTGCGGGGACTGGGTCCAGACATGCACGGGCGCCTCCCCTGGCTCATCCCCGCTGGTGCCTTTCCCCTGGGCCTAGGCCTCGGTTGAGGCCTCCTTGGAGAGGAGGTTGCTGGCAGGGGCTGTCTCCACACTGCAAGGTGCTGGAGCTCAGAGGGCCTCGTCAGAGGGAAGGGACCAGTAAGGGGCTGGATGCCCAAGACGTCTTTGGCCCAGCAGCCTCAGGGCAGCAGGGAGAGCAAGAGGCCCAACTTGCCCCTAGGGCGGCTCTGCCCCTTTCCACACAGGCGGCCAACCCAGCAGCTGCCTGACAGACTCTGGCTCCCCCAAGCTCTCTGCCGGTGCAGGGGACAGGAACAGACGTGGGCATGTGGTTCTGCCTTGGCCTGGGAGTGTGTTCCCCATGCCTTGCCCCCAGGCTCAGGGGCAAGGGCCCGGAGAGAGCACCACCCCGAAGCGCTTTTCTCCCGGGCTTGGGAGCATTGTGCAAGTCTGGCGTGAACAGCGGTGGGAGTGTTGGCAAACCCGCCTTTGGAGGCAGCCGGGGAGGTCTTCCAGTGGGAGAGGGCCGGTTGTGCTCAGAGGCCCCACAGGCCAGGAGCAGGACCCAGCAGGGACCCTGCCCCTGGCCAGCCTTGCCCAGACCTTCCTGGCCTCCGGGGGTACTGCCCCACCAAGGGGCAGGCTGCGGGGACTGGGTCCTGATATGCCCGTGCGCCTCCACTGGCTCATCCCCGCTGGTGCCTTTCCCCTGGGCCTAGGCCTCGGTTGAGGCCTCCTTGGAGAGGAGGTTGCTGGCAGGGGCTGTCTCCACACTGCAAGGTGCTGGAGCTCAGAGGGCCTCGTCAGAGGGAAGGGACCAGCAAGGGGCTGGATGCCCAAGACCTCTTTGGCCCAGCAGCCTCAGGGCAGCAGGGAGAGCAAGAGGCACAACTTGCCCCTAGGTCGGCTCTGCCCCTTCCCACACAGGCGGCCAGCCCAGCAGCTGCCTGACAGACTCTGGCTCCCCCCAGCTCTCTGCCGGTGGAGGGGGCAGGAACAGACGTGTGCATGTTGTTGTGCCTTGGCCTGGGACTGTGGATCCCCTGCCTGGCCCCCAGGCTCAGGGGCAAGGGCCCGGAGAGACCACCACCCCGAAGCGCTTTTCTCCCGGGCTTGGGAGCATTGTGCGCGCCTGGCGGGAACAGTGGGCGGGAGTGCTTGCAAACCGGCCTTTGGAGGCAGCCGTGGAGGTCTTCCAGTGGGAGAGGGCCGGTTGTGCTCAGAGGCCCCACAGGCCAGGGGCACGACCCAGCAGGACCCTGCCCCTGGCCAGCCTTGCCCAGACCTTCCTGGCCTCCGGGGGTACTGCCCCACCAAGGGGCAGGCTGCGGGGACAGGGTCCAGACATGCACGGGCGCCTCCCCTGGCTCAACCCCGCTGGTGCCTTTCCCCTGGGCCTAGGCCTCGGTTGAGGCCTCCTTGGAGAGGAGATTGCTGGCAGGGGCTGTCTCCACACTGCAAGGTGCTGGAGCTCAGAGGGCCTCGTCAGAGGGAAGGGACCAGCAAGGGGGTGGATGCCCAAGACCTCTTTGGCCCAGCAGCCTCAGGGCAGCAGGGAGAGCAAGAGGCCCAACTTGCCCCTAGGTCGGCTCTGCCCCTTCCCACACAGGCGGCCAGCCCAGCAGCTGCCTGACAGACTCTGGCTCCCCCGAACTCTCTGCCGGTGCAGGGGTCAGGAACAGACGTGTGCATGTGGTTCTGCCTTGGTCTGGGAGTGTGGACCAACTGCCTGGCCCCCAGGCTCAGGGGCAAGGGCCCGAGGAGAGCACCACCCTGGAGCGCTTTTCTCCCGGGCTTGGGAGCATTGTGCGTGCCTGGCGGGAACAGCGGTCGGGAGTGTTGGCAAACTGGCCTTTGGAGGGAGCCGGGGAGTTCTTCCAGTGGGAGACGGCCGGTTGTGCTCAGAGGACCCACAGGCCAGGGGCAGGACCCAGCAGGGCCCCTGCCCCTGGCCAGCCTTACCCAGACCTTCCTGGCCTCCGGGGGTACTGCCCCACCAAGGGGCAGGCTGCGGGGACTGGGTCCAGACATGCTCGGGCGCCTCCCCTGGCTGATCCCCGCTGGTGCCTTTCCCCTGGGCCTAGGCCTCGGTTGAGGCCTCCTTGGAGAGGAGGTTGCTGGCAGGGGCTGTCTCCACACTGCAAGGTGCTGGAGCTCAGAGGGCCTCGTCAGAGGGAAGGGACCAGTAAGGGGCTGGATGCCCAAGACGTCTTTGGACCAGCAGCCTCAGGGCAGCAGGGAGAGCAAGAGGCCCAACTTGCCCCTAGGGCGGTTCTGCCCCTTCCCACACAGGCGGCCAAACCAGCAGCTGCCTGACAGACTCTGGCTCCCCCAAGCTCTCTGCCGGTGCAGGGGACAGGAACAGACGTGGGCATGTGGTTCTGCCTTGGCCTGGGAGTGTGTTCCCCATGCCTTGCCCCCAGGCTCAGGGGCAAGGGCCCGGAGAGAGCACCACCCCGAAGCGCTTTTCTCCCGGGCTTGGGAGCATTGTGCAAGTCTGGCGTGAACAGCGGGTGGGAGTGTTGGCAAACAGGACTTTGGAAGCAGCCGGGGAGGTCTTCCAGTGGGAGAGGGCCGGTTGTGCTCAGAGGCCCCACAGGCCAGGGGCAGGACCCAGCAGGTCCCCTGCCCCTGGCCAGCCTTTCCCAGACCTTCCTGGCCTCCGGGGGTACTGCCCCACCAAGGGGCAGGCTGCGGGGACTCGGTCCAGACATGCCCGGGCGCCTCCCCAGGCTCATCCCCGCTGGTGCCTTTCCCCTGGTCCTAGGTCTCGGTTGAGGCCTCCTTGGAGAGGAGGTTGCTGGCAGGGGCTGTCTCCACACTGCAAGGTGCTGGAGCTCAGAGGGCCTCGTCAGAGGGAAGGGACAAGCAAAGGGCTGGATGCCCAAGACCTCTTTGGCCCAGCAGCCTCAGGGCAGCAGGGAGAGCAAGAGGCCCAACTTGCCCCTAGGTCGGCTCTGCCCCTTCCCACAAAGGCGGCCAGCCCAGCAGCTGCCTGACAGACTCTGGCTCCCCCGAGCTCTCTGCCGGTGCAGGGGTCAGGAACAGACGTGTGCATGTGGTTCTGCCTTGCCCTGGGAGTGTGGACCCCCTGCCTGGCCCCCAGGCTCAGGGGCAAGGGCCCGGAGAGAGCACCACCCCGAAGCGCTTTTCTCCCGGGCTTGGGAGCATTGTGCGCGCTTGGTGGGAACAGTGGGCGGGAGTGCGTGCAAAACGGCCTTTGGAGGCAGCCGGGGAGGTCTTCCAGTAGGAGAGGGCCGGTTGTGCTCGGAGGCCCCAAAGGCCAGGGGCAGGACCCAGCAGGTCCCCTGCCCCTGGTCAGCCTTGCCCAGACCTTCCTGGCCTCCAGGGGTACTGCCCCACCAAGGGGCAGGCTGCGGGGACTGGGTCCAGACATGCCCGGGCGCCTCCCCAGGCTCATCCCCGCTGGTGCCTTTCCCCTGGGCCTAGGCCTCGGTTGAGGCCTCCTTGGAGAGGAGATTGCTGGCAGGTGCTGTCTCCACACTGCAAGGTGCTGGAGCTCAGAGGGCCTCGTCAGAGGGAAGGGACCAGCAAAGGGCTGGATGCCCAAGACGTCTTTGGCCCAGCAGCCTCAGGGCAGCAGGGAGAGCAAGAGGCCCAACTTGCCCCTAGGTCGGCTCTGCCCCTTCCCACACAGGCGGCCAGCCCAGCACCTGCCTGAGAGACTCTGGCTCCCCCGAGCTCTCTGCCGGTGCAGGGGACAGGAACAGACGTGGGCATGTGGTTCTGCCTTGGCCAGGGAGTGTGTTCCCCGTGCCTTGCCCCCAGGCTCAGGGGCAAGGGCCCGGAGAGAGAACCACCCCAATGCGCTTTTCTCACGGGCTTGGGAGCATTGTGCGAGCCTGGCGTGAACAGCGGGCGGGAGTGTTTGCAAACAGGACTTTGGAGGCAGCCGGGGAGGTCTTCCAGTGGGAGAGGGCCGGTTGTGCTCAGAGGCCCCACAGGCCAGGGGCAGGACCGAGCAGGGCCCCTGACCCTGGCCAGCCTTGCCCAGACCTTCCTGGCCTCCGGGGGTACTGCCCCACCAAGGGGCAGGCTGCGGGGACTGGGTCCAGACATGCCCGGGCGCCTCCCCAGGCTCATCCCCGCTGGTGCCTTTCCCCTGGGCCTAGGCCTCGGTTGAGGCCTCCTTGGAGAGGAGGTTGCTGGCACGGGCTGTCTCCACACTGCAAGGTGCTGGAGATCAGAGGGCCTCGTCAGAGGGAAGGGACCAGCAAAGGGCTGGATGCCCAAGACCTCTTTGACCCAGCAGCCTCAGGGCAGCAGGGAGAGCAAGAGGCCCAACTTGCCCCTAGGTCGGCACTGCCCCGTTCCACACAGGCGGCCAGCCCAGCAGCAGCCTGGCAGTCTCTGGCTCCCCCGAGCTCTCTGCCGGTGTAGGGGGCAGGAACAGACGTGTGCATGTCGTTCTGCCTTGGCCTGGGAGTGTGTTCCCCCTGCCTGGCCCCCAGGCTCAGGGGCAAGGGCCCGGTGAGAGCACCACCCCGAAGCGCTTTTCTCCCGAGCTTGGGAGCATTGTGCGTGCCTGGCGGGAACAGCGGGCGGGAGTGCTTGCAAACCAGCCTTTCAAGGCAGACGGGGAGGTCTTCCAGCGGGAGAGTGCCGGTTGTGCTCAGACGCCCCACAGGCCAGGGGCAGGACCCAGCAGTGTCCCTGCCCCTGGCAGCCTTGCCCAGACCTTCCTGGCCTCCGGGGGTACTGCCCCACCAGGGGCAGGCTGCGGGGACTGGGTCCAGACATGCCCGGGCGCCTCCCCAGGCTCATCCCCGCTGGTGCCTTTCCCCTGGGCCTAGGCCTCGGTTGAGGCCTCCTTGGAGAGGAGGTTGCTGGCAGGGGCTGTCTCCACACTGCAAGGTGCTGGAGCTCAGAGGGCCTCGTCAGAGGGAAGGGACCAGTAAGGGGCTGGATGCCCAAGACGTCTTTGGCCCAGCAGCCTCAGGGCAGCAGGGAGAGCAAGAGGCCCAACTTGCCCCTAGGGCGGCTCTGCCCCTTCCCACACAGGCGGCCAACCCAGCAGCTGCCTGACAGACTCTGGCTCCCCCAAGCTCTCTGCCGGTGCAGGGGACAGGAACAGACGTGGGCATGTGGTTCTGCCTTGGCCTGGGAGTGTGTTCCCCCTGCCTTGCCCCCAGGCTCAGGGGCAAGGGCCCGGAGAGAGCACCACCCCGAAGCGCTTTTCTCCCGGGCTTGGGAGCACTGTGCGAGCCTGGCGTGAACAGCGGGCGGGAGTGTTTGCAAACAGGACTTTGGAGGCAGCCGTGGAGGTCTTCCAGTGGGAGAGGGCCGGTTGTGCTCAGAGGCCTCACAGGCCAGGGTCAGGACCCAGCAGGTCCCCTGCCCCTGGCCAGCCTTGCCCAGACCTTCCTGGCCTCCGGGGGTACTGCCCCACCAAGGGGCAGGCTGCGGGGACTGGGTCCAGACATGCCTGGGCGCCTCCCCAGGCTCATCCCCGCTGGTGCCTTTCCCCTGGGCATAGGCCTCGGTTGATGCCTCCTCGGAGAGGAGGTTGCTGGCAGGGGCTGTCTCCACACTGCAAGGTGCTGGAGCTCAGAGGGCCTCGTCGGCGGGAAGGGACCAGCAAGGGGCTGGATGCCCAAGACCTCTTTGGCCCAGCAGCCTCAGTGCAGCAGGGAGAGCAAGAGGCCCAACTTGCCCCTAGGTCGGCTCTGCCCCTTCCCACACAGGCAGCCAACCCAGCAGCTGCCTGACAGACTCTGGCTCCCCCGAGCTCTCTGCCGGTGCAGGGGTCAGGAACAGACGTGTGCATGTGGTTCTGCCTTGGCCTGGGAGTGTGTTCCCCATGCCTTGCCCCGAGGCTCAGGGGCAAGGGCCCGGAGAGAGCACCACCCCGAAGCACTTTTCTCCCGGGCTTGGGAGCATTGTGCAAGTCTGGCGTGAACAGCGGGTGGTAGTGTTGGCAAACAGGACTTTGGAGGCAGCCGGGGAGGTCTTCCAGTGGGAGAGGGCCGGTTGTGCTCAGAGGCCCCACAGGCCAGGGGCAGGACCCAGCAGGTCCCCTGCCCCTGGTCAGCCTTGCCCAGACCTTCCTGGCCTCCAGGGGTACTGCCCCACCAAGGGGCAGGCTGCGGGGACTGGGTCCAGACATGCCCGGGCGCCTCCCCAGGCTCATCCCCGCTGGTGCCTTTCCCCTGGGCCTAGGCCTCGGTTGAGGCCTCCTTGGAGAGGAGATTGCTGGCAGGTGCTGTCTCCACACTGCAAGGTGCTGGAGCTCAGAGGGCCTCGTCAGAGGGAAGGGACCAGCAAAGGGCTGGATGCCCAAGACGTCTTTGGCCCAGCAGCCTCCGGGCAGCAGGGAGAGCAAGAGGCCCAACTTGCCCCTAGGTCGGCTCTGCCCCTTCCCACACAGGCGGCCAGCCCAGCACCTGCCTGAGAGACTCTGGCTCCCCCGAGCTCTCTGCCGGTGTAGGGGGCAGGAACAGACGTGTTCATGTCGTTCTGTCTTGGCCTGGGAGTGTGTTCCCCCTGCCTGGCCCGCAGGCTTAGGGGCAAGGGCCCGGAGAGAGCACCACCCCGAAGCGCTTTTCTCCCGGGCTTGGGAGCATTGTGCGTGCCTGGCGGGAACAGCGGGCGGGAGTGCTTGCAAACCGGCCTTTGGAGGCAGACGGGGAGGTCTTCCAGTGGGAGAGGGCCGGTTGTGCTCAGAGGCCCCACAGGCCAGGGGCAGGACGCAGCAGGGCCCCTGCCCCTGGCCAGCCTTGCCCAGACCTTCCTGGCCTCCGGGGATACTGCCCCACCAAGGGGCAGGCTGCGGGGACTGGGTCCAGACATGCTCGGGCGCCTCCCCTGGCTCATCCCCGCTGGTGCCTTTCCCCTGGGCCTAGGCCTCGGTTGAGGCCTCCTTGGAGAGGAGGTTGCTGGCAGGGGCTGTCTCCACCCTGCAAGGTGCTGGAGCTCAGAGGGCCTCGTCAGAGGGAAGGGATCAGTAAGGGGCTGGATGCCCAAGACGTCTTTGGCCCAGCAGCCTCAGGGCAGCAGGGAGAGCAAGAGGCCCAACTTGCCCCTAGGTCGGCTCTGCCCCTTCCCACACAGGCGGCCAACCCAGCAGCTGCCTGCCAGACTCTGGCTCCCCCAAGCTCTCTGCCGGTGCAGGGGACAGGAACAGACGTGGGCATGTGGTTCTGCCTTGGCCAGGGAGTGTGTTCCCCGTGCCTTGCCCCCAGGCTCAGGGGCAAGGGCCCGGAGAGAGAACCACCCCAATGCGCTTTTCTCCCGGGCTTGGGAGCATTGTGCGAGCCTGGCGTGAACAGCGGGCGGGAGTGTTTGCAAACAGGAATTTGGAGGCAGCCGGGGAGGTCTTCCAGTGGGAGAGGGCCGGTTGTGCTCAGAGGCCCCACAGGCCAGGGGCAGGACCCAGCAGGGCCCCTGACCCTGGCCAGCCTTGCCCAGACCTTCCTGGCCTCCGGGGGTACTGCCCCACCAAGGGGCAGGCTGCGGGGACTGGGTCCAGACATGCCCGGGCGCCTCCCCAGGCTCATCCCCGCTGGTGCCTTTCCCCTGGGCCTAGGCCTCGGTTGAGGCCTCCTTGGAGAGGAGGTTGCTGGCAGGGGCTGTCTCCACACTGCAAGGTGCTGGAGATCAGAGGGCCTCGTCAGAGGGAAGGGACCAGCAAAGGGCTGGATGCCCAAGACCTCTTTGACCCAGCAGCCTCAGGGCAGCAGGGAGAGCAAGAGGCCCAACTTGCCCCTAGGTCGGCTCTGCCCCGTCCCACACAGGCGGCCAGCCCAGCAGCAGCCTGGCAGTCTCTGGCTCCCCCGAGCTCTCTGCCGGTGTAGGGGGCAGGAACAGACGTGTGCATGTCGTTCTGCCTTGGCCTGGGAGTGTGTTCCCCCTGCCTGGCCCCCAGGCTCAGGGGCAAGGGCCCGGTGAGAGCACCACCCCGAAGCGCTTTTCTCCCGGGCTTGGGAGCATTGTGCGTGCCTGGCGGGAACAGCGGGCGGGAGTGCTTGCAAACCGGCCTTTCGAGGCAGACGGGGAGGTCTTCCAGCGGGAGAGTGCCGGTTGTGCTCAGACGCCCCACAGGCCAGGGGCAGGACCCAGCAGTGTCCCTGCCCCTGGCAGCCTTGCCCAGACCTTCCTGGCCTCCGGGGGTACTGCCCCACCAAGGGGCAGGCTGCGGGGACTGGGTCCAGACATGCCCGGGCGCCTCCCCAGGCTCATCCCCGCTGGTGCCTTTCCCCTGGGCCTAGGCCTCGGTTGAGACCTCCTTGGAGAGGAGGTTGCTGGCAGGAGCTGTCTCCACACTGCAAGGTGCTGGAGATCAGAGGGCCTCGTCAGAGGGAAGGGACCAGCAAAGGGCTGGATGCCCAAGACCTCTTTGACCCAGCAGCCTCAGGGCAGCAGGGAGAGCAAGAGGCCCAACTTGCCCCTAGGTCGGCTCTGCCCCTTCCCACACAGGCGGCCAGCCCATCAGCTGCCTGACAGACTCTGGCTCTCCCGAGCTCTCTGCCGGTGCAGGGGGCAGATCAGACGTGTGCATGTGGTTCTGCCTTGTTCTGGGAGTGTGGACACCCTGCCTTGCCCCCAGGCTCAGGGGCAAGGGCCCGGAGAGAGCACCACCCTGAAGCGCTTTTCTCCCGGGCTTGGGAGCATTGTGCACGCCTGCTGGGAACAGTGGGCGGGAGCGCTTGCAAACCGGCCTTTGGAGGCAGCCGGGGAGGTCTTCCAGTGGGAGAGGGCCGGTTGTGCTCAGAGGACCCACAGGCCAGGGGCAGGACGCAGCAGGGCCCCTGCCCCTGGCCAGCCTTGTCTAGACCTTCCTGGCCTCCGGGGGTACTGCCCCACCAAGGGGCAGGCTGCGGGGCCTGGGTCCAGACATGCCCGGGCGCCTCCCCAGGCTCATCCCCGCTGGTGCCTTTCCCCTGGGCCTAGGCCTCGGTTGAGGCCTCCTTGGAGAGGAGGTTGCTGGCAGGGGCTGTCTCCACACTGCAAGGTGCTGGAGCTCAGAGGGCCTCGTCAGAGGGAAGGGACCAGTAAGGGGCTGGATGCCCAAGACGTCTTTGGCCCAGCAGCCTCAGGGCAGCAGGGAGAGCAAGAAGCCCAACTTGCCCCTAGGGCGGCTCTGCCCCTTCCCACACAGGCGGCCAACCCAGCAGCTGCCTGACAGACTCTGGCTCCCCCAAGCTCTCTGCCGGTGCAGGGGACAGGAACAGACGTGGGCATGTGGTTCTGCCTTGGCCTGGGAGTGTGTTCCCCCTGCCTTGCCCCCAGGCTCAGGGGCAAGGGCCCGGAGAGAGCACCACCCCAATGCGCTTTTCTCCCGGGCTTGGGAGCATTGTGCGAGCCTGGCGTGAACAGCGGGCGGGAGTGTTTGCAAACAGGACTTTGGAGGCAGCCGTGGACGTCTACCAGTGGGAGAGGGCCGGTTGTGCTCAGAGGCCTCACAGGCCAGGGGCAGGACCCAGCAGGTCCCTTGCCCCTGGCCAGCCTTGCCCAGACCTTCCTGGCCTCAGGGGGTACTGCCCCACCAAGGGGCAGGCTGCGGGGACTGGGTCCAGACATGCCTGGGCGCCTCCCCAGGCTCATCCCCGCTGGTGCCTTTCCCCTGGGCATAGGCCTCGGTTGATGCCTCCTTGGAGAGGAGGTTGCTGGCAGGGGCTGTCTCCACACTGCAAGGTGCTGGAGCTCAGAGGGCCTCGTCAGCGGGAAGGGACCAGCTAGGGGCTGGATGCCCAAGACCTCTTTGGCCCAGCAGCCTCAGGGCAGCAGGGAGAGCAAGAGGCCCAACTTGCCCCTAGGTCGGCTCTGCCCCTTCCCACACAGGCAGCCAACCCAGCAGCTGCCTGACAGACTCTGGCTCCCCCGAGCTCTCTGCCGGTGCAGGGGTCAGGAACAGACGTGGGCATGTGGTTCTGCCTTGGTCTGGGAGTGTGGACCCCCTTCCTGGCCCCCAGGCTCAGGGGCAAGGGCCCGGAGAGAGCACCACCCCGAAGCGCTTTTCTCCCGGGCTTGGGAGCATTGTGCGCGCTTGGTGGGAACAGTGGGCGGAGGTGCGTGCAAAACGGCCTTTGGAGGCAGCCGGGGAGGTCTTCCAGTGGGAGAGGGCCGGTTGTGCTCAGAGGCCCCACAGGCCAGGGGCAGGAACCAGCAGGGCCCCTGCCCCTGGTCAGCCTTGCCCAGACCTTCCTGGCCTCCAGGGGTACTGCCCCACCAAGGGGCAGGCTGCGGGGACTGGGTCCAGACATGCCCGGGCGCCTCCCCAGGCTCATCCCCGCTGGTGCCTTTCCCCTGGGCCTAGGCCTCGGTTGAGGCCTCCTTGGAGAGGAGGTTGCTGGCAGGGGCTGTCTCCACACTGCAAGGTGCTGGAGCTCAGAGGGCCTCGTCAGAGGGAAGGGACCAGTTAGGGGCTGGATGCCCAAGACCTCTTTGGCCCAGCAGCCTCAGGGCAGCAGGGAGAGCAAGAGGCCCAACTTGCCCCTAGGTCGGCTCTGCCCCTTCCCACACAGGCGGCCAGCCCAGCACCTGCCTGAGAGACTCTGGCTCCCCCGAGCTCTCTGCCGGTGCAGGGGACAGGAACAGACGTGGGCATGTGGTTCTGCCTTGGCCAGGGAGTGTGTTCCCCGTGCCTTGCCCCCAGGCTCAGGGGCAAGGGCCCGGAGAGAGAACCACCCCAATGCGCTTTTCTCCCGGGCTTGGGAGCATTGTGCGAGCCTGGCGTGAACAGCGGGCGGGAGTGTTTGCAAACAGGACTTTGGAGGCAGCCGGGGAGGTCTTCCAGTGGGAGAGGACCGGTTGTGCTCAGAGGCCCCACAGGCCAGGGGCAGGACCCAGCAGGGCCCCTGACCCTGGCCAGCCTTGCCCAGACCTTCCTGGCCTCCGGGGGTACTGCCCCACCAAGGGGCAGGCTGCGGGGACTGGGTCCAGACATGCCCGGGTGCCTCCCTAGGCTCATCCCCGCTGGTGCCTTTCCCCTGGGCCTAGGCCTCGGTTGAGGCCTCCTTGGAGAGGAGGTTGCTGGCAGGGGCTGTCTCCACACTGCAAGGTGCTGGAGATCAGAGGGCCTCGTCAGAGGGAAGGGACCAGCAAAGGGCTGGATGCCCAAGACCTCTTTGACCCAGCAGCCTCAGGGCAGCAGGGAGAGCAAGAGGCCCAACTTGCCCCTAGGTCGGCTCTGCCCCGTCCCACACAGGCGGCCAGCCCAGCAGCAGCCTGGCAGTCTCTGGCTCCCCCGAGCTCTCTGCCGGTGTAGGGGGCAGGAACAGACCTGTGCATGTCGTTCTGCCTTGGCCTGGGAGTGTGTTCCCCCTGCCTGGCCCCCAGGCTCAGGGGCAAGGGCCCGGTGAGAGCACCACCCCGAAGCGCTTTTCTCCCGGGCTTGGGAGCATTGTGCGTGCCTGGCGGGAACAGCGTGCGGGAGTGCTGCAAACCGGCCTTTCGAGGCAGACGGGGAGGTCTTCCAGCGGGAGAGTGCCGGTTGTGCTCAGACGCCCCACAGGCCAGGGGCAGGACCCAGCAGTGTCCCTGCCCCTGACAGCCTTGCCCAGACCTTCCTGGCCTCCGGGGGTACTGCCCCACCAAGGGGCAGGCTGCGGGGACTGGGTCCAGACATGCCCGTGCGCCTCCCCAGGCTCATCCCCGCTGGTGCCTTTCCCCTGGGCCTAGGCCTCGGTTGAGGCCTCCTTGGAGAGGAGGTTGCTGGCAGGGGCTGTCTCCACACTGCAAGGTGCTGGAGCTCAGAGGGCCTCGTCAGAGGGAAGGGACCAGCAAGGGGCTGGATGCCCAAGACCTCTTTGGCCCAGCAGCCTCAGGGCAGCAGGGAGAGCAAGAGGCCCAACTTGCCCCTAGGTCGGCTCTGCCCCTTCCCACACAGGCGGCCAGCCCAGCAGCTGCCTGACAGACTCTGGCTCCCCCGAGCTCTCTGCCGGTGCAGGGGGCAGATCAGACGTGTGCATGTGGTTCTGCCTTGTCCTGGGAGTGTGGACAACCTGCCTTGCCCCCAGGCTCAGGGGCAAGGGCCCGGAGAGAGCACCACCCTGAAGCGCTTTTCTCCCGGGCTTGGGAGCATTGTGCACGCCTGCTGGGAACAGTGGGCGGGAGCGCTTGCAAACCGGCCTTTGGAGGCAGCCGGGGAGGTCTTCCAGTGGGAGAGGGCCGGTTGTGCTCAGAGGACCCACAGGCCAAGGGCAGGACGCAGCAGGGCCCCTGCCCCTGGCCAGCCTTGCCCAGACCTTCCTGGCCTCCGGGGGTACTGCCCTACCAAGGGGCAGGCTGCGGGGCCTGGGTCCAGACATGCCCGGGCGCCTCCCCAGGCTCATCCCCGCTGGTGCCTTTCCCCTGGGCCTAGGCCTCGGTTGAGGCCTCCTTGGAGAGGAGGTTGCTGGCAGGGGCTGTCTCCACACTGCAAGGTGCTGGAGCTCAGAGGGCCTCGTCAGAGGGAAGGGACCAGTAAGGGGCTGGATGCCCAAGACGTCTTTGGCCCAGCAGCCTCAGGGCAGCAGGGAGAGCAAGAGGCCCAACTTGCCCCTAGGTCGGCTCTGCCCCTTCCCACACAGGCAGCCAACCCAGCAGCTGCCTGACAGACTCTGGCTCCCCCGAGCTCTCTGCCGGTGCAGGGGTCAGGAACAGACGTGTGCATGTGGTTCTGCCTTGGTCTGGGAGTGTGGACCCCCTTCCTGGCCCCCAGGCTCAGGGGCAAGGGCCCGGAGAGAGCACCACCCCGAAGCGCTTTTCTCCCGGGCTTGGGAGCATTGTGCGCGCTTGGTGGGAACAGTGGGCGGAGGTGCGTGCAAAACGGCCTTTGGAGGCAGCCGGGGAGGTCTTCCAGTGGGAGAGGGCCGGTTGTGCTCAGAGGCCCCACAGGCCAGGGGCAGGACCCAGCAGGTCCCCTGCCCCTGGTCAGCCTTGCCCAGACCTTCCTGGCCTCCAGGGGTACTGCCCCACCAAGGGGCAGGCTGCGGGGACTGGGTCCAGACATGCCCGGGCGCCTCCCCAGGCTCATCCCCGCTGGTGCCTTTCCCCTGGGCCTAGGCCTCGGTTGAGGCCTCCTTGGAGAGGAGGTTGCTGGCAGGGGCTGTCTCCACACTGCAAGGTGCTGGAGCTCAGAGGGCCTCGTCAGAGGGAAGGGACCAGTTAGGGGCTGGATGCCCAAGACCTCTTTGGCCCAGCAGCCTCAGGGCAGCAGGGAGAGCAAGAGGCCCAACTTGCCCCTAGGTCGGCTCTGCCCCTTCCCACACAGGCGGCCAGCCCAGCACCTGCCTGAGAGACTCTGGCTCCCCCGAGCTCTCTGCCGGTGCAGGGGACAGGAACAGACGTGGGCATGTGGTTCTGCCTTGGCCAGGGAGTGTGTTCCCCGTGCCTTGCCCCCAGGCTCAGGGGCAAGGGCCCGGAGAGAGAACCACCCCAATGCGCTTTTCTCCCGGGCTTGGGAGCATTGTGCGAGCCTGGCGTGAACAGCGGGCGGGAGTGTTTGCAAACAGGACTTTGGAGGCAGCCGGGGAGGTCTTCCAGTGGGAGAGGACCGGTTGTGCTCAGAGGCCCCACAGGCCAGGGGCAGGACCCAGCAGGGCCCCTGACCCTGGCCAGCCTTGCCCAGACCTTCCTGGCCTCCGGGGGTACTGCCCCACCAAGGGGCAGGCTGCGGGGACTGGGTCCAGACATGCCCGGGTGCCTCCCTAGGCTCATCCCCGCTGGTGCCTTTCCCCTGGGCCTAGGCCTCGGTTGAGGCCTCCTTGGAGAGGAGGTTGCTGGCAGGGGCTGTCTCCACACTGCAAGGTGCTGGAGATCAGAGGGCCTCGTCAGAGGGAAGGGACCAGCAAAGGGCTGGATGCCCAAGACCTCTTTGACCCAGCAGCCTCAGGGCAGCAGGGAGAGCAAGAGGCCCAACTTGCCCCTAGGTCGGCTCTGCCCCGTCCCACACAGGCGGCCAGCCCAGCAGCAGCCTGGCAGTCTCTGGCTCCCCCGAGCTCTCTGCCGGTGTAGGGGGCAGGAACAGACCTGTGCATGTCGTTCTGCCTTGGCCTGGGAGTGTGTTCCCCCTGCCTGGCCCCCAGGCTCAGGGGCAAGGGCCCGGTGAGAGCACCACCCCGAAGCGCTTTTCTCCCGGGCTTGGGAGCATTGTGCGTGCCTGGCGGGAACAGCGTGCGGGAGTGCTGCAAACCGGCCTTTCGAGGCAGACGGGGAGGTCTTCCAGCGGGAGAGTGCCGGTTGTGCTCAGACGCCCCACAGGCCAGGGGCAGGACCCAGCAGTGTCCCTGCCCCTGACAGCCTTTCCCAGACCTTCCTGGCCTCCGGGGGTACTGCCCCACCAAGGGGCAGGCTGCGGGGACTGGGTCCAGACATGCCCGGGCGCCTCCCCAGGCTCATCCCCGCTGGTGCCTTTCCCCTGGGCCTAGGCCTCGGTTGAGGCCTCCTTGGAGAGGAGGTTGCTGGCAGGGGCTGTCTCCACACTGCAAGGTGCTGGAGCTCAGAGGGCCTCGTCAGAGGGAAGGGACCAGCAAGGGGCTGGATGCCCAAGACCTCTTTGGCCCAGCAGCCTCAGGGCAGCAGGGAGAGCAAGAGGCCCAACTTGCCCCTAGGTCGGCTCTGCCCCTTCCCACACAGGCGGCCAGCCCAGCAGCTGCCTGACAGACTCTGGCTCCCCCGAGCTCTCTGCCGGTGCAGGGGGCAGATCAGACGTGTGCATGTGGTTCTGCCTTGTCCTGGGAGTGTGGACACCCTGCCTTGCCCCCAGGCTCAGGGGCAAGGGCCCGGAGAGAGCACCACCCTGAAGCGCTTTTCTCCCGGGCTTGGGAGCATTGTGCACGCCTGCTGGGAACAGTGGGCGGGAGCGCTTGCAAACCGGCCTTTGGAGGCAGCCGGGGAGGTCTTCCAGTGGGAGAGGGCCGGTTGTGCTCAGAGGACCCACAGGCCAGGGGCAGGACGCAGCAGGGCCCCTGCCCCTGGCCAGCCTTGCCCAGACCTTCCTGGCCTCCGGGGGTACTGCCCCACCAAGGGGCAGGCTGCGGGGCCTGGGTCCAGACATGCCCGGGCGCCTCCCCAGGCTCATCCCCGCTGGTGCCTTTCCCCTGGGCCTAGGCCTCGGTTGAGGCCTCCTTGGAGAGGAGGTTGCTGGCAGGGGCTGTCTCCACACTGCAAGGTGCTGGAGCTCAGAGGGCCTCGTCAGAGGGAAGGGACCAGTAAGGGGCTGGATGCCCAAGACGTCTTTGGCCCAGCAGCCTCAGGGCAGCAGGGAGAGCAAGAGGCCCAACTTGCCCCTAGGGCGGCTCTGCCCCTTCCCACACAGGCGGCCAACCCAGCAGCTGCCTGACAGACTCTGGCTCCCCCAAGCTCTCTGCCGGTGCAGGGGACAGGAACAGACGTGGGCATGTGGTTCTGCCTTGGCCTGGGAGTGTGTTCCCCCTGCCTTGCCCCCAGGCTCAGGGGCAAGGGCCCGGAGAGAGCACCACCCCGAAGCGCTTTTCTCCCGGGCTTGGGAGCATTGTGCGAGCCTGGCGTGAACAGCGGGCGGGAGTGTTTGCAAACAGGACGTTGGAGGCAGCCGTGGAGGTCTTCCAGTGGGAGAGGGCCGGTTGTGCTCAGAGGCCTCACAGGCCAGGGGCAGGACCCAGTAGGTCCCCTGCCCCTGGCCAGCCTTGCCCAGACCTTACTGGCCTCCGGGGGTACTGCCCCACCAAGGGGCAGGCTGCGGGGACAGGGTCCAGACATGCCCGGGCGCCTCCCCTGGCTCAACCCCGCTGGTGCCTTTTCCCTGGGCCTAGGCCTCGGTTGAGGCCTCCTTGGAGAGGAGATTGCTGGCAGGTGCTGTCTCAACACTGCAAGGTGCTGGAGCTCAGAGGGCCTCGTCAGAGGGAAGGGACAAGCAAGGGGCTGGATGCCCAAGACCTCTTTGGCCCACCAGCCTCAGGGCAGCAGGGAGAGCAAGAGGCCCAACTTGCCCCTAGGTCGGCTCTGCCCCTTCCCACACAGGCGGCCAGCCCAGCAGCTGCCTGACAGACTCTGGCTCCCCCGAGCTCTCTGCCGGTGCAGGGGGCAGATCAGACGTGTGCATGTGGTTCTGCCTTGTCCTGGGAGTGTGGACCCCCTGCCTTGCCCCCAGGCTCAGGGGCAAGGGCCCGGAGAGAGCACCACCCCGAAGCGCTTTTCTCCCGGGCTTGGGAGCATTGTGCACGCCTGCTGGGAACAGTGGGCGGGAGCGCTTGTTAACCGGCCGTTGGAGGCAGCCGGGCAGGTCTTCCAGCGGGAGAGTGCCGGTTGTGCTCAGACGCCCCACAGGCCAGGGGCAGGACCCAGCAGGGCCCCTGCCCCTGGCAGCGTTGCCCAGACCTTCCTGGCCTCCGGGGGTACTGCCCCACCAAGGGGCAGGTTGCGGGGACTGGGTCCAGACATGCCCGTGCGCCTCCACTGGCTCATCCCCGCTGGTGCCTTTCCCCTGGGCCTAGGCCTCGGTTGAGGCCTCCTTGGAGAGGAGGTTGCTGGCAGGGGCTGTGTCCACACTGCAAGGTGCTGGAGCTCAGAGGGCCTCGACAGAGGGAAGGGACCAGCAAGGGGCTGGATGCCCAAGACCTCTTTGGCCCAGCAGCCTCAGGGCAGCAGGGAGAGCAAGAGGCCCAACTTGCCCCTAGGTCGGCTCTGCCCCTTCCCACACAGGCGGCCAGCCCAGCAGCTGCCTGACAGACTCTGGCTCCCCCGAGCTCTCTGCCGGTGCAGGGGGCAGATCAGACGTGTGCATGTGGTTCTGCCTTGTCCTGGGAGTGTGGACACCCTGCCTTGCCCCCAGGCTCAGGGGCAAGGGCCCGGAGAGAGCACCACCCTGAAGCGCTTTTCTCCCGGGCTTGGGAGCATTGTGCACGCCTGCTGGGAACAGTGGGCGGGAGCGCTTGCAAACCGGCCTTTGGAGGCAGCCGGGGAGGTCTTCCAGTGGGAGAGGGCCGGTTGTGCTCAGAGGACCCACAGGCCAGGGGCAGGACGCAGCAGGGCCCCTGCCCCTGGCCAGCCTTGCCCAGACCTTCCTGGCCTCCGGGGGTACTGCCCCACCAAGGGGCAGGCTGCGGGGCCTGGGTCCAGACATGCCCGGGCGCCTCCCCAGGCTCATCCCCGCTGGTGCCTTTCCCCTGGGCCTAGGCCTCGGTTGAGGCCTCCTTGGAGAGGAGGTTGCTGGCAGGGGCTGTCTCCACACTGCAAGGTGCTGGAGCTCAGAGGGCCTCGTCAGAGGGAAGGGACCAGTAAGGGGCTGGATGCCCAAGACGTCTTTGGCCCAGCAGCCTCAGGGCAGCAGGGAGAGCAAGAGGCCCAACTTGCCCCTAGGGCGGCTCTGCCCCTTCCCACACAGGCGGCCAACCCAGCAGCTGCCTGACAGACTCTGGCTCCCCCAAGCTCTCTGCCGGTGCAGGGGACAGGAACAGACGTGGGCATGTGGTTCTGCCTTGGCCTGGGAGTGTGTTCCCCCTGCCTTGCCCCCAGGCTCAGGGGCAAGGGCCCGGAGAGAGCACCACCCCGAAGCGCTTTTCTCCCGGGCTTGGGAGCATTGTGCGAACCTGGCGTGAACAGCGGGCGGGAGTGTTTGCAAACAGGACGTTGGAGGCAGCCGTGGAGGTCTTCCAGTGGGAGAGGGCCGGTTGTGCTCAGAGGCCTCACAGGCCAGGGGCAGGACCCAGTAGGTCCCCTGCCCCTGGCCAGCCTTGCCCAGACCTTACTGGCCTCCGGGGGTACTGCCCCACCAAGGGGCAGGCTGCGGGGACAGGGTCCAGACATGCCCGGGCGCCTCCCCTGGCTCAACCCCGCTGGTGCCTTTTCCCTGGGCCTAGGCCTCGGTTGAGGCCTCCTTGGAGAGGAGATTGCTGGCAGGTGCTGTCTCAACACTGCAAGGTGCTGGAGCTCAGAGGGCCTCGTCAGAGGGAAGGGACAAGCAAGGGGCTGGATGCCCAAGACCTCTTTGGCCCACCAGCCTCAGGGCAGCAGGGAGAGCAAGAGGCCCAACTTGCCCCTAGGTCGGCTCTGCCCCTTCCCACACAGGCGGCCAGCCCAGCAGCTGCCTGACAGACTCTGGCTCCCCCGAGCTCTCTGCCGGTGCAGGGGGCAGATCAGACGTGTGCATGTGGTTCTGCCTTGTCCTGGGAGTGTGGACCCCCTGCCTTGCCCCCAGGCTCAGGGGCAAGGGCCCGGAGAGAGCACCACCCCGAAGCGCTTTTCTCCCGGGCTTGGGAGCATTGTGCACGCCTGCTGGGAACAGTGGGCGGGAGCGCTTGTTAACCGGCCGTTGGAGGCAGCCGGGCAGGTCTTCCAGCGGGAGAGTGCCGGTTGTGCTCAGACGCCCCACAGGCCAGGGGCAGGACCCAGCAGGGCCCCTGCCCCTGGCAGCGTTGCCCAGACCTTCCTGGCCTCCGGGGGTACTGCCCCACCAAGGGGCAGGTTGCGGGGACTGGGTCCAGACATGCCCGTGCGCCTCCACTGGCTCATCCCCGCTGGTGCCTTTCCCCTGGGCCTAGGCCTCGGTTGAGGCCTCCTTGGAGAGGAGGTTGCTGGCAGGGGCTGTGTCCACACTGCAAGGTGCTGGAGCTCAGAGGGCCTCGACAGAGGGAAGGGACCAGCAAGGGGCTGGATGCCCAAGACCTCTTTGGCCCAGCAGCCTCAGGGCAGCAGGGAGAGCAAGAGGCCCAACTTGCCCCTAGGTCGGCTCTGCCCCTTCCCACACAGGCGGCCAGCCCAGCAGCTGCCTGACAGACTCTGGCTCCCCCGAGCTCTCTGCCGGTGCAGGGGTCAGGAACAGACGTGTGCATGTGGTTCTGCCTTGGTCTGGGAGTGTGGAACCACTGCCTGGCCCCCACACTCAGGGGCAAGGGCCCGGAGAGAGCAACACACCGAAGCGCTTTTCTCCCGGGCTTGGGAGAATTGTGCGTGCCTGGCGAGAACAGCGGGCGGGAGTGTTGGCAAACCGGCCTTTGAGGCAGCCGGGGAGGTCTTCCAGTGGGAGAGGGCCGGTTGTGCTCAGAGGCCCCACAGGACAGGGGCAGGACCCAGCAGGGCCCCTGCCCCTGGCCAGCCTTGCCCAGACCTTCCTGGCCTCCGGGGGTACTGCCCCACCAAGGGGCAGTCTGCGGGGACTGGGTCCAGTCATGCCCGGGCGCCTCCCCAGTCTCATCCCCGCTGGTGCCTTTCCCCTGGGCCTAGGCCTCGGTTGAGGCCTCCTTGGAGAGGAGGTTGCTGGCAGGGGCTGTCTCCACACTGCAAGGTGCTGGAGCTCAGAGGGCCTCGTCAGAGGGAAGGGACCAGCAAGGGGCTGGATGGCCAAGACCTCTTTGGCCCAGCAGCCTCAGGGCAGCAGGGAGAGCAAGAGGCCCAACTTGCCCCTAGGTCGGCTCTGCCCCTTCCCACACAGGCGGCCAACCCAGCAGCTGCCTGACAGACTCTGGCTCCCCCGAGCTCTCTGCCGGTGCAGGGGGCAGATCAGACGTGTGCATGTGGTTCTGCCTTGGCCTGGGAGTGTGGACACCCTGCCTTGCCCCAGGCTCAGGCGCAAGGGCCCAGAGAGAGCACCACCCTGAAGCGCTTTTCTCCCGGGCTTGGGAGCATTGTGCACGCCTGCTGGGAACAGTGGGCGGGAGCGCTTGCAAACCGGCCTTTGGAGGCAGCCGGGGAGGTCTTCCAGTGGGAGAGGGCCGGTTGTGCTCAGAGGCCCCACAGGCCAGGGGCAGGACCCAGCAGGGCCCCTGCCCCTGGCCAGCCTTGCCCAGACCTTCCTGGCCTCCGGGGGTACTGCCCCACCAAGGGGCAGGCTGCGGGGACTGGGTCCAGACATGTCCGTGCGCCTCCCCAGGCTCATCCCCGCTGGTGCCTTTCCCCTGGGCCTAGGCCTCGGTTGAGGCCTCTTTGGAGAGGAGGTTGCTGGCAGGGGCTGTCTCCACACTGCAAGGTGCTGGAGCTCAGAGGGCCTCGTCAGAGGGAAGGGACCAGTAAGGGGCTGGATGCCCAAGGCCTCTTTGACCCAGCAGCCTCAGGGCAGCAGGGAGAGCAAGAGGCCCAACTTGCCCCTAGGTCGGCTCTGCCCCGTCCCAGACAGGCAGCCAGCCCAGCAGCAGCCTGGCAGTCTCTGGCTCCCCCGATCTCTCTGCCGGTGTAGGGGGCAGGAACAGACGTGTGCATGTGGTTCTGCCTTGGCCTGGGAGTGTGTTCCCCCTGCCTGGCCCCCAGGCTCAGGGGCAAGGGCCCGGAGAGAGCACCACCCCAAAGCGCTTTTCTCCCGGGCTTGGGAGCATTGTGCGTGCCTGGCGGGAACAGCGGGCGGGAGTGCTTGCAAACCGGCCTTTGGAGGCAGACGGGGAGGTCTTCCAGCGGGAGAGTGCCGGTTTTGCTCAGACGCCCCACAGGCCAGGGGCAGGACCCAGCAGTGTCCCTGCCCCTGGCAGCCTTGCCCAGACCCTCCTGGCCTCCGGGGTTACTACCCCACCAAGGGGCAGGCTGCGCGGACTGGGTCCAGACATGGCCGGGCGCCTCCCCAGGCTCATCCCCGCTGGTGCCTTTCCCCTGGGCCTAGGCCTCGGTTGAGGCCTCCTTGGAGAGGAGGTTGCTGGCAGGGGCTGTCTCCACACTGCAAGGTGCTGGAGCTCAGAGGGCCTCGTCAGCGGGAAGGGACCAGCAAGGGGCTGGATGCCCAAGACCTCTTTGGCCCAGCAGCCTCAGGGCAGCAGGGAGAGGAAGAGGCCCAACTTGCCCCTAGGTCGGCTCTGCCCCTTCCCACACAGGCAGCCAATCCAGCAGCTGCCTGACAGACTCTGGCTCCCCCGAGCTCTCTGCCAGTGCAGGGGTCAGGAACAGACGTGTACATGTGGTTCTGCCTTGGTCTGGGAGTGTGTTCCCCCTGCCTTGCCCACAGGCTCAGGGGCAAGGGCCCGGAGAGAGCACCACCCTGAAGCGCTTTTCTCCTGGGCTTGGGATCATTGTGCGTGCCTGGCGGGAACAGCGGGCAGGAGTGTTGGCAAACTGGCCTGTGGAGGCAGCCGGGGAGGTCTTCCAGCGGGAGAGGGCCGGTTGTGCTCAGAGGCCCTACAGGCCAGGGGCAGGACCCAGCAGGGCCCCTGCCCCTGGCCAGCCTTGCCCAGACCTTCCTGGCCTCCGGGGGTACTGCCCCACCAAGGGGCAGGCTGCGGGGACTGGGTCCAGACATGCCCGGGCGCCTCCACTGGCTCATCTCCGCTGGTGCCTTTCCCCTGGGCCTAGGCCTCGGTTGAGGCCTCCTTGGAGAGGAGGTTGCTGGCAGGGGCTGTCTCCACACTGCAAGGTGTTGGAGCTCAGAGGGCCTCGTCAGAGGGAAGGGACCAGGAAGGGGCTGGATGCCCAAGACGTCTTTGGCCCAGCAGCCTCAGGGCAGCAGGGAGAGCAAGAGGCCCAACTTGCCCCTAGGGCGGCTCTGCCCCTTCCCACACAGGCGGCCAGCCCAGCAGCTGCCTGACAGACTCTGGCTCCCCCCAGCTCTCTGCCGGTGAAGGGGGCAGGAACAGACGTGTGCATGTGGTTCTGCCTTGGCCTGGGACTGTGGATCCCCTGCCTGGCCCCCAGGCTCAGGGGCAGGGGCCCGGAGAGACCACCACCCCGAAGCGCTTTTTTCCCGGGCTTGGGAGCATTGTGCGTGCCTGGCGGGAACAGCGGGCGCGAGTGTTGGCAAATCGGCCTTTGGAGGCAGCCGGGGAGGTCTTCCAGCGGGAGAGGGCCGCTCATGCTCAGAGGCCCCACAGGCCAGGGGCAGGACCCAGCAGGGCCCCTGCCCCAGGCCAACCTTGCCCAGACCTTCCTGGCCTCCGGGGGTACTGCCCCACCAAGGGGCAGGCTGCGGGGACTGGGTCCAGACATTCCCGGGCGCCTCCCCAGGTTCATCCCCGCTGGTGCCTTTCCCTGGGACTAGGCCTCGGTTGAGGCCTCCTTGGAGAGGAGGTTGCTGGCAGGGGCTGTCTCCACACTGCAAGGTGTTGGAGCTCAGAGGGCCTCCTCAGATGGAAGGGACCAGCAAGGGGCTGGATGTCCAAGACCTCTTTGGCCCAGCAGCCTCAGGGCAGCAGGGAGAGCAAGAGGCCCAACTTGCCCCTAGGTCGGCTCTGCCCCTTCCCACACAGGCCGCCAGCCCAGCAGCTGCCTGACAGACTCTGGCTCCCCCGAGCTCTCTTCCGGTGCAGGGGACAGGAACAGACGTGTGCATGTGGTTCTGACTTTGCCTCGGCGTGTGGACCCCCTGCCTGGCCCCGAGGCACAGGGGCAAGGGCCCGGAGAGAGCACCACCCCAAAATGCTTTTCTCCCGGGCTTGGGAGCATTTGCGTGGCTGGCGGGAACAGCTAGTGGGAATGCTTGCAAACCGGCCTTTGGGGGCAGCCGGGGAGGTCCTCCATGGGCCCGGAGAGAACACCACCCCGATGCGCTTTTCTCCCGGGCTTGGGAGCAGTGTGCGCGTGTGGCGGGAACAGCAGGCAGGAGTGCTTGCAATCCGGCCTTTGGAGGCAGGCGCGGAGGTCTTCCAAGGGCAAGGAGTGAGCACCACCCCAAAATGCTTTTCTCCCATGCTTGGGAGCATTGTGCATAGCTGGTGGGAAGAGCGGGCATGAGTGCTTGCATACCGCCCATTGGAGGCAGCCGCGGAGGTCTTCCAAGGGCCCGGAGAGAGCACCACCTCGAAGCGCTTTTCTCTCGGGTTCTGGAGCATTGTGTGCGGCTGGTGGGACAGCGGGAGGGAATTCTTGCAAACCGGCCTTTGGAGGCAGCCAGAGAAGTCTTCCAAGGGCCCGGAGAGAGCACCACCCCGAAGCGCTTTTCTCTGGGGTTTTGGAACATTGTGTGTGGCTGGCGGGAACAGCGAGTGGGAGTGCTTGCAAACCGGCCTTTGGGGGCAGCCGGGGAGGTCCTCCATGGTCCCGGAGAGACCACCACCCCGAAGCGCTTTTCTCACGGTCTTGGGAGCATTGTGCGCGGCTGGCGGGAACAGCGGGCATGAGTGCTTGCAAACTGTCCTTTGGAGGCAGCCGGGGAGGTCTTCCAAGGGCCCGGACTGATCACCACCCCAAAATGCTTTTCTCCCGGGCTTGGGAGCATTGTGCGCGGCTGTCGGGAACAGCGGACATGAGTGCTTGCAAACCGGCCTTTGGAGGCAGCCCGGGAGGTCTTCCAAGGGCCCGGAGAGAGCACCACCCCAAAATGCTTTTCTCCCGGTCTTGGGAGCATTGTGCGTGGCTGGCGGAAGCAGCGGGAATGAGTACTTACAAACCGGCCTTTGGAGGCAGCCGGGGAGGTCTTGAAAGTGCCCGGAGAGAGCACCACCCCGAAGCGCTTTTCTCCCGGGCTTGGGAGCATTGTGCGCGGCTGGCGGGAACAGCAGGCAGGAGTGCTTGCAAACTGGCCTTTGGAGGCAGCCGGAGAGGTCTTCCAAGGGCCCGGAGTGAGCACCACCCCAAAATGCTTTTCTCCCGGGCTTGGGAGCATTGTGCGCGGCTGGTGGGAACAACGGGCATGAGTGCTTGCAAACCGGCCTTTGGAGGCAGCCGGGGACGTCTTCCAAGAGCCCGGAGAGAGCACCACCCCGAAGCACTTTTCTCCCGGGCTTGGGAGCATTGTGCGTGGCTGGCGGGAACAGCAGGAAGGAGTCCTTGCAAACCGGCCTTTGGAGGCAGCCGGGGAGGTCTTCCAAGGACCTGTAGAGAGCACCAACCCGAAGCGCTTTTCTCCCGGGCTTGGGAGCATTGTGCGCAGGTGGCGGGAACAGCAGGCAGGAGTGCTTGAAAACCGGCCTTTGCAGGTAGCCGGGGAGGTCTTCCAGGGCCCGGTGTGAGCACCACCCCAAAAAGCTTTTCTCCCGGGCTTGGGAGCATTGTGCGCGGCTGGTGGGAACAGCGGGCATGAGTGCTTGCAAACTGGCCATTGGAGGCAGCCGGGGAGGTCTTCCAAGGGCCTGTAGAGAGCACCACCCCGAAGCGCTTTTCTCCCGGGCTTGGGAGCATTGTGCGCGGCTGGCGGGAACAGCGGGATTGAGTGCTTGCAAACCGGCCTTTGGAGGCAGCCGGGGAGGTCTTCCAAGGGCCGGGAGAGAGCACCACCCCGAAGCGCTTTTCTCCTAGGCTTGGGAGCATTGTGCGCGGCTGGCGGGAACAGCGGGCATGAGTGCTTGCAAACCGGCCTTTGGAGACAAACGGGGAGGTCTTCCAAGGGCCCGTAGAGAGCACCACCCCGAAGCGCTTTTCTCCCGTGATTGGGAGCATTGTGTGCGGCTGGCGGGACAGCGGGAGGGAGTACTTGAAATCCAGCCTTTGGAGGCAGCCGGGGAGGTCTTCCAAGGGCCGGGAGAGAGCACCACCCTGAAGGGCTTTTCTCCTGGGCTTGGAGCATTTGCACGGATGGCGGGAACAGCGAGTGGGAGTGCTTGCAAACCGGCATTTGGGGGCAGCCCGGGAGGTCTTTCTTGGGCCCAGAGAGAACACCACCCCGAAACGCTTTTCTCCCGGGCTTGGGAGCATTGTGCGCGGGTGGCGGGAACAGCAGGCAGAAGTGCTTGCAAACCGGCCTTGGAGGCAGCCGGGGAGGTCTTCCAAAGCCCGGAGTGAGCACCACCCCAAAATGCTTTTCTCCCGGGCTTGGGAGCATTGTGCGCAGCTGGCGTGAACAGCGGGATTGAGTGCTTGCAAACCAGCCTTTGGAGGCAGCCGGGGAGGTCTTCCAGCGGGAGAGTGCCAGTTGTTCTCAGAGGCCCCACAGGCCAGGGGCAGGACCCAGCAGTGTCCCTGCCTCTGGCAGCCTTGCCCAGACCTTCCTGGCCTCCGGGGGTACTACCCCACCAAGGGGCAGGCTGCGGGGCCTGGGTCCAGACATGCCCGGGCGCCTCCCCAGGCTCATCCCCGCTGGTGCCTTTCCCCTGGGCCTAGGCCTCGGTTGAGGCCTCCTTGGAGAGGAGGTTGCCGGCAGGGGCTGTCTGCACACTGCAAGGTGCTGGAGCTCAGAGGGCCTCGTCAGAGGGAAAGGACCAGCAAAGGGCTGGATGCCCAAGACCTCTCTGACCCAGCAGCCTCAGGGCAGCAGGGAGAGCAAGAGGCCCAACTTGCCCCTAGGTCGGCTCTACCCCGTCCCACACAGGCAGCCAGCCCAGCAGCAGCCTGGCAGTCTCTGGCTCCCCCGAACTCTCTGCCGCTGCAGAGGACAGGAACAGACGTGGGCATGTGGTTCTGCCTTGGCCTGGGAGTGTGTTCCCCCTGCCTTGCCCCCAGGCTCAGGGGCAAGGGCCCGGAGAGAGCACCACCCCGAAGCGCTTTTCTCCCGGGCTTGGGAGCATTGTGCGAGCCTGGCGTGAACAGCGGGCGGGAGTGTTTGCAAACAGGACTTTGGAGGCAGCCGTGGAGGTCTTCCAGTGGGAGAGGGCCGGTTGTGCTCAGAGGCCTCACAGGCCAGGGGCAGGACCCAGCAGGTCCCCTGCCCCTGGCCAGCCTTGCCCAGACCTTCCTGGCCTCAGGGGGTACTGCCCCACCAAGGGGCAGGCTGCGGGGACTGGGTCCAGACATGCCTGGGCGCCTCCCCAGGATCATCCCCGCTGGTGCCTTTCCCCTGGGCATAGGCCTCGGTTGATGCCTCCTTGGAGAGGAGGTTGCTGGCAGGGGCTGTCTCCACACTGCAAGGTGCTGGAGCTCAGAGGGCCTCGTCAGCGGGAAGGGACCAGCAAGGGGCTGGATACCCAAGACCTCTTTGGCCCAGCAGCCTCAGGGCAGCAGGGAGAGCAAGAGGCCCAACTTGCCCCTAGGTCGGCTCTGCCCCTTCCCACACAGGCAGCCAACCCAGCAGCTGCCTGACAGACTCTGGCTCCCCCGAGCTCTCTGCCGGTGCAGGGGTCAGGAACAGACGTGTGCATGTGGTTCTGCCTTGGTCTGGGAGTGTGGACCCACTGCCTGGACCCCAGGCTCAGGGGCAAGGTCCCGGAGAGAGCAACACCCCGAAGCGCTTTTCTCCTGGCCTTGGGAGCGTTGTGCGTGCCTGGCGGGAACAGCGGGCGGGAGTGTTGGCAAACCGGCCTTTGGAGGCAGCCGGGGAGGTCTTCCAGTGGGAGAGGGCCGGTTGTGCTCAGAGGCCCCACAGGCCAGGGGCAGGACCCAGCAGGGACCCTGCCCCTGGCCAGCCTTGCCCAGACCTTCCTGGCCTCCGGGGGTACTGCCCCACCAAGGGGCAGGCTGCGGGGACTGGGTCCTGATATGCCCGTGCGCCTCCACTGGCTCATCCCCGCTGGTGCCTTTCCCCTGGGCCTAGGCCTCGGTTGAGGCCTCCTTGGAGAGGAGGTTGCTGGCAGGGGCTGTCTCCACACTGCAAGGTGCTGGAGCTCAGAGGGCCTCGTCAGAGGGAAGGGACCAGCAAGGGGCTGGATGCCCAAGACCTCTTTGGCCCAGCAGCCTCAGGGCAGCAGGGAGAGCAAGAGGCCCAACTTGCCCCTAGGTCGGCTCTGCCCCTTCCCACACAGGCGGCCCGCCCAGCAGCTGCCTGACAGACTCTGGCTCCCCCCAGCTCTCTGCCGGTGGAGGGGGCAGGAACAGACGTGTGCATGTTGTTGTGCCTTGGCCTGGGACTGTGGATCCCCTGCCTGGCCCCCAGGCTCAGGGGCAAGGGCCCGGAGAGACCAACACCCCGAAGCGCTTTTCTCCCGGGCTTGGGAGCATTGTGCGCGCCTGGCGGGAACAGTGGGCGGGAGTGCTTGCAAACCGGCCTTTGGAGGCAGCCGGGGAGGTCTTCCAGTGGGAAAGGGCCGGTTGTGCTCAGAGGCCCCACAGGCCAGGGGCAGGACCCAGCAGGGCCCCTGCCCCTGGCCAGCCTTACCCAGACCTTCCTGGCCTCCGGGGGTACTGCCCCACCAAGGGGCAGGCTGCGGGGACTGGGTCCAGACATGCTCGGGCGCCTCCCCTGGCTCATCCCCGCTGGTGCCTTTCCCCTGGGCCTAGGCCTCGGTTGAGGCCTCCTTGGAGAGGAGGTTGCTGGCAGGGGCTGTCTCCACACTGCAAGGTGCTGGAGCTCAGAGGGCCTCGTCAGAGGGAAGGGACCAGTAAGGGGCTGGATGCCCAAGATGTCTTTGGCCCAGCAGCCTCAGGGCAGCAGGGAGAGCAAGAGGCCCAACTTGCCCCTAGGGCGGTTCTGCCCCTTCCCACACAGGCGGCCAAACCAGCAGCTGCCTGACAGACTCTGGCTCCCCCAAGCTCTCTGCCGGTGCAGGGGACAGGAACAGACGTGGGCATGTGGTTCTGCCTTGGCCTGGGAGTGTGTTCCCCATGCCTTGCCCCCAGGCTCAGGGGCAAGGGCCCGGAGAGAACACCACCCCGAAGCGCTTTTCTCCCGGGCTTGGGAGCATTGTGCAAGTCTGGCGTGAACAGCGGGTGGGAGTGTTGGCAAACAGGACTTTGGAAGCAGCCGGGGAGGTCTTCCAGTGGGAGAGGGCCGGTTGTGCTCAGAGGCCCCACAGGCCAGGGACAGGACCCAGCAGGTCCCCTGCCCCTGGCCAGCCTTGCCCAGACCTTCCTGGCCTCCGGGGGTACTGCCCCACCAAGGGGCAGGCTGCGGGGACTGGGTCCAGACATGCCCGGGCGCCTCCCCAGGCTCATCCCCGCTGGTGCCTTTCCCCTGGTCCTAGGTCTCGGTTGAGGCCTCCTTGGAGAGGAGGTTGCTGGCAGGGGCTGTCTCCACACTGCAAGGTGCTGGAGCTCAGAGGGCCTCGTCAGAGGGAAGGGACAAGCAAAGGGCTGGATGCCCAAGACCTCTTTGGCCCAGCAGCCTCAGGGCAGCAGGGAGAGCAAGAGGCCCAACTTGCCCCTAGGTCGGCTCTGCCCCTTCCCACAAAGGCGGCCAGTCCAGCAGCTGCCTGACAGACTCTGGCTCCCCCGAGCTCTCTGCCGGTGCAGGGGTCAGGAACAGACGTGTGCATGTGGTTCTGCCTTGCCCTGGGAGTGTGGACCCCCTTCCTGGCCCCCAGGCTCAGGGGCAAGGGCCCGGAGAGAGCACCACCCCGAAGCGCTTTTCTCCCGGGCTTGGGAGCATTGTGCGCGCTTGGTGGGAACAATGGGCGGGAGTGCGTGCAAAACGGCCTTTGGAGGCAGCCGGGGAGGTCTTCCAGTAGGAGAGGGCCGGTTGTGCTCGGAGGCCCCAAAGGCCAGGGGCAGGACCCAGCAGGTCCCCTGCCCCTGGTCAGCCTTGCCCAGACCTTCCTGGCCTCCAGGGGTACTGCCCCACCAAGGGGCAGGCTACGGGGACTGGGTCCAGACATGCCCGGGCGCCTCCCCAGGCTCATCCCCGCTGGTGCCTTTCCCCTGGGCCTAGGCCTCGGTTGAGGCCTCCTTGGAGAGGAGATTGCTGGCAGGTGCTGTCTCCACACTGCAAGGTGCTGGAGATCAGAGGGCCTCGTCAGAGGGAAGGGACCAGCAAAGGGCTGGATGCCCAAGACGTCTTTGGCCCAGCAGCCTCAGGGCAGCAGGGAGAGCAAGAGGCCCAACTTGCCCCTAGGTCGGCTCTGCCCCTTCCCACACAGGCGGCCAGCCCAGCACCTGCCTGAGAGACTCTGGCTCCCCCGAGCTCTCTGCCGGTGCAGGGGAC
The DNA here is from genome assembly GCF_033118175.1 of Dama dama. NCBI lineage: Eukaryota > Metazoa > Chordata > Mammalia > Artiodactyla > Cervidae > Dama > Dama dama. Next base: position 397,127 of record NW_026870997.1, on the reverse strand, counting down.
AGGAACAGACGTGGGCATGTGGTTCTGCCTTGGCCAGGGAGTGTGTTCCCCGTGCCTTGCCCCCAGGCTCAGGGGCAAGGGCCCGGAGAGAGAACCACCCCAATGCGCTTTTCTCACGGGCTTGGGAGCATTGTGCGAGCCTGGCGTGAACAGCGGGCGGGAGTGTTTGCAAACAGGACTTTGGAGGCAGCCGGGGAGGTCTTCCAGTGGGAGAGGGCCGGTTGTGCTCAGAGGCCCCACAGGCCAGGGGCAGGACCCAGCAGGGCCCCTGACCCTGGCCAGCCTTGCCCAGACCTTCCTGGCCTCCGGGGGTACTGCCCCACCAAGGGGCAGGCTGCGGGGACTGGGTCCAGACATGCCCGGGCGCCTCCCCAGGCTCATCCCCGCTGGTGCCTTTCCCCTGGGCCTAGGCCTCGGTTGAGGCCTCCTTGGAGAGGAGGTTGCTGGCAGGGGCTGTCTCCACACTGCAAGGTGCTGGAGATCAGAGGGCCTCGTCAGAGGGAAGGGACCAGCAAAGGGCTGGATGCCCAAGACCTCTTTGACCCAGCAGCCTCAGGGCAGCAGGGAGAGCAAGAGGCCCAACTTGCCCCTAGGTCGGCTCTGCCCTGTCCCACACAGGCGGCCAGCCCAGCAGCAGCCTGGCAGTCTCTGGCTCCCCCGAGCTCTCTGCCGGTGTAGGGGGCAGGAACAGACGTGTGCATGTCGTTCTGCCTTGGCCTGGGAGTGTGTTCCCCCTGCCTGGCCCCCAGGCTCAGGGGCAAGGGCCCGGTGAGAGCACCACCCCGAAGCGCTTTTCTCCCGGGCTTGGGAGCATTGTGCGTGCCTGGCGGGAACAGCGGGCGGGAGTGCTTGCAAACCGGCCTTTCGAGGCAGACGGGGAGGTCTTCCAGCGGGAGAGTGCCGGTTGTGCTCAGACGCCCCACAGGCCAGGGGCAGGACCCAGCAGTGTCCCTGCCCCTGGCAGCCTTGCCCAGACCTTCCTGGCCTCCGGGGGTACTGCCCCACCAAGGGGCAGGCTGCGGGGACTGGGTCCAGACATGCCCGGGCGCCTCCCCAGGCTCATCCCCGCTGGTGCCTTTCCCCTGGGCATAGGCCTCGGTTGAGGCCTCCTTGGAGAGGAGGTTGCTGGCAGGGGCTGTCTCCACACTGCAAGGTGCTGGAGCTCAGAGGGCCTCGTCAGAGGGAAGGGACCAGCAAGGGGCTGGATGCCCAAGACCTCTTTGGCCCAGCAGCCTCAGGGCAGCAGGGAGAGCAAGAGGCCCAACTTGCCCCTAGGTCGGCTCTGCCCCTTCCCACACAGGCGGCCAGCCCAGCAGCTGCCTGACAGACTCTGGCTCCCCCGAGCTCTCTGCCGTTGCAGGGGACAGATCAGACGTGTGCATGTGGTTCTGCCTTGGTCTGGGAGTGTGGACACACATGCCTTGCCCCCAGGCTCAGGGGCAAGGGCCCGGAGAGAGCACCACCCTGAAGCGCTTTTCTCCCGGGCTTGGGAGCATTGTGCAAGCCTGCTGGGAACAGTGGGCGGGAGCGCTTGCAAACGGGCCTTTGGAGGCAGCCGGGGAGGTCTTCCAGTGGGAGAGGGCCGGTTGTGCTCAGAGGCCCCACAGGCCAGGGGCAGGACGCAGCAGGGCCCCTGCCCCTGGCCAGCCTTGCCCAGACCTTCCTGGCCTCCGGGGGTACTGCCCCACCAAGGGGCAGGCTGCGGGGCCTGGGTCCAGACATGCCCGGGCGCCTCCCCAGGCTCATCCCCGCTGGTGCCTTTCCCCTGGGCCTAGGCCTCGGTTGAGGCCTCCTTGGAGAGGAGGTTGCTGGCAGGGGCTGTCTCCACACTGCAAGGTGCTGGAGCTCAGAGGGCCTCGTCAGAGGGAAGGGACCAGTAAGGGGCTGGATGCCCAAGACGTCTTTGGCCCAGCAGCCTCAGGGCAGCAGGGAGAGCAAGAGGCCCAACTTGCCCCTAGGGCGGCTCTGCCCCTTCCCACACAGGCGGCCAACCCAGCAGCTGCCTGACAGACTCTGGCTCCCCCAAGCTCTCTGCCGGTGCAGGGGACAGGAACAGACGTGGGCATGTGGTTCTGCCTTGGCCTGGGAGTGTGTTCCCCCTGCCTTGCCCCCAGGCTCAGGGGCAAGGGCCCGGAGAGAGCACCACCCCGAAGTGCTTTTCTCCCGGGCTTGGGAGCATTGTGCGAGCCTGGCGTGAACAGCGGGCGGGAGTGTTTGCAAACAGGACTTTGGAGGCAGCCGTGAAGGTCTACCAGTGGGAGAGGGCCGGTTGTGCTCAGAGGCCTCACAGGCCAGGGGCAGGACCCAGCAGGTCCCCTGCCCCTCGCCAGCCTTGCCCAGACCTTCCTGGCCTCCGGGGGTACTGCCCCACCAAGGGGCAGGCTGCGGGGACTGGGTCCAGACATGCCAGGGCGCCTCCCCAGGCTCATCCCCGCTGGTGCCTTTCCCCTGGTCCTAGGCCTCGGTTGAGGCCTCCTTGGAGAGGAGGTTGCTGGCAGGGGCTGTCTCCACACTGCAAGGTGCTGGAGCTCAGAGGGCCTCGTCAGAGGGAAGGGACAAGCAAGGGGCTGGATGCCCAAGATCTCTTTGGCCCAGCAGCCTCAGGGCAGCAGGGAGAGCAAGAGGCCCAACTTGCCCCTAGGTCGGCTCTGCCCCTTCCCACACAGGCGGCCAGCCCAGCAGCTGCCTGACAGACTCTGGCTCCCCCGAGCTCTCTGCCGGTGCATGGGGCAGGAACAGACGTGTGCATGTCGTTCTGCCTTGGCCTGGGAGTGTGGACCCCCTTCCTGGCCCCCAGGCTCAGGGGAAAGGGCCCGGAGAGAGCACCACCCCGAGGCGATTTTCTCCCGGGCTTGGGAGCGTTGTGCGCCCTTGGTTGGAACAGTGGGCGGGAGTGCTTGCAAACCGGCCTTTCGAGGCAGCCGGGGACGTCTTCCAGTGGGAGAGGGCCGGTTGTGCTCAGAGGCCCCACAGGCCAGGGGCAGGACCCAGCAGGGCCCCTGCCCCTGGCCAGACTTGCCCAGACCTTCCTGGCCTCCGGGGGTACTGCCCCACCAAGGGGCAGGCTGCGGAGACTGGGTCCAGACATGTCCGTGCGCCTCCCCAGGATCATCCCCGCTGGTGCCTTTCCCCTGGGTGTAGTCCTCGGTTGAGGCCTCTTTGGAGAGGAGGTTGCTGGCAGGGGCTGTCTCCACACTGCAAGGTGCTGGAGCTCAGAGGGCCTCGTCAGAGGGAAGGCACCAGCAAAGGGCTGGATGCCCAAGGCCTCTTTGACCCAGCAGCCTCAGGGCAGCAGGGAGAGCAAGAGGCCCAACTTGCCCCTAGGTCGGCTCTGCCCCGTCCCACACAGGCAGCCAGCCCAGCAGCAGCCTGGCAGTCTCTGGCTCCCCCGAGCTCTCTGCCGGTGTAGGGGGCAGGAACAGACGTGTGCATGTCGTTCTCCCTTGGCCTGGGAGTGTGTTCCCCCTGCCTGGCCCCCAGGCTCAGGGGCAAGGGCCCGGTGAGAGCACCACCCCGAAGCGCTTTTCTCCCGGGCTTGGGAGCATTGTGCGTGCCTGGCGGGAACAGCGGGCGGGAGTGCTTGCAAACCGGCCTTTGGAGGCAGCCAGGGAGGTCTTCCAGCGGGAGAGTGCCGGTTGTGCTCAGACGCCCCAGAGGCCAGGGGCAGGACCCAGCAGTGTCCCTGCCCCTGGCAGCCTTGCCCAGACCCTCCTGGCCTCCGGGGTTACTACCCCACCAAGGGGCAGGCTGCGGGGACTGGGTCCACACATGCCCGGGCGCCTCCCCAGGCTCATCCCCGCTGGTGCCTTTCCCCTGGGCCTAGGCCTCGGTTGAGGCCTCCTTGGAGAGGAGGTTGCTGGCAGGGGCTGTCTCCACACTGCAAGGTGCTGGAGCTCAGAGGGCCTCGGCAGCGGGAAGGGACCAGCAAGGGGCTGGATACCCAAGACCTCTTTGGCCCAGCAGCCTCAGGGCAGCAGGGAGAGGAAGAGGCCCAACTTCCCCTAGGTCGGCTCTGCCCCTTCCCACACAGGCAGCCAACCCAGCAGCTGCCTGACAGACTGTGGCTCCCCCGAGCGCTCTGCCGGTGCAGGGGTCAGGAACAGACGTGTGCATGTGGTTCTGCCTTGGTCTGGGAGTGTGGACACACTGCCTGGACCCCAGGCTCAGGGGCAAGGGCCCGGAGAGAGCAACACCCCGAAGCGCTTTTCTCCCGGGCTTGGGAGCATTGTGCGTGCCTGGCGGGAACAGCGGGCGGGAGTGCTTGCAAACCGGCCTTTGGAGGCAGCCGGGGAGGTCTTCCAGTGGGAGAGGGCCGGTTGTGCTCAGAGGCCCCACAGGCCAGGGGCAGGACCCAGCAGGGCCCCTGCCCCTGGCCAGCCTTGCCCAGACCTTCCTGGCCTCCGGGGGTACTGCCCCACCAAGGGGCAGGCTGCGGGGACTGGGTCCAGACATGCCCGTGCGCCTCCACTGGCTCATCCCCGCTGGTGCCTTTCCCCTGGGCCTAGGCCTCGGTTGAGGCCTCCTTGGAGAGGAGGTTGCTGGCAGGGGCTGTCTCCACACTGCAAGGTGCTGGAGCTCAGAGGGCCTCGTCAGAGGGAAGGGACCAGCAAGGGGCTGGATGCCCAAGACCTCTTTGGCCCAGCAGCCTCAGGGCAGCAGGGAGAGCAAGAGGCCCAACTTGCCCCTAGGTCGGCTCTGCCCCTTCCCACACAGGCGGCCAGCCCAGCAGCTGCCTGACAGACTCTGGCTCCCCCCAGCTCTCTGCCGGTAGAGGGGGCAGGAACAGACGTGGGCATGTGGTTCTGCCTTGGCCTGGGACTGTGGATCCCCTGCCTGGCCCCCAGGCTCAGGGGCAGGGGCCCGGAGAGAGCACCACCCCGAAGCGCTTTTCTCCCGGGCTTGGGAGCATTGTGCGTGCCTGGCGGGAACAGCGGGCGGGAGTGCTTGCAAACCGGCCTTTGGAGGCAGCCGGGGAGGTCTTCCAGCGGGAGAGTGCCGGTTGTGCTCAGACGTCCCACAGGCCAGGGGCAGGACCCAGCGCTGTCCCTGCCCCTGGCAGCCTTGCACAGACCTTCCTGGCCTCCGGGGGTACTGCCCCACCAAGGGGCAGGCTGCGGGGACTGGGTCCAGACATGCCCGGGCGCCTCACCAGGCTCATCCCCGCTGGTGCCTTTCCCCTGGGCCTAGGCCTCAGTTGAGGCCTCATTGGAGAGGAGGTTGCTGGCAGGGGCTGTCTCCACACTGCAAGGTGCTGGAGCTCAGAGGGCCTCGTCAGAGGGAAGGGACCAGCAAGGGGCTGGATGCCCAAGACCTCTTTGGCCCAGCAGCCTCAGGGCAGCAGGGAGAGGAAGAGGCCCAACTTGCCCCTAGGTCGGCTCTGCCCCTTCCCACACAGGCGGCCAGCCCAGCACCTGCCTGACAGACTCTGGCTCCCCCGAGCTCTCTGCCGGTGGAGGTGTCAGGAACAGACGTGTGCATGTGGTTCTGCCTTGGTCTGGGAGTGTGGACCCACTGCCTGGCCCCCAGGCTCAGGGGCAAGGGCCCGGAGAGAGCACCACCCCGAAGCGCTTTTCTCCCGGGCTTGGGAGCATTGTGCGAGCCTGGCGTGAACAGCGGGCGGGAGTGTTTGCAAACAGGACTTTGGAGGCAGCTGGGGAGGTCTTCCAGTGGGAGAGGGCCGGTTGTGCTCAGAGGCCTCACAGGCCAGGGGCAGGACCCAGCAGGGACCCTGCCCCTGGCCAGCCTTGCCCAGACCTTCCTGGCCTCCGGGGGTACTGCCCCACCAAGGGGCAGGCTGCGGGGACTGGGTCCAGACATGTCCGTGCGCCTCCCCAGGATCATCCCCGCTGGTGCTTTTCCCCTGGGCGTAGGCCTCGGTTGAGGCCTCTTTGGAGAGGAGGTTGCTGGCAGGGGCTGTCTCCACACTGCAAGGTGCTGGAGCTCAGAGGGCCTCGTCAGAGGGAAGGGACCAGCAAAGGGCTGGATGCCCAAGACCTCTTTGACCCAGCACCCTCAGGCCAGCAGTTAGAGCAAGAGGCCCAACTTGCCCCTAGATCGGCTCTGCCCCATCCCACACAGGCAGCCAGCCCAGCAGCAGCCTGGCAGTCTCTGGCTCCCCCGAGCTCTCTGCCGGTGTAGGGGGCAGGAACAGACGTGTGCATATCGTTCTGCCTTGGCCTGGGAGTGTGTTCCAACTGCCTGGCCCCCAGGCTCAGGGGCAAGGGCCCGGAGAGAGCACCACCCCGAAGCGCTTTTCTCCCGGGCTTGGGAGCATTGTGCGTGCCTGGCGGGAACAGCGGGCGGGAGTGCTTGCAAACCGGCCTTTGGAGGCAGCCGGGGAGGTCTTCCAAGGGCCTGTAGAGAGCACCACCCCGAAGCGCTTTTCTCCCGCGCTTGGGAGCATTCTGCGCGGGTGGCGGGAACAGCAGGCAGGAGTGCTTGAAAACCGTCCTTTGGAGGCAGCCGGGGAGGTCTTCCAGGGCCCGGTGTGAGCACCACCCCAAAATGCTTTTCTCCCGGGCTTGGGAGCATTGTGCGCGGATGGCGGGAACAGCAGGAAGGAGTCCTTGCAAACCGGCCTTTGGAGGCAGCCGGGGAGGTCTTCCAAGGGCCTGTAGAGAGCACCACCCCGAAGCGCTTTTCTCCCGGGCTTGGGAGCATTTTGCGCGGGTGGCGGGAACAGCAGGCAGGAGTGCTTGAAAACCGTCCTTTGGAGGCAGCCGGGGAGGTCTTCCAGGGCCAGGTGTGAGCACCACCCCAAAATGCTTTTCTCCCGGGCTTGGGAGCATTGTGCGCGGATGGCGGGAACAGCGAGTGGGAGTGCTTCCAAACCGGCCTTTGGGGGCACCCCGGGAGGTCTTCCATGGGCACGGAGAGAACACCACCCCGAAGCGCTTTTCTCCGGGGTTTTGGAGGATTGTGCATGGCTGGCGGGAACAGCGAGTGGGAGTGCTTGCAAACCGGCCTTTGAGGGCAGCCAGGGAGGTCCTCCGTTGGCACGGAGAGAACACCACCCCGAAGCGCTTTTCTCCCGGTCTTGGGAGCATTGTGCGAGGCTGGCGGGAACAGCGGGCGGGAGTGCTTGCAAACCGGCCTTTGGAGGCAGCTTGGGAGGTCTTCCAAGGGCCCGGAGAGAGCACCATCCCGAAGCACTTTTCTCACGGAATTGGGAGCATTGTTCGCGGCTGTCGGGAACAGAGGACATGAGTGCTTGCAAACCGGCCTTTAGAGGCAGCCGGGGAGTCTTCCAAGGGCCCGAGAGAGACCACCCCAAAATGCTTTTCTCCCGGGCTTGGGAGCATTGTGTGCGGCTGGGGGGTCAGCGGGAGGGAGTTCTTGAAAACCAGCCTTTGGAGGCAGCCGGGGAGGTCTTCCAAGGGCCGGGAGAGAGCACCACCCCGAAGCGCTTTTCTCCCGGGCTTGGGAGCATTGTGCGCGGCTGGCGGGAACAGCGGGCATGAGTGCTTGCAAACCGGCCTTTGGAGACAAACGGGGAGGTCTTCCAAGGGCCGGGAGAGAGCACCACCCCGAAGCGCTTTTCTCCTAGGCTTGGGAGCATTGTGCGCGGCTGGCGGGAACAGCGGGCATGAGTGCTTGCAAACCGGCCTTTGGAGACAAACGGGGAGGTCTTCCAAGGGCCCGTAGAGAGCACCACCCCGAAGCGCTTTTCTCCCGTGATTGGGAGCATTGTGTGCGGCTGGCGGGACAGCGGGAGGGAGTACTTGAAATCCAGCCTTTGGAGGCAGCCGGGGAGGTCTTCCAAGTGCCGGGAGAGAGCACCACCCTGAAGGGCTTTTCTCCTGGGCTTGGAGCATTTGCACGGATGGCGGGAACAGCGAGTGGGAGTGCTTGCAAACCGGCATTTGGGGGCAGCCCGGGAGGTCTTTCTTGGGCCCAGAGAGAACACCACCCCGAAACGCTTTTCTCCCGGGCTTGGGAGCATTGTGCGCGGGTGGCGGGAACAGCAGGCAGAAGTGCTTGCAAACCGGCCTTGGAGGCAGCCGGGGAGGTCTTCCAAAGCCCGGAGTGAGCACCACCCCAAAATGCTTTTCTCCCGGGCTTGGGAGCATTGTGCGCAGCTGGCGTGAACAGCGGGATTGAGTGCTTGCAAACCAGCCTTTGGAGGCAGCCGGGGAGGTCTTCCAGCGGGAGAGTGCCAGTTGTTCTCAGAGGCCTCACAGGCCAGGGGCAGGACCCAGCAGGGCCCCTGCCCCTGGCCAGCCTTGCCCAGACCTTCCTGGCCTCCGGGGGTACTGCCCCACCAAGGGGCAGGTTGCGGGGCCTAGGTCCAGACATGCCCGGGCGCCTCCCCAGGCTCATCCCCGCTGGTGCCTTTCCCCTGGGCCTAGGCCTCGGTTGAGGCCTCCTTGGAGAGGAGGTTGCCGGCAGGGGCTGTCTGCACACTGCAAGGTGCTGGAGCTCAGAGGGCCTCGTCAGAGGGAAAGGACCAGCAAAGGGCTGGATGCCCAAGACCTCTTTGACCCAGCAGCCTCAGGGCAGCAGGGAGAGCAAGAGGCCCAACTTGCCCCTAGGTCGGCTCTACCCCGTCCCACACAGGCAGCCAGCCCAGCAGCAGCCTGGCAGTCTCTGGCTCCCCCGAACACTCTGCCGGTGTAGGGGGCAGGAACAGACGTGTGCATGTCGTTCTGCATTGACCTGGGAGTGTGTTCCCCCTGCCTGTCCCCCAGGCTCAGGGGCAAGGGCCCGGAGAGAGCACCACCCCGAAGCGCTTTTCTCCCGGGCTTGGGAGCATTGTGCGTGCCTGGCGGGAACAGCGGGCGGGAGTGCTTGCAAACCGGCCTTTGGAGGCAGCCGGGGAGGTCTTCCAGCGGGAGAGTGCCGGTTGTGCTCAGACGCCCCACAGGCCAGGGGCAGGACCCAGCAGTGTCCCTGCCCCTGGCAGCCTTGCCCAGACCCTCCTGGCCTCCGGGGGTACTGCCCCACCAAGGGGCAGGCTGCGGGGACTGGGTCCAGACATGGCCGGGCGCCTCCCCAGGCTCATCCCCGCTGGTGCCTTTCCCCTGGGCCTAGGCCTTGGTTGAGGCCTCCTTGGAGAGGAGGTTGCTGGCAGGGGCTGTCTCCACACTGCAAGGTGCTGGAGCTCAGAGGGCCTCGTCAGAGGGAAGGGACCAGCAAGGGACTGGATGCCCAAGACCTCTTTGGCCCAGCAGCCTCAGGGCAGCAGGGAGAGCAAGAGGCCCAACTTGCCCCTAGGTCGGCTCTGCCCCTTCCCACACAGGCGGCCAGCCCAGCAGCTGCCTGACAGACTCTGGCTCCCCCGAGCTCTCTGCCGGTGCATGGGGCAGGAACAGACGTGTGCATGTCGTTCTGCCTTGGCCTGGGATTGTGGACCCCCTGCCTAGCCCCCAGGCTCAGGGGAAAGGGCCCGGAGAGAGCACCACCCCGAGGCGATTTTCTCCCGGGCTTGGGAGCGTTGTGCGCCCTTGGTTGGAACAGTGGGCGGGAGTGCTTGCAAACCGGCCTTTGGAGGCAGCCGGGGAGGTCTTCCAGTGGGAGAGGGCCGGTTGTGCTCAGAGGCCCCACAGGCCAGGGGCAGGACCCAGCAGGTCCCCTGCCCCTGGCCAGCCTTTCCCAGACCTTCCTCGCCTCCAGGGGTACTGCCCCACCAATGGGCAGGCTGCGGGGACTGGGTCCATACATGCCCGGGCGCCTCCCCAGGCTCATCCCCGCTGGTGCCTTTCCCCTGTGCCTAGGCCTCGGTTGAGGCCTCCTTGGAGAGGAGTTTGCTGGCAGGGGCTGTCTCCACACTGCAAGGTGCTGGAGCTCAGAGGGCCTCGTCAGAGGGAAGGGACCAGCAAGTGGTTGGAGGCCCAAGACCTCTTTGGCCCAGTAGCCTCAGGGCAGCAGGGAGGTCAAGAGGCCCAACTTGCCCCTAGGTCGGCTCTGCCACTTCCCACACAGGCGGCCAGCCCAGCAGCTGCCTGACAGACTCTGGCTCCCCCGAGCTCTCTGCCGGTGCAGGGGGCAGATCAGACGTGTGCATGTGGTTCTGCCTTGGCCTGGGAGTGTGGACACCCTGCCTTGCCCCCAGGCTCAGGGGCAAGGGCCCAGAGAGAGCACCACCCTGAAGCGCTTTCCTCCCGGGCTTAGGAGCATTGTGCACGCCTGCTGGGAACAGAGGGCAGTAGCGCTTGCAAAACGGCCTTTGGAGGCAGCCGGGGAGGTCTTTCAGTGGGAGAGGGCCGGTTGTGCTCAGAGGCGCCACAGGCCAGGGGCAGGACCCAGCAGGGCCCCTGCCCCTGGCCAGCCTTGCCCAGACCTTCCTGGCCTCCGGGGGTACTGCCCCACCAAGGGGCAGGCTGCGGGAACTGGGTCCAGACATGCTCGGGCGCCTCCCCTGGCTCATCCCCGCTGGTGCCTTTCCCCTGGGCCTAGGCCTCGGTTGAGGCCTCCTTGGAGAGGAGGTTGCTGGCAGGGGCTGTCTCCACACTGCAAGGTGCTGGAGCTCAGAGGGCCTCGTCAGAGGGAAGGGACCAGCAAGGGACTGGATGCCCAAGACCTCTTTGGCCCAGCAGCCTCAGGGCAGCAGGGAGAGCAAGAGGCCCAACTTGCCCCTAGGTCGGCTCTGCCCCTTCCCACACAGGCGGCCAGCCCAGCAGCTGCCTGACAGACTCTGGCTCCCCCGAGCTCTCTGCCGGTGCATGGGGCAGGAACAGACGTGTGCATGTCGTTCTGCCTTGGCCTGGGATTGTGGACCCCCTGCCTTGCCCCCAGGCTCAGGGGAAAGGGCCCGGAGAGAGCACCACCCCGAGGCGATTTTCTCCCGGGCTTGGGAGCGTTGTGCGCCCTTGGTTGGAACAGTGGGCGGGAGTGCTTGCAAACCGGCCTTTGGAGGCAGCCGGGGAGGTCTTCCAGTGGGAGAGGGCCGGTTGTGCTCAGAGGCCCCACAGGCCAGGGGCAGGACCCAGCAGGTCCCCTGCCCCTGGCCAGCCTTTCCCAGACCTTCCTCGCCTCCAGGGGTACTGCCCCACCAAGGGGCAGGCTGCGGGGACTGGGTCCATACATGCCCGGGCGCCTCCCCAGGCTCATCCCCGCTGGTGCCTTTCCCCTGTGCCTAGGCCTCGGTTTAGGCCTCCTTGGAGAGGAGGTTGCTGGCAGGGGCTGTCTCCACACTGCAAGGTGCTGGAGCTCAGAGGGCCTCGTCAGAGGGAAGGGACCAGCAAGTGGTTGGAGGCCCAAGACCTCTTTGGCCCAGTAGCCTCAGGGCAGCAGGGAGGTCAAGAGGCCCAACTTGCCCCTAGGTCGGCTCTGCCACTTCCCACACAGGCGGCCAGCCCAGCAGCTGCCTGACAGACTCTGGCTCCCCCGAGCTCTCTGCCGGTGCAGGGGGCAGATCAGACGTGTGCATGTGGTTCTGCCTTGGCCTGGGAGTGTGGACACCCTGCCTTGCCCCCAGGCTCAGGGGCAAGGGCCCAGAGAGAGCACCACCCTGAAGCGCTTTCCTCCCGGGCTTAGGAGCATTGTGCACGCCTGCTGGGAACAGAGGGCAGTAGCGCTTGCAAAACGGCCTTTGGAGGCAGCCGGGGAGGTCTTTCAGTGGGAGAGGGCCGGTTGTGCTCAGAGGCGCCACAGGCCAGGGGCAGGACCCAGCAGGGCCCCTGCCCCTGGCCAGCCTTGCCCAGACCTTCCTGGCCTCCGGGGGTACTGCCCCACCAAGGGGCAGGCTGCGGGAACTGGGTCCAGACATGCTCGGGCGCCTCCCCTGGCTCATCCCCGCTGGTGCCTTTCCCCTGGGCCTAGGCCTCGGTTGAGGCCTCCTTGGAGAGGAGGTTGCTGGCAGGGGCTGTCTCCACACTGCAAGGTGCTGGAGCTCAGAGGGCCTCGTCAGAGTGAAGGGACCAGTGAGGGGCTGGATGCCCAAGACGTCTTTGGCCCAGCAGCCTCAGGGCAGCAGGGAGAGCAAGAGGCCCAACTTGCCCCTAGGTCGGCTCTGCCCCTTCCCACACAGGCGGCCAACCCAGCACCTGCCTGACAGACTCTGGCTCCCCCAAGCTCTCTGCCGGTGCAGGGGACAGGAACAGACGTGTGCATGTGTTTCTGCCTTGGCCTGGGAGTGTGTTCCCCCTGCCTTGCCCCCAGGCTCAGGGGCAAGGGCCCGGAGAGATCACCACTCCGAAGTGCTTTTCTCCCGGGCTTGGGAGCATTGTGCGAGCCTGACGTGAACAGCGGGCGGGAGTGTTTGCAAACAGGACTTTGGAGGCAGCCGGGGAGGTCTTCCAGTGGGAGAGGGCCGGTTGTGCTCAGAGGCCCCACAGGCCAGGGTCAGGACCCAGCAGGGCCCCTGCCCCCGGCCAGACTTGCCCAGACCTTCCTGGACTCCGGGGGTACTGCCCCACCAAGGGGCAGGCAGCGGAGACTGGGTCCAGACATGTCCGTGCGCCTCCCCAGGATCATCCCCGCTGGTGCCTTTCCCCTGGGTGTAGTCCTCAGTTGAGGCCTCTTTGGAGAGGAGGTTGCTGGCAGGGGCTGTCTCCACACTGCAAGGTGCTGGAGCTCAGAGGGCCTCGTCAGAGGGAAGGCACCAGCAAAGGGCTGGATGCCCAAGACCTCTTTGACCCAGCAGCCTCAGGGCAGCAGGGAGAGCAAGAGGCCCAACTTGCCCCTAGGTCGGCTCTGCCCCGTCCCACACAGGCAGCCAGCAGAGCAGCAGCCTGGCAGTCTCTGGCTCCCCCGAGCTCTCTGCCGGTGTAGGGGGCAGGAACAGACGTGTGCATGTCGTTCTCCCTTGGCCTGGGAGTGTGTTCCCCCTGCCTGGCCCCAGGCTCAGGGGCAAGGGCCCGGAGAGAGCACCACCCCGAAGCGCTTTTCTCCCGGGCTTGGGAGCATTGTGCGTGCCTGGGGGAACAGCGGGTGGGAGTGCTTGCAAACCGTCTTTTGGAGGCAGACGGGGAGGTCTTCCAGCGGGAGAGTGCCGGTTGTGCTCAGAGGCCCCACAGGCCAGGGGCAGGACCCAGCAGGGCCCCTGCCCCTGGCCAGCCTTGCCCAGACCTTCCTACCTCCGGGGTTACAGCCCCACAAAGGGGTAGGCTGCGGGGAATGGGTCCAGACATGCCCGGGCGCCTCCCCAGGCTCATCCCCGCTGGTGCCTTTCCCCTGGGCCTAGGCCTCGGTTGAGACCTCCTTGGAGAGGAGGTTGCTGGCAGGGATTGTCTCCACACTGCAAGGTGCTGGAGCTCAGAGGGCCTCGTCAGAGGGAAGGGACCAGCAACGGGATGGATGCCCAAGACCTCTTTGGCCCAGCAGCCTCAGGGCAGCAGGGAGAGGAAGAGGCCCAACTTGCCCCTAGGTCGGCTCTGCCCCTTCCCACACAGGCGGCCAGCCCAGCAGCTGCCTGACAGACTCTGGCTCCCCCGACCTCTCTGCCGGTGCAGGGGGCAGGAACAGACGTGTGCATGTGGTTCTGACTTGGCCTGGGAGTGTGGACACCGTGCCTTGACCCCAGGCTCAGGGGCAAGGGCCCGGAGAGAGCACCACCCTGAAGCGCTTTTCTCCCGGGCTTGGGAGCATTGTGCACGCCTGCTGGGAACAGTGGGCGGGAGCGCTTGCAAACCGGCCTTTGGAGGCAGCCGGGGAGGTCTTCCAGTGGGAGAGGGCCGGTTGTGCTCAGAGGCCCCACAGGCCAGGGGCAGGACGCAGCAGGGCCCCTGCCCCTGGCCAGCCTTGCCCAGACCTTCCTGGCCTCCGGGGGTACTGCCCCACCAAGGGGCAGGCTGCGGGGCCTGGGTCCAGACATGCTCGGGCGCCTCCCCTGGCTCATCCCCGCTGGTGCCTTTCCCCTGGGCCTAGGCCTCGGTTGAGGCCTCCTTGGAGAGGAGGTTGCTGGCAGGGGCTGTCTCCACACTGCAAGGTGCTGGAGCTCAGAGGGCCTCGTCAGAGGGAAGGGATCAGTAAGGGGCTGGATGCCCAAGACGTCTTTGGCCCAGCAGCCTCAGGGCAGCAGGGAGAGCAAGAGGCCCAACTTGCCCCTAGGGCGGCTCTGCCCCTTCCCACACAGGCGGCCAACCCAGCAGCTGCCTGCCAGACTCTGGCTCCCCCAAGCTCTCTGCCGGTGCAGGGGACAGGAACAGACGTGGGCATGTGGTTCTGCCTTGGCCAGGGAGTGTGTTCCCCGTGCCTTGCCCCCAGGCTCAGGGGCAAGGGCCCGGAGAGAGAACCACCCCAATGCGCTTTTCTCCCGGGCTTGGGAGCATTGTGCGAGCCTGGCGTGAACAGCGGGCGGGAGTGTTTGCAAACAGGACTTTGGAGGCAGCCGGGGAGGTCTTCCAGTGGGAGAGGGCCGGTTGTGCTCAGAGGCCCCACAGGCCAGGGGCAGGACCCAGCAGGGCCCCTGACCCTGGCCAGCCTTGCCCAGACCTTCCTGGCCTCCGGGGGTACTGCCCCACCAAGGGGCAGGCTGCGGGGACTGGGTCCAGACATGCCCGGGCGCCTCCCCAGGCTCATCCCCGCTGGTGCCTTTCCCCTGGGCCTAGGCCTCGGTTGAGGCCTCCTTGGAGAGGAGGTTGCTGGCAGGGGCTGTCTCCACACTGCAAGGTGCTGGAGCTCAGAGGGCCTCGTCAGAGGGAAGGGACCAGCAAGGGGCTGGATGCCCAAGACCTCTTTGGCCCAGCAGCCTCAGGGCAGCAGTGAGAGCAAGAGGCCCAACTTGCCCCTAGGTCGGCTCTGCCACTTCCCACACAGGCGGCCAGCCCAGCAGCTGCCTGACAGACTCTGGCTCGCCCGAGCTCTCTGCCGGTGCAGGGGGCAGGTCAGACGTGTGCATGTGGATCTGCCTTGGCCTGGGAGTGTGGACACCCTGCCTTGCCCCCAGGCTCAGGGGCAAGGGCCCAGAGAGAGCACCACCCTGAATCGCTTTTCTTCCGGGCTTAGGAGCATTGTGCCCGCCTGCTGGTAACAGTGGCCGGGAGCGCTTGCAAACTGGCCTTTGGAGGTAGCCGGGGAGGTCTTCCAGTGGGAGAGGGCCGGTTGTGCTCAGAGGCCCCACAGGCCAGGGGCAGGACCCAGCAGGGCCCCTGCCCCTGGCCAGCCTTACCCAGACCTTCCTGGCCTCCGGGGGTACTGCCCCACCAAGGGGCAGGCTGCGGGGACTGGGTCCAGACATGCTCGGGCGCCTCCCCTGGCTCATCCCCGCTGGTGCCTTTCCCCTGGGCCTAGGCCTCGGTTGAGGCCTCCTTGGAGAGGAGGTTGCTGGCAGGGGCTGTCTCCACACTGCAAGGTGCTGGAGCTCAGAGGGCCTCGTCAGAGGGAAGGGACCAGTAAGGGGCTGGATGCCCAAGACGTCTTTGGCCCAGCAGCCTCAGGGCAGCAGGGAGAGCAAGAGGCCCAACTTGCCCCTAGGGCGGCTCTGCCCCTTTCCACACAGGCGGCCAACCCAGCAGCTGCCTGACAGACTCTGGCTCCCCCAAGCTCTCTGCCGGTGCAGGGGACAGGAACAGACGTGGGCATGTGGTTCTGCCTTGGCCTGGGTGTGTGTTCCCCCTGCCTTGCCCCCAGGCTCAGGGGCAAGGGCCCGGAGAGAGCACCACACCGAAGCGCTTTTCTCCTGGCCTTGGGAGCGTTGTGCGTGCCTGCCGGGAACAGCGGGCGGGAGTGTTGGCAAACCCGCCTTTGGAGGCAGCCGGGGAGGTCTTCCAGTGGGAGAGGGCCGGTTGTGCTCAGAGGCCCCACAGGCCAGGAGCAGGACCCAGCAGGGACCCTGCCCCTGGCCAGCCTTGCCCAGACCTTCCTGGCCTCCGGGGGTACTGCCCCACCAAGGGGCAGGCTGCGGGGACTGGGTCCTGATATGCCCGTGCGCCTCCACTGGCTCATCCCCGCTGGTGCCTTTCCCCTGGGCCTAGGCCTCGGTTGAGGCCTCCTTGGAGAGGAGGTTGCTGGCAGGGGCTGTCTCCACACTGCAAGGTGCTGGAGCTCAGAGGGCCTCGTCAGAGGGAAGGGACCAGCAAGGGGCTGGATGCCCAAGACCTCTTTGGCCCAGCAGCCTCAGGGCAGCAGGGAGAGCAAGAGGCACAACTTGCCCCTAGGTCGGCTCTGCCCCTTCCCACACAGGCGGCCAGCCCAGCAGCTGCCTGACAGACTCTGGCTCCCCCCAGCTCTCTGCCGGTGGAGGGGGCAGGAACAGACGTGTGCATGTTGTTGTGCCTTGGCCTGGGACTGTGGATCCCCTGCCTGGCCCCCAGGCTCAGGGGCAAGGGCCCGGAGAGACCACCACCCCGAAGCGCTTTTCTCCCGGGCTTGGGAGCATTGTGCGCGCCTGGCGGGAACAGTGGGCGGGAGTGCTTGCAAACCGGCCTTTGGAGGCAGCCGGGGAGGTCTTCCAGTGGGAGAGGGCCGGTTGTGCTCAGAGGCCCCACAGGCCAGGGGCAGGACCCAGCAGGGCCCCTGCTCCTGGCCAGCCTTGCCCAGACCTTCCTGGCCTCCGGGGGTACTGCCCCACCAAGGGGCAGGCTGCGGGGACAGGGTCCAGACATGCCCGGGCGCCTCCCCTGGCTCAACCCCGCTGGTGCCTTTCCCCTGGGCCTAGGCCTCGGTTGAGGCCTCCTTGGAGAGGAGATTGCTGGCAGGGGTTGTCTCCACACTGCAAGGTGCTGGAGCTCAGAGGGCCTCGTCAGAGGGAAGGGACCAGTAAGGGGCTGGATGCCCAAGACGTCTTTGGCCCTGCAGCCTCAGGGCAGCAGGGAGAGCAAGAGGCCCAACTTGCCCCTAGGTCGGCTCTGCCCCTTCCCACACAGGCGGCCAGCCCAGCACCTGCCTGAGAGACTCTGGCTCCCCCGAGCTCTCTGCCGGTGCAGGGGACAGGACCAGACGTGTGCATGTTTTTCTGCCTTGGTCTGGGAGTGTGTTCCCCTTGCCTTGCCCACAGGCTCAGGGGCAAGGGCCCGGAGAGAGCACCACCCCGAAGCGCTTTTCTCCCGGGCTTGGGAGCATTGTGCGTGCCTGGCGGGAAGAGCGGGCAGGAGTGTTGGCAAACTGGCCTTTGGAGGCAGCCGGGGAGGTCTTCCAGTGGGAGAGGGCCGGTTGTGCTCAGAGGCCCCACAGGCCATGGGGAGGACCCAGCAGGGCCCCTGCCCCTGGCCAGCCTTGCCCAGATCTTCCTGGCCTCCGGGGGTACTGCCCCACCAAGGGGCAGGCTGCGGGGACTGGGTCCAGACATACCCGGGCGCCTCCCCAGGCTCATCCCCGCTGGTGCCTTTCCCCTGGGCCTAGGCCTCGGTTGAGGCCTCCTTGGAGAGGATGTTGCTGGCAGGGGCTGTCTCCACACTGCAAGGTGCTGGAGCTCAGAGGGCCTCGTCAGAGGGAAGGGACCAGCAAGGGGCTGGATGCCCAAGAACTCTTTGGCCCAGCAGCCTCAGTGCAGCAGGGAGAGGAAGAGGCCCAACTTGCCCCTAGGTCGGCTCTGCCCCTTCCCACACAGGCGGCCAGCCCAGCAGCTGCCTGACAGACTCTGGCTCCCCCGAGCTCTCTGCCGGTGCAGGGGTCAGGAACAGACGTGTGCATGTGGTTCTGCCTTGGTCTGGGAGTGTGGACCAACTGCCTGGCCCCCAGGCTCAGGGGCAAGGGCCCGAGGAGAGCACCACCCCGAAGCGCTTTTCTCCCGGGCTTGGGAGCATTGTGCGTGCCTGGCGGGAACAGCGGGCGGGAGTGTTGGCAAACTGGCCTTTGGAGGCAGCCGGGGAGTTCTTCCAGTGGGAGAGGGCCGGTTGTGCTCAGATGCCCCACAGGCCAGGGGCAGGACCCAGCAGGGCCCCTGCCCCTGGCCAGCCTTGCCCAGACCTTCCTGGCCTCCGGGGGTACTGCCCCACCAAGGGGCAGGCTGCGGGGACTGGGTCCAGACATGCCCGGGCGCCTCCCCAGGCTCATCCCCGCTGGTGCCTTTCCCCTGGGCCTAGGCCTCGGTTGAGGCCTCCTTGGAGAGGAGGTTGCTGGCAGGGGCTGTCTCCACACTGCAAGGTGCTGGAGCTCAGAGGGCCTCGTCAGAGGGAAGGGACCAGCAAGGGGCTGGATGCCCAAGACCTCTTTGGCCCAGCAGCCTCAGGGCAGCAGGGAGACCAAGAGGCCCAACTTGCCCCTAGGTCGGCTCTGCCACTTCCCACACAGGCGGCCAGCCCAGCAGCTGCCTGACAGACTCTGGCTCCCCCGAGCTCTCTGCCGGTGCAGGGGGCAGATCAGACGTGTGCATGTGGTTCTGCCTTGGCCTGGGAGTGTGGACACCCTGCATTGCCCCCAGGCTCAGGGGCAAGGGCCCAGAGAGAGCACCACCCTGAAGCGCTTTTCTTCCGGGCTTAGTAGCATTGTGCCCGCCTGCTGGTAACAGTGGCCGGGAGCGCTTGCAAACCGGCCTTTGGAGGCAGCCGGGGAGGTCTTCCAGTGGGAGAGGGCCGGTTGTGCTCAGAGGCCCCACAGGCCAGGGGCAGGACCCAGCAGGGCCCCTGCCCCTGGCCAGCCTTACCCAGAACTTCCTGGCCTCCGGGGGTACTGCCCCACCAAGGGGCAGGCTGCGGGGACTGGGTCCAGACATGCTCGGGCGCCTCCCCTGGCTCATCCCCGCTGGTGCCTTTCCCCTGGGCCTAGGCCTCGGTTGAGGCCTCCTTGGAGAGGAGGTTGCTGGCAGGGGCTGTCTCCACACTGCAAGGTGCTGGAGCTCAGAGGGCCTCGTCAGAGGGAAGGGACCAGTAAGGGGCTGGATGCCCAAGACGTCTTTGGACCAGCAGCCTCAGGGCAGCAGGGAGAGCAAGAGGCCCAACTTGCCGCTAGGGCGGCTCTGCCCCTTCCCACACAGGCGGCCAACCCAGCAGCTGCCTGACAGACTCTGGCTCCCCCAAGCTCTCTGCCGGTGCAGGGGACAGGAACAGACGTGGGCATGTGGTTCTGCCTTGGCCTGGGAGTGTGTTCCCCATGCCTTGCCCCCAGGCTCAGGGGCAAGGGCCCGGAGAGAGCACCACCCCGAAGCGCTTTTCTCCCGGGCTTGGGAGCATTGTGCAAGTCTGGCGTGAACAGCGGTGGGAGTGTTGGCAAACAGGACTTTGGAGGCAGCCGGGGAGGTCTTCCAGTTGGAGAGGGCCGGTTGTGCTCAGAGGCCCCACAGGCCAGGGGCAGAACCCAGCAGGTCCCCTGCCCCTGCCCAGCCTTTCCCAGACCTTCCTGGCCTCCGGGGGTACTGCCCCACCAAGGGGCAGGCTGCGGGGACTGGGTCCAGACATGCCCGGGCGCCTCCCCAGGCTCATCCCCGCTGGTGCCTTTCCCCTGGTCATAGGTCTCGGTTGAGTCCTCCTTGGAGAGGAGGTTGCTGGCAGGGGCTGTCTCCACACTGCAAGGTGCTGGAGCTCAGAGGGCCTCGTCAGAGGGAAGGGACAAGCAAAGGGCTGGATACCCAAGACCTCTTTGGCCCAGCAGCCTCAGGGCAGCAGGGAGAGCAAGAGGCCCAACTTGCCCCTAGGTCGGCTCTGCCCCTTCCCACAAAGGCGGCCAGCCCAGCAGCTGCCTGACAGACTCTGGCTCCCCCGAGCTCTCTGCCGGTGCAGGGGTCAGGAACAGACGTGTGCATGTGGTTCTGCCTTGGCCTGGGAGTGTGGACCCCCTGCCTGGCCCCCAGGCTCAGGGGCAAGGGCCCGGAGAGAGCACCACCCCGAAGCGCTTTTCTCCCGGGCTTGGGAGCATTGTGCGTGCCTGGCGGGAACAGCGGGTGGGAGTGCTTGCAAACCGGCCTTTGGAGGCAGCCAGGGAGGTCTTCCAGCGGGAGAGTGCCGGTTGTGCTCAGACGCCCCAGAGGCCAGGGGCAGGACGAAGCAGTGTCCCTGCCCCTGGCAGCCTTGCCCAGACCTTCCTGGCCTCCGGGGTTACTACCCCACCAAGGGGCAGGCTGCGGGGACTGGGTCCACACATGCCCGGGCGCCTCCCCAGGCTCATCCCCGCTGGTGCCTTTCCCCTGGGCCTAGGCCTCGGTTGAGGCCTCCTTGGAGAGGAGGTTGCTGGCAGGGGCTGTCTCCACACTGCAAGGTGCTGGAGCTCAGAGGGCCTCGGCAGCGGGAAGGGACCAGCAAGGGGCTGGATACCCAAGACCTCTTTGGCCCAGCAGCCTCAGGGCAGCAGGGAGAGGAAGAGGCCCAACTTCCCCTAGGTCGGCTCTGCCCCTTCCCACACAGGCAGCCAACCCAGCAGCTGCCTGACAGACTGTGGCTCCCCCGAGCGCTCTGCCGGTGCAGGGGTCAGGAACAGACGTGTGCATGTGGTTCTGCCTTGGTCTGGGAGTGTGGACACACTGCCTGGACCCCAGGCTCAGGGGCAAGGGCCCGGAGAGAGCAACACCCCGAAGCGCTTTTCTCCCGGGCTTGGGAGCATTGTGCGTGCCTGGCGGGAACAGCGGGCGGGAGTGTTGGCAAACCGGCCTTTGGAGGCAGCCGGGGAGGTCTTCCAGTGGGAGAGGGCCGGTTGTGCTCAGAGGCCCCACAGGCCAGGGGCAGGACCCAGCAGGGACCCTGCCCCTGGCCAGCCTTGCCCAGACCTTCCTGGCCTCCGGGGGTACTGCCCCACCAAGGGGCAGGCTGCGGGGACTGGGTCCAGACATGCCCGTGCGCCTCCACTGGCTCATCCCCGCTGGTGCCTTTCCCCTGGGCCTAGGCCTCGGTTGAGGCCTCCTTGGAGAGGAGGTTGCTGGCAGGGGCTGTCTCCACACTGCAAGGTGCTGGAGCTCAGAGGGCCTCGTCAGAGGGAAGGGACCAGCAAGGGGCTGGATGCCCAAGACCTCTTTGGCCCAGCAGCCTCAGGGCAGCAGGGAGAGCAAGAGGCCCAACTTGCCCCTAGGTCGGCTCTGCCCCTTCCCACACAGGCGGCCAGCCCAGCAGCTGCCTGACAGACTCTGGCTCCCCCCAGCTCTCTGCCGGTAGAGGGGGCAGGAACAGACGTGTGCATGTGGTTCTGCCTTGGCCTGGGACTGTGGATCCCCTGCCTGGCCCCCAGGCTCAGGGGCAGGGGCCCGGAGAGACCACCACCCCGAAGCGCTTTTCTCCTGGGCTTGGGAGCATTGTGCGTGCCTGGCGGGAACAGCGGGCAGGAGTGTTGGCAAACTGGCCTTTGGAGGCAGCCGGGGAGGTCTTCCAGCGGGAGAGGGCCGGTTGTGCTCAGAGGCCCTACAGGCCAGGGGCAGGACCCAGCAGGGCCCCTGCCCCTGGCCAGCCTTGCCCAGACCTTCCTGGCCTCCGGGGGTACTGCCCCAACAAGGGGCAGGCTGCGGGGACTGGGTCCAGACATGCCCGGGCGCCTCCCCAGGCTCATCCCCGCTGGTGCCTTTCCCCTGGGCCTAGGCCTCGGTTGAGGCCTCCTTGGAGAGGAGGTTGCTGGCAGGGGCTGTCTCCACACTGCAAGGTGCTGGAGCTCAGAGGGCCTCGTCAGAGGGAAGGGACCAGCAAGGGGCTGGATGCCCAAGACCTCTTTGGCCCAGCAGCCTCAGGGCAGCAGGGAGAGCAAGAGGCCCAACTTGCCCCTAGGTCGGCTCTGCCCCTTCCCACACAGGCGGCCAGCCCAGCAGCTGCCTGACAGACTCTGGCTCCCCCGAGCTCTCTGCCGGTGCAGGGGCAAGATCAGTCGTGTGCATGTGGTTCTGCCTTGGCCTGGGAGTGTGGACACCCTGCCTTGCCCCCAGGCTCAGGGGCAAGGGCCCGGAGAGAGCACCACCCCGAAGCGCTTTTCTCCCGGGCTTAGGAGCATTGTGCACGCCTGCTGGGAACAGTGGGCGGGAGCGCTTGCAAACCGGCCTTTGGAGGCAGCCGGGGAGGTCTTCCAGTGGGAGAGGGCCGGTTGTGCTCAGAGGCCCCACAGGCCAAGGACAGGACGCAGCAGGGCCCCTGCCCCTGGCCAGCCTTGCCCAGACCTTCCTGGCCTCCGGGGGTACTGCCCCACCAAGGGGCAGGCTGCGGGGACTGGGTCCAGACATGCTCGGGCGCCTCCCCTGGCTCATCCCCGCTGGTGCCTTTCCCCTGGGCCTAGGCCTCGGTTGAGGCCTCCTTGGAGAGGAGGTTGCTGGCAGGGGCTGTCTCCACACTGCAAGGTGCTGCAGCTCAGACAGCCTCGTCAGAGAGAAGGGACCAGTAAAGGGCTGGATGCCCAAGACATCTTTGGCCCAGCAGCCTCAGGGCAGCAGGGAGAGCAAGACGCCCAACTTGCCCCTAGGGCGGCTCTGCCCCTTCCCACACAGGCGGCCAACCCAGCAGCTGCCTGACAGACTCTGGCTCCCCCAAGCTCTCTGCCGGTGCAGGGGACAGGAACAGATGTGGGCATGTGGTTCTGCCTTGGCCTGGGGGTGTGTTCTCCCTGCCTTGCCCCCAGGCTCATGGGCAAGGGCTCGGAGAGAGCACCACACCGAAGCGCTTTTCTCCCCGGCTTGGGAGCTTTGTGCATTCCTGACGTGAACAGCGGGCGGGAGTGTTGCAAACAGGACTTTGGAGGCAGCCGGGGAGGTCTTCCAGTGGGAGAGGGCCGGTTGTGCTCAGAGGCCCCACAGGCCAGGGTCAGGACCCAGCAGGGCCCCTGCCCCTGGCCAGACTTGCCCAGACCTTCCTGGCCTCCGGGGGTACTGCCCCACCAAGGGGCAGGCTGAGGAGACTGGGTCCAGACATGTCTGTGCGCCTCCCCAGGATCATCCCCGCTGGTGCCTTTCCCCTGGTTGTAGGCCTCGGTTGAGGACTCTTTGGAGAGGAGGTTGCTGACAGGGGCTGTCTCCACACTGCAAGGTGCTGGAGCTCAGAGGGCCTCGTCAGAGGGAAGGCACCAGCAAAGCGCTGGATGCCCAAGACCTCTTTGACCCAGCAGCCTCAGGGCAGCAGGGAGAGCAAGAGGCCCAACATGCCCCTAGGTCGGCTCTGCCCCGTACCACACAGGCAGCCAGCCCAGCAGCAGCCTGGCAGTCTCTGGCTCCCCCGAGCTCTCTGCCGGTGTAGGGGGCAGGAACACACGTGTGCATGTGGTTCTGCCTTGGTCTGGGAGTGTGGACCCACTGCCTGGCCCCCAGGTTCAGGGGCAAGGGCCCGGAGAGAGCAACACCCCGAAGCGCTTTTCTCCCGGGCTTGGGAGCATTGTGCGTGCTTTGTGGGAACAGTGGGCGGGAGTGCTTGCAAACCGGCCTTTGGAGGCAGCCGGGGAGGTCTTCCATTGGGAGAGGGCCGGTTGTGCTCAGAGGCCCCACAGGCCAGGGGCAGGACCCAGCAGGTCCCCTGCCCCTGGCCAGCCTTTCCCAGACCTTCCTGGCCTCAGGGGTACTGCCCCACCAAGGGGCAGGCTGCGGGGACTGGGTCCAGACATGCCCGGGCGCTTCCCCAGGCTCATCCCCACTGGTGCCTTTCCCCTGGGCCTAGGCCTCGGTTTAGGCTTCTTGGAGAGGAGGTTGCTGGCATGGGCTGTCTCCACACTGCAAGGTGCTGGAGCTCAGAGGGCCTCGTCAGAGGGAAGGGACCAGCAAGGGGCTGGACGCCCAAGACCTCTTTGGCCCAGCAGCCTCAGGGCAGCAGGGAGAGCAAGAGGCACAACTTGCCCCGAGGTCGGCTCTGCCCCTTCCCACACAGGCGGCTAGCCCAGCAGCTGCCTGACATACTCTGGCTCCCCCGAGCTCTTTGCCGGTGCAGGGGGCAGATCAGAGGTGTGCATGTGGTTCTGACTTGGCCTGGGATTGTGGACACCGTGCCTTGCCCCCAGGCTCAGGAGCAAGGGCCCGGAGAGAGCACCACCCCGAAGCGCTTTTCTCCCGGGCTTGGGAGCCTTGTACACGCCTGCTGGGAACAGTGGGCGGGAGCGCTTGCAAACCGGCCTTTGGAGGCAGCCGGGGAGGTCTTCCAGTGGGAGAGGGCCGGCTGTGCTCAGAGGCCCCACAGGCCAGGGGAAGGGCCCAGCAGGGCCCCTGCCCCTGGCCAGCCTTGCCCAGACCTTCCTGCCTCCGGGGTTACAGCCCCACCAAGGGGCAGGCTGCGGGGACTGGGTCCAGACATGCCCGGGCGCCTCCCCAGGCTCATCCCTGCTGGTGCCTTTCCCCTGGGCCTAGGCCTCGGTTGAGGCCTCTTTGGAGAGGAGGTTGCTGGCAGGGGCTGTCTCCACACTGCAAGGTGCTGGAGCTCAGAGGGCCTCGTCAGAGGGAAGGGACCAGCCAAGGGCTGGATGCCCAAGACCTCTTTGACCCAGCAGCCTCAGGCCAGCAGTTAGAGCAAGAGGCCCAACTTGCCCCTAGGTCGGCTCTGCCCCGTCCCACACAGGCAGCCAGCCCAGCAGCAGCCTGGCAGTCTCTGGCTCCCCGGAACTCTCTGCCGGTGTAGGGGGCAGGAACAGACGTGTGCATGTCGTTCTGCCTTGGCCTGGGAGTGTGTTCCGACTGCCTGGCCCCCAGGCTCAGGGGCAAGGGCCCGGAGAGAGCACCACCCCGAAGCGCTTTTCTCCCGGGCTTGGGAGCATTGTGCGTGCCTGGCGGGAACAGCGGGCGGGAGTGCTTGCAAACCGGCCTTTGGAGGCAGACGGGGAGGTCTTCCAGCGGGAGAGTGCCGGTTGTGCTCAGACGCCCCACAGGCCAGAGGCACGACCCAGCAGGGCCCCTGCCCCTCGCAGCCTTGCCCAGACCTTCCTGGCCTCGGGGGGTATTGCCCCACCAAGGGGCAGGCTGCGGGGACTGGGTCCAGACATGCCCGTGCGCCTCCACTGGCTCATCCCCGCTGGTGCCTTTCCCCTGGGCCTAGGCCTCGGTTGAGGCCTCCTTGGATAGGAGGTTGCTGGCAGGGGCTGTCTCCACACTGCAAGGTGCTGGAGCTCAGAGGGCCTCGTCAGAGGGAAGGGACCAGTAAGGGGCTGGATGCCCTAGACGACTTTGGCCCAGCAGCCTCAGGGCAGCAGGGAGAGGAAGAGGCCCAACTTGCCCCTAGGTCGGCTCTGCCCCTTCCCACACAGGCGGCCAGCCCAGCAGCTGCCTGAGAGACTCTGGCTCCCCCGAGCTCTCTGCCGGTGCAGGGGGCAGGAACAGACGTGTGCATGTGGTTCTGCCTTGGTCTGGGAGTGTGGAACCACTGCCTGGCCCCCACACTCAGGGGCAAGGGCCCGGAGAGAGCAACACACCGAACCACTTTTCTCCCGGGCTTGGGAGAATTGTGCGTGCCTGGCGAGAACAGCGGGCGGGAGTGTTGGCAAACCGGCCTTTGGAGGCAGCCGGGGAGGTCTTCCAGTGGGAGAGGGCCGGTTGTGCTCAGAGGCCCCACAGGCCAGGGGCAGGACCCAGCAGGGCCCCTGCCCCTGGCCAGCCTTGCCCAGACCTTCCTGGCCTCCGGGGGTACTGCCCCACCAAGGGGCAGGCTGCGGGGACTGGGTCCAGTCATGCCCGGGCGCCTCCCCAGGCTCATCCCCGCTGGTGCCTTTCCCCTGGGCCTAGGCCTCGGTTGAGGCCTCCTTGGAGAGGAGGTTGCTGGCAGGGGCTGTCTCCACACTGCAAGGTGCTGGAGCTCAGAGGGCCTCGTCAGAGGGAAGGGACCAGGAAGGGGCTGGATGGCCAAGACCTCTTTGGCCCAGCAGCCTCATGGCAGCAGGGAGAGCAAGAGGCCCATCTTGCCCCTAGGTCGGCTCTGCCCCTTCCCACACAGGCGGCCAGCCCAGCAGCTGCCTGACAGAATCTGGCTCCCCCGAGCTCTCTGCCGGTGCAGGGGGCAGATCAGACGTGTGCATGTGGTTCTGCCTTGGCCTGGGAGTGTGGACACCCTGCCTTGCCCCCAGGCTCAGGGGCAAGGGCCCAGAGAGAGCACCACCCTGAAGCGCTTTTCTCCCGGGCTTGGGAGCATTGTGCACGCCTGCTGGGAACAGTGGGCGGGAGCGCTTGCAAACCGGCCTTTGGAGGCAGCCGGGGAGGTCTTCCAGTGGGAGAGGGCCGGTTGGGCTCAGAGGCCCCACAGGCCAGGGGCAGGACCCAGCAGGGCCCCTGACCCTGGCCAGCCTTGCCCAGACCTTCCTGGCCTCCGGGGGTACTGCCCCACCAAGGGGCAGGCTGCGGGGACTGGGTCCAGACATGCTCGGGCGCCTCCCCTGGCTCATCACCGCTGGTGCCTTTCCCCTGGGCCTAGGCCTCGGTTGAGGCCTCCTTGGAGAGGAGGTTGCTGGCAGGGGCTGTCTCCACAGTGCAAGGTGCTGGAGCTCAGAGGGCCTCGTCAGAGGGAAGAGACCAGTAAGGGGCTGGATGCCCAAGACGTCTTTGGCCCAGCAGCCTCAGGGCAGCAGGGAGAGCAAGAGGCCCAACTTGCCCCTAGGTCGGCTCTGCCCCATCCCAGACAGGCAGCCAGCCCAGCAGCAGCCTGGCAGTCTCTGGCTCCCCCGAGCTCTCTGCCGGTGTAGGGGGCAGGAACAGACGTGTGCATGTCGTTCTGCCTTGGCCTGGGAGTGTGTTCCCCCTGCCTGGCCCCCAGGCTCAGGGGCAAGGGCCCGGAGAGATCACCACCCCGAAGCGCTTTTCTCCCGGGCTTGGTTGCATTGTGCGTGCCTGGCGGGAACAGCGGGCGGGAGTGCTTGCAAACCGGCCTTTGGAGGCAGCCAGGGAGGTCTTCCAGCGGGAGAGTGCCGGTTGTGCTCAGACGCCCCAGAGGCCAGGGGCAGGACCCAGCAGTGTCCCTGCCCCTGGCAGCCTTGCCCAGACCCTCCTGGCCTCCGGGGTTACTACCCCACCAAGGGGCAGGCTGCGGGGACTGGGTCCACACATGCCCGGGCGCCTCCCCAGGCTCATCCCCGCTGGTGCCTTTCCCCTGGGCCTAGGCCTCGGTTGAGGCCTCCTTGGAGAGGAGGTTGCTGGCAGGGGCTGTCTCCACACTGCAAGGTGCTGGAGCTCAGAGGGCCTCGGCAGCGGGAAGGGACCAGCAAGGGGCTGGATACCCAAGACCTCTTTGGCCCAGCAGCCTCAGGGCAGCAGGGAGAGGAAGAGGCCCAACTTCCCCTAGGTCGGCTCTGCCCCTTCCCACACAGGCAGCCAACCCAGCAGCTGCCTGACAGACTGTGGCTCCCCCGAGCGCTCTGCCGGTGCAGGGGTCAGGAACAGACGTGTGCATGTGGTTCTGCCTTGGTCTGGGAGTGTGGACACACTGCCTGGACCCCAGGCTCAGGGGCAAGGGCCCGGAGAGAGCAACACCCCGAAGCGCTTTTCTCCCGGGCTTGGGAGCATTGTGCGTGCCTGGCGGGAACAGCGGGCGGGAGTGTTGGCAAACCGGCCTTTGGAGGCAGCCGGGGAGGTCTTCCAGTGGGAGAGGGCCGGTTGTGCTCAGAGGCCCCACAGGCCAGGGGCAGGACCCAGCAGGGCCCCTGCCCTGGCCAGCCTTGCCCAGACCTTCCTGGCCTCCGGGGGTAATGCCCCACCAAGGGGCAGGCTGCGGGGACTGGGTCCAGACATGCCCGTGCGCCTCCACTGGCTCATCCCCGCTGGTGCCTTTTCCCTGGGCCTAGGCCTCGGTTGAGGCCTCCTTGGAGAGGAGGTTGCTGGCAGGGGCTGTCTCCACACTGCAAGGTGCTGGAGCTCAGAGGGCCTCGTCAGAGGGAAGGGACCAGCAAGGGGCTGGATGCCCAAGACCTCTTTGGCCCAGCAGCCTCAGGGCAGCAGGGAGAGCAAGAGGCCC
Organism: Dama dama; assembly: GCF_033118175.1. NCBI lineage: Eukaryota > Metazoa > Chordata > Mammalia > Artiodactyla > Cervidae > Dama > Dama dama. The sequence continues at coordinate 369,507 of NW_026870997.1, read as the reverse complement.
AACTTGCCCCTAGGTCGGCTCTGCCCCTTCCCACACAGGCGGCCAGCCCAGCAGCTGCCTGACAGACTCTGGCTCCCCCCAGCTCTCTGCCGGTAGAGGGGGCAGGAACAGACGTGTGCATGTGGTTCTGCCTTGGCCTGGGACTGTGGATCCCCTGCCTGGCCCCCAGGCTCAGGGGCAGGGGCCCGGAGAGACCACCACCCCGAAGCGCTTTTCTCCTGGGCTTGGGAGCATTGTGCGTGCCTGGCAGGAACAGCGGGCAGGAGTGTTGGCAAACTGGCCTTTGGAGGCAGCCGGGGAGGTCTTCCAGCGGGAGAGGGCCGGTTGTGCTCAGAGGCCCTACAGGCCAGGGGCAGGACCCAGCAGGGCCCCTGCCCCTGGCCAGCCTTGCCCAGACCTTCCTGACCTCCGGGGGTACTGCCCCACCAAGGGGCAGGCTGCGGGGACTGGGTCCAGACATGCCCGGGCGCCTCCCCAGGCTCATCCCCGCTGGTGCCTTTCCCCTGGGCCTAGGCCTCGGTTGAGGCCTCCTTGGAAAGGAGGTTGCTGGCAGGGGCTGTCTCCACACTGCAAGGTGCTGGAGCTCAGAGGGCCTCGTCAGAGGGAAGGGACCAGCAAGGGGCTGGATGCCCAAGACCTCTTTGGCCCAGCAGCCTCAGGGCAGCAGGGAGAGCAAGAGGCCCAACTTGCCCCTAGGTCGGCTCTGCCCCTTCCCACACAGGCGGCCAGCCCAGCAGCTGCCTGACAGACTCTGGCTCCCCCGAACTCTCTGCTGGTGCAGGGGGCAGATCAGTCGTGTGCATGTGGTTCTGCCTTGGCCTGGGAGTGTGGACCCCCTGCCTGGCCCCCAGGCTCAGGGGCAAGGGCCCGGAGAGAGCACCACCCCAAAGCGCTTTTCTCCCGGGCTTAGGAGCATTGTGCACGCCTGCTGGGAACAGTGGGCGGGAATGCTTGCAAACCGGCCTTTGGAGGCAGCCGGGGAGGTCTTCCAGTGGGAGAGGGCCGGTTGTGCTCAGAGGCCCCACAGCCCAAGGGCAGGACGCAGCAGGGCCCCTGCCCCTGGCCAGCCTTGCCCAGACCTTCCTGGCCTCCGGGGGTACTGCCCCACCAAGGGGCAGGCTGCGGGAACTGGGTCCAGACATGCTCGGGCGCCTCCCCTGGCTCATCCCCGCTGGTGCCTTTCCCCTGGGCCTAGGCCTCGGTTGAGGCCTCCTTGGAGAGGAGGTTGCTGGCAGGGGCTGTCTCCACACTGCAAGGTGCTGCAGCTCAGACAGCCTCGTCAGAGAGAAGGGACCAGTAAAGGGCTGGATGCCCAAGACATCTTTGGCCCAGCAGCCTCAGGGCAGCAGGGAGAGCAAGACGCCCAACTTGCCCCTAGGGCGGCTCTGCCCCTTCCCACACAGGCGGCCAACCCAGCAGCTGCCTGACAGACTCTGGCTCCCCCAAGCTCTCTGCCGGTGCAGGGGACAGGAACAGATGTGGGCATGTGGTTCTGCCTTGGCCTGGGAGTGTGTTCTCCCTGCCTTGCCCCCAGGCTCATGGGCAAGGGCCCGGAGAGAGCACCACACCGAAGCGCTTTTCTCCCCGGCTTGGGAGCTTTGTGCATTCCTGACGTGAACAGCGGGCGGGAGTGTTGCAAACAGGACTTTGGAGGCAGCCGGGGAGGTCTTCCAGTGGGAGAGGGCCGGTTGTGCTCAGAGGCCCCACAGGCCAGGGTCAGGACCCAGCAGGGCCCCTGCCCCTGGCCAGACTTGCCCAGACCTTCCTGGCCTCCGGGGGTACTGCCCCACCAAGGGGCAGGCTGAGGAGACTGGGTCCAGACATGTCTGTGCGCCTCCCCAGGATCATCCCCGCTGGTGCCTTTCCCCTGGTTGTAGGCCTCGGTTGAGGACTCTTTGGAGAGGAGGTTGCTGACAGGGGCTGTCTCCACACTGCAAGGTGCTGGAGCTCAGAGGGCCTCGTCAGAGGGAAGGCACCAGCAAAGCGCTGGATGCCGAAGACCTCTTTGACCCAGCAGCCTCAGGGCAGCAGGGAGAGCAAGAGGCCCAACATGCCCCTAGGTCGGCTCTGCCCCGTACCACACAGGCAGCCAGCCCAGTAGCAGCCTGGCAGTCTCTGGCTCCCCCGAGCTCTCTGCCGGTGTAGGGGGCAGGAACACACGTGTGCATGTGGTTCTGCCTTGGTCTGGGAGTGTGGACCCACTGCCTGGACCCCAGGCTCAGGGGCAAGGGCCCGGAGAGAGCAACACCCCGAAGCGCTTTTCTCCCGGGCTTGGGAGCATTGTGCGTGCCTGGCGGGAACAGCGGGCGGGAGTGTTGGCAAACCGGCCTTTGGAGGCAGCCGGGGAGGTCTTCCAGTGGGAGAGGGCCGGTTGTGCTCAGAGGCCCTCAGGCCAGGGGCAGGGCCCAGCAGGGCCCCTGCCCCTGGCCAGCCTAGCCCAGACCTTCCTGGCCTCCGGGGGTACTGCCCCACCAAGGGGCAGGCTGCGGGGACTGGGTCCAGTCATGCCCGGGCGCCTCCCCAGGCTCATCCCCGCTGGTGCCTTTCCCCTGGGCCTAGGCCTCGGTTGAGGCCTCCTTGGAGAGGAGGTTGCTGGCAGGGGCTGTCTCCACACTGCAAGGTGCTGGAGCTCAGAGGGCCTCGTCAGAGGGAAGGGACCAGGAAGGGGCTGGATGGCCAAGACCTCTTTGGCCCAGCAGCCTCATGGCAGCAGGGAGAGCAAGAGGCCCATCTTGCCCCTAGGTCGGCTCTGCCCCTTCCCACACAGGCGGCCAGCCCAGCAGCTGCCTGACAGAATCTGGCTCCCCCGAGCTCTCTGCCGGTGCAGGGGGCAGATCAGACGTGTGCATGTGGTTCTGCCTTGGCCTGGGAGTGTGGACACCCTGCCTTGCCCCCAGGCTCAGGGGCAAGGGCCCAGAGAGAGCACCACCCTGAAGCGCTTTTCTCCCGGGCTTGGGAGCATTGTGCACGCCTGCTGGGAACAGTGGGCGGGAGCGCTTGCAAACCGGCCTTTGGAGGCAGCCGGGGAGGTCTTCCAGTGGGAGAGGGCCGGTTGGGCTCAGAGGCCCCACAGGCCAGGGGCAGGACCCAGCAGGGCCCCTGACCCTGGCCAGCCTTGCCCAGACCTTCCTGGCCTCCGGGGGTACTGCCCCACCAAGGGGCAGGCTGCGGGGACTGGGTCCAGACATGCTCGGGCGCCTCCCCTGGCTCATCACCGCTGGTGCCTTTCCCCTGGGCCTAGGCCTCGGTTGAGGCCTCCTTGGAGAGGAGGTTGCTGGCAGGGGCTGTCTCCACAGTGCAAGGTGCTGGAGCTCAGAGGGCCTCGTCAGAGGGAAGAGACCAGTAAGGGGCTGGATGCCCAAGACGTCTTTGGCCCAGCAGCCTCAGGGCAGCAGGGAGAGCAAGAGGCCCAACTTGCCCCTAGGTCGGCTCTGCCCCATCCCAGACAGGCAGCCAGCCCAGCAGCAGCCTGGCAGTCTCTGGCTCCCCCGAGCTCTCTGCCGGTGTAGGGGGCAGGAACAGACGTGTGCATGTCGTTCTGCCTTGGCCTGGGAGTGTGTTCCCCCTGCCTGGCCCCCAGGCTCAGGGGCAAGGGCCCGGAGAGATCACCACCCCGAAGCGCTTTTCTCCCGGGCTTGGTTGCATTGTGCGTGCCTGGCGGGAACAGCGGGCGGGAGTGCTTGCAAACCGGCCTTTGGAGGCAGCCAGGGAGGTCTTCCAGCGGGAGAGTGCCGGTTGTGCTCAGACGCCCCAGAGGCCAGGGGCAGGACCCAGCAGTGTCCCTGCCCCTGGCAGCCTTGCCCAGACCCTCCTGGCCTCCGGGGTTACTACCCCACCAAGGGGCAGGCTGCGGGGACTGGGTCCACACATGCCCGGGCGCCTCCCCAGGCTCATCCCCGCTGGTGCCTTTCCCCTGGGCCTAGGCCTCGGTTGAGGCCTCCTTGGAGAGGAGGTTGCTGGCAGGGGCTGTCTCCACACTGCAAGGTGCTGGAGCTCAGAGGGCCTCGGCAGCGGGAAGGGACCAGCAAGGGGCTGGATACCCAAGACCTCTTTGGCCCAGCAGCCTCAGGGCAGCAGGGAGAGGAAGAGGCCCAACTTCCCCTAGGTCGGCTCTGCCCCTTCCCACACAGGCAGCCAACCCAGCAGCTGCCTGACAGACTGTGGCTCCCCCGAGCGCTCTGCCGGTGCAGGGGTCAGGAACAGACGTGTGCATGTGGTTCTGCCTTGGTCTGGGAGTGTGGACACACTGCCTGGACCCCAGGCTCAGGGGCAAGGGCCCGGAGAGAGCAACACCCCGAAGCGCTTTTCTCCCGGGCTTGGGAGCATTGTGCGTGCCTGGCGGGAACAGCGGGCGGGAGTGTTGGCAAACCGGCCTTTGGAGGCAGCCGGGGAGGTCTTCCAGTGGGAGAGGGCCGGTTGTGCTCAGAGGCCCCACAGGCCAGGGGCAGGACCCAGCAGGGCCCCTGCCCTGGCCAGCCTTGCCCAGACCTTCCTGGCCTCCGGGGGTAATGCCCCACCAAGGGGCAGGCTGCGGGGACTGGGTCCAGACATGCCCGTGCGCCTCCACTGGCTCATCCCCGCTGGTGCCTTTTCCCTGGGCCTAGGCCTCGGTTGAGTCCTCCTTGGAGAGGAGGTTGCTGGCAGGGGCTGTCTCCACACTGCAAGGTGCTGGAGCTCAGAGGGCCTCGTCAGAGGGAAGGGACCAGCAAGGGGCTGGATGCCCAAGACCTCTTTGGCCCAGCAGCCTCAGGGCAGCAGGGAGAGCAAGAGGCCCAACTTGCCCCTAGGTCGGCTCTGCCCCTTCCCACACAGGCGGCCAGCCCAGCAGCTGCCTGACAGACTCTGGCTCCCCCCAGCTCTCTGCCGGTAGAGGGGGCAGGAACAGACGTGTGCATGTGGTTCTGCCTTGGCCTGGGACTGTGGATCCCCTGCCTGGCCCCCAGGCTCAGGGGCAGGGGCCCGGAGAGACCACCACCCCGAAGCGCTTTTCTCCTGGGCTTGGGAGCATTGTGCGTGCCTGGCAGGAACAGCGGGCAGGAGTGTTGGCAAACTGGCCTTTGGAGGCAGCCGGGGAGGTCTTCCAGCGGGAGAGGGCCGGTTGTGCTCAGAGGCCCTACAGGCCAGGGGCAGGACCCAGCAGGGCCCCTGCCCCTGGCCAGCCTTGCCCAGACCTTCCTGACCTCCGGGGGTACTGCCCCACCAAGGGGCAGGCTGCGGGGACTGGGTCCAGACATGCCCGGGCGCCTCCCCAGGCTCATCCCCGCTGGTGCCTTTCCCCTGGGCCTAGGCCTCGGTTGAGGCCTCCTTGGAAAGGAGGTTGCTGGCAGGGGCTGTCTCCACACTGCAAGGTGCTGGAGCTCAGAGGGCCTCGTCAGAGGGAAGGGACCAGCAAGGGGCTGGATGCCCAAGACCTCTTTGGCCCAGCAGCCTCAGGGCAGCAGGGAGAGCAAGAGGCCCAACTTGCCCCTAGGTCGGCTCTGCCCCTTCCCACACAGGCGGCCAGCCCAGCAGCTGCCTGACAGACTCTGGCTCCCCCGAACTCTCTGCTGGTGCAGGGGGCAGATCAGTCGTGTGCATGTGGTTCTGCCTTGGCCTGGGAGTGTGGACCCCCTGCCTGGCCCCCAGGCTCAGGGGCAAGGGCCCGGAGAGAGCACCACCCCAAAGCGCTTTTCTCCCGGGCTTAGGAGCATTGTGCACGCCTGCTGGGAACAGTGGGCGGGAATGCTTGCAAACCGGCCTTTGGAGGCAGCCGGGGAGGTCTTCCAGTGGGAGAGGGCCGGTTGTGCTCAGAGGCCCCACAGCCCAAGGGCAGGACGCAGCAGGGCCCCTGCCCCTGGCCAGCCTTGCCCAGACCTTCCTGGCCTCCGGGGGTACTGCCCCACCAAGGGGCAGGCTGCGGGAACTGGGTCCAGACATGCTCGGGCGCCTCCCCTGGCTCATCCCCGCTGGTGCCTTTCCCCTGGGCCTAGGCCTCGGTTGAGGCCTCCTTGGAGAGGAGGTTGCTGGCAGGGGCTGTCTCCACACTGCAAGGTGCTGCAGCTCAGACAGCCTCGTCAGAGAGAAGGGACCAGTAAAGGGCTGGATGCCCAAGACATCTTTGGCCCAGCAGCCTCAGGGCAGCAGGGAGAGCAAGACGCCCAACTTGCCCCTAGGGCGGCTCTGCCCCTTCCCACACAGGCGGCCAACCCAGCAGCTGCCTGACAGACTCTGGCTCCCCCAAGCTCTCTGCCGGTGCAGGGGACAGGAACAGATGTGGGCATGTGGTTCTGCCTTGGCCTGGGAGTGTGTTCTCCCTGCCTTGCCCCCAGGCTCATGGGCAAGGGCCCGGAGAGAGCACCACACCGAAGCGCTTTTCTCCCCGGCTTGGGAGCTTTGTGCATTCCTGACGTGAACAGCGGGCGGGAGTGTTGCAAACAGGACTTTGGAGGCAGCCGGGGAGGTCTTCCAGTGGGAGAGGGCCGGTTGTGCTCAGAGGCCCCACAGGCCAGGGTCAGGACCCAGCAGGGCCCCTGCCCCTGGCCAGACTTGCCCAGACCTTCCTGGCCTCCGGGGGTACTGCCCCACCAAGGGGCAGGCTGAGGAGACTGGGTCCAGACATGTCTGTGCGCCTCCCCAGGATCATCCCCGCTGGTGCCTTTCCCCTGGTTGTAGGCCTCGGTTGAGGACTCTTTGGAGAGGAGGTTGCTGACAGGGGCTGTCTCCACACTGCAAGGTGCTGGAGCTCAGAGGGCCTCGTCAGAGGGAAGGCACCAGCAAAGCGCTGGATGCCGAAGACCTCTTTGACCCAGCAGCCTCAGGGCAGCAGGGAGAGCAAGAGGCCCAACATGCCCCTAGGTCGGCTCTGCCCCGTACCACACAGGCAGCCAGCCCAGTAGCAGCCTGGCAGTCTCTGGCTCCCCCGAGCTCTCTGCCGGTGTAGGGGGCAGGAACACACGTGTGCATGTGGTTCTGCCTTGGTCTGGGAGTGTGGACCCACTGCCTGGACCCCAGGCTCAGGGGCAAGGGCCCGGAGAGAGCAACACCCCGAAGCGCTTTTCTCCCGGGCTTGGGAGCATTGTGCGTGCCTGGCGGGAACAGCGGGCGGGAGTGTTGGCAAACCGGCCTTTGGAGGCAGCCGGGGAGGTCTTCCAGTGGGAGAGGGCCGGTTGTGCTCAGAGGCCCTCAGGCCAGGGGCAGGGCCCAGCAGGGCCCCTGCCCCTGGCCAGCCTAGCCCAGACCTTCCTGGCCTCCGGGGGTACTGCCCCACCAAGGGGCAGGCTGCGGGGACTGGGTCCAGACATGCCCGGGCGCCTCCCCAGGCTCTTCCCCGCTGGTGCCTTTCCCCTGGGGCTAGGCCTCGGTTTAGGCCTCCTTGGAGAGGAGGTTGCTGGCAGGGGCTGTCTCCACACTGCAAGGTGCTGGAGCTCAGAGGGCCTCGTCAGAGGGAAGGGACCAGCAAGGGGCTGGATGCCCAAGACCTCTTTGGCCCAGCAGCCTCAGGGCAGCAGGGAGAGCAGAGGCCCAACATGCCCCTAGGTCGGCTCTGCCCCTTCCCACACAGGCGGCCAGCCCAGCAGCTGCCTGAGAGACTCTGGCTCCCCCAAGCTCTCTGCCGGTGTAGGGGGCAGGAACAGACGTGTGCATGTCGTTCTCCCTTGGCCTGGGAGTGTGTTCCACCTGCCTGGCCCCCAGGCTCAGGGGCAAGGGCCCGAGGAGAGCACCACCCCGAAGCACTTTTCTCCCGGGCTTGGGAGCATTGTGCGTGCCTGGCGGGAACAGCGGGTGGGAGTGCTTGCAAACAGGCCTTTGGAGGCAGACGGGGAGGTCTTCCAGCGGGAGGGTGCTGGTTGTGCTAAGACGCCCCACAGGCCAGGGGCAGGACCCAGCAGTGTCCCTGCCCCTGGCAGCCTTGCCTAGACCTTCCTGGCCTCCGGGGGTACTGCCCCACCAAGGGACAGGCTGCGGGGACTGGGTCCAGACATGCCCGGGCGCCTCCCCAGGCTCATCCCCGCTGGTGCCTTTCCCCTGGGCCTAGGCCTCGGTTGAGGCCTCCTTGGAGAGGAGGTTGCTGGCAGGGGCTGTCTCCACACTGCAAGGTGCTGGAGCTCAGAGGGCCTCGTCAGAGGGAAGAGACCAGCAAGGTGCTGGATGCCGAAGACCTCTTTGGCCCAGCAGCCTCAGGGCAGCAGGGAGAGGAAGAGGCCCAACTTGCCCCTAGGTCGGCTCTGCCCCTTCCCACACAGGCGGCCAGCCCAGCAGCTGCCTGACAGACTCTGGCTCCTCCGAGCTCTCTGCCGGTGCAGGGGACAGGAACAGACGTGGGCATGTGGTTCTGCCTTGGTCTGGGAGTGTGGACCCACTGCCTGGCCCCCACGCTCAGGGGCAAGGGCCCGGAGAGAGCAACACCCCAAAGCGCTTTTCTCCCGGGCTTGGGAGCATTGTGCGTGCCTGGCGGGAACAGCGGGCGGGAGTGTTGGCAAACCGGCCTTTGGAGGCAGCCGGGGAGGTCTTCCAGTGGGAGAAGGCCGGTTGTGCTCAGAGGCCCCACAGGCCAGGGGCAGGGCCCAGCAGGGCCCCTGCCCCTGGCCAGCCTTGCCCAGACCTTCCTGGCCTCCGGGGGTAATGCCCCACCAAGGGGCAGGCTGCGGGGACTGGGTCCAGACATGCCCGGGCGCCTCCCCAGGCTCTTCCCCGCTGGTGCCTTTCCCCTGGGGCTAGGCCTCGGTTTAGGCCTCCTTGGAGAGGAGGTTGCTGGCAGGGGCTGTCTCCACACTGCAAGGTGCTGGAGCTCAGAGGGCCTCGTCAGAGGGAAGGGACCAGCAAGGGGCTGGATGCCCAAGACCTCTTTGGCCCAGCAGCCTCAGGGCAGCAGGGAGAGCAGAGGCCCAACATGCCCCTAGGTCGGCTCTGCCACTTCCCACACAGGCGGCCAGCCCAGCAGCTGCCTGAGAGATTCTGGCTCCCCCGAGCTCTCTGCCGGTGTAGGGGGCAGGAACAGACGTGTGCATATCGTTCTCCCTTGGCCTGGGAGTGTGTTCCACCTGCCTGGCCCCCAGGCTCAGGGGCAAGGGCCCGAGGAGAGCACCACCCCGAAGCACTTTTCTCCCGGGCTTGGGAGCATTGTGCGTGTCTGGCGGGAACAGCGGGTGGGAGTGCTTGCAAACAGGCCTTTGGAGGCAGACGGGGAGGTCTTCCAGCGGGAGGGTGCTGGTTGTGCTAAGACGCCCCACAGGCCAGGGGCAGGACCCAGCAGTGTCCCTGCCCCTGGCAGCCTTGCCTAGACCTTCCTGGCCTCCGGGGGTACTGCCACACCAAGGGGCAGGCTGCGGGGACTGGGTCCAGACATGCCCGGGCGCCTCCCCAGGCTCATCCCCGCTGGTGCCTTTCCCCTGGGCCTAGGCCTCGGTTGAGGCCTCCTTGGAGAGGAGGTTGCTGGCAGGGGCTGTCTCCACACTGCAAGGTGCTGGAGCTCAGAGGGCCTCGTCAGAGGGAAGGGACCAGCAAGGGGCTGGATGCCCAAGACCTCTTTGGCCCAGCAGCCTCAGGGCAGCAGGGAGAGGAAGAGGCCCAACTTGCCCCTAGGTCGGCTCTGCCCCTTTCCACACAGGCCGCCAACCCAGCAGCTGCCTGGCATACTCTGGCTCCCCCGAGCTCTCTGCCGGTGCAGGGACCAGGAACAGACGTGTGCATGTGGTTCTGCCTTGGCCTGGGAGTGTGTTCCCCCTGCATTGCCCCCAGGCTCAGGGGCAAGGGCCCGGTGAGAGCACCACCCCGAAGCGCTTTTCTCCCGGGCTTGGGAGCATTGTGCGTGCCTGGCGGGAACAGCGGGCATGAGTTCTTGCAAACTGTCCTTTGGAGGCAGCCGGGGAGGTCTTCCAAGGGCCCGGACTGATCACCACCCCAAAATGCTTTTCTCCCGGGCTTGGGAGCATTGTGCGCGGCTGTCGGGAACAGCGGACATGAGTGCTTGCAAACCGGCCTTTGGAGGCAGCCCGGGAGGTCTTCCAAGGGCCCGGAGAGAGCACTACCCCAAAATGCTTTTCTTCCGGGCTTGGGAGCATTGTGCGCGAGTGGCGGGAACAGCAGGCAGGAGTGCTTGCAAACCGGCCTTTGGAGGCAGCCGGGGAGGTCTTCCAAGGGCCCGGAGAGAGCACCACCTCGAAGCGCTTTTCTCTCGGGTTTTGGAGCATTGTGTGCGGCTGGTGGGACAGCGGGAGGGAATTCTTGCAAACCGGCCTTTGGCGGCAGCCAGAGAAGTCTTCCAAGGGCGCGGAGAGAGGACCACCCCGAAGCGCTTTTCTCCGGGGTTTTGGAACATTGTGTGTGCCTGGCGGGAACAGCGAGTGGGAATGCTTGCAAACCGGCCTTTGGGGGCAGCCGGGGAGGTCCTCCATGGTCCCTGAGAGAACACCACCCCGAAGCGCTTTTCTCACGGTCTTGGGAGCATTGTGCGTGGCTGGCGGGAACAGCGGGCATGAGTGCTTGCAAACTGTCCTTGGAGGCAGCCGGGGAGGTCTTCCAAGGGCCGGACTGATCACCACCCCAAAATGCTTTTCTCTCGGGCTTGGGAGCATTGTGCGCGGCTGTCGGGAACAACGGACATGAATGCTTGCAAACCGGCCTTTGGAGGCAGCCCGGGAGGTCTTCCAAGGGCCCGGAGAGAGCACCACCCCAAAATGCTTTTCTCCCGGGCTTGGGAGCATTGTGCGTGGATGGCGGAAGCAGCGGGAATGAGTACTTACAAACCGGCCTTTGGGGGCAGCCGGGGAGGTCTTGAAAGTGCCCGGAGAGAGCACCACCCCGAAGCGCTTTTCTCCCGGGCTTGGGAACATTGTGCGCGGCTGGCGGGAACAGCAGGCAGGACTGCTTGCAAACTGGCCTTTGGAGGCAGCCGGGGAGGTCTTCCAAGGGCCCGGAGTGAGCACCACCCCAAAATGCTTTTCTCCCGGGCTTGGGAGCATTGTGCGTGGCTGGCGGGAACAGCAGGAAGGAGTCCTTGCAAACCGGCCTTTGGAGGCAGCGGGGGAGGTCTTCCAAGGGCCTGTAGAGAGCACCACCCCGAAGCGCTTTTCTCCCGGGCTTGGGAGTATTGTGCGCGGGTGGCGGGAACAGCAGGCAGGAGTGCTTGAAAACCGGCCTTTGCAGGCAGCCGGGGAGGTCTTCCAGGGCCCGGTGTGAGCACCACCCCAAAAAGCTTTTCTCCCGGACTTGGGAGCATTGTGCGCGGCTGGTGGGAACAGCGGGCATGAGTGCTTGCAAACTGGCCACTGGAGGCAGCCGGGGATGTCTTCCAAGGGCCTGTAGAGAGCACCACCCCAAAATGCTTCTCTCCCGGGCTTGGGAGCATTGTGCGTGGCTGGCGGGAACAGCAGGAAGGAGTCCTTGCAAACCGGCCTTTGGAGGCAGCCGGGGAGGTCTTCCAAGGGCCTGTAGAGAGCACCACCCCGAAGCGCTTTTCTCCCGCGCTTGGGAGCATTCTGCGCGGGTGGCGGGAACAGCAGGCAGGAGTGCTTGAAAACCGTCCTTTGGAGGCAGCCGGGGAGGTCTTCCAGGGCCCGGTGTGAGCACCACCCCAAAATGCTTTTCTCCCGGGCTTGGGAGCATTGTGCGCGGATGGCGGGAACAGCAGGAAGGAGTCCTTGCAAACCGGCCTTTGGAGGCAGCCGGGGAGGTCTTCCAAGGGCCTGTAGAGAGCACCACCCCGAAGCGCTTTTCTCCCGGGCTTGGGAGCATTGTGCGCGGGTGGCGGGAACAGCAGGCAGGAGTGCTTGAAAACCGTCCTTTGGAGGCAGCCGGGGAGGTCTTCCAGGGCCCGGTGTGAGCACCACCCCAAAATGCTTTTCTCCCGGGCTTGGGAGCATTGTGCGCGGATGGCGGGAACAGCGAGTGGGAGTGCTTGCAAACCGGCCTTTGGGGGCACCCCGGGAGTTCTTCCATGGGCACGGAGAGAACACCACCCCGAAGCGCTTTTCTCCGGGGTTTTGGAGGATTGTGCGTGGCTGGCGGGAACAGCGAGTGGGAGTGCTTGCAAACCGGCCTTTGGGGGCAGCCAGGGAGGTCCTCCATTGGCACGGAGAGAACACCACCCCGAAGCGCTTTTCTCCCGGTCTTGGGAGCATTGTGCGAGGCTGGCGGGAACAGCGGGCGGGAGTGCTTGCAAACCGGCCTTTGGAGGCAGCTTGGGAGGTCTTCCAAGGGCCCTGAGAGAGCACCATCCCGAAGCACTTTTCTCACGGAATTGGGAGCATTGTTCGCGGCTGTCGGGAACAGAGGACATGAGTGCTTGCAAACCGGCCTTTAGAGGCAGCCGGGGAGTCTTCCAAGGGCCCGGAGAGAGACCACCCCAAAATGCTTTTCTCCCGGGCTTGGGAGCATTGTGTGCGGCTGGCGGGTCAGCGGGAGGGAGTTCTCGAAAACCAGCCTTTGGAGGCAGCCGGGGAGGTCTTCCAAGGGCCAGGAGAGAGCACCACCCCGAAGCGCTTTTCTCCCGGGCTTGGGAGCATTGTGCGCGGCTGGCGGGAACAGCGGGATTGAGTGCTTGCAAACTGGCCTTTGGAGGCAGCCGGGGAGGTCTTCCAAGGGCCGGGAGAGAGCACCACCCCGAAGCGCTTTTCTCCTAGGCTTGGGAGCATTGTGCGCGGCTGGCGGGAACAGCGGGCATGAGTGCTTGCAAACCGGCCTTTGGAGACAAACGGGGAGGTCTTCCAAGGGCCCGGAGAGAGACCACCCCAAAATGCTTTTCTCCCGGGCTTGGGAGCATTGTGTGCGGCTGGCGGGTCAGCGGGAGGGAGTTCTCGAAAACCAGCCTTTGGAGGCAGCCGGGGAGGTCTTCCAAGGGCCAGGAGAGAGCACCACCCCGAAGCGCTTTTCTCCCGTGATTGGGAGCATTGTGTGCGGCTGGCGGGACAGCGGGAGGGAGTACTTGAAATCCAGCCTTTGGAGGCAGCCGGGGAGGTCTTCCAAGGGCCGGGAGAGAGCACCACCCTGAAGGGCTTTTCTCCTGGGCTTGGAGCATTTGCACGGATGGGGGGAACAGCGAGTGGGAGTGCTTGCAAACCGGCATTTGGGGGCAGCCCGGGAGGTCTTTCTTGGGCCCAGAGAGAACACCACCCCGAAACGCTTTTCTCCCGGGCTTGGGAGCATTGTGCGCGGGTGGCGGGAACAGCAGGCAGAAGTGCTTGCAAACCGGCCTTGGAGGCAGCCGGGGAGGTCTTCCAAAGCCCGGAGTGAGCACCACCCCAAAATGCTTTTCTCCCGGGCTTGGGAGCATTGTGCGCAGCTGGCGTGAACAGCGGGATTGAGTGCTTGCAAACCAGCCTTTGGAGGCAGCCGGGGAGGTCTTCCAGCGGGAGAGTGCCAGTTGTTCTCAGAGGCCCCACAGGCCAAGGGCAGGACCCAGCAGTGTCCCTGCCCCTGGCAGCCTTGCCCAGACCTTCCTGGCCTCCGGGGGTACTACCCCACCAAGGGGCAGGCTGCGGGGCCTGGGTCCAGACATGCCCGGCGCCTCCCCAGGCTCATCCCCGCTGGTGCCTTTCCCCTGGGCCTAGGCCTCGGTTGAGGCCTCCTTGGAGAGGAGGTTGCCGGCAGGGGCTGTCTGCACACTGCAAGGTGCTGGAGCTCAGAGGGCCTCGTCAGAGGGAAAGGACCAGCAAAGGGCTGGATGCCCAAGACCTCTTTGACCCAGCAGCCTCAGGACAGCAGGGAGAGCAAGAGGCCCAACTTGCCCCTAGGTCGGCTCTACCCCGTCCCACACAGGCAGCCAGCCCAGCAGCAGCCTGGCAGTCTCTGGCTCCCCCGAACTCTCTGCCGGTGTAGGGGGCAGGAACAGACGTGTGCATGTCATTCTGCCTTGGCCTGGGAGTTTGTTCCCCCTGCCTGTCCCCCAGGCTCAGGGGCAAGGGCCCGGAGAGAGCACCACCCCGAAGCGCTTTTCTCCCGGGCTTGGGAGCATTGTGCGTGCCTGGCGGGAACAGCGGGCGGGAGTGCTTGCAAACCGGCCTTTGGAGGCAGCCGGGGAGGTCTTCCAGCGGGAGAGTGCCGGTTGTGCTCAGACGCCCCACAGGCCAGGGGCAGGACTCAGCAGTGTCCCTGCCCCTGGCAGCCTTGCCCAGACCCTCCTGGCTTCCGGGGGTACTGCCCCACCAAGGGGCAGGCTGCGGGGACTGGGTCCAGACATGGCCGGGCGCCTCCCCAGGCTCATCCCCGCTGGTGCCTTTCCCCTGGGCCTAGGCCTCGGTTGAGGCCTCCTTGGAGAGGAGGTTGCTGGCAGGGGCTGTCTCCACACTGCAAGGTGCTGGAGCTCAGAGGGCCTCGTCAGAGGGAAGGGACAAGCAAGGGGCTGGATGCCCAAGATCTCTTTGGCCCAGCAGCCTCATGGCAGCAGGAAGAGCAAGAGGCCCAACTTGCCCCTAGGTCGGCTCTGCCCCTTCCCACACAGGCGGCCAGCCCAGCAGCTGCCTGACAGACTTTGGCTCCCCCGAGCTCTCTGCCGGTGCATGGGGCAGGAACAGACGTGTGCATGTCGTTCTGCCTTGGCCTGGGAGTGTGGACACCCTGCCTGGCCCCCAGGCTCAGGGGAAAGGGCCCGGAGAGAGCACCACCCCGAGGCGATTTTCTCCCGGGCTTGGGAGCGTTGTGCGCCCTTGGTTGGAACAGTGGGCGGGAGTGCTTGCAAACCGGCCTTTGGAGGCAGCCGGGGACGTCTTCCAGTGGGAGAGGGCCGGTTGTGCTCAGAGGCCCCACAGGCCAGGGGCAGGACCCAGCAGGTCCCCTGCCCCTGGCCAGCCTTTCCCAGACCTTCCTCGCCTCCGGGGGTACTGCCCCACCAAGGGGAAGGCTGCGGGGACTGGGTCCATACATGCCCGGGCGCCTCCCCAGGCTCATCCCCGCTGGTGCTTTTCCCCTGTGCCTAGGCCTCGGTTTAGGCCTCCTTGGAGAGGAGGTTGCTGGCAGGGGCTGTCTCCACACTGCAAGGTGCTGGAGCTCAGAGGGCCTCGTCAGAGGGAAGGGACCAGCAAGGGGTTGGATGCCCAAGACCTCTTTGGCCCAGCAGCCTCAGGGCAGCAGGGAGGGCAAGAGGCCCAACTTGCCCCTAGGTCGGCTCTGCCACTTCCCACACAGGCGGCCAGCCCAGCAGCTGCCTGACAGACTCTGGGTCCCCCGAGCTCTCTGCCGGTGCAGGGGGCAGGAACAGACGTGTGCATGTGGTTCTGACTTGGCCTGGGAGTGTGGACACCGTGCCTTGACCCCAGGCTCAGGGGCAAGGGCCCGGAGAGAGCACCACCCTGAAGCGCTTTTCTCCCGGGCTTGGGAGCATTGTGCACGCCTGCTGGGAACAGTGTGCGGGAGCGCTTGCAAACCGGCCTTTGGAGGCAGCCGGGGAGGTCTTCCAGTGGGAGAGGGCCGGTTGTGCTCAGAGGCCCCACAGGCCAGGGGCAGGACGCAACAGGGCCCCTGCCCCTGGCCAGCCTTGCCCAGACCTTCCTGGCCTCCGGGGGTACTGCCCCACCAAGGGGCAGGCTGCGGGGACTGGGTCCAGACATGCTCGGGCGCCTCCCCTGGCTCATCCCCGCTGGTGCCTTTCCCCTGGGCCTAGGCCTCGGTTGAGGCCTCCTTGGAGAGGAGGTTGCTGGCAGGGGCTGTCTCCACACTGCAAGGTGCTGGAGCTCAGAGGGCCTCGTCAGAGGGAAGGGACCAGTAAGGGGCTGGATGCCCAAGACGTCTTTGGCCCAGCAGCCTCAGGGCAGCAGGGAGAGCAAGAGGCCCAACTTGCCCCTAAGGCGGTTCTGCCCCTTCCCACACAGGCGGCCAAACCAGCAGCTGCCTGACAGACTCTGGCTCCCCCAAGCTCTCTGCCGGTGCAGGGGACAGGAACAGACGTGGGCATGTGGTTCTGCCTTGGCCTGGGAGTGTGTTCCCCATGCCTTGCCCCCAGGCTCAGGGGCAAGGGCCCGGAGAGAGCACCACCCCGAAGAGCTTTTCTCCCGGGCTTGGGAGCATTGTGCAAGTCTGGCGTGAACAGCGGGTGGGAGTGTTGGCAAACAGGACTTTGGAAGCAGCCGGGGAGGTCTTCCAGTGGGAGAGGGCCGGTTGTGCTCAGAGGCCCCACAGGCCAGGGACAGGACCCAGCAGGTCCCCTGCCCCTGGCCAGCCTTGCCCAGACCTTCCTGGCCTCCGGGGGTACTGCCCCACCAAGGGACAGGCTGCGGGGACTGGGTCCAGACATGCCCGGGCGCCTCCCCAGGCTCATCCCCGCTGGTGCCTTTCCCCTGGTCCTAGGTCTCGGTTGAGGCCTCCTTGGAGAGGAGGTTGCTGGCAGGGGCTGTCTCCACACTGCAAGGTGCTGGAGCTCAGAGGGCCTCGTCAGAGGGAAGGGACAAGCAAAGGGCTGGATGCCCAAGACCTCTTTGGCCCAGCAGCCTCAGGGCAGCAGGGAGAGCAAGAGGCCCAACTTGCCCCTAGGTCGGCTCTGCCCCTTCCCACAAAGGCGGCCAGCCCAGCAGCTGCCTGACAGACTCTGGCTCCCCCGAGCTCTCTGCCGGTGCAGGGGTCAGGAACAGACGTGTGCATGTGGTTCTGCCTTGCCCTGGGAGTGTGGACCCCCTTCCTGGCCCCCAGGCTCAGGGGCAAGGGCCCGGAGAGAGCACCACCCCGAAGCGCTTTTCTCCCTGGCTTGGGAGCATTGTGCGCGCTTGGTGGGAACAATGGGCGGGAGTGCGTGCAAAACGGCCTTTGGAGGCAGCCGGGGAGGTCTTCCAGTAGGAGAGGGCCGGTTGTGCTCGGAGGCCCCAAAGGCCAGGGGCAGGACCCAGCAGGTCCCCTGCCCCTGGTCAGCCTTGCCCAGACCTTCCTGGCCTCCAGGGGTACTGCCCCACCAAGGGGCAGGCTACGGGGACTGGGTCCAGACATGCCCGGGCGCCTCCCCAGGCTCATCCCCGCTGGTGCCTTTCCCCTGGGCCTAGGCCTCGGTTGAGGCCTCCTTGGAGAGGAGATTGCTGGCAGGTGCTGTCTCCACACTGCAAGGTGCTGGAGATCAGAGGGCCTCGTCAGAGGGAAGGGACCAGCAAAGGGCTGGATGCCCAAGACGTCTTTGGCCCAGCAGCCTCAGGGCAGCAGGGAGAGCAAGAGGCCCAACTTGCCCCTAGGTCGGCTCTGCCCCTTCCCACACAGGCGGCCAGCCCAGCACCTGCCTGAGAGACTCTGGCTCCCCCGAGCTCTCTGCCGGTGCAGGGGACAGGAACAGACGTGGGCATGTGGTTCTGCCTTGGCCAGGGAGTGTGTTCCCCGTGCCTTGCCCCCAGGCTCAGGGGCAAGGGCCCGGAGAGAGAACCACCCCAATGCGCTTTTCTCACGGGCTTGGGAGCATTGTGCAAGCCTGCTGGGAACAGTGGGCGGGAGCGCTTGCAAACCGGCCTTTGGAGGCAGCCGGGGAGGTCTTCCAGTGGGAGAGGGCCGGTTGTGCTCTGAGGCCCCACAGGCCAGGGGCAGGACGCAGCAGGGCCCCTGCCCCTGGCCAGCCTTGCCCAGACCTTCCTGGCCTCCGGGGGTACTGCCCCACCAAGGGGCAGGCTGCGGGGCCTGGGTCCAGACATGCCCGGGCGCCTCCCCAGGCTCATCCCCGCTGGTGCCTTTCCCCTGGGCCTAGGCCTCGGTTGAGGCCTCCTTGGAGAGGAGGTTGCTGGCAGGGGCTGTCTCCACACTGCAAGGTGCTGGAGCTCAGAGGGCCTCGTCAGAGGGAAGGGACCAGTAAGGGGCTGGATGCCCAAGACGTCTTTGGCCCAGCAGCCTCAGGGCAGCAGGGAGAGCAAGAGGCCCAACTTGCCCCTAGGGCGGCTCTGCCCCTTCCCACACAGGCGGCGAACCCAGCAGCTGCCTGACAGACTCTGGCTCCCCCAAGCTCTCTGCCGGTGCAGGGGACAGGAACAGACGTGGGCATGTGGTTCTGCCTTGGCCTGGGAGTGTGTTCCCCCTGCCTTGCCCCCAGGCTCAGGGGCAAGGGCCCGGAGAGAGCACCACCCCGAAGTGCTTTTCTCCCGGGCTTGGGAGCATTGTGCGAGCCTGGCGTGAACAGCGGGCGGGAGTGTTTGCAAACAGGACTTTGGAGGCAGCCGTGAAGGTCTACCAGTGGGAGAGGGCCGGTTGTGCTCAGAGGCCTCACAGGCCAGGGGCAGGACCCAGCAGGTCCCCTGCCCCTCGCCAGCCTTGCCCAGACCTTCCTGGCCTCCGGGGGTACTGCCCCACCAAGGGGCAGGCTGCGGGGACTGGGTCCAGACATGCCCGGGCGCCTCCCCAGGCTCATCCCCGCTGGTGCCTTTCCCCTGGTCCTAGGCCTCGGTTGAGGCCTCCTTGGAGAGGAGGTTGCTGGCAGGGGCTGTCTCCACACTGCAAGGTGCTGGAGCTCAGAGGGCCTCGTCAGAGGGAAGGGACAAGCAAGGGGCTGGATGCCCAAGATCTCTTTGGCCCAGCAGCCTCAGGGCAGCAGGGAGAGCAAGAGGCCCAACTTGCCCCTAGGTCGGCTCTGCCCCTTCCCACACAGGCGGCCAGCCCAGCAGCTGCCTGACAGACTCTGGCTCCCCCGAGCTCTCTGCCGGTGCATGGGGCAGGAACAGACGTGTGCATGTCGTTCTGCCTTGGCCTGGGAGTGTGGACCCCCTTCCTGGCCCCCAGGCTCAGGGGAAAGGGCCCGGAGAGAGCACCACACCGAGGCGATTTTCTCCCGGGCTTGGGAGCGTTGTGCGCCCTTGGTTGGAACAGTGGGCGGGAGTGCTTGCAAACCGGCCTTTCGAGGCAGCCGGGGACGTCTTCCAGTGGGAGAGGGCCGGTTGTGCTCAGAGGCCCCACAGGCCAGGGGCAGGACCCAGCAGGGCCCCTGCCCCTGGCCAGACTTGCCCAGACCTTCCTGGCCTTCGGGGGTACTGCCCCACCAAGGGGCAGGCTGCGGAGACTGGGTCCAGACATGTCCGTGCGCCTCCCCAGGATCATCCCCGCTGGTGCCTTTCCCCTGGGTGTAGTCCTCGGTTGAGGCCTCTTTGGAGAGGAGGTTGCTGGCAGGGGTTGTCTCCACACTGCAAGGTGCTGGAGCTCAGAGGGCCTCGTCAGAGGGAAGGCACCAGCAAAGGGCTGGATGACCAAGACCTCTTTGACCCAGCAGCCTCAGGGCAGCAGGGAGAGCAAGAGGCCCAACTTGCCCCTAGGTCGGCTCTGCCCCGTCCCACACAGGCAGCCAGCCCAGCAGCAGCCTGGCAGTCTCTGGCTCCCCCGAGCTCTCTGCCGGTGTAGGGGGCAGGAAGAGACGTGTGCATGTCGTTCTCCCTTGGCCTGGGAGTGTGTTCCCCCTGCCTGGCCCCCAGGCTCAGGGGCAAGGGCCCGGTGAGAGCACCACCCCGAAGCGCTTTTCTCCCGGGCTTGGGAGCATTGTGCGTGCCTGGCGGGAACAGCGGGCGGGAGTGCTTGCAAACCGGCCTTTCGAGGCAGACGGGGAGGTCTTCCAGCGGGAGAGTGCCGGTTGTGCTCAGACGCCCCCCAGGCCAGGGGCAGGACCCAGCAGTGTCCCTGCCCCTGGCAGCCTTGCCCAGACCTTCCTGGCCTCCGGGGGTACTGCCCCACCAAGGGGCAGGCTGCGGGGACTGGGTCCAGACATGCCCGGGCGCCTCCCCAGGCTCATCCCCGCTGGTGCCTTTCCCCTGGGCCTAGGCCTTGGTTGAGGCCTCCTTGGAGAGGAGGTTGCTGGCAGGGGCTGTCTCCACACTGCAAGGTGCTGGAGCTCAGAGGGCCTCGTCAGAGGGAAGGGACCAGCAAGGGGCTGGATGCCCAAGACCTCTTTGGCCCAGCAGCCTCAGGGCAGCAGGGAGAGCAAGAGGCCCAACTTGGCCCTAGGTCGGCTCTGCCCCTTCCCACACAGGCGGCCAGCCCAGCAGCTGCCTGACAGACTCTGGCTCCCCCGAGCTCTCTGCCGTTGCAGGGGACAGATCAGACGTGTGCATGTGGTTCTGCCTTGGTCTGGGAGTGTGGACCCTCTGCCTTGCCCCCAGGCTCAGGGGCAAGGGCCCGGAGAGAGCACCACCCCGAAGCGCTTTTCTCCCGGGCTTGGGAGCATTGTGCGTGCCTGGCGGGAACAGCGGGCGGGAGTGCTTGCAAACCGGCCTTTGGAGGCAGCCGGGGAGGTCTTCCAAGGGCCTGTAGAGAGCACCACCCCGAAGCGCTTTTCTCCCGCGCTTGGGAGCATTCTGCGCGGGTGGCGGGAACAGCAGGCAGGAGTGCTTGAAAACCGTCCTTTGGAGGCAGCCGGGGAGGTCTTCCAGGGCCCGGTGTGAGCACCACCCCAAAATGCTTTTCTCCCGGGCTTGGGAGCATTGTGCGCGGATGGCGGGAACAGCAGGAAGGAGTCCTTGCAAACCGGCCTTTGGAGGCAGCCGGGGAGGTCTTCCAAGGGCCTGTAGAGAGCACCACCCCGAAGCGCTTTTCTCCCGGGCTTGGGAGCATTGTGCGCGGGTGGCGGGAACAGCAGGCAGGAGTGCTTGAAAACCGTCCTTTGGAGGCAGCCGGGGAGGTCTTCCAGGGCCAGGTGTGAGCACCACCCCAAAATGCTTTTCTCCCGGGCTTGGGAGCATTGTGCGCGGATGGCGGGAACAGCGAGTGGGAGTGCTTCCAAACCGGCCTTTGGGGGCACCCCGGGAGGTCTTCCATGGGCACGGAGAGAACACCACCCCGAAGCGCTTTTCTCCGGGGTTTTGGAGGATTGTGCATGGCTGGCGGGAACAGCGAGTGGGAGTGCTTGCAAACCGGCCTTTGGGGGCAGCCAGGGAGGTCCTCCATTGGCACGGAGAGAACACCACCCCGAAGCGCTTTTCTCCCGGTCTTGGGAGCATTGTGCGAGGCTGGCGGGAACAGCGGGCGGGAGTGCTTGCAAACCGGCCTTTGGAGGCAGCTTGGGAGGTCTTCCAAGGGCCCGGAGAGAGCACCATCCCGAAGCACTTTTCTCACGGAATTGGGAGCATTGTTCGCGGCTGTCGGGAACAGAGGACATGAGTGCTTGCAAACCGGCCTTTAGAGGCAGCCGGGGAGTCTTCCAAGGGCCCGAGAGAGACCACCCCAAAATGCTTTTCTCCCGGGCTTGGGAGCATTGTGTGCGGCTGGGGGGTCAGCGGGAGGGAGTTCTTGAAAACCAGCCTTTGGAGGCAGCCGGGGAGGTCTTCCAAGGGCCGGGAGAGAGCACCACCCCGAAGCGCTTTTCTCCCGGGCTTGGGAGCATTGTGCGCGGCTGGCGGGAACAGCGGGCATGAGTGCTTGCAAACCGGCCTTTGGAGACAAACGGGGAGGTCTTCCAAGGGCCGGGAGAGAGCACCACCCCGAAGCGTTTTTCTCCTAGGCTTGGGAGCATTGTGCGCGGCTGGCGGGAACAGCGGGCATGAGTGCTTGCAAACCGGCCTTTGGAGACAAACGGGGAGGTCTTCCAAGGGCCCGTAGAGAGCACCACCCCGAAGCGCTTTTCTCCCGTGATTGGGAGCATTGTGTGCGGCTGGCGGGACAGCGGGAGGGAGTACTTGAAATCCAGCCTTTGGAGGCAGCCGGGGAGGTCTTCCAAGTGCCGGGAGAGAGCACCACCCTGAAGGGCTTTTCTCCTGGGCTTGGAGCATTTGCACGGATGGCGGGAACAGCGAGTGGGAGTGCTTGCAAACCGGCATTTGGGGGCAGCCCGGGAGGTCTTTCTTGGGCCCAGAGAGAACACCACCCCGAAACGCTTTTCTCCCGGGCTTGGGAGCATTGTGCGCGGGTGGCGGGAACAGCAGGCAGAAGTGCTTGCAAACCGGCCTTGGAGGCAGCCGGGGAGGTCTTCCAAAGCCCGGAGTGAGCACCACCCCAAAATGCTTTTCTCCCGGGCTTGGGAGCATTGTGCGCAGCTGGCGTGAACAGCGGGATTGAGTGCTTGCAAACCAGCCTTTGGAGGCAGCCGGGGAGGTCTTCCAGCGGGAGAGTGCCAGTTGTTCTCAGAGGCCTCACAGGCCAGGGGCAGGACCCAGCAGGGCCCCTGCCCCTGGCCAGCCTTGCCCAGACCTTCCTGGCCTCCGGGGGTACTGCCCCACCAAGGGGCAGGCTGCGGGGCCTAGGTCCAGACATGCCCGGGCGCCTCCCCAGGCTCATCCCCGCTGGTGCCTTTCCCCTGGGCCTAGGCCTCGGTTGAGGCCTCCTTGGAGAGGAGGTTGCCGGCAGGGGCTGTCTGCACACTGCAAGGTGCTGGAGCTCAGAGGGCCTCGTCAGAGGGAAAGGACCAGCAAAGGGCTGGATGCCCAAGACCTCTTTGACCCAGCAGCCTCAGGGCAGCAGGGAGAGCAAAAGGCCCAACTTGCCCCTAGGTCGGCTCTACCCCGTCCCACACAGGCAGCCAGCCCAGCAGCAGCCTGGCAGTCTCTGGCTCCCCCGAACACTCTGCCGGTGTAGGGGGCAGGAACAGACGTGTGCATGTCGTTCTGCATTGACCTGGGAGTGTGTTCCCCCTGCCTGTCCCCCAGGCTCAGGGGCAAGGCCCCGGAGAGAGCACCACCCCGAAGCGCTTTTCTCCCGGGCTTGGGAGCATTGTGCGTGCCTGGCGGGAACAGCGGGCAGGAGTGCTTGCAAACCGGCCTTTGGAGGCAGCCGGGGAGGTCTTCCAGCGGGAGAGTGCCGGTTGTGCTCAGACGCCCCACAGGCCAGGGGCAGGACCCAGCAGTGTCCCTGCCCCTGGCAGCCTTGCCCAGACCCTCCTGGCCTCCGGGGGTACTGCCCCACCAAGGGGCAGGCTGCGGGGACTGGGTCCAGACATGCCCGGGCGCCTCCCCAGGCTCATCCCCGCTGGTGCCTTTCCCCTGGGCCTAGGCCTTGGTTGAGGCCTCCTTGGAGAGGAGGTTGCTGGCAGGGGCTGTCTCCACACTGCAAGGTGCTGGAGCTCAGAGGGCCTCGTCAGAGGGAAGGGACCAGCAACGGGATGGATACCCAAGACCTCTTTGGCCCAGCAGCCTCAGGGCAGCAGGGAGAGGAAGAGGCCCAACTTGCCCCTAGGTCGGCTCTGCCCCTTCCCACACAGGCGGCCAGCCCAGCAGCTGCCTGACAGACTCTGGCTCCCCCGAGCTCTCTGCCGGTGCAGGGGGCAGGAACAGACGTGTGCATGTGGTTCTGACTTGGCCTGGGAGTGTGGACACCGTGCCTTGACCCCAGGCTCAGGGGCAAGGGCCCGGAGAGAGCACCACCCTGAAGCGCTTTTCTCCCGGGCTTGGGAGCATTGTGCACGCCTGCTGGGAACAGTGGGCGGGAGCGCTTGCAAACCGGCCTTTGGAGGCAACCGGGGAGGTCTTCCAGTGGGAGAGGGCCGGTTGTGCTCAGAGGCCCCACAGGCCAGGGGCAGGACGCAGCAGGGCCCCTGCCCCTGGCCAGCCTTGCCCAGACCTTCCTGGCCTCCGGGGGTACTGCCCCACCAAGGGGCAGGCTGCGGGGACTGGGTCCAGACATGCTCGGGCGCCTCCCCTGGCTCATCCCCGCTGGTGCCTTTCCCCTGGGCCTAGGCCTCGGTTGAGGCCTCCTTGGAGAGGAGGTTGCTGGCAGGGGCTGTCTCCACACTGCAAGGTGCTGGAGCTCAGAGGGCCTCGTCAGAGGGAAGGGATCAGTAAGGGGCTGGATGCCCAAGACGTCTTTGGCCCAGCAGCCTCAGGGCAGCAGGGAGAGCAAGAGGCCCAACTTGCCCCTAGGGCGGCTCTGCCCCTTCCCACACAGGCGGCCAACCCAGCAGCTGCCTGCCAGACTCTGGCTCCCCCAAGCTCTCTGCCGGTGCAGGGGACAGGAACAGACGTGGGCATGTGGTTCTGCCTTGGCCAGGGAGTGTGTTCCCCGTGCCTTGCCCCCAGGCTCAGGGGCAAGGGCCCGGAGAGAGAACCACCCCAATGCGCTTTTCTCCCGGGCTTGGGAGCATTGTGCGAGCCTGGCGTGAACAGCGGGCGGGAGTGTTTGCAAACAGGACTTTGGAGGCAGCCGGGGAGGTCTTCCAGTGGGAGAGGGCCGGTTGTGCTCAGAGGCCCCACAGGCCAGGGGCAGGACCCAGCAGGGCCCCTGCCCCTGGCCAGCCTTGCCCAGACCTTCCTGGCCTCCGGGGGTACTGCCCCACCAAGGGGCAGGCTGCGGGGACTGGGTCCAGACATGCCCGGGCGCCTCCCCAGGCTCATCCCCGCTGGTGCCTTTCCCCTGGGCCTAGGCCTCGGTTGAGGCCTCCTTGGAGAGGAGGTTGCTGGCAGGGGCTGTCTCCACACTGCAAGGTGCTGGAGCTCAGAGGGCCTCGTCAGAGGGAAGGGACCAGCAAGGGGCTGGATGCCCAAGACCTCTTTGGCCCAGCAGCCTCAGGGCAGCAGGGAGAGCAAGAGGCCCAACTTGCCCCTAGGTCGGCTCTGCCACTTCCCACACAGGCGGCCAGCCCAGCAGCTGCCTGACAGACTCTGGCTCGCCCGAGCTCTCTGCCGGTGCAGGGGGCAGGTCAGACGTGTGCATGTGGATCTGCCTTGGCCTGGGAGTGTGGACACCCTGCCTTGCCCCCAGGCTCAGGGGCAAGGGCCCAGAGAGAGCACCACCCTGAATCGCTTTTCTTCCGGGCTTAGGAGCATTGTGCCCGCCTGCTGGTAACAGTGGCCGGGAGCGCTTGCAAACTGGCCTTTGGAGGCAGTCGGGGAGGTCTTCCAGTGGGAGAGGGCCGGTTGTGCTCAGAGGCCCCAGAGGCCAGGGGCAGGACCCAGCAGGGCCCCTGCCCCTGGCCAGCCTTACCCAGACCTTCCTGGCCTCCGGGGGTACTGCCCCACCAAGGGGCAGGCTGCGGGGACTGGGTCCAGACATGCTCGGGCGCCTCCCCTGGCTCATCCCCGCTGGTGCCTTTCCCCTGGGCCTAGGCCTCGGTTGAGGCCTCCTTGGAGAGGAGGTTGCTGGCAGGGGCTGTCTCCACACTGCAAGGTGCTGGAGCTCAGAGGGCCTCGTCAGAGGGAAGGGACCAGTAAGGGGCTGGATGCCCAAGACGTCTTTGGCCCAGCAGCCTCAGGGCAGCAGGGAGAGCAAGAGGCCCAACTTGCCCCTAGGGCGGCTCTGCCCCTTTCCACACAGGCGGCCAACCCAGCAGCTGCCTGACAGACTCTGGCTCCCCCAAGCTCTCTGCCGGTGCAGGGGACAGGAACAGACGTGGGCATGTGGTTCTGCCTTGGCCTGGGTGTGTGTTCCCCCTGCCTTGCCCCCAGGCTCAGGGGCAAGGGCCCGGAGAGAGCACCACACCGAAGCGCTTTTCTCCTGGCCTTGGGAGCGTTGTGCGTGCCTGGCGGGAACAGCGGGCGGGAGTGTTGGCAAACCCGCCTTTGGAGGCAGCCGGGGAGGTCTTCCAGTGGGAGAGGGCCGGTTGTGCTCAGAGGCCCCACAGGCCAGGAGCAGGACCCAGCAGGGACCCTGCCCCTGGCCAGCCTTGCCCAGACCTTCCTGGCCTCCGGGGGTACTGCCCCACCAAGGGGCAGGCTGCGGGGACTGGGTCCTGATATGCCCGTGCGCCTCCACTGGCTCATCCCCGCTGGTGCCTTTCCCCTGGGCCTAGGCCTCGGTTGAGGCCTCCTTGGAGAGGAGGTTGCTGGCAGGGGCTGTCTCCACACTGCAAGGTGCTGGAGCTCAGAGGGCCTCGTCAGAGGGAAGGGACCAGCAAGGGGCTGGATGCCCAAGACCTCTTTGGCCCAGCAGCCTCAGGGCAGCAGGGAGAGGAAGAGGCCCAACTTGCCCCTAGGTCGGCTCTGCCCCTTCCCACACAGGCGGCCAGCCCAGCAGCTACCTGACAGACTCTGGCTCCCCCCAGCTCTCTGCCGGTGGAGGGGGCAGGAACAGACGTGTGCATGTTGTTGTGCCTTGGCCTGGGACTGTGGATCCCCTGCCTGGCCCCCAGGCTCAGGGGCAAGGGCCCGGAGAGACCACCACCCCGAAGCGCTTTTCTCCCGGGCTTGGGAGCATTGTGCGCGCCTGGCGGGAACAGTGGGCGGGAGTGCTTGCAAACCGGCCTTTGGAGGCAGCCGGGGAGGTCTTCCAGTGGGAGAGGGCCGGTTGTGCTCAGAGGCCCCACAGGCCAGGGGCAGGACCCAGCAGGGCCCCTGCTCCTGACCAGCCTTGCCCAGACCTTCCTGGCCTCCGGGGGTACTGCCCCACCAAGGGGCAGGATGCGGGGACAGGGTCCAGACATGCCCGGGCGCCTCCCCTGGCTCAACCCCGCTGGTGCCTTTCCCCTGGGCCTAGGCCTCGGTTGAGGCCTCCTTGGAGAGGAGATTGCTGGCAGGGGTTGTCTCCACACTGCAAGGTGCTGGAGCTCAGAGGGCCTCGTCAGAGGGAAGGGACCAGTAAGGGGCTGGATGCCCAAGACGTCTTTGGCCCTGCAGCCTCAGGGCAGCAGGGAGAGCAAGAGGCCCAACTTGCCCCTAGGTCGGCTCTGCCCCTTCCCACACAGGCGGCCAGCCCAGCACCTGCCTGAGAGACTCTGGCTCCCCCGAGCTCTCTGCCGGTGCAGGGGACAGGACCAGACGTGTGCATGTTTTTCTGCCTTGGTCTGGGAGTGTGTTCCCCTTGCCTTGCCCACAGGCTCAGGGGCAAGGGCCCGGAGAGAGCACCACCCCGAAGCGCTTTTCTCCCGGGCTTGGGAGCATTGTGTGTGCCTGGCGGGAAGAGCGGGCAGGAGTGTTGGCAAACTGGCCTTTGGAGGCAGCCGGGGAGGTCTTCCAGTGGGAGAGGGCCGGTTGTGCTCAGAGGCCCCACAGGCCATGGGGAGGACCCAGCAGGGCCCCTGCCCCTGGCCAGCCTTGCCCAGATCTTCCTGGCCTCCGGGGGTACTGCCCCACCAAGGGGCAGGCTGCGGGGACTGGGTCCAGACATACCCGGGCGCCTCCCCAGGCTCATCCCCGCTGGTGCCTTTCCCCTGGGCCTAGGCCTCGGTTGAGGCCTCCTTGGAGAGGATGTTGCTGGCAGGGGCTGTCTCCACACTGCAAGGTGCTGGAGCTCAGAGGGCCTCGTCAGAGGGAAGGGACCAGCAAGGGGCTGGATGCCCAAGAACTCTTTGGCCCAGCAGCCTCAGGGCAGCAGGGAGAGGAAGAGGCCCAACTTGCCCCTAGGTCGGCTCTGTCCCTTCCCACACAGGCGGCCAGCCCAGCAGCTGCCTGACAGACTCTGGCTCCCCCGAGCTCTCTGCCGGTGCAGGGGTCAGGAACAGACGTGTGCATGTGGTTCTGCCTTGGTCTGGGAGTGTGGACCAACTGCCTGGCCCCCAGGCTCAGGGGCAAGGGCCCGAGGAGAGCACCACCCCGAAGCGCTTTTCTCCCGGGCTTGGGAGCATTGTGCGTGCCTGGCGGGAACAGCGGGCGGGAGTGTTGGCAAACTGGCCTTTGGAGGCAGCCGGGGAGGTCTTCCAGTGGGAGAGGGCCGGTTGTGCTCAGAGGCCCCACAGGCCAGGGGCAGGACCCAGCAGGGCCCCTGCCCCTGGCCAGCCTTGCCCAGACCTTCCTGGCCTCCGGGGGTACTGCCCCACCAAGGGGCAGGCTGCGGGGACTGGGTCCAGACATGCCCGGGCGCCTCCCCAGGCTCATCCCCGCTGGTGCCTTTCCCCTGGGCCTAGGCCTCGGTTGAGGCCTCCTTGGAGAGGAGGTTGCTGGCAGGGGCTGTCTCCACACTGCAAGGTGCTGGAGCTCAGAGGGCCTCGTCAGAGGGAAGGGACCAGCAAGGGGCTGGATGCCCAAGACCTTTTTGGCCCAGCAGCCTCAGGGCAGCAGGGAGACCAAGAGGCCCAACTTGCCCCTAGGTCGGCTCTGCCACTTCCCACACAGGCGGCCAGCCCAGCAGCTGCCTGACAGACTCTGGCTCCCCCGAGCTCTCTGCCGGTGCAGGGGGCAGATCAGACGTGTGCATGTGGTTCTGCCTTGGCCTGGGAGTGTGGACACCCTGCATTGCCCCCAGGCTCAGGGGCAAGGGCCCAGAGAGAGCACCACCCTGAAGCGCTTTTCTTCCGGGCTTAGTAGCATTGTGCCCGCCTGCTGGTAACAGTGGCCGGGAGCGCTTGCAAACCGGCCTTTGGAGGCAGCCGGGGAGGTCTTCCAGTGGGAGAGGGCCGGTTGTGCTCAGAGGCCCCACAGGCCAGGGGCAGGACCCAGCAGGGCCCCTGCCCCTGGCCAGCCTTACCCAGAACTTCCTGGCCTCCGGGGGTACTGCCCCACCAAGGGGCAGGCTGCGGGGACTGGGTCCAGACATGCTCGGGCGCCTCCCCTGGCTCATCCCCGCTGGTGCCTTTCCCCTGGGCCTAGGCCTCGGTTGAGGCCTCCTTGGAGAGGAGGTTGCTGGCAGGGGCTGTCTCCACACTGCAAGGTGCTGGAGCTCAGAGGGCCTCGTCAGAGGGAAGGGACCAGTAAGGGGCTGGATGCCCAAGACGTCTTTGGACCAGCAGCCTCAGGGCAGCAGGGAGAGCAAGAGGCCCAACTTGCCGCTAGGGCGGCTCTGCCCCTTCCCACACAGGCGGCCAACCCAGCAGCTGCCTGACAGACTCTGGCTCCCCCAAGCTCTCTGCCGGTGCAGGGGACAGGAACAGACGTGGGCATGTGGTTCTGCCTTGGCCTGGGAGTGTGTTCCCCATGCCTTGCCCCCAGGCTCAGGGGCAAGGGCCCGGAGAGAGCACCACCCCGAAGCGCTTTTCTCCCGGGCTTGGGAGCATTGTGCAAGTCTGGCGTGAACAGCGGTGGGAGTGTTGGCAAACAGGACTTTGGAGGCAGCCGGGGAGGTCTTCCAGTTGGAGAGGGCCGGTTGTGCTCAGAGGCCCCACAGGCCAGGGGCAGAACCCAGCAGGTCCCCTGCCCCTGGCCAGCCTTTCCCAGACCTTCCTGGCCTCCGGGGGTACTGCCCCACCAAGGGGCAGGCTGCGGGGACTGGGTCCAGACATGGCCGGGCGCCTCCCCAGGCTCATCCCCGCTGGTGCCTTTCCCCTGGTCATAGGTCTCGGTTGAGTCCTCCTTGGAGAGGAGGTTGCTGGCAGGGGCTGTCTCCACACTGCAAGGTGCTGGAGCTCAGAGGGCCTCGTCAGAGGGAAGGGACAAGCAAAGGGCTGGATGCCCAAGACCTCTTTGGCCCAGCAGCCTCAGGGCAGCAGGGAGAGCAAGAGGCCCAACTTGCCCCTAGGTCGGCTCTGCCCCTTCCCACAAAGGCGGCCAGCCCAGCAGCTGCCTGACAGACTCTGGCTCCCCCGAGCTCTCTGCTGGTGCAGGGGTCAGGAACAGACGTGTGCATGTGGTTCTGCCTTGGCCTGGGAGTGTGGACCCCCTGCCTGGCCCCCAGGCTCAGGGGCAAGGGCCCGGAGAGAGCACCACCCCGAAGCGCTTTTCTCCCCGGCTTGGGAGCATTGTGCGCGCTTGGTGGGAACAGTGGGCGGGAGTGCGTGCAAAACGGCCTTTGGAGGCAGCCGGGGAGGTCTTCCAGTGGGAGAGGGCCGGTTGTGCTCAGAGGCCCCACAGGCCAGGGGCAGGACCCAGCAGGTCCCCTGCCCCTGGTCAGCCTTGCCCAGACCTTCCTGGCCTCCAGGGGTACTGCCCCACCAAGGGGCAGGCTGCGGGGACTGGGTCCAGACATGCCCGGGCGCCTCCCCAGGCTCATCCCCGCTGGTGCCTTTCCCCTGGGCCTAGGCCTCGGTTGAGGCCTCCTTGGAGAGGAGATTGCTGGCAGGTGCTGTCTCCACACTGCAAGGTGCTGGAGCTCAGAGGGCCTCGTCAGAGGGAAGGGACCAGCAAAGGGCTGGATGCCCAAGACGTCTTTGGCCCAGCAGCCTCAGGGCAGCAGGGAGAGCAAGAGGCCCAACTTGCCCCTAGGTCGGCTCTGACCCTTCCCACACAGGCGGCCAGCCCAGCACCTGCCTGAGAGACTCTGGCTCCCCCAAGCTCTCTGCCGGTGCAGGGGACAGGAACAGACGTGTTCATGTCGTTCTGTCTTGGCCTGGGAGTGTGTTCCCCCTGCCTGGCCCGCAGGCTTAGGGGCAAGGGCCCGGAGAGAGCACCACCCCGAAGCGCTTTTCTCCCGGGCTTGGGAGCATTGTGCGTGCCTGGCGGGAACATCGGGCGGGAGTGCTTGCAAACCGGCCTTTGGAGGCAGACGGGGAGGTCTTCCAGCGGGAGAGTGCCGGTTGTGCTCAGACGTCCCACAGGCCAGGGGCAGGACCCAGCGCTGTCCCTGCCCCTGGCAGCCTTGCCCAGACCTTCCTGGCCTCCGGGGTTACTACCCCACCAAGGGGCAGGCTGCGGGGACTGGGTCCACACATGCCCGGGCGCCTCCCCAGGCTCATCCCCGCTGGTGCCTTTCCCCTGGGCCTAGGCCTCGGTTGAGGCCTCCTTGGAGAGGAGGTTGCTGGCAGGGGCTGTCTCCACACTGCAAGGTGCTGGAGCTCAGAGGGCCTCGGCAGCGGGAAGGGACCAGCAAGGGGCTGGATACCCAAGACCTCTTTGGCCCAGCAGCCTCAGGGCAGCAGGGAGAGGAAGAGGCCCAACTTCCCCTAGGTCGGCTCTGCCCCTTCCCACACAGGCAGCCAACCCAGCAGCTGCCTGACAGACTGTGGCTCCCCCGAGCGCTCTGCCGGTGCAGGGGTCAGGAACAGACGTGTGCATGTGGTTCTGCCTTGGTCTGGGAGTGTGGACACACTGCCTGGACCCCAGGCTCAGGGGCAAGGGCCCGGAGAGAGCAACACCCCGAAGCGCTTTTCTCCCGGGCTTGGGAGCATTGTGCGTGCCTGGCGGGAACAGCGGGCGGGAGTGTTGGCAAACCGGCCTTTGGAGGCAGCCGGGGAGGTCTTCCAGTGGGAGAGGGCCGGTTGTGCTCAGAGGCCCCACAGGCCAGGGGCAGGACCCAGCAGGGACCCTGCCCCTGGCCAGCCTTGCCCAGACCTTCCTGGCCTCCGGGGGTACTGCCCCACCAAGGGGCAGGCTGCGGGGACTGGGTCCAGACATGCCCGTGCGCCTCCACTGGCTCATCCCCGCTGGTGCCTTTCCCCTGGGCCTAGGCCTCGGTTGAGGCCTCCTTGGAGAGGAGGTTGCTGGCAGGGGCTGTCTCCACACTGCAAGGTGCTGGAGCTCAGAGGGCCTCGTCAGAGGGAAGGGACCAGCAAGGGGCTGGATGCCCAAGACCTCTTTGGCCCAGCAGCCTCAGGGCAGCAGGGAGAGCAAGAGGCCCAACTTGCCCCTAGGTCGGCTCTGCCCCTTCCCACACAGGCGGCCAGCCCAGCAGCTGCCTGACAGACTCTGGCTCCCCCCAGCTCTCTGCCGGTAGAGGGGGCAGGAACAGACGTGTGCATGTGGTTCTGCCTTGGCCTGGGACTGTGGATCCCCTGCCTGGCCCCCAGGCTCAGGGGCAGGGGCCCGGAGAGACCACCACCCCGAAGCGCTTTTCTCCTGGGCTTGGGAGCATTGTGCGTGCCTGGCGGGAACAGCGGGCAGGAGTGTTGGCAAACTGGCCTTTGGAGGCAGCCGGGGAGGTCTTCCAGCGGGAGAGGGCCGGTTGTGCTCAGAGGCCCTACAGGCCAGGGGCAGGACCCAGCAGGGCCCCTGCCCCTGGCCAGCCTTGCCCAGACCTTCCTGTCCTCCGGGGGTACTGCCCCAACAAGGGGCAGGCTGCGGGGACTGGGTCCAGACATGCCCGGGCGCCTCCCCAGGCTCATCCCCGCTGGTGCCTTTCCCCTGGGCCTAGGCCTCGGTTGAGGCCTCCTTGGAGAGGAGGTTGCTGGCAGGGGCTGTCTCCACACTGCAAGGTGCTGGAGCTCAGAGGGCCTCGTCAGAGGGAAGGGACCAGCAAGGGGCTGGATGCCCAAGACCTCTTTGGACCAGCAGCCTCAGGGCAGCAGGGAAAGCAAGAGGCCCAACTTGCCCCTAGGTCGGCTCTGCCCCTTCCCACACAGGCGGCCAGCCCAGCAGCTGCCTGACAGACTCTGGCTCCCCCGAGCTCTCTGCCGGTGCAGGGGCCAGATCAGTCGTGTGCATGTGGTTCTGCCTTGGCCTGGGAGTGTGGACACCCTGCCTTGCCCCCAGGCTCAGGGGCAAGGGCCCGGAGAGAGCACCACCCCGAAGCGCTTTTCTCCCGGGCTTAGGAGCATTGTGCACGCCTGCTGGGAACAGTGGGCGGGAGCGCTTGCAAACCGGCCTTTGGAGGCAGCCGGGGAGGTCTTCCAGTGGGAGAGGGCCGGTTGTGCTCAGAGGCCCCACAGGCCAAGGACAGGACGCAGCAGGGCCCCTGCCCCTGGCCAGCCTTGCCCAGACCTTCCTGGCCTCCGGGGGTACTGCCCCACCAAGGGGCAGGCTGCGGGGACTGGGTCCAGACATTCTCGGGCGCCTCCCCTGGCTCATCCCCGCTGGTGCCTTTCCCCTGGGCCTAGGCCTCGGTTGAGGCCTCCTTGGAGAGGAGGTTGCTGGCAGGGGCTGTCTCCACACTGCAAGGTGCTGCAGCTCAGACAGCCTCGTCAGAGAGAAGGGACCAGTAAAGGGCTGGATGCCCAAGACATCTTTGGCCCAGCAGCCTCAGGGCAGCAGGGAGAGCAAGACGCCCAACTTGCCCCTAGGGCGGCTCTGCCCCTTCCCACACAGGCGGCCAACCCAGCAGCTGCCTGACAGACTCTGGCTCCCCCAAGCTCTCTGCCGGTGCAGGGGACAGGAACAGATGTGGGCATGTGGTTCTGCCTTGGCCTGGGAGTGTGTTCTCCCTGCCTTGCCCCCAGGCTCATGGGCAAGGGCCCGGAGAGAGCACCACACCGAAGCGCTTTTCTCCCCGGCTTGGGAGCTTTGTGCATTCCTGACGTGAACAGCGGGCGGGAGTGTTGCAAACAGGACTTTGGAGGCAGCCGGGGAGGTCTTCCATTGGGAGAGGGCCGGTTGTGCTCAGAGGCCCCACAGGCCAGGGTCAGGACCCAGCAGGGCCCCTGCCCCTGGCCAGACTTGCCCAGACCTTCCTGGCCTCCGGGGGTACTGCCCCACCAAGGGGCAGGCTGAGGAGACTGGGTCCAGACATGTCTGTGCGCCTCCCCAGGATCATCCCCGCTGGTGCCTTTCCCCTGGTTGTAGGCCTCGGTTGAGGACTCTTTGGAGAGGAGGTTGCTGACAGGGACTGTCTCCACACTGCAAGGTGCTGGAGCTCAGAGGGCCTCGTCAGAGGGAAGGCACCAGCAAAGCGCTGGATGCCCAAGACCTCTTTGACCCAGCAGCCTCAGGGCAGCAGGGAGAGCAAGAGGCCCAACATGCCCCTAGGTCGGCTCTGCCCCGTACCACACAGGCAGCCAGCCCAGTAGCAGCCTGGGAGTCTCTGGCTCCCCCGAGCTCTCTGCCGGTGTAGGGGGCAGGAACACACTTGTGCATGTGGTTCTGCCTTGGTCTGGGAGTGTAGACCCACTGCCTGGACCCCAGGCTCAGGGGCAAGGGCCCGGAGAGAGCAACACCCCGAAGCGCTTTTCTCCCGGGCTTGGGAGCATTGTGCGTGCCTGGCGGGAACAGCGGGCGGGAGTGTTGGCAAACCGGCCTTTGGAGGCAGCCGGGGAGGTCTTCCAGTGGGAGAGGGCCGGTTGTGCTCAGAGGCCCCACAGGCCAGGGGCAGGGCCCAGCAGGGCCCCTGCCCCTGGCCAGCCTTGCCCAGACCTTCCTGGCCTCCGGGGGTAATGCCCCACCAAGGGGCAGGCTGCGGGGACTGGGTCCAGACATGCCCGGGCGCCTCCCCAGGCTCTTCCCCGCTGGTGCCTTTCCCCTGGGGCTAGGCCTCGGTTTAGGCCTCCTTGGAGAGGAGGTTGCTGGCAGGGGCTGTCTCCACACTGCAAGGTGCTGGAGCTCAGAGGGCCTCGTCAGAGCGAAGGTACCAGCAAGGGGCTGGATGCCCAAGACCTCTTTGGCCCAGCAGCCTCAGGGCAGCAGGGAGAGCAGAGGCCCAACATGCCCCTAGGTCGGCTCTGCCACTTCCCACACAGGCGGCCAGCCCAGCAGCTGCCTGAGAGATTCTGGCTCCCCCGAGCTCTCTGCCGGTGTAGGGGGCAGGAACAGACGTGTGCATGTCGTTCTCCCTTGGCCTGGGAGTGTGTTCCACCTGCCTGGCCCCCAGGCTCAGGGGCAAGGGCCCGAGGAGAGCACCACCCCGAAGCACTTTTCTCCCGGGCTTGGGAGCATTGTGCGTGCCTGGCGGGAACAGCGGGTGGGAGTGCTTGCAAACAGGCCTTTGGAGGCAGACGGGGAGGTCTTCCAGCGGGAGGGTGCTGATTGTGCTAAGACGCCCCACAGGCCAGGGGCAGGACCCAGCAGTGTCCCTGCCCCTGGCAGCCTTGCCTAGACCTTCCTGGCCTCCGGGGGTACTGCCCCACCAAGGGGCAGGCTGCGGGGACTGGGTCCAGACATGCCCGGGCGCCTCCCCAGGCTCATCCCCGCTGGTGCCTTTCCCCTGGGCCTAGGCCTCGGTTGAGGCCTCCTTGGAGAGGAGGTTGCTGGCAGGGGCTGTCTCCACACTGCAAGGTGCTGGAGCTCAGAGGGCCTCGTCAGAGGGAAGGGACCAGCAAGGGGCTGGATGCCCAAGACCTCTTTGGCCCAGCAGCCTCAGGGCAGCAGGGAGAGCAAGAGGCCCAACTTGCCCCTAGGTCGGCTCTGCCCCTTTCCACACAGGCCGCCAACCCAGCAGCTGCCTGGCATACTCTGGCTCCCCCGAGCTCTCTGCCGGTGCAGGGACCAGGAACAGACGTGTGCATGTGGTTCTGCCTTGGCCTGGGAGTGTGTTCCCCCTGCATTGCCCCCAGGCTCAGGGGCAAGGGCCCGGTGAGAGCACCACCCCGAAGCGCTTTTCTCCCGGGCTTGGGAGCATTGTGCGTGCCTGGCGGGAACAGCGGGCATGAGTTCTTGCAAACTGTCCTTTGGAGGCAGCCGGGGAGGTCTTCCAAGGGCCCGGACTGATCACCACCCCAAAATGCTTTTCTCCCGGGCTTGGGAGCATTGTGCGCGGCTGTCGGGAACAGCGGACATGAGTGCTTGCAAACCGGCCTTTGGAGGCAGCCCGGGAGGTCTTCCAAGGGCCCGGAGAGAGCACTACCCCAAAATGCTTTTCTTCCGGCTTGGGAGCATTGTGCGCGAGTGGCGGGAACAGCAGGCAGGAGTGCTTGCAAACCGGCCTTTGGAGGCAGCCGGGGAGGTCTTCCAAGGGCCCGGAGAGAGCACCACCTCGAAGCGCTTTTCTCTCGGGTTTTGGAGCATTGTGTGCGGCTGGTGGGACAGCGGAAGGGAATTCTTGCAAACCGGCCTTTGGCGGCAGCCAGAGAAGTCTTCCAAGGGCGCGGAGAGAGCACCACCCCGAAGCGCTTTTCTCCGGGGTTTTGGAACATTGTGTGTGCCTGGCGGGAACAGCGAGTGGGAATGCTTGCAAACCGGCCTTTGGGGGCAGCCGGGGAGGTCCTCCATGGTCCCTGAGAGAACACCACCCCGAAGCGCTTTTCTCACGGTCTTGGGAGCATTGTGCATGGCTGGCGGGAACAGCGGGCATGAGTGCTTGCAAACTGTCCTTTGGAGGCAGCCGGGGAGGTCTTCCAAGGGCCGGACTGATCACCACCCCAAAATGCTTTTCTCTCGGGCTTGGGAGCATTGTGCGCGGCTGTCGGGAACAACGGACATGAATGCTTGCAAACCGGCCTTTGGAGGCAGCCCGGGAGGTCTTCCAAGGGCCCGGAGAGAGCACCACCCCAAAATGCTTTTCTCCCGGGCTTGGGAGCATTGTGCGTGGATGGCGGAAGCAGCGGGAATGAGTACTTACAAACCGGCCTTTGGGGGCAGCCGGGGAGGTCTTGAAAGTGCCCGGAGAGAGCACCACCCCGAAGCGCTTTTCTCCCGGGCTTGGGAACATTGTGCGCGGCTGGCGGGAACAGCAGGCAGGACTGCTTGCAAACTGGCCTTTGGAGGCAGCCGGGGAGGTCTTCCAAGGGCCCGGAGTGAGCACCACCCCAAAATGCTTTTCTCCCGGGCTTGGGAGCATTGTGCGCGGCTGGTGGGAACAACGGGCATGAGTGCTTGCAAACCGGCCTTTGGAGGCAGCCGGGGACGTCTTCCAAGGGCCCGGAGAGAGCACCAACCCGAAGCGCTCTTCTCCCGGGCTTGGGAGCATTGTGCGCGGCTGGCGGGAACAGCAGGCAGGACTGCTTGCAAACTGGCCTTTGGAGGCAGCCGGGGAGGTCTTCCAAGGGCCCGGAGTGAGCACCACCCCAAAATGCTTTTCTCCCGGGCTTGGGAGCATTGTGCGTGGCTGGCGGGAACAGCAGGAAGGAGTCCTTGCAAACCGGCCTTTGGAGGCAGCGGGGGAGGTCTTCCAAGGGCCTGTAGAGAGCACCACCCCGAAGCGCTTTTCTCCCGGGCTTGGGAGTATTGTGCGCGGGTGGCGGGAACAGCAGGCAGGAGTGCTTGAAAACCGGCCTTTGCAGGCAGCCGGGGAGGTCTTCCAGGGCCCGGTGTGAGCACCACCCCAAAAAGCTTTTCTCCCGGACTTGGGAGCATTGTGCGCGGCTGGTGGGAACAGCGGGCATGAGTGCTTGCAAACTGGCCACTGGAGGCAGCCGGGGAGGTCTTCCAAGGGCCTGTAGAGAGCACCACCCCAAAATGCTTCTCTCCCGGGCTTGGGAGCATTGTGCGTGGCTGGCGGGAACAGCAGGAAGGAGTCCTTGCAAACCGGCCTTTGGAGGCAGCCGGGGAGGTCTTCCAAGGGCCTGTAGAGAGCACCACCCCGAAGCGCTTTTCTCCCTGGCTTAGGAGCATTGTGCGCAGGTGGCGGGAACAGCAGGCAGGAGTGCTTGAAAACTGGCCTTTGGAGGCAGCCGGGGAGGTCTTCCAGGGCCCGGTGTGAGCACCACCCCAAAAAGCTTTTCTCCCGGGCTTGGGAGCATTGTGCGCGGCTGGTGGGAACAGCGGACATGAGTGCTTGCAAACTGGCCATTGGAGGCAGCCGGGGAGGTCTTCCAAGGGCCCGGAGTGAGCACCACCCCAAAATGCTTTTCTCCCGGGCTTGGGAGCATTGTGCGTGGCTGGCGGTAACAGCAGGAAGGAGTCCTTGCAAACCGGCCTTTGGAGGCAGCCGGGGAGGTCTTCCAAGGGCCTGTAGAGAGCACCACCCCGAAGCGCTTTTCTCCCGCGCTTGGGAGCATTCTGCGCGGGTGGCGGGAACAGCAGGCAGGAGTGCTTGAAAACCGTCCTTTGGAGGCAGCCGGGGAGGTCTTCCAGGGCCCGGTGTGAGCACCACCCCAAAATGCTTTTCTCCCGGGCTTGGGAGCATTGTGCACGGATGGCGGGAACAGCAGGAAGGAGTCCTTGCAAACCGGCCTTTGGAGGCAGCCGGGGAGGTCTTCCAAGGGCCTGTAGAGAGCACCACCCCGAAGCGCTTTTCTCCCGGGCTTGGGATTATTGTGCGCGGGTGGCGGGAACAGCAGGCAGGAGTGCTTGAAAACCGTCCTTTGGAGGCAGCCGGGGAGGTCTTCCAGGGCCCGGTGTGAGCACCACCCCAAAATGCTTTTCTCCCGGGCTTGGGAGCATTGTGCGCGGATGGCGGGAACAGCGAGTCGGAGTGCTTCCAAACCGGCCTTTGGGGGCACCCCGGGAGGTCTTCCATGGGCACGGAGAGAACACCACCCCGAAGCGCTTTTCTCCGGGGTTTTGGAGGATTGTGCGTGGCTGGCGGGAACAGCGAGTGGGAGTGCTTGCAAACCGGCCTTTGGGGGCAGCCAGGGAGGTCCTCCATTGGCACGGAGAGAACACCACCCCGAAGCGCTTTTCTCCCGGTCTTGGGAGCATTGTGCGAGGCTGGCGGGAACAGCGGGCGGGAGTGCTTGCAAACCGGCCTTTAGAGGCAGCCGGGGAGTCTTCCAAGGGCCCGGAGAGAGCACCATCCCGAAGCACTTTTCTCACGGAATTGGGAGCATTGTTCGCGGCTGTCGGGAACAGAGGACATGAGTGCTTGCAAACCGGCCTTTAGAGGCAGCCGGGGAGTCTTCCAAGGGCCCGGAGAGAGACCACCTCAAAATGCTTTTCTCCCGGGCTTGGGAGCATTGTGTGCGGCTGGCGGGTCTGCGGGAGGGAGTTCTTGAAAACCAGCCTTTGGAGGCAGCCGGGGAGGTCTTCCAAGGGCCGGGAGAGAGCACCACCCCGAAGCGCTTTTCTCCCGGGCTTGGGAGCATTGTGCGCGGCTGGCGGGAACAGCGGGATTGAGTGCTTGCAAACCGGCCTTTGGAGACAAACGGGGAGGTCTTCCAAGGGCCCGTAGAGAGCACCACCCCGAAGCGTTTTTCTCCCGTAATTGGGAGCATTGTGTGCGGCTGGCG
Source organism: Dama dama (assembly GCF_033118175.1). Classification (NCBI taxonomy): domain Eukaryota; kingdom Metazoa; phylum Chordata; class Mammalia; order Artiodactyla; family Cervidae; genus Dama; species Dama dama. The sequence continues at coordinate 331,184 of NW_026870997.1, read as the reverse complement.
GGACAGCGGGAGGGAGTACTTGAAATCCAGCCTTTGGAGGCAGCCGGGGAGGTCTTCCAAGGGCCGGGAGAGAGCACCACCCTGAAGGGCTTTTCTCCTGGGCTTGGAGCATTTGCACGGATGGCGGGAACAGTGAGTGGGAGTGCTTGCAAACCGGCATTTGGGGGCAGCCCGGGAGGTCTTTCTTGGGTCCAGAGAGAACACCACCCCGAAACGCTTTTCTCCCGGGCTTGGGAGCATTGTGCGTGGATGGCGGGAACAGCAGGAAGGAGTCCTTGCAAACCGGCCTTTGGAGGCAGCCGGGGAGGTCTTCCAAGGGCCTGTAGAGAGCACCACCCCGAAGCGCTTTTCTCCCGGGCTTGGGATTATTGTGCGCGGGTGGCGGGAACAGCAGGCAGGAGTGCTTGAAAACCGTCCTTTGGAGGCAGCCGGGGAGGTCTTCCAGGGCCCGGTGTGAGCACCACCCCAAAATGCTTTTCTCCCGGGCTTGGGAGCATTGTGCGCGGATGGCGGGAACAGCGAGTGGGAGTGCTTGCAAACCGGCCTTTGGGGGCACCCCGGGAGGTCTTCCATGGGCACGGAGAGAACACCACCCCGAAGCGCTTTTCTCCGGGGTTTTGGAGGATTGTGCGTGGCTGGCGGGAACAGCGAGTGGGAGTGCTTGCAAACCGGCCTTTGGGGGCAGCCAGGGAGGTCCTCCATTGGCACGGAGAGAACACCACCCCGAAGCGCTTTTCTCCCGGTCTTGGGAGCATTGTGCGAGGCTGGCGGGAACAGCGGGCGGGAGTGCTTGCAAACCGGCCTTTGGAGGCAGCTTGGGAGGTCTTCCAAGGGCCCGGAGAGAGCACCATCCCGAAGCGCTTTTCTCCCGGGCTTGGGAGCATTGTGCGCGGATGGCGGGAACAGCGAGTGGGAGTGCTTGCAAACCGGCCTTTGGAGGCAGCCGGGGAGGTCTTCCAGTGGGAGAGGGCCGGTTGTGCTCAGAGGCCCCACAGGCCAGGGGCAGGACCCAGCAGGGCCCCTGCCCCTGGCCAGCCTTGCCCAGACCTTCCTGGCCTCCGGGGGTACTGCCCCACCAAGGGGCAGGCTGCGGGGACAGGGTCCAGACATGCCCGGGCGCCTCCCCTGGCTCAAGCCCGCTGGTGCCTTTCCCCTGGGCCTAGGCCTCGGTTGAGGCCTCCTTGGAGAGGAGATTGCTGGCAGGGGCTGTCTCCACACTGCAAGGTGCTGGAGCTCAGAGGGCCTCGTCAGAGGGAAGGGACCAGTAAGGGGCTGGATGCCCAAGACGTCTTTGGCCCTGCAGCCTCAGGGCAGCAGGGAGAGCAAGAGGCCCAACTTGCCCCTAGGTCGGCTCTGCCCCTTCCCACACAGGCGGCCAGCCCAGCACCTGCCTGAGAGACTCTGGCTCCCCCGAGCTCTCTGCCGGTGCAGGGGACAGGAACAGACGTGTGCATGTGTTTCTGCCTTGGTCTGGGAGTGTGTTCCCCCTGCCTTGCCCACAGGCTCAGGGGCAAGGGCCCGGAGAGAGCACCACCCCGAAGCGCTTTTCTCCCGGGCTTGGGAGCATTGTGCGCGCCTGGCGGGAACAGTGGGCAGGAGTGCTTGCAAACCGGCCTTTGTAGGCAGCCGGGGAGGTCTTCCAGTGGGAGAGGGCCGGTTGTGCTCAGAGGCCCCACAGGCCATGGGGAGGACCCAGCAGGGCCCCTGCCCCTGGCCAGCCTTGCCCAGATCTTCCTGGCCTCCGGGGGTACTGCCCCACCAAGGGGCAGGCTGCGGGGACTGGGTCCAGACATGCCCGGGCGCCTCCCCAGGCTCATCCCCGCTGGTGCCTTTCCCCTGGGCCTAGGCCTCGGTTGAGGCCTCCTTGGAGAGGAGGTTGCTGGCAGGGGCTGTCTCCACACTGCAAGGTGCTGGAGCTCAGAGGGCCTCGTCAGAGGGAAGGGACCAGCAAGGGGCTGGATGCCGAAGACCTCTTTGGCCCAGCAGCCTCAGGGCAGCAGGGAGAGGAAGAGGCCCAACTTGCCCCTAGGTCGGCTCTGCCCCTTCCCACACAGGCGGCCAGCCCAGCAGCTGCCTGACAGACTCTGGCTCCCCCGAACTCTCTGCCGGTGCAGGGGTCAGGAACAGACGTGTGCATGTGGTTCTGCCTTGGTCTGGGAGTGTGGACCAACTGCCTGGACCCCAGGCTCAGGGGCAAGGGCCCGAGGAGAGCACCACCCCGAAGCGCTTTTCTCCCGGGCTTGGGAGCATTGTGCGTGCCTGGCGGGAACAGCGGGCGGGAGTGTTGGCAAACTGGCCTTTGGAGGGAGCCGGGGAGTTCTTCCAGTGGGAGAGGGCCGGTTGTGCTCAGAGGCCCCACAGGCCAGGGGCAGGACCCAGCAGGGCCCCTGCCCCTGGCCAGCCTTGCCCAGACCTTCCTGGCCTCCGGGGGTACTGCCCCACCAAGGGGCAGGCTGCGGGGACTGGGTCCAGACATGCCCGGGCGCCTCCCCAGGCTCATCCCCGCTGGTGCCTTTCCCCTGGGCCTAGGCCTCGGTTGAGGCCTCCTTGGAGAGGAGGTTGCTGGCAGGGGCTGTCTCCACACTGCAAGGTGCTGGAGCTCAGAGGGCCTCGTCAGAGGGAAGGGACCAGCAAGGGGCTGGATGCCCAAGACCTCTATGGCCCAGCAGCCTCAGGGCAGCAGGGAGAGCAAGAGGCCCAACTTGCCCCTAGGTCGGCTCTGCCACTTCCCACACAGGCGGCCAGCCAAGCAGCTGCCTGACAGACTCTGGCTCCCCCGAGCTCTCTGCCGGTGCAGGGGGCAGATCAGACGTGTGCATGTGGTTCTGCCTTGGCCTGGGAGTGTGGACACCCTGCCTTGCCCCCAGGCTCAGGGGCAAGGGCCCAGAGAGAGCACCACCCTGAAGCGCTTTTCTTCCGGGCTTAGGAGCATTGTGCCCGCCTGCTGGTAACAGTGGCTGGGAGCGCTTGCAAACCGGCCTTTGGAGGCAGCCGGGGAGGTCTTCCAGTGGGAGAGGGCCGGTTGTGCTCAGAGGCCCCACAGGCCAGGGGCAGGACCCAGCAGGGCCCCTGCCCCTGGCCAGCCTTACCCAGACCTTCCTGGCCTCCGGGGGTACTGCCCCACCAAGGGGCAGGCTGCGGGGACTGGGTCCAGACATGCTCGGGCGCCTCCCCTGGCTCATCCCCGCTGGTGCCTTTCCCCTGGGCCTAGGCCTCGGTTGAGGCCTCCTTGGAGAGGAGGTTGCTGGCAGGGGCTGTCTCCACACTGCAAGGTGCTGGAGCTCAGAGGGCCTCGTCAGAGGGAAGGGACCAGTAAGGGGCTGGATGCCCAAGACGTCTTTGGCCCAGCAGCCTCAGGGCAGCAGGGAGAGCAAGAGGCCCAACTTGCCCCTAGGGCGGCTATGCCCCTTCCCACACAGGTGGCCAACCCAGCAGCTGCCTGACAGACTCTGGCTCCCCCAAGCTCTCTGCCGGTGCAGGGGTCAGGAACAGACGTGGGCATGTGGTTCTGCCTTGGCCTGGGAGTGTGTTCCCCATGCCTTGCCCCCAGGCTCAGGGGCAAGGGCCCGGAGAGAGCACCACCCCGAAGCGCTTTTCTCCCGGGCTTGGGAGCATTGTGCAAGTCTGGCGTGAACAGCGGGTGGGAGTGTTGGCAAACAGGACTTTGGAGGCAGCCGGGGAGGTCTTCCAGTGGGAGAGGGCCGGTTGTGCTCAGAGGCCCCGCAGGCCAGGGGCAGGACCCAGCAGGTCCCCTGCCCCTGGTCAGCCTTGCCCAGACCTTCCTGGCCTCCAGGGGTACTGCCCCACCAAGGGGCAGGCTGCGGGGACTGGGTCCAGACATGCGCGGGCGCCTCCCCAGGCTCATCCCCGCTGGTGCCTTTCCCCTGGGCCTAGGCCTCGGTTGAGGCCTCCTTGGAGAGGAGATTGCTGGCAGGTGCTGTCTCCACACTGCAAGGTGCTGGAGCTCAGAGGGCCTCGTCAGAGGGAAGGGACCAGCAAAGGGCTGGATGCCCAAGAAGTCTTTGGCCCAGCAGCCTCAGGGCAGCAGGGAGAGCAAGAGGCCCAACTTGCCCCTAGGTCGGCTCTGCCCCTTCCCACACAGGCGGCCAGCCCAGCACCTGCCTGAGAGACTCTGGCTCCCCCGAGCTCTCTGCCGGTGTAGGGGGCAGGAACAGACGTGTTCATGTCGTTCTGTCTTGGCCTGGGAGTGTGTTCCCCCTGCCTGGCCCGCAGGCTTAGGGGCAAGGGCCCGGAGAGAGCACCACCCCGAAGCGCTTTTCTCCCGGGCTTGGGAGCATTGTGCGTGCCTGGCGGGAACAGCAGGCGGGAGTGCTTGCAAACCGGCCTTTGGAGGCAGACGGGGAGGTCTTCCAGCGGGAGAGTGCCGGTTGTGCTCAGACGTCCCACAGGCCAGGGGCAGGACCCAGCGCTGTCCCTGCCCCTGGCAGCCTTGCACAGACCTTCCTGGCCTCCGGGGGTACTGCCCCACCAAGGGGCAGGCTGCGGGGACTGGGTCCAGACATGCCCGGGCGCCTCCCCAGGCTCATCCCCGCTGGTGCCTTTCCCCTGGGCCTAGGCCTCGGTTGAGGCCTCCTTGGAGAGGAGGTTGCTGGCAGGGGCTGTCTCCACACTGCAAGGTGCTGGAGCTCAGAGGGCCTCGTCAGAGGGAAGGGACCAGCAAGGGGCTGGATGCCCAAGACCTCTTTGGCCCAGCAGCCTCAGGGCAGCAGGGAGAGGAAGAGGCCCAACTTGCCCCTAGGTCGGCTCTGCCCCTTCCCACACAGGCGGCCAGCCCAGCACCTGCCTGACAGACTCTGGCTCCCCAGAGCTCTCTGCCGGTGCAGGGGTCAGGAACAGACGTGTGCATGTGGTTCTGCCTTGGTCTGGGAGTGTGGACCCACTGCCTGGCCCCCAGGCTCAGGGGCAAGGGCCCGGAGAGAGCACCACCCCGAAGCGCTTTTCTCCCGGGCTTGGGAGCATTGTGCGAGCCTGGCGTGAACAGCGGGCGGGAGTGTTTGCAAACAGGACTTTGGAGGCAGCCGTGGAGGTCTTCCAGTGGGAGAGGGCCGGTTGTGCTCAGAGGCCTCACAGGCCAGGGGCAGGACCCAGCAGGTCCCCTGCCCCTGGCTAGCCTTGCCCAGACCTTCCTGGCCTCCGGGGGTACTGCCCCACCAAGGGGCAGGCTGCGGGGACTGGGTCCAGACATGCCTGGGCGCCTCCCCAGGCTCATCCCCGCTGGTGCCTTTCCCCTGGGCATAGGCCTCGGTTGATGCCTCCTTGGAGAGGAGGTTGCTGGCAGGGGCTGTCTCCACACTGCAAGGTGCTGGAGCTCAGAGGGCCTCGTCAGCGGGAAGGGACCAGCAAGGGGCTGGATGCCCAAGACCTCTTTGGCCCAGCAGCCTCAGGGCAGCAGGGAGAGCAAGAGGCCCAACTTGCCCCTAGGTCGGCTCTGCCCCTTCCCACACAGGCGGCCAGCCCAGCAGCTGCCTGACAGACTCTGGCTCCCCCCAGCTCTCTGCCGGTGGAGGGGGCAGGAACAGACGTGTGCATGTTGTTGTGCCTTGGCCTGGGACTGTGGATCCCCTGCCTGGCCCCCAGGCTCAGGGGCAAGGGCCCGGAGAGACCACCACCCCGAAGCGCTTTTCTCCCGGGCTTGGGAGCATTGGGCGCGCCTGGCGGGAACAGTGGGCGGGAGTGCTTGCAAACCGGCCTTTGGAGGCAGCCGGGGAGGTCTTCCAGTGGGAGAGGGCCGGTTGTGCTCAGAGGCCCCACAGGCCAGGGGCAGGACCCAGCAGGGCCCCTGCCCCTGGCCAGCCTTGCCCAGACCTTCCTGGCCTCCGGGGGTACTGCCCCACCAAGGGGCAGGCTGCGGGGACAGGGCCCAGACATGCCCGGGCGCCTCCCCTGGCTCAACCCCGCTGGTACCTTTCCCCTGGGCCTAGGCCTCGGTTGAGGCCTCCTTGGAGAGGAGATTGCTGGCAGGGGCTGTCTCCACACTGCAAGGTGCTGGAGCTCAGAGGGCCTCGTCAGAGGGAAGGGACCAGTAAGGGGCTGGATGCCCAAGACGTCTTTGGCCCTGCAGCCTCAGGGCAGCAGGGAGAGCAAGAGGCCCAACTTGCCCCTAGGTCGGCTCTGCCCCTTCCCACACAGGCGGCCAGCCCAGCACCTGCCTGAGAGACTCTGGCTCCCCCGAGCTCTCTGCCGGTGCAGGGGACAGGAACAGACGTGTGCATGTGTTTCTGCCTTGGTCTGGGAGTGTGGACCAACTGCCTGGACCCCAGGCTCAGGGGCAAGGGCCCGAGGAGAGCACCACCCCGAAGCGCTTTTCTCACGGTCTTGGGAGCATTGTGCGCGGCTGGCGGAAACAGCGGGCATGAGTGCTTGCAAACTGTCCTTTGGAGGCAGCCGGGGAGGTCTTCCAAGGGCCGGACTGATCACCACCCCAAAATGCTTTTCTCTCGGGCTTGGGAGCATTGTGCGCGGCTGTCGGGAACAACGGACATGAATGCTTGCAAACCGGCCTTTGGAGGCAGCCCGGGAGGTCTTCCAAGGGCCCGGAGAGAGCACCACCCCAAAATGCTTTTCTCCCGGGCTTGGGAGCATTGTGCGTGGCTGGCGGAAGCAGCGGGAATGAGTACTTACAAACCGGCCTTTGGAGGCAGCCGGGGAGGTCTTGAAAGTGCCCGGAGAGAGCACCACCCCGAAGCGCTTTTCTCCCGGGCTTGGGAACATTGTGCGCGGCTGGCGGGAACAGCAGGCAGGACTGCTTGCAAACTGGCCTTTGGAGGCAGCCGGGGAGGTCTTCCAAGGGCCCGGAGTGAGCACCACCCCAAAATGCTTTTCTCCCGGGCTTGGGAGCATTGTGCGCGGCTGGTGGGAACAACGGGCATGAGTGCTTGCAAACCGGCCTTTGGAGGCAGCCGGGGACGTCTTCCAAGGGCCCGGAGAGAGCACCACCCCGAAGCGCTTTTCTCCCGGGCTTGGGAACATTGTGCGCGGCTGGCGGGAACAGCAGGCAGGACTGCTTGCAAACTGGCCTTTGGAGGCAGGCGGGGAGGTCTTCCAAGGGCCCGGAGTGAGCACCACCCCAAAATGCTTTTCTCCCGGGCTTGGGAGCATTGTGCGCGGCTGGTGGGAACAACGGGCATGAGTGCTTGCAAACCGGCCTTTGGAGGCAGCCGGGGACGACTTCCAAGGGCCCGGAGAGATCACCACCCCGAAGCACTTTTCTCCCGGGCTTGGGAGCATTGTGCTGGCTGGCGGGAACAGCAGGAAGGAGTCCTTGCAAACCGGCCTTTGGAGGCAGCGGGGGAGGTCTTCCAATGGCCTGTAGAGAGCACCACCCCGAAGCGCTTTTCTCCCGGGCTTGGGAGTATTGTGCGCGGGTGGCAGGAACAGCAGGCAGGAGTGCTTGAAAACCGGCCTTTGCAGGCAGCCGGGGAGGTCTTCCAGGGCCCGGTGTGAGCACCACCCCAAAAAGCTTTTCTCCCGGGCTTGGGAGCATTGTGCGCGGCTGGTGGGAACAGCGGGCATGAGTGCTTGCAAACTGGCCACTGGAGGCAGCCGGGGAGGTCTTCCAAGGGCCTGTAGAGAGCACCACCCCAAAATGCTTCTCTCCCGGGCTTGGGAGCATTGTGCGTGGCTGGCGGGAACAGCAGGAAGGAGTCCTTGCAAACCGGCCTTTGGAGGCAGCCGGGGAGGTCTTCCAAGGGCCTGTAGAGAGCACCACCCCGAAGCGCTTTTCTCCCGGGCTTGGGAGCATTGTGCACAGGTGGCGGGAACAGCAGGCAGGAGTGCTTGAAAATTGGCCTTTGGAGGCAGCCGGGGAGGTCTTCCAGGGCCTGGTGTGAGCACCACCCCAAAAAGCTTTTCTCCCGGGCTTGGGAGCATTGTGCGCGGCTGGTGGGAACAGCGGACATGAGTGCTTGCAAACTGGCCATTGGAGGCAGCCGGGGAGGTCTTCCAAGGGCCCGGAGTGAGCACCACCCCAAAATGCTTTTCTCCCGGGCTTGGGAGCATTGTGCGTGGCTGGCGGGAACAGCAGGAAGGAGTCCTTGCAAACCGGCCTTTGGAGGCAGCCGGGGAGGTCTTCCAAGGGCCTGTAGAGAGCACCACCCCGAAGCGCTTTTCTCCCGCGCTTGGGAGCATTCTGCGCGGGTGGCGGGAACAGCAGGCAGGAGTGCTTGAAAACCGTCCTTTGGAGGCAGCCGGGGAGGTCTTCCAGGGCCCGGTGTGAGCACCACCCCAAAATGCTTTTCTCCCGGGCTTGGGAGCATTGTGCGTGGATGGCGGGAACAGCAGGAAGGAGTCCTTGCAAACCGGCCTTTGGAGGCAGCCGGGGAGGTCTTCCAAGGGCCTGTAGAGAGCACCACCCCGAAGCGCTTTTCTCCCGGTCTTCGGAGCATTGTGCGCGGGTGGCGGGAACAGCAGGCAGGAGTGCTTGAAAACCGTCCTTTGGAGGCAGCCGGGGAGGTCTTCCAGGGCCCGGTGTGAGCACCACCCCAAAATGCTTTTCTCCCGGGCTTGGGAGCATTGTGCGCGGATGGCGGGAACAGCGAGTGGGAGTGCTTGCAAACCGGCCTTTGGGGGCACCCCGGGAGGTCTTCCATGGGCACGGAGAGAACACCACCCCGAAGCGCTTTTCTCCGGGGTTTTGGAGGATTGTGCGTGGCTGGCGGGAACAGCGAGTGGGAGTGCTTGCAAACCGGCCTTTGGGGGCAGCCAGGGAGGTCCTCCATTGGCACGGAGAGAACACCACCCCGAAGCGCTCTTCTCCCGGTCTTGGGAGCATTGTGCGAGGCTGGCGGGAACAGCGGGCGGGAGTGCTTGCAAACCGGCCTTTGGAGGCAGCTTGGGAGGTCTTCCAAGGGCCCGGAGAGAGCACCATCCCGAAGCACTTTTCTCACGGAATTGGGAGCATTGTTCGCGGCTGTCGGGAACAGAGGACATGAGTGCTTGCAAACCGGCCTTTAGAGGCAGCCGGGGAGTCTTCCAAGGGCCCGGAGAGAGACCACCTCAAAATGCTTTTCTCCCGGGCTTGGGAGCATTGTGTGCGGCTGGCGGGTCAGCGGGAGGGAGTTCTTGAAAACCAGCCTTTGGAGGCAGCCGGGGAGGTCTTCCAAGGGCCGGGAGAGAGCACCACCCCGAAGCGCTTTTCTCCCGGGCTTGGGAGCATTGTGCGCGGCTGGCGGGAACAGCGGGATTGAGTGCTTGCAAACCGGCCTTTGGAGGCAGCCGGGGAGGTCTTCCAAGGGCCGGGAGAGAGCACCACCCCGAAGCGCTTTTCTCCTAGGCTTGGGAGCATTGTGCGCGGCTGGCGGGAACAGCGGGCATGAGTGCTTGCAAACCGGCCTTTGGAGACAAACGGGGAGGTCTTCCAAGGGCCCGTAGAGAGCACCACCCCGAAGCGCTTTTCTCCCGTGATTGGGAGCATTGTGTGCGGCTGGCGGGACAGCGGGAGGGAGTACTTGAAATCCAGCCTTTGGAGGCAGCCGGGGAGGTCTTCCAAGGGCCGGGAGAGAGCACCACCCTGAAGGGCTTTTCTCCTGGGCTTGGAGCATTTGCACGGATGGCGGGAACAGTGAGTGGGAGTGCTTGCAAACCGGCATTTGGGGGCAGCCCGGGAGGTCTTTCTTGGGTCCAGAGAGAACACCACCCCGAAACGCTTTTCTCCCGGGCTTGGGAGCATTGTGCGCGGGTGGCGGGAACAGCAGGCAGAAGTGCTTGCAAACCGGCCTTGGAGGCAGCCGGGGAGGTCTTCCAAAGCCCGGAGTGAGCACCACCCCAAAATGCTTTTCTCCCGGGCTTGGGAGCATTGTGCGCAGCTGGCGTGAACAGCAGGATTGAGTGCTTGCAAACCAGCCTTTGGAGGCAGCCGGGGAGGTCTTCCAGCGGGAGAGTGCCAGTTGTTCTCAGAGGCCCCACAGGCCAGGGGCAGGACCCAGCAGTGTCCCTGCCTCTGGCAGCCTTGCCCAGACCTTCCTGGCCTCCGGGGGTACTACCCCACCAAGGGGCAGGCTGCGGGGCCTGGGTCCAGACATGCCCGGGCGCCTCCCCAGGCTCATCCCCGCTGGTGCCTTTCCCCTGGGCCTAGGCCTCGGTTGAGGCCTCCTTGGAGAGGAGGTTGCTGGCAGGGGCTGTCTGCACACTGCAAGGTGCTGGAGCTCAGAGGGCCTCGTCAGAGGGAAAGGACCAGCAAAGGGCTGGATGCCCAAGACCTCTTTGACCCAGCAGCCTCAGGGCAGCAGGGAGAGCAAGAGGCCCAACTTGCCCCTAGGTCGGCTCTACCCCGTCCCACACAGGCAGCCAGCCCAGCAGCAGCCTGGCAGTCTCTGGCTCCCCCGAACTCTCTGCCGGTGTAGGGGGCAGGAACAGACGTGTGCATGTCGTTCTGCCTTGGCCTGGGAGTGTGTTCCCCCTGCCTGGCCCCCAGGCTCAGGGGCAAGGGCCCGGAGAGAGCACCACCCCGAAGCGCTTTTCTCCCGGGCTTGGGAGCATTGTGCGTGCCTGGCGGGAACAGCGGGCGGGAGTGCTTGCAAACCGGCCTTTGGAGGCAGCCGGGGAGGTCTTCCAGCGGGAGAGGGCCGGTTGTGCTCAGACGCCCCACAGGCCAGGGGCAGGACCCAGCAGTGTCCCTGCCCCTGGCAGCCTTGCCCAGACCCTCCTGGCCTCCGGGGGTACTGCCCCACCAAGGGGCAGGCTGCGGGGACTGGGTCCAGACATGGCCGGGCGCCTCCCCAGGCTCATCCCCGCTGGTGCCTTTCCCCTGGGCCTATGCCTCGGTTGAGGACTCCTTGGAGAGGAGTTTGCTGGCAGGGGTTGTCTCCACACTGCAAGGTGCTGGAGCTCAGAGGGCCTCGTCAGAGGGAAGGGACCAGCAAGGGGCTGGATGCCCAAGACCTCTTTGGCCCAGCAGCCTCAGGGCAGCCGGGAGAGGAAGAGGCCCAACTTGCCCCTAGGTCGGCTCTGCCCCTTCCCACACAGGCGGCCAGCCCAGCAGCTGCCTGACAGACTCTGGCTCCCCCGAGCTCTCTGCGGTGCAGGGGTCAGGAACAGACGTGTGCATGTGGTTCTGCGTTGGTCTGGGAGTGTAGACCCACTGCCTCGCCCCCACGCTCAAGGGCAAGGGCCCGGAGAGAGCAACACCCCGAAGCGCTTTTCTCCCGCGCTTGGGAGAATAGTGCGTGCCTGGCGGGAACAGCGGGCGGGAGTGTTGGCAAACCGGCCTTTGGAGGCAGCCGGGGAAGTCTTCCAGTGGGAGAGGGCCGGTTGTGCTCAGAGGCCCCACAGGCCAGGGGCAGGACCCAGCAGGGCCCCTGCCCGTGGCCAGCCTTGCCCAGACCTTCCTGGCCTCCGGGGGTACTGCCCCACCAAGGGGCAGGCTGTGGGGACTGGGTCCAGACATGCCCGGGCGCCTCCCCAGGCTCATCCCCGCTGGTGCCTTTCCCCTGGTCCTAGGCCTCGGTTGAGGCCTCCTTGGAGAGGAGGTTGCTGGCAGGGGCTGTCTCCACACTGCAAGGTGCTGGAGCTCAGAGGGCCTCGTCAGAGGGAAGGGACAAGCAAGGGGCTGGATGCCCAAGATCTCTTTGGCCCAGCAGCCTCAGGGCAGCAGGGAGAGCAAGAGGCCCAACTTGCCCCTAGGTCGGCTCTGCCCCGTCCCACACAGGCGGCCAGCCCAGCAGCTGCCTGACAGACTCTGGCTCCCCCGAGCTCTCTGCCGGTGCATGGGGCAGGAACAGACGTGTGCATGTCGTTCTGCCTTGGCCTGGGAGTGTGGACCCCCAGCCTGGCCCCCAGGCTCAGGGTAAAGGGCCCGGAGAGAGCACCACCCTGAAGCGCTTTTCTCCCGGGCTTGGGAGCATTGTGCACGCCTGCTGGGAACAGTGGGCGGGAGCGCTTGCAAACCGGCCTTTGGAGGCAGCCGGGGAGGTCTTCCAGTGGGAGAGGGCCGGTTGTGCTCAGAGGCCCCACAGGCCAGGGGCAGGACGCAGCAGGGCCCCTGCCCCTGGCCAGCCTTGCCCAGACCTTCCTGGCCTCCGGGGGTACTGCCCTACCAAGGGGCAGGCTGCGGGGCCTGGGTCCAGACATGCCCGGGCGCCTCCCCAGGCTCATCCCCGCTGGTGCCTTTCCCCTGGGCCTAGGCCTCGGTTGAGGCCTCCTTGGAGAGGAGGTTGCTGGCAGGGGCTGTCTCCACACTGCAAGGTGCTGGAGCTCAGAGGGCCTCGTCAGAGGGAAGGGACCAGTAAGGGGCTGGATGCCCAAGACGTCTTTGGCCCAGCAGCCTCAGGGCAGCAGGGAGAGCAAGAGGCCCAACTTGCCCCTAGGGCGGCTCTGCCCCTTCCCACACAGGCGGCCAACCCAGCAGCTGCCTGACAGACTCTGGCTCCCCCAAGCTCTCTGCCGGTGCAGGGGACAGGAACAGACGTGGGCATGTGGTTCTGCCTTGGCCTGGGAGTGTGTTCCCCCTGCCTTGCCCCCAGGCTCAGGGGCAAGGGCCCGGAGAGAGCACCACCCCGAAGCGCTTTTCTCACGGGCTTGGGAGCATTGTGCGAGCCTGGCGTGAACAGCGGGCGGGAGTGTTTGCAAACAGGACTTTGGAGGCAGCCGTGGAGGTCTTCCAGTGGGAGAGGGCCGGTTGTGCTCAGAGGCCTCACAGGCCAGGGGCAGGACCCAGCAGGGACCCTGCCCCTGGCCAGCCTTGCCCAGACCTTCCTGGCCTCCGGGGGTACTGCCCCACCAAGGGGCAGGCTGCGGGGACTGGGTCCAGACATGCCTGGGCGCCTCCCCAGGCTCATCCCCGCTGGTGCCTTTCCCCTGGGCATAGGCCTCGGTTGATGCCTCCTTGGAGAGGAGGTTGCTGGCAGGGGCTGTCTCCACACTGCAAGGTGCTGGAGCTCAAAGGGCCTCGTCAGCGGGAAGGGACCAGCAAGGGGCTGGATGCCCAAGACCTCTTTGGCCCAGCAGCCTCAGGGCAGCAGGGAGAGCAAGAGGCCCAACTTGCCCCTAGGTCGGCTCTGCCCCTTCCCACACAGGCAGCCAACCCAGCAGCTGCCTGACAGACTCTGGCTCCCCCAAGCTCTCTGCCGGTGCAGGGGTCAGGAACAGACGTGTGCATGTGGTTCTGCCTTGGTCTGGGAGTGTGGACCCACTGCCTGGACCCCAGGCTCAGGGGCAAGGGCCCGGAGAGAGCAACACCCCGAAGCGCTTTTCTCCTGGCCTTGGGAGCGTTGTGCGTGCCTGGCGGGAACAGCGGGCGGGAGTGCTTGCAAACCGGCCTTTCGAGGCAGACGGGGAGGTCTTCCAGCGGGAGAGTGCCGGTTGTGCTCAGACGCCCCACAGGCCAGGGGCAGGACCCAGCAGTGTCCCTGCCCCTGGCAGCCTTGCCGAGACCTTCCTGGCCTCCGGGGGTACTGCCCCACCAAGGGGCAGGCTGCGGGGACTGGGTCCAGACATGCCCGGGCGCCTCCCCAGGCTCATCCCCGCTGGTGCCTTTCCCCTGGGCCTAGGCCTCGGTTGAGGTCTCCTTGGAGAGGAGGTTGCTGGCAGGGGCTGTCTCCACACTGCAAGGTGCTGGAGCTCAGAGGGCCTCGTCAGAGGGAAGGGACCAGCAAGGGGCTGGATGCCCAAGACCTCTTTGGCCCAGCAGCCTCAGGGCAGCAGGGAGAGCAAGAGGCCCAACTTGCCCCTAGGTTGGCTCTGCCCCTTCCCACACAGGCGGCCAGCCCAGCAGCTGCCTGACAGACTCTGGCTCCCCCGAGCTCTCTGCCGGTGCAGGGGGCAGATCAGACGTGTGCATGTGGTTCTGCCTTGTCCTGGGAGTGTGGACACCCTGCCTTGCCCCCAGGCTCAGGGGCAAGGGCCCGGAGAGAGCACCACCCTGAAGCGCTTTCCTCACGGGCTTGGGAGCATTGTGCTAGCCTGGCGTGAACAGCGGGCGGGAGTGTTTGCAAACAGGACTTTGGAGGCAGCCGGGGAGGTCTTCCAGTGGGAGAGGGCCGGTTGTGCTCAGAGGCCCCACAGGCCAGGGGCAGGACGCAGCCGGGCCCCTGCCCCTGGCCAGCCTTGCCCAGACCTTCCTGGCCTCCGGGGGTACTGCCCCACCAAGTGGCAGGCTGCGGGGCCTGGGTCCAGACATGCCCGGGCGCCTCCCCAGGCTCATCCCCGCTGGTGCCTTTCCCCTGGGCCTAGGCCTCGGTTGAGGCCTCCTTGGAGAGGAGGTTGCTGGCAGGGGCTGTCTCCACACTGCAAGGTGCTGGAGCTCAGAGGGCCTCGTCAGAGGGAAGGGACCAGCAAGGGGCTGGATGCCCAAGACCTCTTTGGCCCAGCAGCCTCAGGGCAGCAGGGAGAGCAAGAGGCCCAACTTGCCCCTAGGTTGGCTCTGCCCCTTCCCACACAGGCGGCCAGCCCAGCAGCTGCCTGACAGACTCTGGCTCCCCCGAGCTCTCTGCCGGTGCAGGGGGCAGATCAGACGTGTGCATGTGGTTCTGCCTTGTCCTGGGAGTGTGGACACCCTGCCTTGCCCCCAGGCTCAGGGGCAAGGGCCCGGAGAGAGCACCACCCTGAAGCGCTTTCCTCACGGGCTTGGGAGCATTGTGCTAGCCTGGCGTGAACAGCGGGCGGGAGTGTTTGCAAACAGGACTTTGGAGGCAGCCGGGGAGGTCTTCCAGTGGGAGAGGGCCGGTTGTGCTCAGAGGCCCCACAGGCCAGGGGCAGGACGCAGCAGGGCCCCTGCCCCTGGCCAGCCTTGCCCAGACCTTCCTGGCCTCCGGGGGTACTGCCCTACCAAGGGGCAGGCTGCGGGGCCTGGGTCCAGACATGCCCGGGCGCCTCCCCAGGCTCATCCCCGCTGGTGCCTTTCCCCTGGGCCTAGGCCTCGGTTGAGGCCTCCTTGGAGAGGAGGTTGCTGGCAGGGGCTGTCTCCACACTGCAAGGTGCTGGAGCTCAGAGGGCCTCGTCAGAGGGAAGGGACCAGTAAGGGGCTGGATGCCCAAGACGTCTTTGGCCCAGCAGCCTCAGGGCAGCAGGGAGAGCAAGAGGCCCAACTTGCCCCTAGGGCGGCTCTGCCCCTTCCCACACAGGCGGCCAACCCAGCAGCTGCCTGACAGACTCTGGCTCCCCCAAGCTCTCTGCCGGTGCAGGGGACAGGAACAGACGTGGGCATGTGGTTCTGCCTTGGCCTGGGAGTGTGTTCCCCCTGCCTTGCCCCCAGGCTTAGGGGCAAGGGCCCGGAGAGAGCACCACCCCTAAGCGCTTTTCTCACGGGCTTGGGAGCATTGTGCGAGCCTGGCGTGAACAGCGGGCGTGAGTGTTTGCAAACAGGACTTTGGAGGCAGCCGTGGAGGTCTTCCAGTGGGAGAGGGCCGGTTGTGCTCAGAGGCCTCACAGGCCAGGGGCAGGACCCAGCAGGTCCCCTGCCCCTGGCCAGCCTTGCCCAGACCTTCCTGGCCTCCGGGGGTACTGCCCCACCAAGGGGCAGGCTGCGGGGACTGGGTCCAGACATGCCTGGGCGCCTCCCCAGGCTCATCCCCGCTGGTGCCTTTCCCCTGGGCATAGGCCTCGGTTGATGCCTCCTTGGAGAGGAGGTTGCTGGCAGGGGCTGTCTCCACACTGCAAGGTGCTGGAGCTCAAAGGGCCTCGTCAGCGGGAAGGGACCAGCAAGGGGCTGGATGCCCAAGACCTCTTTGGCCCAGCAGCCTCAGGGCAGCAGGGAGAGCAAGAGGCCCAACTTGCCCCTAGGTCGGCTCTGCCCCTTCCCACACAGGCAGCCAACCCAGCAGCTGCCTGACAGACTCTGGCTCCCCCAAGCTCTCTGCCGGTGCAGGGGTCAGGAACAGACGTGTGCATGTGGTTCTGCCTTGGTCTGGGAGTGTGGACCCACTGCCTGGACCCCAGGCTCAGGGGCAAGGGCCCGGAGAGAGCAACACCCCGAAGCGCTTTTCTCCTGGCCTTGGGAGCGTTGTGCGTGCCTGGCGGGAACAGCGGGCGGGAGTGCTTGCAAACCGGCCTTTCGAGGCAGACGGGGAGGTCTTCCAGCGGGAGAGTGCCGGTTGTGCTCAGACGCCCCACAGGCCAGGGGCAGGACCCAGCAGTGTCCCTGCCCCTGGCAGCCTTGCCGAGACCTTCCTGGCCTCCGGGGGTACTGCCCCACCAAGGGGCAGGCTGCGGGGACTGGGTCCAGACATGCCCGGGCGCCTCCCCAGGCTCATCCCCGCTGGTGCCTTTCCCCTGGGCCTAGGCCTCGGTTGAGGTCTCCTTGGAGAGGAGGTTGCTGGCAGGGGCTGTCTCCACACTGCAAGGTGCTGGAGCTCAGAGGGCCTCGTCAGAGGGAAGGGACCAGCAAGGGGCTGGATGCCCAAGACCTCTTTGGCCCAGCAGCCTCAGGGCAGCAGGGAGAGCAAGAGGCCCAACTTGCCCCTAGGTTGGCTCTGCCCCTTCCCACACAGGCGGCCAGCCCAGCAGCTGCCTGACAGACTCTGGCTCCCCCGAGCTCTCTGCCGGTGCAGGGGGCAGATCAGACGTGTGCATGTGGTTCTGCCTTGTCCTGGGAGTGTGGACACCCTGCCTTGCCCCCAGGCTCAGGGGCAAGGGCCCGGAGAGAGCACCACCCTGAAGCGCTTTCCTCACGGGCTTGGGAGCATTGTGCTAGCCTGGCGTGAACAGCGGGCGGGAGTGTTTGCAAACAGGACTTTGGAGGCAGCCGGGGAGGTCTTCCAGTGGGAGAGGGCCGGTTGTGCTCAGAGGCCCCACAGGCCAGGGGCAGGACGCAGCCAGGCCCCTGCCCCTGGCCAGCCTTGCCCAGACCTTCCTGGCCTCCGGGGGTACTGCCCCACCAAGTGGCAGGCTGCGGGGCCTGGGTCCAGACATGCCCGGGCGCCTCCCCAGGCTCATCCCCGCTGGTGCCTTTCCCCTGGGCCTAGGCCTCGGTTGAGGCCTCCTTGGAGAGGAGGTTGCTGGCAGGGGCTGTCTCCACACTGCAAGGTGCTGGAGCTCAGAGGGCCTCGTCAGAGGGAAGGGACCAGTAAGGGGCTGGTTGCCCAAGACGTCTTTGGCCCAGCAGGCTCAGGGCAGCAGGGAGAGCAAGAGGCCCAACTTGCCCCTAGGGCGGCTCTGCCCCTTCCCACACAGGCGGCCAACCCAGCAGCTGCCTGACAGACTCTGGCTCCCCCAAGCTCTCTGCCGGTGCAGGGGACAGGAACAGACGTGGGCATGAGGTTCTGCCTTGGCCTGGGAGTGTGTTCCCCCTGCCTTGCCCCCAGGCTCAGGGGCAAGGGCCCGGAGAGAGCACCACCCCGAAGCGCTTTCCTCACGGGCTTGGGAGCATTGTGCGAGCCTGGCGTGAACAGCGTGCGGGAGTGTTTGCAAACAGGACTTTGGAGGCAGCCGTGGAGGTCTTCCAGTGGGAGAGGGCCGGTTGTGCTCAGAGGCCTCACAGGCCAGGGGCAGGACCCAGCAGGTCCCCTGCCCCTGGCCAGCCTTGCCCAGACCTTCCTGGCCTCCGGGGGTACTGCCCCACCAAGGGGCAGGCTGCGGGGACTGGGTCCAGACATGCCTGGGCGCCTCCCCAGGCTCATCCCCGCTGGTGCCTTTCCCCTGGGCATAGGCCTGGGTTGATGCCTCCTTGGAGAGGAGGTTGCTGGCAGGGGCTGTCTCCACACTGCAAGGTGCTGGAGCTCAGAGGGCCTCGTCAGCGGGAAGGGACCAGCAAGGGGCTGGATGCCCAAGACCTCTTTGCCCCAGCAGCCTCAGGGCAGCAGGGAGAGCAAGAGGCCCAACTTGCCCCTAGGTCGGCTCTGCCCCTTCCCACACAGGCGGCCAGCCCAGCACCTGCCTGAGAGACTCTGGCTCCCCCGAGCTCTCTGCCGGTGTAGGGGGCAGGAACAGACGTGTTCATGTCGTTCTGTCTTGGCCTGGGAGTGTGTTCCCCCTGCCTGGCCCGCAGGCTTACGGGCAAGGGCCCGGAGAGAGCACCACCCCGAAGCGCTTTTCTCCCGGGCTTGGGAGCATTGTGCGAGCCTGGCGTGAACAGCGGGCGGGAGTGTTTGCAAACAGGACTTTGGAGGCAGCTGGGGAGGTCTTCCAGTGGGAGAGGGCCGGTTGTGCTCAGAGGCCTCACAGGCCAGGGGCAGGACCCAGCAGGTCCCCTGCCCCTGGCCAGCCTTGCCCAGACCTTCCTGGCCTCCGGGGGTACTGCCCCACCAAGGGGCAGGCTGCGGGGACTGGGTCCAGACATGTCCGTGCGCCTCCCCAGGATCATCCCCGCTGGTGCTTTTCCCCTGGGCGTAGGCCTCTTTTGAGGCCTCTTTGGAGAGGAGGTTGCTGGCAGGGGCTGTCTCCACACTGCAAGGTGCTGGAGCTCAGAGGGCCTCGTCAGAGGGAAGGGACCAGCAAAGGGCTGGATGCCCAAGACCTCTTTGACCCAGCAGCCTCAGGGCAGCAGGGAGAGCAAAAGGCCCAACTTGCCCCTAGGTCGGCTCTGCCCCGTCCCACACAGGCAGCCAGCCCAGCAGCAGCCTGGCAGTCTCTGGCTCCCCCGAGCTCTCTGCCGGTGTAGGGGGCAGGAACAGACGTGTGCATGTCGTTCTGCCTTGGCCTGGGAGTGTGTTCCAACTGCCTGGCCCCCAGGCTCAGGGGCAAGGGCCCGAGGAGAGCACCACCCCGAAGCGCTTTTCTCCCGGGCTTGGGAGCATTGTGCCTGCCTGGCGGGAACAGCGGGCGGGAGTGCTTGCAAACCGGCCTTTGGAGGCAGACGGGGAGGTCTTCCAGCGGGAGAGTGCCGGTTGTTCTCAGACGCCCCACAGGCCAGGGGCACGACCCAGCAGGGCCCCTGCCCCTCGCAGCCTTGCCCAGACCTTCCTGGCCTCCGGGGGTACTGCCCCACCAAGGGGCAGGCTGCGGGGACTGGGTCCAGACATGCCCTTGCGCCTCCACTGGCTCATCCCCGCTGGTGCCTTTCCCCTGGGCCTAGGCCTCGGTTGAGGCCTCCTTGGAGAGGAGGTTGCTGGCAGGGGCTGTCTCCACACTGCAAGGTGCTGGAGCTCAGAGGGCCTCGTCAGAGGGAAGGGACCAGTAAGGGGCTGGATGCCCAAGACGTCTTTGGCCCAGCAGCCTCAGGGCAGCAGGGAGAGCAAGAGGCCCAACTTGCCCCTAGGTCGGCTCTGCCCCTTCCCACACAGGCAGCCAACCCAGCAGCTGCCTGACAGACTCTGGCTCCCCCGAGCTCTCTGCCGGTGCAGGGGTCAGGAACAGACGTGTGCATGTGGTTCTGCCTTGGTCTGGGAGTGTGGACCCACTGCCTGGACCCCAGGCTCAGGGGCAAGGGCCCGGAGAGGGCAACACCCTGAAGCGCTTTTCTCCCGGGCTTGGGAGCATTGTGCGTGCCTGGCGGGAACAGCGGGCGGGAGTGTTGGCAAACCGGCCTTTGGAGGCAGCCAGGGAGGTCTTCCAGTGGGAGAGGGCCGGTTGTGCTCAGAGGCCCCACAGGCCAGGGGCAGGACCCAGCAGGGCCCCTGCCCCTGGCCAGCCTTGCCCAGACCTTCCTGGCCTCCGGGGGTACTGCCCCACCAAGGGGCAGGCTGCGGGGACTGGGTCCAGACATGTCCGTGCGCCTCCACTGGCTCATCCCCGCTGGTGCCTTTCCCCTGGGCCTAGGCCTCGGTTGAGGCCTCCTTGGAGAAGAGGTTGCTGGCAGGGGCTGTCTCCACACTGCAAGGTGCTGGAGCTCAGAGGGCCTCGTCAGAGGGAAGGGACCAGCAAGGGGCTGGATGACCAAGACCTCTTTGGCCCAGCAGCCTCAGGGCAGCAGGGAGAGCAAGAGGCCCAACTTGCCCCTAGGTCGGCTCTGCCCCTTCCCACACAGGCGGCCAGCCCAGCAGCTGCCTGACAGACTCTGGCTCCCCCCAGCTCTCTGCCGGTGGAGGGGGCAGGAACAGACGTGTGCATGTGGTTCTGCCTTGGCCTGGGACTGTGGATCCCCTGCCTGGCCCCCAGGCTCAGGGGCAGGGGCCCGGAGAGACCACCACCCCGAAGCGCTTTTCTCCCGGACTTGGGAGCATTGTGCGCGCCTGGCGGGAACAGTGGGCGGGAGTGCTTGCAAACCGGCCTTTGGAGGCAGCCGGGGAGGTCTTCCAGTGGGCAAGGGCCGGTTGTGCTCAGAGGCCCCACAGGCCAGGGGCAGGACCCAGCAGGGCCCCTGCCCCTGGCCAGCCTTGCCCAGACCTTCCTGGCCTCCGGGGGTACTGCCCCACCAAGGGGCAGGCTGCGGGGACAGGGTCCAGACATGCCCGGGCGCCTCCCCTGGCTCAACCCCGCTGGTGCCTTTTCCCTGGGCCTAGGCCTCGGTTGAGGCCTCCTTGGAGAGGAGATTGCTGGCAGGGGCTGTCTCCACACTGCAAGGTGCTGGAGCTCAGAGGGCCTCGTCAGAGGGAAGGGACAAGCAAGGGGCTGGATGCCCAAGACCTCTTTGGCCCAGCAGCCTCAGGGCAGCAGGGAGAGGAAGAGGCCCAACTTGCCCCTAGGTCGGCTCTGCCCCTTCCCACACAGGCGGCCAGCCCAGCAGCTGCCTGACAGACTCTGGCTCCCCCCAGCTCTCTGCCGGTGGAGGGGGCAGGAACAGACGTGTGCATGTTGTTGTGCCTTGGCCTGGGACTGTGGATCCCCTGCCTGGCCCCCAGGCTCAGGGGCAAGGGCCCGGAGAGACCACCACCCCGAAGCGCTTTTCTCCCGGGCTTGGGAGCATTGTGCGTGCCTGGCGGGAAGAGCGGGCAGGAGTGTTGGCAAACTGGCCTTTGGAGGCAGCCGGGGAGGTCTTCCAGTGGGAGAGGGCCGGTTGTGCTCAGAGGCCCCACAGGCCATGGGGAGGACCCAGCAGGGCCCCTGCCCCTGGCCAGCCTTGCCCAGATCTTCCTGGCCTCCGGGGGTACTGCCCCACCAAGGGGCAGGCTGCGGGGACTGGGTCCAGACATGCCCGGGCGCCTCCCCAGGCTCATCCCCGCTGGTGCCTTTCCCCTGGGCCTAGGCCTCGGTTGAGGCCTCCTTGGAGAGGATGTTGCTGGCAGGGGCTGTCTCCACACTGCAAGGTGCTGGAGCTCAGAGGGCCTCGTCAGAGGGAAGGGACCAGCAAGTGGCTGGATGCCCAAGACCTCTTTGGCCCAGCAGCCTCAGGGCAGCAGGGAGAGGAAGAGGCCCAACTTGCCCCTAGGTGGGCTCTGCCCCTTCCCACACAGGCGGCCAGCCCAGCAGCTGCCTGACAGATTCTGGCTCCCCCGAGCTCTCTGCCGGTGCAGGGGTCAGGAACAGACGTGTGCGTGTGGTTCTGCCTTGGTCTGGGAGTGTGGACCAACTGCCTGGCCCCCAGGCTCAGGGGCAAGGGCCCGAGGAGAGCACCACCCCGAAGCGCTTTTCTCCCGGGCTTGGGAGCATTGTGCGTGCCTGGCGGGAACAGCGGGCGGGAGTGTTGGCAAACTGGCCTTTGGAGGCAGCCGGGGAGTTCTTCCAGTGGGAGAGGGCCGGTTGTGCTCAGAGGCCCCACAGGCCAGGGGCAGGACCCAGCAGGGCCCCTGCCCCTGGCCAGCCTTGCCCAGACCTTCCTGGCCTCCGGGGGTACTGCCCCACCAAGGGGCAGGCTGCGGGGACTGGGTCCAGACATGCCCGGGCGCCTCCCCAGGCTCATCCCCGCTGGTGCCTTTCCCCTGGGCCTAGGCCTCGGTTGAGGCCTCCTTGGAGAGGAGGTTGCTGGCAGGGGCTGTCTCCACACTGCAAGGTGCTGGAGCTCAGAGGGCCTCGTCAGAGGGAAGGGACCAGCAAGGGGCTGGATGCCCAAGACCTCTTTGGCCCAGCAGCCTCAGGGCAGCAGGGAGAGCAAGAGGCCCAACTTGCCCCTAGGTCGGCTCTGCCACTTCCCACACAGGCGGCCAGCCCAGCAGCTGCCTGACAGACTCTGGCTCCCCCGAGCTCTCTGCCGGTGCAGGGGGCAGGTCAGACGTGTGCATGTGGTTCTGCCTTGGCCTGGGAGTGTGGACACCCTGCCTTGCCCCCAGGCTCAGGGGCAAGGGCCCAGAGAGAGCACCACCCTGAAGCGCTTTTCTTCCGGGCTTAGGAGCATTGTGCCCGCCTGCTGGTAACAGTGGCCGGGAGCGCTTGCAAACCGGCCTTTGGAGGCAGCCGGGGAGGTCTTCCAGTGGGAGAGGGCCGGTTGTGCTCAGAGGCCCCACAGGCCAGGGGCAGGACCCAGCAGGTCCCCTGCCCCTGGCCAGCCTTTCCCAGACCTTCCTGGCCTCCGGGGGTACTGCCCCACCAAGGGGCAGGCTGCGGGGACTGGGTCCAGACATGCCTGGGCGCCTCCCCAGGCTCATCCCCGCTGGTGCCTTTCCCCTGGTCCTAGGTCTCGGTTGAGGCCTCCTTGGAGAGGAGGTTGCTGGCAGGGGCTGTCTCCACACTGCAAGGTGCTGGAGCTCAGAGGGCCTCGTCAGAGGGAAGGGACAAGCAAAGGGCTGGATGCCCAAGACCTCTTTGGCCCAGCAGCCTCAGGGCAGCAGGGAGAGCAAGAGGCCCTACTTGAACCTAGGTCGGCTCTGCCCCTTCCCACAAAGGCGGCCAGCCCAGCAGCTGCCTGACAGACTCTGGCTCCCCCGAGCTCTCTGCCGGTGCAGGGGTCAGGAACAGACGTGTGCATGTGGTTCTGCCTTGGCCTGGGAGTGTGGACCCCCTGCCTGGCCCCCAGGCTCAGGGGCAAGGGCCCGGAGAGAGCACCACCCCGAAGCGCTTTTCTCCCGGGCTTGGGAGCATTGTGCGCGCTTGGTGGGAAGAGTGGGCGGGAGTGCGTGCAAAACGGCCTTTGGAGGCAGCCGGGGAGGTCTTCCAGTGGGAGAGGGCCGGTTGTGCTCAGAGGCCCCACAGGCCAGGGGCAGGACCCAGCAGGTCCCCTGCCCCTGGTCAGCCTTGCCCAGACCTTCCTGGCCTCCAGTGGTACTGCCCCACCAAGGGGCAGGCTGCGGGGACTGGGTCCAGACATGCCCGGGCGCCTCCCCAGGCTCATCCCCGCTGGTGCCTTTCCCCTGGGCCTAGGCCTCGGTTGAGGCCTCCTTGGAGAGGAGATTGCTGGCAGGTGCTGTCTCCACACTGCAAGGTGCTGGAGCTCAGAGGGCCTCGTCAGAGGGAAGGGACCAGCAAAGGGCTGGATGCCCAAGACGTCTTTGGCCCAGCAGCCTCAGGGCAGCAGGGAGAGCAAGAGGCCCAACTTGCCCCTAGGTCGGCTCTGCCCCTTCCCACACAGGCGGCCAGCCCAGCACCTGCCTGAGAGACTCTGGCTCCCCCGAGCTCTCTGCCGGTGTAGGGGGCAGGAACAGACGTGTTCATGTCGTTCTGTCTTGGCCTGGGAGTGTGTTCCCCCTGCCTGGCCCGCAGGCTTAGGGGCAAGGGCCCGGAGAGAGCACCACCCCGAAGCGCTTTTCTCCCGGGCTTGGGAGCATTGTGCGTGCCTGGCGGGAACAGCGGGCGGGAGTGCTTGCAAACCGGCCTTTGGAGGCAGACGGGGAGGTCTTCCAGCGGGAGAGTGCCGGTTGTGCTCAGACGTCCCACAGGCCAGGGGCAGGACCCAGCGCTGTCCCTGCCCCTGGCAGCCTTGCACAGACCTTCCTGGCCTCCGGGGGTACTGCCCCACCAAGGGGCAGGCTGCGGGGACTGGGTCCAGACATGCCCGGGCGCCTCCCCAGGCTCATCCCCGCTGGTGCCTTTCCCCTGGGCCTAGGCCTCGGTTGAGGCCTCATTGGAGAGGAGGTTGCTGGCAGGGGCTGTCTCCACACTGCAAGGTGCTGGAGCTCAGAGGGCCTCGTCAGAGGGAAGGGACCAGCAAGGGGCTGGATGCCCAAGACCTCTTTGGCCCAGCAGCCTCAGGGCAGCAGGGAGAGGAAGAGGCCCAACTTGCCCCTAGGTCGGCTCTGCCCCTTCCCACACAGGCGGCCAGCCCAGCAGCTGCCTGACAGACTCTGGCTCCCCCGAGCTCTCTGCCGGTGCAGGGGTCAGGAACAGACGTGTGCATGTGGTTCTGCCTTGGTCTGGGAGTGTGGACCCACTGCCTGGCCCCCAGGCTCAGGGGCAAGGGCCCGGAGAGAGCACCACCCCGAAGCGCTTTTCTCCCGGGCTTGGGAGCATTGTGCGAGCCTGGCGTGAACAGCGGGCGGGAGTGTTTGCAAACAGGACTTTGGAGGCAGCTGGGGAGGTCTTCCAGTGGGAGAGGGCCGGTTGTGCTCAGAGGCCTCACAGGCCAGGGGCAGGACCCAGCAGGTCCCCTGCCCCTGGCCAGCCTTGCCCAGACCTTCCTGGCCTCCGGGGGTACTGCCCCACCAAGGGGCAGGCTGCGGGGACTGGGTCCAGACATGTCCGTGCGCCTCCCCAGGATCATCCCCGCTGGTGCTTTTCCCCTGGGCGTAGGCCTCGGTTGAGGCCTCTTTGGAGAGGAGGTTGCTGGCAGGGGCTGTCTCCACACTGCAAGGTGCTGGAGCTCAGAGGGCCTCGTCAGAGGGAAGGGACCAGCAAAGGGCTGGATGCCCAAGACCTCTTTGACCCAGCAGCCTCAGGGCAGCAGGGAGAGCAAGAGGCCCAACTTGCCCCTAGGTCGGCTCTGCCCCGTCCCACACAGGCAGCCAGCCCAGCAGCAGCCTGGCAGTCTCTGGCTCCCCCGAGCTCTCTGCCGGTGTAGGGGGCAGGAACAGACGTGTGCATGTCGTTCTGCCTTGGCCTGGGAGTGTGTTCCAACTGCCTGGCCCCCAGGCTCAGGGGCAAGGGCCCGAGGAGAGCACCACCCCGAAGCGCTTTTCTCCCGGGCTTGGGAGCATTGTGCCTGCCTGGCGGGAACAGCGGGCGGGAGTGCTTGCAAACCGGCCTTTGGAGGCAGACGGGGAGGTCTTCCAGCGGGAGAGTGCCGGTTGTGCTCAGACGCCCCACAGGCCAGGGGCACGACCCAGCAGGGCCCCTGCCCCTCGCAGCCTTGCCCAGACCTTCCTGGCCTCCGGGGGTACTGCCCCACCAAGGGGCAGGCTGCGGGGACTGGGTCCAGACATGCCCTTGCGCCTCCACTGGCTCATCCCCGCTGGTGCCTTTCCCCTGGGCCTAGGCCTCGGTTGAGGCCTCCTTGGAGAGGAGGTTGCTGGCAGGGGCTGTCTCCACACTGCAAGGTGCTGGAGCTCAGAGGGCCTCGTCAGAGGGAAGGGACCAGTAAGGGGCTGGATGCCCAAGACGTCTTTGGCCCAGCAGCCTCAGGGCAGCAGGGAGAGGAAGAGGCCCAACTTGCCCCTAGGTCGGCTCTGCCCCTTCCCACACAGGCAGCCAACCCAGCAGCTGCCTGACAGACTCTGGCTCCCCCGAGCTCTCTGCCGGTGCAGGGGTCAGGAACAGACGTGTGCATGTGGTTCTGCCTTGGTCTGGGAGTGTGGACCCACTGCCTGGACCCCAGGCTCAGGGGCAAGGGCCCGGAGAGGGCAACACCCTGAAGCGCTTTTCTCCCGGGCTTGGGAGAATTGTGCGTGCCTGGCGGGAACAGCGGGCGGGAGTGTTGGCAAACCGGCCTTTGGAGGCAGCCGGGGAGGTCTTCCAGTGGGAGAGGGCCGGTTGTGCTCAGAGGCCCCACAGGCCAGGGGCAGGACGCAGCAGGGCCCCTGCCCCTGGCCAGCCTTGCCCAGACCTTCCTGGCCTCCGGGGGTACTGCCCCACCAAGGGGCAGGCTGCAGGGACTGGGTCCAGACATGCCCGTGCGCCTCCACTGGCTCATCCCCGCTGGTGCCTTTCCCCTGGGCCTAGGCCTCGGTTGAGGCCTCCTTGGAGAAGAGGTTGCTGGCAGGGGCTGTCTCCACACTGCAAGGTGCTGGAGCTCAGAGGGCCTCGTCAGAGGGAAGGGACCAGTAAGGGGCTGGATGCCCAAGACGTCTTTGGCCCAGCAGCCTCAGGGCAGCAGGGAGAGGAAGAGGCCCAACTTGCCCCTAGGTCGGCTCTGCCCCTTCCCACACAGGCGGCCAACCCAGCAGCTGCCTGACAGACTCTGGCTCCCCCAAGCTCTCTGCCGGTGCAGGGGACAGGAACAGACGTGGGCATGTGGTTTTGCCTTGGCCTGGGAGTGTGTTCCCCATGCCTTGCCCCCAGGCTCAGGGGCAAGGGCCCGGAGAGAGCACCACCCCGAAGCGCTTTTCTCCCGGGCTTGGGAGCATTGTGCGTGCCTGGCGGGAACAGCGGGCGGGAGTGCTTGCAAACCGGCCTTTCGAGGCAGACGGGGAGGTCTTCCAGCGGGAGAGTGCCGGTTGTGCTCAGACGCCCCACAGGCCAGGGGCAGGACCCAGCAGTGTCCCTGCCCCTGGCAGCCTTGCCCAGACCTTCCTGGCCTCCGGGCGTACTGCCCCACCAAGGGGCAGGCTGCGGGGACTGGGTCCAGACATGCCCGGGCGCCTCCCCAGGCTCATCCCCGCTGGTGCCTTTCCCCTGGGCCTAGGCCTCGGTTGAGGCCTCCTTGGAGAGGAGGTTGCTGGCAGGGGCTGTCTCCACACTGCAAGGTGCTAGAGCTCAGAGGGCCTCGTCAGAGGGAAGGGACCAGCAAGGGGCTGGATGCCCAAGACCTCTTTGGCCCAGCAGCCTCAGGGCAGCAGGGAGAGCAAGAGGCCCAAATTGCCCCTAGGTCGGCTCTGCCCCTTCCCACACAGGCGGCCAGCCCAGCAGCTGCCTGACAGACTCTGGCTCCCCCGAGCTCTCTGCCGGTGCAGGGGGCAGATCAGACGTGTGCATGTGGTTCTGCCTTGTCCTGGGAGTGTGGACACCCTGCCTTGCCCCCAGGCTCAGGGGCAAGGGCCCGGAGAGAGCACCACCCTGAAGCGCTTTTCTCCCGGGCTTGGGAGCATTGTGCACGCCTGCTGGGAACAGTGGGCGGGAGCGCTTGCAAACCGGCCTTGAAGGCAGCCGGGGAGGTCTTCCAGTGGGAGAGGGCCGGTTGTGCTCAGAGGCCCCACAGGCCAGGGGCAGGATGCAGCAGGGCCCCTGCCCCTGGCCAGCCTTGCCCAGACCTTCCTGGCCTCCGGGGGTACTGCCGCACTAAGGGGCAGGCTGCGGGGCCTGGGTCCAGAGATGCCCGGGCGCCTCCCCAGGCTCATCCCCGCTGGTGCCTTTCCCCTGGGCCTAGGCCTCGGTTGAGGCCTCCTTGGAGAGGAGGTTGCTGGCACGGGCTGTCTCCACACTGCAAGGTGCTGGAGCTCAGAGGGCCTCGTCAGCGGGAAGGGACCAGCAAGGGGCTGGATGCCCAAGACCTCTTTGGCCCAGCAGCCTCAGGGCAGCAGGGAGAGCAAGAGGCCCAACTTGCCCCTAGGTCGGCTCTGCCCCTTCCCACACAGGCAGCCAACCCAGCAGCTGCCTGACAGACTCTGGCTCCCCCGAGCTCTCTGCCGGTGCAGGGGTCAGGAACAGACGTGTGCATGTGGTTCTGCCTTGGTCTGGGAGTGTGGACCCACTGCCTGGACCCCAGGCTCAGGGGCAAGGGCCCGGAGAGAGCAACACCCCGAAGCGCTTTTCTCCTGGCCTTGGGAGCGTTGTGCGTGCCTGGCGGGAACAGCGGGCGGGAGTGTTGGCAAACCCGCCTTTGGAGGCAGCCGGGGAGGTCTTCCAGTGGGAGAGGGCCGGTTGTGCTCAGAGGCCCCACAGGCCAGGGGCAGGACCCAGCAGGGCCCCTGCCCCTGGCCAGCCTTGCCCAGACCTTCCTGGCCTCCGGGGGTACTGCCCCACCAAGGGGCAGGCTGCGGGGACTGGGTCCAGACATGCCCGTGCGCCTCCACTGGCTCATCCCCGCTGGTGCCTTTCCCCTGGGCCTAGGCCTCGGTTGTGGCCTCCTTGGAGAAGAGGTTGCTGGCAGGGGCTGTCTCCACACTGCAAGGTGCTGGAGCTCAGAGGGCCTCGTCAGAGGGAAGGGACCAGCAAGGGGCTGGATGCCCAAGACCTCTTTGGCCCAGCAGCCTCAGGGCAGCAGGGAGAGCAAGAGGCCCAACTTGCCCCTAGGTCGGCTCTGCCCCTTCCCACACAGGCAGCCAACCCAGCAGCTGCCTGACAGACTCTGGCTCCCCCGAGCTCTCTGCCGGTGCAGGGGTCAGGAACAGACGTGTGCATGTGGTTCTGCCTTGGTCTGGGAGTGTGGACCCACTGCCTGGACCCCAGGCTCAGGGGCAAGGGCCCGGAGAGAGCACCACCCCGAAGCGCTTTTCTCCCGGGCTTGGGAGCATTGTGCACGCCTGCTGGGAACAGTGGGCGGGAGCGCTTGTTAACAGGCCTTTGGAGGCGGCCGGGCAGGTCTTCCAGCGGGAGAGTGCCGGTTGTGCTCAGACGCCCCACAGGCCAGGGGCAGGACCCAGCAGTGTCCCTGCCCCTGGCAGCCTTGCTCAGACCTTCCTGGCTTCCGGGGGTACTGCCCCACCAAGGGGCAGGCTGCGGGGACTGGGTCCAGACATGCCCGTGCGCCTCCACTGGCTCATCCCCGCTGGTGCCTTTCCCCTGGGCCTAGGCCTCGGTTGAGGCCTCCTTGGAGAGGAGGTTGCTGGCAGGGGCTGTCTCCACACTGCAAGGTGCTGGAGCTCAGAGGGCCTCGTCAGAGGGAAGGGACCAGCAAGGGGCTGGATGCCCAAGACCTCTTTGGCCCAGCAGCCTCAGGGCAGCAGGGAGAGGAAGAGGCCCAACTTGCCCCTAGGTCGGCTCTGCCCCTTCCCACACAGGCGGCCAGCCCAGCAGCTGGCTGACAGACTCTGGCTCCCCCGAGCTCTCTGCCGGTGCAGGGGTCAGGAACAGACGTGTGCATGTGGTTCTGCGTTGGTCTGGGAGTGTGGACCCACTGCTTCGCCCCCACGCTCAGGGGCAAGGGCCCGGAGAGAGCACCACCCCGAAGCGCTTTTCTCCCGGGCTTGGGAGAATTGTGCGTGCCTGGCGGGAACAGCGGGCGGGAGTGTTGGCAAACCGGCCTTTGGAGGCAGCCGGGGAAGTCTTCCAGTGGGAGAGGGCCGGTTGTGCTCAGAGGCCCCACAGGCCAGGGGCAGGACCCAGCAGGGCCCCTGCCCGTGGCCAGCCTTGCCCAGACCTTCCTGGCTTTCGGGGCTACTGCCCCACCAAGGGGCAGGCTGCGTGGACTGCGTCCAGACATGCCCGGGCGCCTCCCCAGGCTCATCCCCGCTGGTGCCTTTCTCCTGGGCCTAGGCCTCGGTTGAGGCCTCCTTGGAGAGGAGGTTGCTGGCAGGGGCTGTCTCCACACTGCAAGGTGCTGGAGCTCAGAGGGCCTCGTCAGAGGGAAGGGACAAGCAAGGGGCTGGATGCCCAAGATCTCTTTGACCCAGCAGCCTCAGGGCATCAGGGAGAGCAAGAGGCCCAACTTGCCCCTAGGTCGGCTCTGCCCCTTCCCACACAGGCGGCCAGCCCAGCAGCTGCCTGACAGACTTTGGCTCCCCCGAGCTCTCTGCCGGTGCATGGGGCAGGAACAGACGTGTGCATGTCGTTCTGCCTTGGCCTCGGAGTGTGGACACCCTGCCTGGCCCCCAGGCTCAGGGGAAAGGGCCCGGAGAGAGCACCACCCCGAGGCGATTTTCTCCCGGGCTTGGGAGCGTTGTGCGCCCTTGGTTGGAACAGTGGGCGGGAGTGCTTGCAAACCGGCCTTTGGAGGCAGCCGGGGACGTCTTCCAGTGGGAGAGGGCCGGTTGTGCTCAGAGGCCCCACAGGCCAGGGGCAGGACCCAGCAGGTCCCCTGCCCCTGGCCAGCCTTTCCCAGACCTTCCTCGCCTCCGGGGGTACTGCCCCACCAAGGGGCAGGCTGCGGGGACTGGGTCCATACATGCCCGGGCGCCTCCCCAGGCTCATCCCCGCTGGTGCCTTTCCCCTGTGCCTAGGCCACGGTTTAGGCCTCCTTGGAGAGGAGGTTGCTGGCAGGGGCTGTCTCCACACTGCAAGGTGCTGGAGCTCAGAGGGCCTCGTCAGAGGGAAGGGACCAGCAAGGGGTTGGATGCCCAAGACCTCTTTGGCCCAGCAGCCTCAGGGCAGCAGGGAGGGCAAGAGGCCCAACTTGCCCCTAGGTCGGCTCTGCCACTTCCCACACAGGCGGCCAGCCCAGCAGCTGCCTGACAGACTCTGGCTCCCCCGAGCTCTCTGCCGGTGCAGGGGGCAGGAACAGACGTGTGCATGTGGTTCTGACTTGGCCTGGGAGTGTGGACACCGTGCCTTGACCCCAGGCTCAGGGGCAAGGGCCCGGAGAGAGCACCACCCTGAAGCGCTTTTCTCCCGGGCTTGGGAGCATTGTGCACGCCTGCTGGGAACAGTGGGCGGGAGCGCTTGCAAACCGGCCTTTGGAGGCAGCCGGGGAGGTCTTCCAGTGGGAGAGGGCCGGTTGTGCTCAGAGGCCCCACAGGCCAGGGGCAGGACGCAGCAGGGCCCCTGCCCCTGGCCAGCCTTGCCCAGACCTTCCTGGCCTCCGGGTGTACTGCCCCACCAAGGGGCAGGCTGCGGGGACTGGGTCCAGACATGCTCGGGCGCCTCCCCTGGCTCATCCCCGCTGGTGCCTTTCCCCTGGGCCTAGGCCTCGGTTGAGGCCTCCTTGGAGAGGAGGTTGCTGGCAGGGGCTGTCTCCACACTGCAAGGTGCTGGAGCTCAGAGGGCCTCGTCAGAGGGAAGGGACCAGTAAGGGGCTGGATGCCCAAGACGTCTTTGGCCCAGCAGCCTCAGGGCAGCAGGGAGAGCAAGAGGCCCAACTTGCCCCTAGGTCGGCTCTGCCCCTTCCCACACAGGCGGCCAACCCAGCAGCTGCCTGTCAGACTCTGGCTCCCCCGAGCTCTCTGCCGGTGCAGGGGACAGGAACAGACGTGGGCATGTGGTTCTGCCTTGGCCAGGGAGTGTGTTCCCCGTGCCTTGCCCCCAGGCTCAGGGGCAAGGGCCCGGAGAGAGAACCACCCCAATGCGCTTTTCTCCCGGGCTTGGGAGCATTGTGCGAGCCTGGCGTGAACAGCGGGCGGGAGTGTTAGCAAACAGGACTTTGGAGGCAGCCGGGGAGGTCTTCCAGTGGGAGAGGGCCGGTTGTGCTCAGAGGCCCCACAGGCCAGGGGCAGGACCCAGCAGGGCCCCTGACCCTGGCCAGCCTTGCCCAGACCTTCCTGGCCTCCGGGGGTACTGCCCCACCAAGGGGCAGGCTGCGGGGACTGGGTCCAGACATCCCCGGGCGCCTCCCCAGGCTCATCCCCGCTGGTGCCTTTCCCCTGGGCCTAGGCCTCGGTTGAGGCCTCCTTGGAGAGGAGGTTGCTGGCAGGGGCTGTCTCCACACTGCAAGGTGCTGGAGATCAGAGGGCCTCGTCAGAGGGAAGGGACCAGCAAAGGGCTGGATGCCCAAGAACTCTTTGACCCAGCAGCCTCAGGGCAGCAGGGAGAGCAAGAGGCCCAACTTGCCCCTAGGTCGGCTCTGCCCCGTCCCACACAGGCGGCCAGCCCAGCAGCAGCCTGGCAGTCTCTGGCTCCCCCGAGCTCTCTGCCGGTGTAGGGGGCAGGAACAGACGTGTGCATGTCGTTCTGCCTTGGCCTGGGAGTGTGTTCCCCCTGCCTGGCCCCCAGGCTCAGGGGCAAGGGCCCGGTGAGAGCCCACCCCGAAGCGCTTTTCTCCCGGGCTTGGGAGCATTGTGCGTGCCTGGCGGGAACAGCGGGCGGGAGTGCTTGCAAACCGGCCTTTCGAGGCAGACGGGGAGGTCTTCCAGCGGGAGAGTGCCGGTTGTGCTCAGACGCCCCACAGGCCAGGGGCAGGACCCAGCAGTGTCCCTGCCCCTGGCAGCCTTGCCCAGACCTTCCTGGCCTCCGGGGGTACTGCCCCACCAAGGGGCAGGCTGCGGGGACTGGGTCCAGACATGCCCGGGCGCCTCCCCAGGCTCATCCCCGCTGGTGCCTTTCCCCTGGGCCTAGGCCTCGGTTGAGGACTCCTTGGAGAGGAGGTTGCTGGCAGGGGCTGTCTCCACACTGCAAGGTGCTGGAGCTCAGAGGGCCTCGTCAGAGGGAAGGGACCAGCAAGGGGCTGGATGCCCAAGACCTCTTTGGCCCAGCAGCCTCAGGGCAGCAGGGAGAGCAAGAGGCCCAACTTGCCCCTAGGTCGGCTCTGCCCCTTCCCACACAGGCGGCCAGCCCAGCAGCTGCCTGACAGACTCTGGCTCCCCCCAGCTCTCTGCCGGTGGAGGGGGCAGGAACAGACGTGTGCATGTTGTTGTGCCTTGGCCTGGGACTGTGGATCCCCTGCCTGGCCCCCAGGCTCAGGGGCAAGGGCCCGGAGAGACCACCACCCCGAAGCGCTTTTCTCCCGGGCTTGGGAGCATTGTGCGCGCCTGGCGGGAACAGTGGGCGGGAGTGCTTGCAAACAGGACTTTGGAGGCAGCCGGGGAGGTCTTCCAGTGGGAGAGGGCCGGTTGTGCTCAGAGGCCCCACAGGCCAGGGGCAGGACCCAGCAGGGCCCCTGCCCCTGGCCAGCCTTGCCCAGACCTTCCTGGCCTCTGGGGGTACTGCCCCACCAAGGGGCAGGCTGCAGGGACAGGGTCCAGACATGCCCGGGCGCCTCCCCTGGCTCAACCCCGCTGGTGCCTTTCCCCTGGGCCTAGGCCTCGGTTGAGGCCTCCTTGGAGAGGAGATTGCTGGCAGGGGCTGTCTCCACACTGCAAGGTGTTGGAGCTCAGAGGGCCTCGTCAGAGGGAAGGGACCAGTAAGGGGCTGGATGCCCAAGACGTCTTTGGCCCTGCAGCCTCAGGGCAGCAGGGAGAGCAAGAGGCCCAACTTGCCCCTAGGTCGGCTCTGCCCCTTCCCACACAGGCGGCCAGCCCAGCACCTGCCTGAGAGACTCTGGCTCCCCCGAGCTCTCTGCCGGTGCAGGGGACAGGAACAGACGTGTGCATGTGTTTCTGCCTTGGTCTGGGAGTGTGTTCCCCCTGCCTTGCCCACAGGCTCAGGGGCAAGGGCCCGGAGAGAGCACCACCCCGAAGCGCTTTTCTCCCGGGCTTGGGAGCATTGTGCGTGCCTGGCGGGAAGAGCGGGCAGGAGTGTTGGCAAACTGGCCTTTGGAGGCAGCCGGGGAGGTCTTCCAGTGGGAGAGGGCCTGTTGTGCTCAGAGGCCCCACAGGCCATGGGGAGGACCCAGCAGGGGCCCCTGCCCCTGGCCAGCCTTGCCCAGATCTTCCTGGCCTCCGGGGGTACTGCCCCACCAAGGGGCAGGCTGCGGGGACTGGGTCCAGACATGCCCGGGCGCCTCCCCAGGCTCATCCCCGCTGGTGCCTTTCCCCTGGGCCTAGGCCTCGGTTGAGGCCTCCTTGGAGAGGATGTTGCTGGCAGGGGCTGTCTCCACACTGCAAGGTGCTGGAGCTCAGAGGGCCTCGTCAGAGGGAAGGGACCAGCAAGGGGCTGGATGCCCAAGACCTCTTTGGCCCAGCAGCCTCAGGGCAGCAGGGAGAGGAAGAGGCCCAACTTGCCCCTAGGTCGGCTCTGCCCCTTCCCACACAGGCGGCCAGCCCAGCAGCTGCCTGACAGACTCTGGCTCCCCCGAGCTCTCTGCCGGTGCAGGGGTCAGGAACAGACGTGTGCATGTGGTTCTGCCTTGGTCTGGGAGTGTGGCCCAACTGCCTGGCCCCCAGGCTCAGGGGCAAGGGCCCGAGGAGAGCACCACCCCGAAGTGCTTTTCTCCCGGGCTTGGGAGCATTGTGCGTGCCTGGCGGGGAACAGCGGGCGGGAGTGTTGGCAAACTGGCCCTTGGAGTCAGCCGGGGAGTTCTTCCAGTGGGAGAGGGCCGGTTGTGCTCAGAGGCCCCACAGGCCAGGGGCAGGACCCAGCAGGGCCCCTGCCCCTGGCCAGCCTTGCCCAGACCTTCCTGGCCTCCGGGAGTACTGCCCCACCAAGGGGCAGGCTGCGGGGACTGGGTCCAGACATGCCTGGGCACCTCCCCAGGCTCATCCCCGCTGGTGCCTTTCCCCTGGGCATAGGCCTCGGTTGATGCCTCCTTGGAGAGGAGGTTGCTGGCAGGGGCTGTCTCCACACTGCAAGGTGCTGGAGCTCAGAGGGCCTCGTCAGAGGGAAGGGACCAGCAAGGGGCTGGATGCCCAAGACCTCTTTGGCCCAGCAGCCTCAGGGCAGCAGGGAGAGCAAGAGGCCCAACTTGCCCCTAGGTCGGCTCTGCCCCTTCCCACACAGGCGGCCAGCCCAGCAGCTGCCTGACAGACTCTGGCTCCCCCCAGCTCTCTGCCGGTGGAGGGGGCAGGAACAGACGTGTGCATGTTGTTGTGCCTTGGCCTGGGACTGTGGATCCCCTGCCTGGCCCCCAGGCTCAGGGGCAAGGGCCCGGAGAGACCACCACCCCGAAGCGCTTTTCTCCCGGGCTTGGGAGCATTGTGCGTGCCTGGCGGGAAGAGCGGGCAGGAGTGTTGGCAAACTGGCCTTTGGAGGCAGCCGGGGAGGTCTTCCAGTGGGAGAGGGCCGGTTGTGCTCAGAGGCCCCACAGGCCATGGGGAGGACCCAGCAGGGCCCCTGCCCCTGGCCAGCCTTGCCCAGACCTTCCTGGCCTCCGGGGGTACTGCCCCACCAAGGGGCAGGCTGCGGGGACTGGGTCCAGACATGCCCGGGCGCCTCCCCAGGCTCATCCCTGCTGGTGCCTTTCCCCTGGGCCTAGGCCTCGGTTGAGGCCTCCTTGGAGAGGAGGTTGCTGGCAGGGGCTGTCTCCACACTGCAAGGTGCTGGAGCTCAGAGGGCCTCGTCAGAGGGAAGGGACCAGCAAGGGGCTGGATGCCCAAGACCTCTTTGGCCCAGCAGCCTCAGGGCAGCAGGGAGAGGAAGAGGCCCAACTTGCCCCTAGGTCGGCTCTGCCCCTTCCCACACAGGCGGCCAGCCCAGCAGCTGCCTGACAGATTCTGGCTCCCCCGAGCTCTCTGCCGGTGCAGGGGTCAGGAACAGACGTGTGCATGTGGTTCTGCCTTGGTCTGGGAGTGTGGACCAACTGCCTGGCCCCCAGGCTCAGGGGCAAGGGCCCGAGGAGAGCACCACCCCGAAGTGCTTTTCTCCCGGGCTTGGGAGCATTGTGCGTGCCTGGCGGGAACAGCGGGCGGGAGTGTTGGCAAACTGGCCTTTGGAGGCAGCCGGGGAGTTCTTCCAGTGGGAGAGGGCCGGTTGTGCTCAGAGACCCCACAGGCCAGGGGCAGGACCCAGCAGGGCCCCTGCCCCTGGCCAGCCTTGCCCAGACCTTCCTGGCCTCCGGGGGTACTGCCCCACCAAGGGGCAGGCTGCGGGGACTGGGTCCAGACATGCCCGGGCGCCTCCCCAGGCTCATCCCCGCTGGTGCCTTTCCCCTGGGCCTAGGCCTCGGTTGAGGCCTCCTTGGAGAGGAGGTTGCTGGCAGGGGCTGTCTCCACACTGCAAGGTGCTGGAGCTCAGAGGGCCTCGTCAGAGGGAAGGGACCAGCAAGGGGCTGGATGCCCAAGACCTCTTTGGCCCAGCAGCCTCAGGGCAGCAGGGAGAGCAAGAGGCCCAACTTGCCCCTAGGTCGGCTCTGCCCCTTCCCACACAGGCGGCCAGCCCAGCAGCTGCCTGACAGACTCTGGCTCCCCCGAGCTCTCTGCCGGTGCAGGGGGCAGGTCAGACGTGTGCATGTGGTTCTGCCTTGGCCTGGGAGTGTGGACACCCTGCCTTGCACCCAGGCTCAGGGGCAAGGGCCCGGAGAGAGCACCACCCCGAAGCGCTTTTCTCCCGGGCTTGGGAGCATTGTGCGTGCCTGGCGGGAACAGCGGGCGGGAGTGCTTGCAAACCGGCCTTTCGAGGCAGACGGGGAGGTCTTCCAGCGGGAGAGTGCCGGTTGTGCTCAGACGCCCCACAGGCCAGGGGCAGGACCCAGCAGTGTCCCTGCCCCTGGCAGCCTTGCCCAGACCTTCCTGGCCTCCGGGGGTACTGCTCCACCAAGGGGCAGGCTGCGGGGACTGGGTCCAGACATGCCCGGGCGCCTCCCCAGGCTCATCCCCAGTGGTGCCTTTCCCCTGGGCCTAGGCCTCGGTTGAGGCCTCCTTGGAGAGGAGGTTGCTGGCAGGGGCTGTCTCCACACTGCAAGGTGCTGGAGCTCAGAGGGCCTCGTCAGCGGGAAGGGACCAGCAAGGGGCTGGATGCCCAAGACCTCTTTGGCCCAGCAGCCTCAGGGCAGCAGGGAGAGGAAGAGGCCCAACTTGCCCCTAGGTCGGCTCTGCCCCTTCCCACACAGGCGGCCAGCCCAGCAGCTGCCTGACAGACTCTGGCTCCCCCCAGCTCTCTGCCGGTGGAGGGGGCAGGAACAGACGTGTGCATGTTGTTGTGCCTTGGCCTGGGACTGTGGATCCCCTGCCTGGCCCCCAGGGTCAGGGGCAAGGGCCCGGAGAGACCACCACCCCGAAGCGCTTTTCTCCCGGGCTTGGGAGCATTGTGCGTGCCTGGCGGGAAGAGCGGGCAGGAGTGTTGGCAAACTGGCCTTTGGAGGCAGCCGGGGAGGTCTTCCAGTGGGAGAGGGCCGGTTGTGCTCAGAGGCCCCACAGGCCAGGGGCAGGACCCAGCAGGGCCCCTGCCCCTGGCCAGTCTTACCCAGACCTTCCTGGCCTCCGGGGGTACTGCCCAACCAAGGGGCAGGCTGCGGGGACTGGGTCCAGACATGCTCGGGCGCCTCCCCTGGCTCATCCCCGCTGGTGCCTTTCCCCTGGGCCTAGGCCTAGGTTGAGGCCTCCTTGGAGAGGAGGTTGCTGGCAGGGGCTGTCTCCACACTGCAAGGTGCTGGAGCTCAGAGGGCCTCGTCAGAGGGAAGGGACCAGTAAGGGGCTGGATGCCCAAGACGTCTTTGGCCCAGCAGCCTCAGGGCAGCAGGGAGAGCAAGAGGCCCAACTTGCCCCTAGGGCGGCTCTGCCCCTTCCCACACAGGCGGCCAACCCAGCAGCTGCCTGACAGACTCTGGCTCCCCCAAGCTCTCTGCCGGTGCAGGGGACAGGAACAGACGTGGGCATGTGGTTCTGCCTTGGCCTGGGAGTGTGTTCCCCATGCCTTGCCCCCAGGCTCAGGGGCAAGGGCCCGGAGAGAGCACCACCCCGAAGCGCTTTTCTCCCGGGCTTGGGAGCATTCTGCGTGCCTGGCGGGAACAGCGGGCGGGAGTGCTTGCAAACCGGCCTTTCGAGGCAGACGGGGAGGTCTTCCAGCGGGAGAGTGCCGGTTGTGCTCAGACGCCCCACAGGCCAGGGGCAGGACCCAGCAGTGTCCCTGCCCCTGGCAGCCTTGCCCAGACCTTCCTGGCCTCCGGGGGTACTGCCCCACCAAGGGGCAGGCTGCGGGGACTGGGTCCAGACATGCCCGGGCGCCTCCCCAGGCTCATCCCCAGTGGTGCCTTTCCCCTGGGCCTAGGCCTCGGTTGAGGCCTCCTTGGAGAGGAGGTTGCTGGCAGGGGCTGTCTCCACACTGCAAGGTGCTGGAGCTCAGAGGGCCTCGTCAGCGGGAAGGGACCAGCAAGGGGCTGGATGCCCAAGACCTCTTTGGCCCAGCAGCCTCAGGGCAGCAGGGAGAGCAAGAGGCCCAACTTGCCCCTAGGTCGGCTCTGCCCCTTCCCACACAGGCAGCCAACCCAGCAGCTGCCTGACAGACTCTGGCTCCCCCGAGCTCTCTGCCGGTGCAGGGGTCAGGAACAGACGTGTGCATGTGGTTCTGCCTTGGTCTGGGAGTGTGGACCCACTGCCTGGACCCCAGGCTCAGGGGCAAGGGCCCGGAGAGAGCAACACCCCGAAGCGCTTTTCTCCTGGCCTTGGGAGCGTTGTGCGTGCCTGGCGGGAACACTGGGCGGGAGTGTTGGCAAACCCGCCTTTGGAGGCAGCCGGGGAGGTCTTCCAGTGGGAGAGGGCCGGTTGTGCTCAGAGGCCCCACAGGCCAGGGGCAGGACCCAGCAGGGACCCTGCCCCTGGCCAGCCTTGCCCAGACCTTCCTGGCCTCCGGGGGTACTGCCCCACCAAGGGGCAGGCTGCAGGGACTGGGTCCTGATATGCCCGTGCGCCTCCACTGGCTCATCCCCGCTGGTGCCTTTCCCCTGTGCCTAGGCCTCGGTTGAGGCCTCCTTGGAGAGGAGGTTGCTGGCAGGGGCTGTCTCCACACTGCAAGGTGCTGGAGCTCAGAGGGCCTCGTCAGAGGGAAGGGACCAGCAAGGGGCTGGATGCCCAAGACCTCTTTGGCCCAGCAGCCTCAGGGCAGCAGGGAGAGCAAGAGGCCCAACTTGCCCCTAGGTCGGCTCTGCCCCTTCCCACACAGGCGGCCAGCCCAGCAGCTGCCTGACAGACTCTGGCTCCCCCCAGCTCTCTGCCGGAGGAGGGGGCAGGAACAGACGTGTGCATGTTGTTGTGCCTTGGCCTGGGACTGTGGATCCCCTGCCTGGCCCCCAGGCTCAGGGGCAAGGGCCCGGAGAGACCACCACCCCGAAGCGCTTTTCTCCCGGGCTTGGGAGCATTGTGCGTGCCTGGCGGGAAGAGCGGGCAGGAGTGTTGGCAAACTGGCCTTTGGAGGCAGCCGGGGAGGTCTTCCAGTGGGAGAGGGCCGGTTGTGCTCAGAGGCCCCACAGGCCATGGGGAGGACCCAGCAGGGCCCCTGCCCCTGGCCAGCCTTGCCCAGACCTTCCTGGCCTCCGGGGGTACTGCCCCACCAAGGGGCAGGCTGCGGGGACTGGGTCCAGACATGCCCGGGCGCCTCCCCAGGCTCATCCCCGCTGGTGCCTTTTCCCTGGGCCTAGGCCTCGGTTGAGGCCTCCTTGGAGAGGATGTTGCTGGCAGGGGCTGTCTCCACACTGCAAGGTGCTGGAGCTCAGAGGGCCTCGTCAGAGGGAAGGGACCAGCAAGTGGCTGGATGCCCAAGACCTCTTTGGCCCAGCAGCCTCAGGGCAGCAGGGAGAGGAAGAGGCCCAACTTGCCCCTAGGTCGGCTCTGCCCCTTCCCACACAGGCGGCCAGCCCAGCAGCTGCCTGACAGATTCTGGCTCCCCCGAGCTCTCTGCCGGTGCAGGGGTCAGGAACAGACGTGTGCATGTGGTTCTGCCTTGGTCTGGGAGTGTGGACCAACTGCCTGGCCCCCAGGCTCAGGGGCAAGGGCCCGAGGAGAGCACCACCCCGAAGCGCTTTTCTCCCGGGCTTGGGAGCATTGTGCGTGCCTGGCGGGAACAGCGGGCGGGAGTGTTGGCAAACTGGCCTTTGGAGGCAGCCGGGGAGTTCTTCCAGTGGGAGAGGGCCGGTTGTGCTCAGAGACCCCACAGGCCAGGGGCAGGACCCAGCAGGGCCCCTGCCCCTGGCCAGCCTTGCCCAGACCTTCCTGGCCTCCGGGGGTACTGCCCCACCAAGGGGCAGGCTGCGGGGACTGGGTCCAGACATGCCCGGGCGCCTCCCCAGGCTCATCCCCGCTGGTGCCTTTCCCCTGGGCCTAGGCCTCGGTTGAGGCCTCCTTGGAGAGGAGGTTGCTGGCAGGGGCTGTCTCCACACTGCAAGGTGCTGGAGCTCAGAGGGCCTCGTCAGAGGGAAGGGACCAGCAAGGGGCTGGATGCCCAAGACCTCTTTGGCCCAGCAGCCTCAGGGCAGCAGGGAGAGCAAGAGGCCCAACTTGCCCCTAGGTCGGCTCTGCCACTTCCCACACAGGCGGCCAGCCCAGCAGCTGCCTGACAGACTCTGGCTCCCCCGAGCTCTCTGCCGGTGCAGGGGGCAGGTCAGACGTGTGCATGTGGTTCTGCCTTGGCCTGGGAGTGTGGACACCCTGCCTTGCCCCCAGGCTCAGGGGCAAGGGCCCAGAGAGAGCACCACCCTGAAGCGCTTTTCTTCCGGGCTTAGGAGCATTGTGCCCGCCTGCTGGTAACAGTGGCCGGGAGCGCTTGCAAACCGGCCTTTGGAGGCAGCCGGGGAGGTCTTCCAGTGGGAGAGGGCCGGTTGTGCTCAGAGGCCCCACAGGCCAGGGGCAGGACCCAGCAGGGCCCCTGCCCCTGGCCAGTCTTACCCAGACCTTCCTGGCCTCCGGGGGTACTGCCCCACGAAGGGGCAGGCTGCGGGGACTGGGTCCAGACATGCTCGGGCGCCTCCCCTGGCTCATCCCCGCTGGTGCCTTTCCCCTGGGCCTAGGCCTCGGTTGAGGCCTCCTTGGAGAGGAGGTTGCTGGCAGGGGCTGTCTCCACACTGCAAAGTGCTGGAGCTCAGAGGGCCTCGTCAGAGGGAAGGGACCAGTAAGGGGCTGGATGCCCAAGACGTCTTTGGCCCAGCAGCCTCAGGGCAGCAGGGAGAGCAAGAGGCCCAACTTGCCCCTAGGGCGGCTCTGCCCCTTCCCACACAGGCGGCCAACCCAGCAGCTGCCTGACAGACTCTGGCTCCCCCAAGCTCTCTGCCGGTGCAGGGGACAGGAACAGACGTGGGCATGTGGTTCTGCCTTGGCCTGGGAGTGTGTTCCCCATGCCTTGCCCCCAGGCTCAGGGGCAAGGGCCCGGAGAGAGCACCACCCCGAAGCGCTTTTCTCCCGGGCTTGGGAGCATTCTGCGTGCCTGGCGGGAACAGCGGGCGGGAGTGCTTGCAAACCGGCCTTT
Source organism: Dama dama (assembly GCF_033118175.1). Classification (NCBI taxonomy): domain Eukaryota; kingdom Metazoa; phylum Chordata; class Mammalia; order Artiodactyla; family Cervidae; genus Dama; species Dama dama. The sequence goes on along the minus strand of NW_026870997.1, from coordinate 290,603 downwards.
CGAGGCAGACGGGGAGGTCTTCCAGCGGGAGAGTGCCGGTTGTGCTCAGACGCCCCACAGGCCAGGGGCAGGACCCAGCAGTGTCCCTGCCCCTGGCAGCCTTGCCCAGACCTTCCTGGCCTCCGGGGATACTGCCCCACCAAGGGGCAGGCTGCGGGGACTGGGTCCAGACATGCCCGGGCGCCTCCCCAGGCTCATCCCCGGTGGTGCCTTTCCCCTGGGCCTAGGCCTCGGTTGAGGCCTCCTTGGAGAGGAGGTTGCTGCCAGGGGCTGTCTCCACACTGAAAGGTGCTGGAGCTCAGAGGGCCTCGTCAGAGGGAAGGGACCAGCAAGGGGCTGGATGCCCAAGACCTCTTTGGCCCAGCAGCCTCAGGGCAGCAGGGAGAGCAAGAGGCCCAACTTGCCCCTAGGTCGGCTCTGCCCCTTCCCACACAGGCGGCCAGCCCAGCAGCTGCCTGACAGACTCTGGCTCCCCCGAGCTCTCTGCCGGTGCAGGGGGCAGATCAGACGTGTGCATGTGGTTCTGCCTTGTCCTGGGAGTGTGGACACCCTGCCTTGCCCCCAGGCTCAGGGGCAAGGGCCCGGAGAGAGCACCACCCTGAAGCGCTTTTCTCCCGGGCTTGGGAGCATTGTGCACGCCTGCTGGGAACAGTGGGCGGGAGCGCTTGCAAACCGGCCTTGGAGGCAGCAGGGGAGGTCTTCCAGTGGGAGAGGGCCGGTTGTGCTCAGAGGCCCCACAGGCCAGGGGCAGGACGCAGCAGGGCCCCTGCCCCTGGCCAGCCTTGCCCAGACCTTCCTGGCCTCCGGGGGTACTGCCCCACTAAGGGGCAGGCTGCGGGGCCTGGGTCCAGAGATGCCCGGGCGCCTCCCCAGGCTCATCCCCGCTGGTGCCTTTCCCCTGGGCCTAGGCCTCGGTTGAGGCCTCCTTGGAGAGGAGGTTGCTGGCAGGGGCTGTCTCCACACTGCAAGGTGCTGGAGCTCAGAGGGCCTCGTCAGCGGGAAGGGACCAGCAAGGGGCTGGATGCCCAAGACCTCTTTGGCCCAGCAGCCTCAGGGCAGCAGGGAGAGCAAGAGGCCCAACTTGCCCCTAGGTCGGCTCTGCCCCTTCCCACACAGGCAGCCAACCCAGCAGCTGCCTGACAGACTCTGGCTCCCCCGAGCTCTCTGCCGGTGCAGGGGTCAGGAACAGACGTGTGCATGTGGTTCTGCCTTGGTCTGGGAGTGTGGACCCACTGCCTGGACCCCAGGCTCAGGGGCAAAGGCCCGGAGAGAGCAACACCCCGAAGCGCTTTTCTCCTGGCCTTGGGAGCGTTGTGCGTGCCTGGCGGGAACAGCGGGCGGGAGTGTTGGCAAACCCGCCTTTGGAGGCAGCCGGGGAGGTCTTCCAGTGGGAGAGGGCCGGTTGTGCTCAGAGGCCCCACAGGCCAGGGGCAGGACCCAGCAGGGACCCTGCCCCTGGCCAGCCTTGCCCAGACCTTCCTGGCCTCCGGGGGTACTGCCCCACCAAGGGGCAGGCTGCAGGGACTGGGTCCTGATATGCCCGTGCGCCTCCACTGGCTCATCCCCGCTGGTGCCTTTCCCCTGTGCCTAGGCCTCGGTTGAGGCCTCCTTGGAGAGGAGGTTGCTGGCAGGGGCTGTCTCCACACTGCAAGGTGCTGGAGCTCAGAGGGCCTCGTCAGAGGGAAGGGACCAGCAAGGGGCTGGATGCCCAAGACCTCTTTGGCCCAGCAGCCTCAGGGCAGCAGGGAGAGCAAGAGGCCCAACTTGCCCCTAGGTCGGCTCTGCCCCTTCCCACACAGGCGGCCAGCCCAGCAGCTGCCTGACAGACTCTGGCTCCCCCCAGCTCTCTGCCGGTGGAGGGGGCAGGAACAGACGTGTGCATGTTGTTGTGCCTTGGCCTGGGACTGTGGATCCCCTGCCTGGCCCCCAGGCTCAGGGGCAAGGGCCCGGAGAGACCACCACCCCGAAGCGCTTTTCTCCCGGGCTTGGGAGCATTGTGCGCGCCTGGCGGGAACAGTGGGCGGGAGTGCTTGCAAACAGGACTTTGGAGGCAGCCGGGGAGGTCTTCCAGTGGGAGAGGGCCGGTTGTGCTCAGAGGCCCCACAGGCCAGGGGCAGGACCCAGCAGGGCCCCTGACCCTGGCCAGCCTTGCCCAGACCTTCCTGGCCTCCGGGGGAACTGCCCCACCAAGGGGCAGGCTGCGGGGACTGGGTCCAGACATCCCCGGGCGCCTCCCCAGGCTCATCCCCGCTGGTGCCTTTCCCCTGGGCCTAGGCCTCGGTTGAGGCCTCCTTGGAGAGGAGGTTGCTGGCAGGGGCTGTCTCCACACTGCAAGGTGCTGGAGCTCAGAGGGCCTCGTCAGAGGGAAGGGACCAGTAAGGGGCTGGATGCCCAAGACGTCTTTGGCCCAGCAGCCTCAGGGCAGCAGGGAGAGCAAGAGGCCCAACTTGCCCCTAGGGCGGCTCTGCCCCTTCCCACACAGGCGGCCAACCCAGCAGCTGCCTGACAGACTCTGGCTCCCCCAAGCTCTCTGCCGGTGCAGGGGACAGGAACAGACGTGGGCATGTGGTTCTGCCTTGGCCTGGGAGTGTGTTCCCCATGCCTTGCCCCCAGGCTCAGGGGCAAGGGCCCGGAGAGAGCACCACCCCGAAGCGCTTTTCTCCCGGGCTTGGGAGCATTGTGCAAGTCTGGCGTGAACAGTGGGTGGGAGTGTTGGCAAACAGGACTTTGGAGGCAGCCGGGGAGGTCTTCCAGTGGGAGAGGGCCGGTTGTGCTCAGAGGTCCCACAGGCCAGGGGCAGGACCCAGCAGGTCCCCTGCCCCTGGCCAGCCTTTCCCAGACCTTCCTGGCCTCCAGGGGTACTGCCCCACCAAGGGGCAGGCTGCGGGGACTGGGTCCAGACATGCTCGGGCACCTCCCCAGGCTCATCCCCGCTGTTGCCTTTCCCCTGGGCCTAGGCCTCGGTTGAGGCGTCCTTGGAGAGGAGATTGCTGGCAGGTGCTGTCTCCACACTGCAAGGTGCTGGAGCTCAGAGGGCCTCGTCAGAGGGAAGGGACCAGCAAAGGGCTGGATGCCCAAGAAGTCTTTGTCCCAGCAGCCTCAGGGCAGCAGGGAGAGCAAGAGGCCCAACTTGCCCCTAGGTCGGCTCTGCCCCTTCCCACACAGGCGGCCAGCCCAGCACCTGCCTGAGAGACTCTGGCTCCCCCGAGCTCTCTGCCGGTGTAGGGGGCAGGAACAGACGTGTTCATGTCGTTCTGTCTTGGCCTGGGAGTGTGTTCCAACTGCCTGGCCCGCAGGCTTAGGGGCATGGGCCCGGAGAGAGCACCACCCCGAAGCGCTTTTCTCCCGGGCTTGGGAGCATTGTGCGTGCCTGGCGGGAACAGCGGGCGGGAGTGCTTGCAAACCGGCCTTTGGAGGCAGACGGGGAGGTCTTCCAGCGGGAGAGTGCCGGTTGTGCTCAGACGTCCCACAGGCCAGGGGCAGGACCCAGCGCTGTCCCTGCCCCTGGCAGCCTTGCACAGACCTTCCTGGCCTCCGGGGGTACTGCCCCACCAAGGGGCAGGCTGCGGGGACTGGGTCCAGACATGCCCGGGCGCCTCCCCAGGCTCATCCCCGCTGGTGCCTTTCCCCTGGGCCTAGGCCTCGGTTGAGGCCTCATTGGAGAGGAGGTTACTGGCAGGGGCTGTCTCCACACTGCAAGGTGCTGGAGCTCAGAGGGCCTCGTCAGAGGGAAGGGACCACCAAAAGGCTGGATGCCCAAGACCTCTTTGGCCCAGCAGCCTCAGGGCAGCAGGGAGAGGAAGAGGCCCAACTTGCCCCTAGGTCGGCTCTGCCCCTTCCCACACAGGCGGCCAGCCCAGCACCTGCCTGAGAGACTCTGGCTCCCCCGAGCTCTCTGCCGGTGCAGGGGTCAGGAACAGACGTGTGCATGTGGTTCTGCCTTGGTCTGGGAGTGTGGACCCACTGCCTGGCCCCCAGGCTCAGGGGCAAGGGCCCGGAGAGAGCACCACCCCGAAGCGCTTTTCTCCCGGGCTTGGGAGCATTGTGCGAGCCTGGCGTGAACAGCGGGCGGGAGTGTTTGCAAACAGTACTTTGGAGGCAGCTGGGGAGGTCTTCCAGTGGGAGAGGGCCGGTTGTGCTCAGAGGCCTCACAGGCCAGGGGCAGGACCCAGCAGGGACCCTGCCCCTGGCCAGCCTTGCCCAGACCTTCCTGGCCTCCGGGGGTACTGCCCCACCAAGGGGCAGGCTGCGGGGACTGGGTCCAGACATGTCCGTGCGCCTCCCCAGGATCATCCCTGCTGGTGCTTTTCCCCTGGGCGTAGGCCTCGGTTGAGGCCTCTTTGGAGAGGAGGTTGCTGGCAGGGGCTGTCTCCACACTGCAAGGTGCTGGAGCTCAGAGGGCCTCGTCAGAGGGAAGGGACCAGCAAAGGGCTGGATACCCAAGACCTCTTTGACCCAGCAGCCTCAGGGCAGCAGGGAGAGCAAGAGGCCCAACTTGCCCCTAGGTCGGCTCTGCCCCGTCCCACACAGGCAGCCAGCCCAGCAGCAGCCTGGCAGTCTCTGGCTCCCCCGAGCTCTCTGCCGGTGAAGGGGGCAGGAACAGACGTGTGCATGTCGTTCTGCATTGGCCTGGGAGTGTGTTCCAACTGCCTGGCCCCCAGGCTCAGCGGCAAGGGCCCGGAGAGAGCACCACCCCGAAGCGCTTTTCTCCCGGGCTTGGGAGCATTGTGCGTGCCTGGCGGGAACAGCGGGCGGGAGTGCTTGCAAACCGGCCTTTGGAGGCAGACGGGGAGGTCTTCCAGCGGGAGAGTGCCGGTTGTGCTCAGACGCCCCACAGGCCAGGGGCACGACCCAGCAGGGCCCCTGCCCCTCGCAGCCTTGCCCAGACCTTCCTGGCCTCCGGGGGTACTGCCCCACCAAGGGGCAGGCTGCGGGGACTGGGTCCAGACATGCCCGGGCGCCTCCACTGGCTCATCTCCGCTGGTGCCTTTCCCCTGGGCCTAGGCCTCGGTTGAGGCCTCCTTGGAGAGGAGGTTGCTGGCAGGGGCTGTCTCCACACTGCAAGGTGCTGGAGCTCAGAGGGCCTCGTCAGAGGGAAGGGACCAGCAAGGGGCTGGATGCCCAAGACCTCTTTGGCCCAGCAGCCTCAGGGCAGCAGGGAGAGCAAGAGGCCCAACTTGCCCCTAGGTCGGCTCTGCCCCTTCCCACACAGGTGGCCAGCCCAGCAGCTGCCTGACAGACTCTGGCTCCCCCCAGCTCTCTGCCGGTGGAGGGGGCAGGAACAGACGTGTGCATGTGGTTCTGCCTTGGCCTGGGACTGTGGATCCCCTGCCTGGCCCCCAGGCTCAGGGGCAGGGGCCCGGAGAGACCACCACCCCGAAGCGCTTTTCTCCGGGGTTTTGGAACATTGTGTGTGCCTGGCGGGAACAGCGAGTGGGTATGCTTGCAAACCGGCCTTTGGGGGCAGCCGGGGAGGTCCTCCATGGTCCCTGAGAGAACACCACCCCGAAGCGCTTTTCTCACGGTCTTGGGAGCATTGTGCGCGGCTGGCGGGAACAGCGGGCATGAGTGCTTGCAAACTCTCCTTTGGAGGCAGCCGGGGAGGTCTTCCAAGGGCCGGACTGATCACCACCCCAAAATGCTTTTCTCTCGGGCTTGGGAGCATTGTGCGCGGCTGTCGGGAACAACGGACATGAATGCTTGCAAACCGGCCTTTGGAGGCAGCCCGGGAGGTCTTCCAAGGGCCCGGAGAGAGCACCACCCCAAAATGCTTTTCTCCCGGGCTTGGGAGCATTGTGCGTGGCTGGTGGAAGCAGCGGGAATGAGTACTTACAAACCGGCCTTTGGGGGCAGCCGGGGAGGTCTTGAAAGTGCCCGGAGAGAGCACCACCCCGAAGCGCTTTTCTCCCGGGCTTGGGAACATTGTGCGCGGCTGGCGGGAACAGCAGGCAGGACTGCTTGCAAACTGGCCTTTGGAGGCAGCCGGGGAGGTCTTCCAAGGGCCCGGAGTGAGCACCACCCCAAAATGCTTTTCTCCCGGGCTTGGGAGCATTGTGCGCCGCTGGTGGGAACAACGGGCATGAGTGCTTGCAAACCGGCCTTTGGAGGCAGCCGGGGACGTCTTCCAAGGGCCCGGAGAGAGCACCACCCCGAAGCGCTTTTCTCCCGGGCTTGGGAGCATTGTGCGCGGCTGGCGGGAACAGCAGGCAGGACTGCTTGCAAACTGGCCTTTGGAGGCAGCCGGGGAGGTCTTCCAAGGGCCCGGAGTGAGCACCACCCCAAAATGCTTTTCTCCCGGGCTTGGGAGCATTGTGCGCGGCTGGTGGGAACAACGGGCATGAGTGCTTGCAAACCGGCCTTTGGAGGCAGCCGGGGACGACTTCCAAGGGCCCGGAGAGATCACCACCCCGAAGCACTTTTCTCCCGGGCTTGGGAGCATTGTGCGTGGCTGGCGGGAACAGCAGGAAGGAGTCCTTGCAAACCGGCCTTTGGAGGCAGCGGGGGAGGTCTTCCAAGGGCCTGTAGAGAGCACCACCCCGAAGCGCTTTTCTCCCGGGCTTGGGAGTATTGTGCGCGGGTGGCAGGAACAGCAGGCAGAGGTGCTTGAAAACCGGCCTTTGCAGGCAGCCGGGGAGGTCTTCCAGGGCCCGGTGTGAGCACCACCCCAAAAAGCTTTTCTCCCGGGCTTGGGAGCATTGTGCGCGGCTGGTGGGAACAGCGGGCATGAGTGCTTGCAAACTGGCCACTGGAGGCAGCCGGGGAGGTCTTCCAAGGGCCTGTAGAGAGCACCACCCCAAAATGCTTCTCTCCCGGGCTTGGGAGCATTGTGCGTGGCTGGCGGGAACAGCAGGAAGGAGTCCTTGCAAACCGGCCTTTGGAGGCAGCCGGGGAGGTCTTCCAAGGGCCTGTAGAGAGCACCACCCCGAAGCGCTTTTCTCCCGGGCTTGGGAGCATTGTGCGCAGGTGGGGGGAACAGCAGGCAGGAGTGCTTGAAAACTGGCCTTTGGAGGCAGCCGGGGAGGTCTTCCAGGGCCCGGTGTGAGCACCACCCCAAAAAGCTTTTCTCCCGGGCTTGGGAGCATTGTGCGCGGCTGGTGGGAACAGCGGACATGAGTGCTTGCAAACTGGCCATTGGAGGCAGCCGGGGAGGTCTTCCAAGGGCCCGGAGTGAGCACCACCCCAAAATGCTTTTCTCCCGGGCTTGGGAGCATTGTGCGTGGCTGGCGGGAACAGCAGGAAGGAGTCCTTGCAAACCGGCCTTTGGAGGCAGCCGGGGAGGTCTTCCAAGGGCCTGTAGAGAGCACCACCCCGAAGCGCTTTTCTCCCGGGCTTGGGAGCATTGTGCGCGGGTGGCGGGAACAGCAGGCAGGAGTGCTTGAAAACCGTCCTTTGGAGGCAGCCGGGGAGGTCTTCCAGGGCCCGGTGTGAGCACCACCCCAAAATGCTTTTCTCCCGGGCTTGGGAGCATTGTGCGCGGATGGCGGGAACAGCGAGTCGGAGTGCTTCCAAACCGGCCTTTGGGGGCACCCCGGGAGGTCTTCCATGGGCACGGAGAGAACACCACCCCGAAGCGCTTTTCTCCGGGGTTTTGGAGGATTGTGCGTGGCTGGCGGGAACAGCGAGTGGGAGTGCTTGCAAACCGGCCTTTGGGGGCAGCCAGGGAGGTCCTCCATTGGCACGGAGAGAACACCACCCCGAAGCGCTTTTCTCCCGGGCTTGGGAGCATTGTGCGAGGCTGGCGGAAACAGCGGGCGGGAGTGCTTGCAAACCGGCCTTTGGAGGCAGCTTGGGAGGTCTTCCAAGGGCCCGGAGAGAGCACCATCCCGAAGCACTTTTCTCACGGAATTGGGAGCATTGTTCGCGGCTGTCGGGAACAGAGGACATGAGTGCTTGCAAACAGGCCTTTAGAGGCATCCGGGGAGTCTTCCAAGGGCCCGGAGAGAGACCACCTCAAAATGCTTTTCTCCCGGGCTTGGGAGCATTGTGTGCGGCTGGCGGGTCAGCGGGAGGGAGTTCTTGAAAACCAGCCTTTGGAGGCAGCCGGGGAGGTCTTCCAAGGGCCGGGAGAGAGCACCACCCCGAAGCACTTTTCTCCCGGGCTTGGGAGCATTGTGCGCGGCTGGCGGGAACAGCGGGATTGAGTGCTTGCAAACCGGCCTTTGGAGGCAGCCGGGGAGGTCTTCCAAGGGCCGGGAGAGAGCACCACCCCGAAGCGCTTTTCTCCTAGGCTTGGGAGCATTGTGCGCGGCTGGCGGGAACAGCGGGCATGAGTGCTTGCAAACCGGCCTTTGGAGACAAACGGGGAGGTCTTCCAAGGGCCCGTAGAGAGCACCACCCCGAAGCGCTTTTCTCCCGTGATTGGGAGCATTGTGTGCGGCTGGCGGGACAGCGGGAGGGAGTACTTGAAATCCAGCCTTTGGAGGCAGCCGGGGAGGTCTTCCAAGGGCCGGGAGAGAGCACCACCCTGAAGGGCTTTTCTCCTGGGCTTGGAGCATTTGCACGGATGGCGGGAACAGTGAGTGGGAGTGCTTGCAAACCGGCATTTGGGGGCAGCCCGGGAGGTCTTTCTTGGGTCCAGAGAGAACACCACCCCGAAACGCTTTTCTCCCGGGCTTAGGAGCATTGTGCGCGGGTGGCGGGAACAGCAGGCAGAAGTGCTTGCAAACCGGCCTTGGAGGCAGCCGGGGAGGTCTTCCAAAGCCCGGAGTGAGCACCACCCCAAAATGCTTTTCTCCCGGGCTTGGGAGCATTGTGCGCAGCTGGCGTGAACAGCGGGATTGAGTGCTTGCAAACCAGCCTTTGGAGGCAGCCGGGGAGGTCTTCCAGCGGGAGAGTGCCAGTTGTTCTCAGAGGCCCCACAGGCCAGGGGCAGGACCCAGCAGTGTCCCTGCCTCTGGCAGCCTTGCCCAGACCTTCCTGGCCTCCGGGGGTACTACCCCACCAAGGGGCAGGCTGCGGGGACTGGGTCCAGACATGCCCGGGCGCCTCCCCAGGCTCATCCCCGCTGGTGCCTTTCCCCTGGGCCTAGGCCTCGGTTGAGGCCTCCTTGGAGAGGAGGTTGCCGGCAGGGGCTGTCTGCACACTGCAAGGTGCTGGAGCTCAGAGGGCCTCGTCAGAGGGAAAGGACCAGCAAAGGGCTGGATGCCCAAGACCTCTTTGACCCAGCAGCCTCAGGGCAGCAGGGAGAGCAAGAGGCCCAACTTGCCCCTAGGTCGGGTCTACCCCGTCCCACACAGGCAGCCAGCCCAGCAGCAGCCTGGCAGTCTCTGGCTCCCCCGAACTCTCTGCCGGTGTAGGGGGCAGGAACAGACGTGTGCATGTCGTTCTGCCTTGGCCTGGGAGTGTGTTCCCCCTGCCTGTCCCCCAGGCTCAGGGGCAAGGGCCCGGAAACAGCACCACCCCGAAGCGCTTTTCTCCCGGGCTTGGGAGCATTGTGCGTGCCTGGCGGGAACAGCGGGCGGGAGTGCTTGCAAACCGGCCTTTGGAGGCAGCCGGGGAGGTCTTCCAGCGGGAGAGGGCCGGTTGTGCTCAGACGCCCCACAGGCCAGGGGCAGGACCCAGCAGTGTCCCTGCCCCTGGCAGCCTTGCCCAGACCCTCCTGGCCTCCGGGGGTACTGCCCCACCAAGGGGCAGGCTGCGGGGACTGGGTCCAGACATGCCCGGGCGCCTCCCCAGGCTCATCCCCGCTGGTGCCTTTCCCCTGGGCCTAGGCCTCGGTTGAGGCCTCCTTGGAGAGGAGGTTGCTGGCAGGGTCTGTCTCCACACTGCAAGGTGCTGGAGCTCAGAGGGCCTCGTCAGAGGGAAGGGACCAGCAAGGGGCTGGATGCCCAAGACCTCTTTGGCCCAGCAGCCTCAGGGCAGCCGGGAGAGGAAGAGGCCCAACTTGCCCCTAGGTCGGCTCTGCCCCTTCCCACACAGGCGGCCAGCCCAGCAGCTGCCTGACAGACTCTGGCTCCCCCGAGCTCTCTGCGGTGCAGGGGTCAGGAACAGACGTGTGCATGTGGTTCTGCGTTGGTCTGGGAGTGTAGACCCACTGCCTCGCCCCCACGCTCAGGGGCAAGGGCCCGGAGAGAGCAACACCCCGAAGCGCTTTTCTCCCGGGCTTGGGAGAATAGTGCGTGCCTGGCGGGAACAGCGGGCGGGAGTGTTGGCAAACCGGCCTTTGGAGGCAGCCTGGGAAGTCTTCCAGTGGGAGAGAGCCGGTTGTGCTCAGAGGCCCCACAGGCCAGGGGCAGGACCCAGCAGGGCCCCTGCCCGTGGCCAGCCTTGCCCAGACCTTCCTGGCCTCCGGGGGTACTGCCCCACCAAGGGGCAGGCTGTGGGGACTGGGTCCAGACATGCCCGGGCGCCTCCCCAGGCTCATCTCCGCTGGTGCCTTTCCCCTGGTCCTAGGCCTCGGTTGAGGCCTCCTTGGAGAGGAGGTTGCTGGCAGGGGCTGTCTCCACACTGCAAGGTGCTGGAGCTCAGAGGGCCTCGTCAGAGGGAAGGGACAAGCAAGGGGCTGGATGCCCAAGATCTCTTTGGCCCAGCAGCCTCAGGGCAGCAGGGAGAGCAAGAGGCCCAACTTGCCCCTAGGTCGGCTCTGCCCCGTCCCACACAGGCGGCCAGCCCAGCAGCTGCCTGACAGACTCTGGCTGCCCCGAGGTCTCTGCCGGTGCATGGGGCAGGAACAGACGTGTGCATGTCGTTCTGCCTTGGCCTGGGAGTGTGGACCCCCTGCCTGGCCCCCAGGTTCAGGGGAAAGGGCCCGGAGAGAGCACCACCCTGAAGCGCTTTTCTCCCGGGCTTGGGAGCATTGTGCACGCCTGCTGGGAACAGTGGGCGGGAGCGCTTGCAAACCGGCCTTTGGAGGCAGCCGGGGAGGTCTTCCAGTGGGAGAGGGCCGGTTGTGCTCAGAGGCCCCACAGGCCAGGGGCATGACGCAGCAGGGCCCCTGCCCCTGGCCAGCCTTGCCCAGACCTTCCTGGCCTCCGGGGGTACTGCCCCACCAAGGGGCAGGCTGCGGGGACAGGGTCCAGACATGCCCGGGCGCCTCCCCTGGCTCAACCCCGCTGGTGCCTTTCCCCTGGGCCTAGGCCTCGGTTGAGGCCTCCTTGGAGAGGATGTTGCTGGCAGGGGCTGTCTCCACACTGCAAGGTGCTAGAGCTCAGAGGGCCTCGTCAGAGGGAAGGGACCAGCAAGGGGCTGGATGCCCAAGACCTCTTTGGCCCAGCAGCCTCAGGGCAGCAGGGAGAGCAAGAGGCCCAACTTGCCCCTAGGTCGGCTCTGCCCCTTCCCACACAGGCGGCCAGCCCAGCAGCTGCCTGACAGACTCTGGCTCCCCCGAGCTCTCTGCCGGTGCAGGGGTCAGGAACAGACGTGTGCATGTGGTTCTGCCTTGGTCTGGGAGTGTGGACCAACTGCCTGGCCCCCAGGCTCAGGGGCAAGGGCCCGAGGAGAGCACCACCCCGAAGTGCTTTTCTCCCGGGCTTGGGAGCATTGTGCGTGCCTGGCGGGAACAGCGGGCGGGAGTGTTGGCAAACTGGCCCTTGGAGTCAGCCGGGGAGTTCTTCCAGTGGGAGAGGGCCGTTTGTGCTCAGAGGCCCCACAGGCCAGGGGCAGGACCCAGCGCTGTCCCTGCCCCTGGCAGCCTTGCACAGACCTTCCTGGCCTCCGGGGGTACTGCCCCACCAAGGGGCAGGCTGCGGGGACTGGGTCCAGACATGCCCGGGCGCCTCCCCAGGCTCATCCCCGCTGGTGCCTTTCCCCTGGGCCTAGGCCTCGGTTGAGGCCTCATTGGAGAGGAGGTTGCTGGCAGGGGCTGTCTCCACACTGCAAGGTGCTGGAGCTCAGAGGGCCTCGTCAGAGGGAAGGGACCAGCAAGGGGCTGGATGCCCAAGACCTCTTTGGCCCAGCAGCCTCAGGGCAGCAGGGAGAGCAAGAGGCCCAACTTGCCCCTAGGTCGGCTCTGCCCCTTCCCACACAGGCGGCCAGCCCAGCAGCTGCCTGACAGACTCTGGCTCCCCCGAGTTCTCTGCCGGTGCAGGGGTCAGGAACAGACGTGTGCATGTGGTTCTGCCTTGGTCTGGGAGTGTGGACCCACTGCCTGGCCCCCAGGCTCAGGGGCAAGGGCCCGGAGAGAGCACCACCCCGAAGCGCTTTTCTCCCGGGCTTGGGAGCATTGTGCGAGCCTGGCGTGAACAGCGGGCGGGAGTGTTTGCAAACAGGACTTTGGAGGCAGCTGGGGAGGTCTTCCAGTGGGAGAGGGCCGGTTGTGCTCAGAGGCCTCACAGGCCAGGGGCAGGACCCAGCAGGGACCCTGCCCCTGGCCAGCCTTGCCCAGACCTTCCTGGCCTCCGGGGGTACTGCCCCACCAAGGGGCAGGCTGCGGGGACTGGGTCCAGACATGTCCGTGCGCCTCCCCAGGATCATCCCCGCTGGTGCTTTTCCCCTGGGCGTAGGCCTCGGTTGAGGCCTCTTTGGAGAGGAGGTTGCTGGCAGGGGCTGTCTCCACACTGCAAGGTGCTGGAGCTCAGAGGGCCTCGTCAGAGGGAAGGGACCAGCAAAGGGCTGGATGCCCAAGACCTCTTTGACCCAGCAGCCTCAGGGCAGCAGGGAGAGCAAGAGGCCCAACTTGCCCCTAGGTCGGCTCTGCCCCGTCCCACACAGGCAGCCAGCCCAGCAGCAGCCTGGCAGTCTCTGGCTCCCCCGAGCTCTCTGCCGGTGTAGGGGGCAGGAACAGACGTGTGCATGTCGTTCTGCCTTGGCCTGGGAGTGTGTTCCAACTGCCTGGCCCCCAGGCTCAGGGGCAAGGGCCCGAGGAGAGCACCACCCCGAAGCGCTTTTCTCCCGGGCTTGGGAGCATTGTGCCTGCCTGGCGGGAACAGCGGGCGGGAGTGCTTGCAAACCGGCCTTTGGAGGCAGACGGGGAGGTCTTCCAGCGGGAGAGTGCCGGTTGTGCTCAGACGCCCCACAGGCCAGGGGCACGACCCAGCAGGGCCCCTGCCCCTGGCCAGCCTTGCCCAGACCTTCCTGGCCTCCGGGGGTACTGCCCCACCAAGGGGCAGGCTGCGGTGACTGGGTCCAGACATGCCCTTGCGCCTCCACTGGCTCATCCCCGCTGGTGCCTTTCCCCTGGGCCTAGGCCTCGGTTGAGGCCTCCTTGGAGAGGTTGCTGGCAGGGGCTGTCTCCACACTGCAAGGTGCTGGAGCTCAGAGGGCCTCGTCAGAGGGAAGGGACCAGTAAGGGGCTGGATGCCCAAGACGTCTTTGGCCCAGCAGCCTCAGGGCAGCAGGGAGAGGAAGAGGCCCAACTTGCCCCTAGGTCGGCTCTGCCCCTTCCCACACAGGCAGCCAACCCAGCAGCTGCCTGACAGACTCTGGCTCCCCCGAGCTCTCTGCCGGTGCAGGGGTCAGGAACAGACGTGTGCATGTGGTTCTGCCTTGGTCTGGGAGTGTGGACCCACTGCCTGGACCCCAGGCTCAGGGGCAAGGGCCCGGAGAGGGCAACACCCTGAAGCGCTTTTCTCGCGGGCTTTGGAGCATTGTGCGTGCCTGGCGGGAACAGCGGGCGGGAGTGTTGGCAAACCGGCCTTTGGAGGCAGCCGGGGAGGTCTTCCAGTGGGAGAGGGCCGGTTGTGCTCAGAGGCCCCACAGGCCAGGGGCAGGACCCAGCAGGGCCCCTGCCCCTGGCCAGCCTTGCCCAGACCTTCCTGGCCTCCGGGGGTACTGCCCCACCAAGGGGCAGGCTGCGGGGACTGGGTTCAGACATGCCCGTGCGCCTCCACTGGCTCATCCCCGCTGGTGCCTTTCCCCTGGGCCTAGGCCTCGGTTGAGGCCTCCTTGGAGAAGAGGTTGCTGGCAGGGGCTGTCTCCACACTGCAAGGTGCTGGAGCTCAGAGGGCCTCGTCAGAGGGAAGGGACCAGCAAGGGGCTGGATGCCCAAGACCTCTTTGGCCCAGCAGCCTCAGGGCAGCAGGGAGAGCAAGAGGCCCAACTTGCCCCTAGGTCGGCTCTGCCCCTTCCCACACAGGCGGCCAGCCCAGCAGCTGCCTGACAGACTCTGGCTCCCCCCAGCTCTCTGCCGGTGGAGGGGGCAGGAACAGACGTGTGCATGTGGTTCTGCCTTGGCCTGGGACTGTGGATCCCCTGCCTGGCCCCCAGGCTCAGGGGCAGGGGCCCGGAGAGACCACCACCCCGAAGCGCTTTTCTTCCGGGCTTGGGAGCATTGTGCGCGCCTGGCGGGAACAGTGGGCGGGAGTGCTTGCAAACCGGCCTTTGGAGGCAGCCGGGGAGGTCTTCCAGTGGGCAAGGGCCGGTTGTGCTCAGAGGCCCCACAGGCCAGGGGCAGGACCCAGCAGGGCCCCTGCCCCTGGCCAGCCTTGCGCAGACCTTCCTGGCCTCCGGGGGTACTGCCCCACCAAGGGGCAGGCTGCGGGGACAGGGTCCAGACATGCCCGGGCGCCTCCCCTGGCTCAACCCCGCTGGTGCCTTTTCCCTGGGCCTAGGCCTCGGTTGAGGCCTCCTTGGAGAGGAGATTGCTGGCAGGGGCTGTCTCCACACTGCAAGGTCCTGGAGCTCAGAGGGCCTCGTCAGAGGGAAGGGACAAGCAAGGGGCTGGATGCCCAAGACCTCTTTGGCCCAGCAGCCTCAGGGCAGCAGGGAGAGCAAGAGGCCCAACTTGCCCCTAGGTCGGCTCTGCCCCTTCCCACACAGGCGGCCAGCCCAGCAGCTGCCTGACAGACTCTGGCTCCCCCGAGCTCTCTGCCGGTGCAGGGGTCAGGAACAGACGTGTGCATGTGGTTCTGCCTTGGTCTGGGAGTGTGGACCAACTGCCTGGCCCCCAGGCTCAGGGGCAAGGGCCCGAGGAGAGCACCACCCCGAAGTGCTTTTCTCCCGGGCTTGGGAGCATTGTGCGTGCCTGGCGGGAACAGCGGGCGGGAGTGTTGGCAAACTGGCCCTTGGAGTCAGCCGGGGAGTTCTTCCAGTGGGAGAGGGCCGGTTGTGCTCAGAGGCCCCACAGGCCAGGGGCAGGACCCAGCAGGGCCCCTGCCCCTGGCCAGCCTTGCCCAGACCTTCCTGGCCTCCGGGGGTACTGCCCCACCAAGGGGCAGGCTGCGGGGACTGGGTCCAGACATGCCTGGGCACCTCCCCAGGCTCATCCCCGCTGGTGCCTTTCCCCTGGGCATAGGCCTCGGTTGATGCCTCCTTGGAGAGGAGGTTGCTGGCAGGGGCTGTCTCCACACTGCAAGGTGCTGGAGCTCAGAGGGCCTCGTCAGAGGGAAGGGACCAGCAAGGGGCTGGATGCCCAAGACCTCTTTGGCCCAGCAGCCTCAGGGCAGCAGGGAGAGCAAGAGGCCCAACTTGCCCCTAGGTCGGCTCTGCCCCTTCCCACACAGGCGGCCAGCCCAGCAGCTGCCTGACAGACTCTGGCTCCCCCCAGCTCTCTGCCGGTGGAGGGGGCAGGAACAGACGTGTGCATGTTGTTGTGCCTTGGCCTGGGACTGTGGATCCCCTGCCTGGCCCCCAGGCTCAGGGGCAAGGGCCCGGAGAGACCACCACCCCGAAGCGCTTTTCTCCCGGGCTTGGGAGCATTGTGCGTGCCTGGCGGTAAGAGCGGGCAGGAGTGTTGGCAAACTGGCCTTTGGAGGCAGCCGGGGAGGTCTTCCAGTGGGAGAGGGCCGGTTGTGCTCAGAGGCCCCACAGGCCATGGGGAGGACCCAGCAGGGCCCCTGCCCCTGGCCAGCCTTGCCCAGATCTTCCTGGCCTCCGGGGGTACTGCCCCACCAAGGGGCAGGCTGCGGGGACTGGGTCCAGACATGCCCGGGCGCCTCCCCAGGCTCATCCCCGCTGGTGCCTTTCCCCTGGGCCTAGGCCTCGGTTGAGGCCTCATTGGAGAGGAGGTTGCTGGCAGGGGCTGTCTCCACACTGCAAGGTGCTGGAGCTCAGAGGGCCTCGTCAGAGGGAAGGGACCAGCAAGTGGCTGGATGCCCAAGACCTCTTTGGCCCAGCAGCCTCAGGGCAGCAGGGAGAGGAAGAGGCCCAACTTGCCCCTAGGTCGGCTCTGCCCCTTCCCACACAGGCGGCCAGCCCAGCAGCTGCCTGACAGATTCTGGCTCCCCCGAGCTCTCTGCCGGTGCAGGGGTCAGGAACAGACGTGTGCATGTGGTTCTGCCTTGGTCTGGGAGTGTGGACCAACTGCCTGGCCCCCAGGCTCAGGGGCAAGGGCCCGAGGAGAGCACCACCCCGAAGCGCTTTTCTCCCGGGCTTGGGAGCATTGTGCGTGCCTGGCGGGAACAGCGGGCGGGAGTGTTGGCAAAACTGGCCTTTGGAGGCAGCCGGGGAGTTCTTCCAGTGGGAGAGGGCCGGTTGTTCTCAGAGGCCCCACAGGCCAGGGGCAGGACCCAGCAGGGCCCCTGCCCCTGGCCAGCCTTGCCCAGACCTTCCTGGCCTCCGGGGGTACTGCCCCACCAAGGGGCAGGCTGCGGGGACTGGGTCCAGACATGCCCGGGCGCCTCCCCAGGCTCATCCCCGCTGGTGCCTTTCCCCTGGGCCTAGGCCTCGGTTGAGGCCTCCTTGGAGAGGAGGTTGCTGGCAGGGGCTGTCTCCACACTGCAAGGTGCTGGAGCTCAGAGGGCCTCGTCAGAGGGAAGGGACCAGCAAGGGGCTGGATGCCCAAGACCTCTTTGGCCCAGCAGCCTCAGGGCAGCAGGGAGAGCAAGAGGCCCAACTTGCCCCTAGGTCGGCTCTGCCACTTCCCACACAGGCGGCCAGCCCAGCAGCTGCCTGACAGACTCTGGCTCCCCCGAGCTCTCTGCCGGTGCAGGGGACAGGTCAGACGTGTGCATGTGGTTCTGCCTTGGCCTGGGAGTGTGGACACCCTGCCTTGCCCCCAGGCTCAGGGGCAAGGGCCCAGAGAGAGCACCACCCTGAAGCGCTTTTCTTCCGGGCTTAGGAGCATTGTGCCCGCCTGCTGGTAACAGTGGCCGGGAGCGCTTGCAAACCGGCCTTTGGAGGCAGCCGGGGAGGTCTTCCAGTGGGAGAGGGCCGGTTGTGCTCAGAGGCCCCACAGGCCAGGGGCAGGACCCAGCAGGGCCCCTGCCCCTGGCCAGCCTTTCCCAGACCTTCCTGGCCTCCGGGGGTACTGCCCCACCAAGGGGCAGGCTGCGGGGACTGGGTCCAGACATGCCTGGGCGCCTCCCCAGGCTCATCCCCGCTGGTGCCTTTCCCCTGGTCCTAGGTCTCGGTTGAGGCCTCCTTGGAGAGGAGGTTGCTGGCAGGGGCTGTCTCCACACTGCAAGGTGCTGGAGCTCAGAGGGCCTCATCAGAGGGAAGGGACAAGCAAAGGGCTGGATGCCCAAGACCTCTTTGGCCCAGCAGCCTCAGGGCAGCAGGGAGAGCAAGAGGCCCTACTTGAACCTAGGTCGGCTCTGCCCCTTCCCACAAAGGCGGCCAGCCCAGCAGCTGCCTGACAGACTCTGGCTCCCCCGAGCTCTCTGCCGGTGCAGGGGTCAGGAACAGACGTGTGCATGTGGTTCTGCCTTGGCCTGGGAGTGTGGACCCCCTGCCTGGCCCCCAGTCTCAGGGGCAAGGGCCCGGAGAGAGCACCACCCCGAAGCGCTTTTCTCCCGGGCTTGGGAGCATTGTGCGCGCTTGGTGGGAAGAGTGGGCGGGAGTGCGTGCAAAACGGCCTTTGGAGGCAGCCGGGGAGGTCTTCCAGTGGGAGAGGGCCGGTTGTGCTCAGAGGCCCCATAGGCCAGGGGCAGGACCCAGCAGGGCGCCTGCCCCTGGTCAGCCTTGCCCAGACCTTCCTGGCCTCCAGGGGTACTGCCCCACCAAGGGGCAGGCTGCGGGGACTGGGTCCAGACATGCCCGGGCGCCTCCCCAGGCTCATCCCCGCTGGTGCCTTTCCCCTGGGCCTAGGCCTCGGTTGAGGCCTCCTTGGAGAGGAGATTGCTGGCAGGTGCTGTCTCCACACTGCAAGGTGCTGGAGCTCAGAGGGCCTCGTCAGAGGGAAGGGACCAGCAAAGGGCTGGATGCCCAAGACGTCTTTGGCCCAGCAGCCTCAGGGCAGCAGGGAGAGCAAGAGGCCCAACTTACCCCTAGGTCGGCTCTGCCCCTTCCCACACAGGCGGCCAGCCCAGCACCTGCCTGAGAGACTCTGGCTCCCCCGAGCTCTCTGCCGGTGTAGGGGGCAGGAACAGACGTGTTCATGTCGTTCTGTCTTGGCCTGGGAGTGTGTTCCCCCTGCCTGGCCCGCAGGCTTAGGGGCAAGGGCCTGGAGAGAGCACCACCCCGAAGCGCTTTTCTCCCGGGCTTGGGAGCATTGTGCGTGCCTGGCGGGAACAGCTGGCGGGAGTGCTTGCAAACCGGCCTTTGGAGGCAGCCGGGGAGGTCTTCCAGCGGGAGAGTGCCGGTTGTGCTCAGACGTCCCACAGGCCAGGGGCAGGACCCAGCGCTGTCCCTGCCCCTGGCAGCCTTGCACAGACCTTCCTGGCCTCCGGGGGTACTGCCCCACCAAGGGGCAGGCTGCGGGGACTGGGTCCAGACATGCCCGGGCGCCTCCCCAGGCTCATCCCCGCTGGTGCCTTTCCCCTGGGCCTAGGCCTCGGTTGAGGCCTCATTGGAGAGGAGGTTGCTGGCAGGGGCTGTCTCCACACTGCAAGGTGCTGGAGCTCAGAGGGCCTCGTCAGAGGGAAGGGACCAGCAAGGGGCTGGATGCCCAAGACCTCTTTGGCCCAGCAGCCTCAGGGCAGCAGGGAGAGGAAGAGGCCCAACTTGCCCCTAGGTCGGCTCTGCCCCTTCCCACACAGGCGGCCAGCCCAGCAGCTGCCTGACAGACTCTGGCTCCCCCGAGCTCTCTGCCGGTGCAGGGGTCAGGAACAGACGTGTGCATGTGGTTCTGCCTTGGTCTGGGAGTGTGGACCCACTGCCTGGCGCCCAGGCTCAGGGGCAAGGGCCCGGAGAGAGCACCACCCCGAAGCGCTTTTCTCCCGGGCTTGGGAGCATTGTGCGAGCCTGGCGTGAACAGCGGGCGGGAGTGTTTGCAAACAGGACTTTGGAGGCAGCTGGGGAGGTCTTCCAGTGGGAGAGGGCCGGTTGTGCTCAGAGGCCTCACAGGCCAGGGGCAGGACCCAGCAGGGACCCTGCCCCTGGCCAGCCTTGCCCAGACCTTCCTGGCCTCCGGGGGTACTGCCCCACCAAGGGGCAGGCTGCGGGGACTGGGTCCAGACATGTCCGTGCGCCTCCCCAGGATCATCCCCGCTGGTGCTTTTCCCCTGGGCGTAGGCCTCGGTTGAGGCCTCTTTGGAGAGCAGGTTGCTGGCAGGGGCTGTCTCCACACTGCAAGGTGCTGGAGCTCAGAGGGCCTCGTCAGAGGGAAGGGACCAGCAAAGGGCTGGATGCCCAAGACCTCTTTGACCCAGCAGCCTCAGGGCAGCAGGGAGAGCAAGAGGCCCAACTTGCCCCTAGGTCGGCTCTGCCCCGTCCCACACAGGCAGCCAGCCCAGCAGCAGCCTGGCAGTCTCTGGCTCCCCCGAGCTCTCTGCCGGTGTAGGGGGCAGGAACAGACGTGTGCATGTCGTTCTGCCTTGGCCTGGGAGTGTGTTCCAACTGCCTGGCCCCCAGGCTCAGGGGCAAGGGCCCGAGGAGAGCACCACCCCGAAGCGCTTTTCTCCCGGGCTTGGGAGCATTGTGCCTGCCTGGCGGGAACAGCGGGCGGGAGTGCTTGCAAACCGGCCTTTGGAGGCAGCCGGGGAGGTCTTCCAGCGGGAGAGTGCCGGTTGTGCTCAGACGCCCCACAGGCCAGGGGCACGACCCAGCAGGGCCCCTGCCCCTCGCAGCCTTGCCCAGACCTTCCTGGCCTCCGGGGGTACTGCCCCACCAAGGGGCAGGCTGCGGGGACTGGGTCCAGACATGCCCTTGCGCCTCCACTGGCTCATCCCCGCTGGTGCCTTTCCCCTGGGCCTAAGCCTCGGTTGAGGCCTCCTTGGAGAGGAGGTTGCTGGCAGGGGCTGTCTCCACACTGCAAGGTGCTGGAGCTCAGAGGGCCTCGTCAGAGGGAAGGGACCAGCAAAGGGCTGGATGCCCAAGACCTCTTTGGCCCAGCAGCCTCAGGGCAGCAGGGAGAGCAAGAGGCCCAACTTGCCCCTAGGTCGGCTCTGCCCCTTCCCACACAGGCAGCCAACCCAGCAGCTGCCTGACAGACTCTGGCTCCCCCGAGCTCTCTGCCGGTGCAGGGGTCAGGAACAGACGTGTGCATGTGGTTCTGCCTTGGTCTGGGAGTGTGGACCCACTGCCTGGACCCCAGGCTCAGGGGCAAGGGCCCGGAGAGGGCAACACCCTGAAGCGCTTTTCTCCCGGGCTTGGGAGCATTGTGCGTGCCTGGCGGGAACAGCGGGCGGGAGTGTTGGCAAACCGGCCTTTGGAGGCAGCCGGGGAGGTCTTCCAGTGGGAGAGGGCCGGTTGTGCTCAGAGGCCCCACAGGCCAGGGGCAGGACCCAGCAGGGCCCCTGCCCCTGGCCAGCCTTGCCCAGACCTTCCTGGCCTCCGGGGGTACTGCCCCACCAAGGGGCAGGCTGCGGGGACTGGGTCCAGACATGCCCGTGCGCCTCCACTGGCTCATCCCCGCTGGTGCCTTTCCCCTGGGCCTAGGCCTCGGTTGAGGCCTCCTTGGAGAAGAGGTTGCTGGCAGGGGCTGTCTCCACACTGCAAGGTGCTGGAGCTCAGAGGGCCTCGTCAGAGGGAAGGGACCAGCAAGGGGCTGGATGCCCAAGACCTCTTTGGCCCAGCAGCCTCAGGGCAGCAGGGAGAGCAAGAGGCCCAACTTGCCCCTAGGTCGGCTCTGCCCCTTCCCACACAGGCGGCCAGCCCAGCAGCTGCCTGACAGACTCTGGCTCCCCCCAGCTCTCTGCCGGTGGAGGGGGCAGGAACAGACGTGTGCATGTGGTTCTGCCTTGGCCTGGGACTGTGGATCCCCTGCCTGGCCCCCAGGCTCAGGGGCAGGGGCCCGGAGAGACCACCACCCCGAAGCGCTTTTCTCCCGGGCTTGGGAGCATTGTGCGTGCCTGGCGGGAACAGCGGGCGGGAGTGCTTGCAAACCGGCCTTTGGAGGCAGCCGGGGAGGTCTTCCAGCGGGAGAGTGCCGGTTGTGCTCAGACGTCCCACAGGCCAGGGGCAGGACCCTGCGCTGTCCCTGCCCCTGGCAGCCTTGCACAGACCTTCCTGGCCTCCGGGGGTACTGCCCCACCAAGGGGCAGGCTGCGGGGACTGGGTCCAGACATGCCCGGGCGCCTCCTCAGGCTCATCCCCGCTGGTGCCTTTCCCCTGGGCCTAGGCCTCGGTTGAGGCCTCATTGGAGAGGAGGTTGCTGGCAGGGGCTGTCTCCACACTGCAAGGTGCTGGAGCTCAGAGGGCCTCGTCAGAGGGAAGGGACCAGCAAGGGGCTGGATGCCCAAGACCTCTTTGGCCCAGCAGCCTCAGGGCAGCAGGGAGAGGAAGAGGCCCAACTTGCCCCTAGGTCGGCTCTGCCCCTTCCCACACAGGCGGCCAGCCCAGCAGCTGCCTGACAGACTCTGGCTCCCCCGAGCTCTCTGCCGGTGCAGGGGTCAGGAACAGACGTGTGCATGTGGTTCTGCCTTGGTCTGGGAGTGTGGACCCACTGCCTGGCGCCCAGGCTCAGGGGCAAGGGCCCGGAGAGAGCACCACCCCGAAGCGCTTTTCTCCCGGGCTTGGGAGCATTGTGCGAGCCTGGCGTGAACAGCGGGCGGGAGTGTTTGCAAACAGGACTTTGGAGGCAGCTGGGGAGGTCTTCCAGTGGGAGAGGGCCGGTTGTGCTCAGAGGCCTCACAGGCCAGGGGCAGGACCCAGCAGGGACCCTGCCCCTGGCCAGCCTTGCCCAGACCTTCCTGGCCTCCGGGGGTACTGCCCCACCAAGGGGCAGGCTGCGGGGACTGGGTCCAGACATGTCCGTGCGCCTCCCCAGGATCATCCCCGCTGGTGCTTTTCCCCTGGGCGTAGGCCTCGGTTGAGGCCTCTTTGGAGAGGAGGTTGCTGGCAGGGGCTGTCTCCACACTGCAAGGTGCTGGAGCTCAGAGGGCCTCGTCAGAGGGAAGGGACCAGCAAAGGGCTGGATGCCCAAGACCTCTTTGACCCAGCAGCCTCAGGGCAGCAGGGAGAGCAAGAGGCCCAACTTGCCCCTAGGTCGGCTCTGCCCCGTCCCACACAGGCAGCCAGCCCAGCAGCAGCCTGGCAGTCTCTGGCTCCCCCGAGCTCTCTGCCGGTGTAGGGGGCAGGAACAGACGTGTGCATGTCGTTCTGCCTTGGCCTGGGAGTGTGTTCCAACTGCCTGGCCCCCAGGCTCAGGGGCAAGGGCCCGAGGAGAGCACCACCCCGAAGCGCTTTTCTCCCGGGCTTGGGAGCATTGTGCCTGCCTGGCGGGAACAGCGGGCGGGAGTGTTGGCAAACCGGCCTTTGGAGGCAGCCGGGGAGGTCTTCCAGTGGGAGAGGGCCGGTTGTGCTCAGAGGCCCCACAGGCCAGGGGCAGGACCCAGCAGGGGCCCTGCCCCTGGCCAGCCTTGCCCAGACCTTCCTGGCCTCCGGGGGTACTGCCCCACCAAGGGGCAGGCTGCGGGGACTGGGTCCAGACATGCCCGTGCGCCTCCACTGGCTCATCCCCGCTGGTGCCTTTCCCCTGGGCCTAGGCCTCGGTTGAGGCCTCCTTGGAGAAGAGGTTGCTGGCAGGGGCTGTCTCCACACTGCAAGGTGCTGGAGCTCAGAGGGCCTCGTCAGAGGGAAGGGACCAGCAAGGGGCTGGATGCCCAAGACCTCTTTGGCCCAGCAGCCTCAGGGCAGCAGGGAGAGCAAGAGGCCCAACTTGCCCCTAGGTCGGCTCTGCCCCTTCCCACACAGGCGGCCAGCCCAGCAGCTGCCTGACAGACTCTGGCTCCCCCCAGCTCTCTGCCGGTGGAGGGGGCAGGAACAGACGTGTGCATGTGGTTCTGCCTTGGCCTGGGACTGTGGATCCCCTGCCTGGCCCCCAGGCTCAGGGGCAGGGGCCCGGAGAGACCACCACCCCGAAGCGCTTTTCTCCCGGGCTTGGGAGCATTGTGCGCGCCTGGCGGGAACAGTGGTCGGGAGTGCTTGCAAACCGGCCTTTGGAGGCAGCCGGGGAGGTCTTCCAGTGGGCAAGGGCCGGTTGTGCTCAGAGGCCCCACAGGCCAGGGGCAGGACCCAGCAGGGCCCCTGCCCCTGGCCAGCCTTGCCCAGACCTTCCTGGCCTCCGGGGGTACTGCCCCACCAAGGGGCAGGCTGCGGGGACAGGGTCCAGACATGCCCGGGCGCCTCCCCTGGCTCAACCCCGCTGGTGCCTTTTCCCTGGGCCTAGGCCTCGGTTGAGGCCTTCTTGGAGAGGAGATTGCTGGCAGGGGCTGTCTCCACACTGCAAGGTGCTGGAGCTCAGAGGGCCTCGTCAGAGGGAAGGGACAAGCAAGGGGCTGGATGCCCAAGACCTCTTTGGCCCAGCAGCCTCAGGGCAGCAGGGAGAGGAAGAGGCCCAACTTGCCCCTAGGTCGGCTCTGCCCCTTCCCACACAGGCGGCCAGCCCAGCAGCTGCCTGACAGACTCTGGCTCCCCCCAGCTCTCTGCCGGTGGAGGGGGCAGGAACAGACGTGTGCATGTTGTTGTGCCTTGGCCTGGGACTGTGGATCCCCTGCCTGGCCCCCAGGCTCAGGGGCAAGGGCCCGGAGAGACCACCACCCCGAAGCGCTTTTCTCCCGGGCTTGGGAGCATTGTGCGTGCCTGGCGGGAAGAGCGGGCAGGAGTGTTGGCAAACTGGCCTTTGGAGGCAGCCGGGGAGGTCTTCCAGTGGGAGAGGGCCGGTTGTGCTCAGAGGCCCCACAGGCCATGGGGAGGACCCAGCAGGGCCCCTGCCCCTGGCCAGCCTTGCCCAGATCTTCCTGGCCTCCGGGGGTACTGCCCCACCAAGGGGCAGGCTGCGGGGACTGGGTCCAGACATGCCCGGGCGCCTCCCCAGGCTCATCCCCGCTGGTGCCTTTCCCCTGGGCCTAGGCCTCGGTTGAGGCCTCCTTGGAGAGGATGTTGCTGGCAGGGGCTGTCTCCACACTGCAAGGTGCTGGAGCTCAGAGGGCCTCGTCAGAGGGAAGGGACCAGCAAGTGGCTGGATGCACAAGACCTCTTTGGCCCAGCAGCCTCAGGGCAGCAGGGAGAGGAAGAGGCCCAACTTGCCCCTAGGTCGGCTCTGCCCCTTCCCACACAGGCGGCCAGCCCAGCAGCTGCCTGACAGATTCTGGCTCCCCCGAGCTCTCTGCCGGTGCAGGGGTCAGGAACAGACGTGTGCATGTGGTTCTGCCTTGGTCTGGGAGTGTGGACCAACTACCTGGCCCCCAGGCTCAGGGGCAAGGGCCCGAGGAGAGCACCACCCCGAAGCGCTTTTCTCCCGGGCTTGGGAGCATTGTGCGTGCCTGGCGGGAACAGCGGGTGGGAGTGTTGGCAAACTGGCCTTTGGAGGCAGCCGGGGAGTTCTTCCAGTGGGAGAGGGCCGGTTGTGCTCAGAGGCCCCACAGGTCAGGGGCAGGACCCAGCAGGGCCCCTGCCCCTGGCCAGCCTTGCCCAGACCTTCCTGGCCTCCGGGGGTACTGCCCCACCAAGGGGCAGGCTGCG
This sequence comes from Dama dama, assembly GCF_033118175.1. Classification (NCBI taxonomy): domain Eukaryota; kingdom Metazoa; phylum Chordata; class Mammalia; order Artiodactyla; family Cervidae; genus Dama; species Dama dama. The sequence goes on along the minus strand of NW_026870997.1, from coordinate 265,946 downwards.
GGGACTGGGTCCAGACATGCCTGGGCGCCTCCCCAGGCTCATCCCCGCTGGTGCCTTTCCCCTGGGCCTAGGCCTCGGTTGAGGCCTCCTTGGAGAGGAGGTTGCTGGCAGGGGCTGTCTCCACACTGCAAGGTGCTGGAGCTCAGAGGGCCTCGTCAGAGGGAAGGGACCAGCAAGGGGCTGGATGCCCAAGACCTCTTTGGCCCAGCAGCCTCAGGGCAGCAGGGAGAGCAAGAGGCCCAACTTGCCCCTAGGTCGGCTCTGCCACTTCCCACACAGGCGGCCAGCCCAGCAGCTGCCTGACAGACTCTGGCTCCCCCGAGCTCTCTGCCGGTGCAGGGGGCAGGTCAGACGTGTGCATGTGGTTCTGCCTTGGCCTGGGAGTGTGGACACCCTGCCTTGCCCCCAGGCTCAGGGGCAAGGGCCCAGAGAGAGCACCACCCTGAAGCGCTTTTCTTCCGGGCTTAGGAGCATTGTGCCCGCCTGCTGGTAACAGTGGCCGGGAGCGCTTGCAAACCGGCCTTTGGAGGCAGCCGGGGAGGTCTTCCAGTGGGAGAGGGCCGGTTGTGCTCAGAGGCCCCACAGGCCAGGGGCAGGACCCAGCAGGTCCCCTGCCCCTGGCCAGCCTTTCCCAGACCTTCCTGGCCTCCGGGGGTACTGCCCCACCAAGGGGCAGGCTGCGGGGACTGGGTCCAGACATGCCTGGGCGCCTCCCCAGGCTCATCCCCGCTGGTGCCTTTCCCCTGGTCCTAGGTCTCGGTTGAGGCCTCCTTGGAGAGGAGGTTGCTGGCAGGGGCTGTCTCCACACTGCAAGGTGCTGGAGCTCAGAGGGCCTCGTCAGAGGGAAGGGACAAGCAAAGGGCTGGATGCCCAAGACCTCTTTGGCCCAGCAGCCTCAGGGCAGCAGGGAGAGCAAGAGGCCCTACTTGAACCTAGGTCGGCTCTGCCCCTTCCCACAAAGGCGGCCAGCCCAGGAGCTGCCTGACAGACTCTGGCTCCCCCGAGCTCTCTGCCGGTGCAGGGGTCAGGAACAGACGTGTGCATGTGGTTCTGCCTTGGCCTGGGAGTGTGGACCCCCTGCCTGGCCCCCAGTCTCAGGGGCAAGGGCCCGGAGAGAGCACCACCCCGAAGCGCTTTTCTCCCGGGCTTGGGAGCATTGTGCGCGCTTGGTGGGAAGAGTGGGCGGGAGTGCGTGCAAAACGGCCTTTGGAGGCAGCCGGGGAGGTCTTCCAGTGGGAGAGGGCCGGTTGTGCTCAGAGGCCCCACAGGCCAGGGGCAGGACCCAGCAGGTCCCCTGCCCCTGGTCAGCCTTGCCCAGACCTTCCTGGCCTCCAGTGGTACTGCCCCACCAAGGGGCAGGCTGCGGGGACTGGGTCCAGACATGCCCGGGCGCCTCCCCAGGCTCATCCCCGCTGGTGCCTTTCCCCTGGGCCTAGGCCTCGGTTGAGGCCTCCTTGGAGAGGAGATTGCTGGCAGGTGCTGTCTCCACACTGCAAGGTGCTGGAGCTCAGAGGGCCTCGTCAGAGGGAAGGGACCAGCAAAGGGCTGGATGCCCAAGACGTCTTTGGCCCAGCAGCCTCAGGGCAGCAGGGAGAGCAAGAGGCCCAACTTGCCCCTAGGTCGGCTCTGCCCCTTCCCACACAGGCGGCCAGCCCAGCACCTGCCTGAGAGACTCTGGCTCCCCCGAGCTCTCTGCCGGTGTAGGGGGCAGGAACAGACGTGTTCATGTCGTTCTGTCTTGGCCTGGGAGTGTGTTCCAACTGCCTGGCCCGCAGGCTTAGGGGCAAGGGCCCGGAGAGAGCACCACCCCGAAGCGCTTTTCTCCCGGGCTTGGGAGCATTGTGCGTGCCTGGCGGGAACAGCGGGCGGGAGTGCTTGCAAACCGGCCTTTGGAGGCAGACGGGGAGGTCTTCCAGCGGGAGAGTGCCGGTTGTGCTCAGACGTCCCACAGGCCAGGGGCAGGACCCAGCGCTGTCCCTGCCCCTGGCAGCCTTGCACAGACCTTCCTGGCCTCCGGGCGTACTGCCCCACCAAGGGGCAGGCTGCGGGGACTGGGTCCAGACATTCCCGGGCGCCTCCCCAGGCTCATCCCCGCTGGTGCCTTTCCCCTGGGCCTAGGCCTCGGTTGAGGCCTCATTGGAGAGGAGGTTGCTGGCAGGGGCTGTCTCCACACTGCAAGGTGCTGGAGCTCAGAGGGCCTCGTCAGAGGGAAGGGACCAGCAAGGGGCTGGATGCCCAAGACCTCTTTGGCCCAGCAGCCTCAGGGCAGCAGGGAGAGGAAGAGGCCCAACTTGCCCCTAGGTCGGCTCTGCCCCTTCCCACACAGGCGGCCAGCCCAGCAGCTGCCTGACAGACTCTGGCTCCCCCGAGCTCTCTGCCGGTGCAGGGGTCAGGAACAGACGTGTGCATGTGGTTCTGCCTTGGTCTGGGAGTGTGGACCCACTGCCTGGCCCCCAGGCTCAGGGGCAAGGGCCCGGAGAGAGCACCACCCCGAAGCGCTTTTCTCCCGGGCTTGGGAGCATTGTGCGAGCCTGGCGTGAACAGTGGGCGGGAGTGTTTGCAAACAGGACTTTGGAGGCAGCTGGGGAGGTCTTCCAGTGGGAGAGGGCCGGTTGTGCTCAGAGGCCTCACAGGCCAGGGGCAGGACCCAGCAGGTCCCCTGCCCCTGGCCAGCCTTGCCCAGACCTTCCTGGCCTCCGGGGGTACTGCCCCACCAAGGGGCAGGCTGCGGGGACTGGGTCCAGACATGTCCGTGCGCCTCCCCAGGATCATCCCCGCTGGTGCTTTTCCCCTGGGCGTAGGCCTCGGTTGAGGCCTCTTTGGAGAGGAGGTTGCTGGCAGGGGCTGTCTCCACACTGCAAGGTGCTGGAGCTCAGAGGGCCTCGTCAGAGGGAAGGGACCAGCAAAGGGCTGGATGCCCAAGACCTCTTTGACCCAGCAGCCTCAGGGCAGCAGGGAGAGCAAGAGGCCCAACTTGCCCCTAGGTCGGCTCTGCCCCGTCCCACACAGGCAGCCAGCCCAGCAGCAGCCTGGCAGTCTCTGGCTCCCCCGAGCTCTCTGCCGGTGTAGGGGGCAGGAACAGACGTGTGCATGTCGTTCTGCCTTGGCCTGGGAGTGTGTTCCAACTGCCTGGCCCCCAGGCTCAGGGGCAAGGGCCCGAGGAGAGCACCACCCCGAAGCGCTTTTCTCCCGGGCTTGGGAGCATTGTGCCTGCCTGGCGGGAACAGCGTGCGGGAGTGCTTGCAAACCGGCCTTTGGAGGCAGACGGGGAGGTCTTCCAGCGGGAGAGTGCCGGTTGTGCTCAGATGCCCCACAGGCCAGGGGCACGACCCAGCAGGGCCCCTGCCCCTCGCAGCCTTGCCCAGACCTTCCTGGCCTCCGGGGGTACTGCCCCACCAAGGGGCAGGCTGCGGGGACTGGGTCCAGACATGCCCTTGCGCCTCCACTGGCTCATCCCCGCTGGTGCCTTTCCCCTGGGCCTAGGCCTCGGTTGAGGCCTCCTTGGAGAGGAGGTTGCTGGCAGGGGCTGTCTCCACACTGCAAGGTGCTGGAGCTCAGAGGGCCTCGTCAGAGGGAAGGGACCAGTAAGGGGCTGGATGCCCAAGACGTCTTTGGCCCAGCAGCCTCAGGGCAGCAGGGAGAGGAAGAGGCCCAACTTGCCCCTAGGTCGGCTCTGCCCCTTCCCACACAGGCAGCCAACCCAGCAGCTGCCTGACAGACTCTGGCTCCCCCGAGCTCTCTGTCGGTGCAGGGGTCAGGAACAGACGAGTGCATGTGGTTCTGCCTTGGTCTGGGAGTGTGGACCCACTGCCTGGACCCCAGGCTCAGGGGCAAGGGTCCGGAGAGGGCAACACCCCGAAGCGCTTTTCTCCCGGGCTTGGGAGCATTGTGCGTGCCTGGCGGGAACAGCGGGCGGGAGTGTTGGCAAACCGGCCTTTGGAGGCAGCCGGGGAGGTCTTCCAGTGGGAGAGGGCCGGTTGTGCTCAGAGGCCCCACAGCCCAGGGGCAGGACCCAGCAGGGCCCCTGCCCCTGGCCAGCCTTGCCCAGACCTTCCTGGCCTCCGGGGGTACTGCCCAACCAAGGGGCAGGCTGCGGGGACTGGGTCCAGACATGCCCGTGCGCCTCCACTGGCTCATCCCCGCTGGTGCCTTTCCCCTGGGCCTAGGCCTCGGTTGAGGCCTCCTTGGAGAGGAGGTTGCTGGCAGGGGCTGTCTCCACACTGCAAGGTGCTGGAGCTCAGAGGGCCTCGTCAGAGGGAAGGGACCAGCAAGGGGCTGGATGCTCAAGACCTCTTTGGCCCAGCAGCCTCAGGGCAGCAGGGAGAGCAAGAGGCCCAAATTGCCCCTAGGTCGGCTCTGCCCCTTCCCACACAGGCGGCCAGCCCAGCAGCTGCCTGACAGACTCTGGCTCCCCCCAGCTCTCTGCCGGTGGAGGGGGCAGGAACAGACGTGTGCATGTGATTCTGCCTTGGCCTGGGACTGTGTATCCCCTGCCTGGCCCCCAGGCTCAGGGGCAGGGGCCCGGAGAGACCACCACCCCGAAGCGCTTTTCTCCCGGGCTTGGGAGCATTGTGCGCGCCTGGCGGGAACAGTGGGCGGGAGGGCTTGCAAACCGGCCTTTGGAGGCAGCCGGGGAGGTCTTCCAGTGGGCAAGGGCCGGTTGTGCTCAGAGGCCCCACAGGCCAGGGGCAGGACCCAGCAGGGCCCCTGCCCCTGGCCAGCCTTGCCCAGACCTTCCTGGCCTCCGGGGGTACTGCCCCACCAAGGGGCAGGCTGCGGGGACAGGGTCCAGACATGCCCGGGCGCCTCCCCTGGCTCAACCCCGCTGGTGCCTTTTCCCTGGGCCTAGGCCTCGGTTGAGGCCTCCTTGGAGAGGAGATTGCTGGCAGGTGCTGTCTCCACACTGCAAGGTGCTGGAGCTCAGAGGGCCTCGTCAGAGGGAAGGGACAAGCAAGGGGCTGGATGCCCAAGACCTCTTTGGCCCAGCAGCCTCAGGGCAGCAGGGAGAGCAAGAGGCCCAACTTGCCCCTAGGTCGGCTCTGCCCCTTCCCACACAGGCGGCCAGCCCAGCAGCTGCCTGACAGACTCTGGCTCCCCCGAGCTCTCTGCCGGTGCAGGGGGCAGATCAGACGTGTGCATGTGGTTCTGCCTTGGCCTGGGAGTGTGGACACCCTGCCTTGCCCCCAGGCTCAGGGGCAAGGGCCCGGAGAGAGCACCACCCCGAAGCGCTTTTCTCCCGGGCTTGGGCGCATTGTGCACGCCTGCTGGGAACAGTGGGCGGGAGCGCTTGTTAACCGGCCTTTGGAGGCAGCCGGGCAGGTCTTCCAGCGGGAGAGTGCCGGTTGTGCTCAGACGCCCCACAGGCCAGGGGCAGGACCCAGCAGTGTCCCTGCCCCTGGCAGCCTTGCCCAGACCTTCCTGGCCTCCGGGGGTACTGCCCCACCAAGGGGCAGGCTGCGGGGACTGGGTCCAGACATGCCCTTGCGCCTCCACTGGCTCATCCCCGCTGGTGCCTTTCCCCTGGGCCTAGGCCTCGGTTGAGGCCTCCTTGGAGAGGAGGTTGCTGGCAGGGGCTGTCTCCACACTGCAAGGTGCTGGAGCTCAGAGGGCCTCGTCAGAGGGAAGGGACCAGCAAGGGGCTGGATGCCCAAGACCTCTTTGGCCCAGCAGCCTCAGGGCAGCAGGGAGAGGAAGAGGCCCAACTTGCCCCTAGGTCGGCTCTGCCCCTTCCCACACAGGCGGCCAGCCCAGCAGCTGCCTGACAGACTCTGGCTCCCCCGAGCTCTCTGCCGGTGCAGGGGTCAGGAACAGACGTGTGCATGTGGTTCTGCCTTGGTCTGGGAGTGTGGAACCACTGCCTGGCCCCCACACTCAGGGGCAAGGGCCCGGAGAGAGCACCACCCCGAAGCGCTTTTCTCCCGGGCTTGGGAGCATTGTGCGTGCCTGGCGGGAACAGCGGGCGGGAGTGCTTGCAAACCGGCCTTTCGAGGCAGACGGGGAGGTCTTCCAGCGGGAGAGTGCCGGTTGTGCTCAGACGCCCCACAGGCCAGGGGCAGGACCCAGCAGTGTCCCTGCCCTTGGCAGCCTTGCCCAGACCTTCCTGGCCTCCGGGGGTACTGCCCCACCAAGGGGCAGGCTGCGGGGACTGGGTCCAGACATGCCCGGGCGCCTCCCCAGGCTCATCCCCGCTGGTGCCTTTCCCCTGGGCCTAGGCCTCGGTTGAGGCCTCCTTGGAGAGGATGTTGCTGGCAGGGGCTGTCTCCACACTGCAAGGTGCTGGAGCTCAGAGGGCCTCGTCAGAGGGAAGGGACCAGCAAGGGGCTGGATGCCCAAGACCTCTTTGGCCCAGCAGCCTCAGGGCAGCAGGGAGAGCAAGAGGCCCAACTTGCCCCTAGGTCGGCTCTGCCCCTTCCCACACAGGCGGCCAGCCCAGCAGCTGCCTGACAGACTCTGGCTCCCCCGAGCTCTCTGCCGGTGCAGGGGGCAGATCAGACGTGTGCATGTGGTTCTGCCTTGTCCTGGGAGTGTGGACACCCTGCCTTGCCCCCAGGCTCAGGGGCAAGGGCCCGGAGAGAGCACCACCCTGAAGCGCTTTTCTCCCGGGCTTGGGAGCATTGTGCACGCCTGCTGGGAACAGTGGGCGGGAGCGCTTGCAAACCGGCCTTGGAGGCAGCCGGGGAGGTCTTCCAGTGGGAGAGGGCCGGTTGTGCTCAGAGGCCCCACAGGCCAGGGGCAGGACCCAGCAGGTCCCCTGCCCCTGGTCAGCCTTGCCCAGACCTTCCTGGCCTCCGGGGGTACTGCCCCACTAAGGGGCAGGCTGCGGGGCCTGGGTCCAGAGATGCCCGGGCGCCTCCCCAGGATCATCCCCGCTGGTGCCTTTCCCCTGGGCCTAGGCCTCGGTTGAGGCCTCCTTGGAGAGGAGGTTGCTGGCAGGGGCTGTCTCCACACTGCAAGGTGCTGGAGCTCAGAGGGCCTCGTCAGCGGGATGGGACCAGCAAGGGGCTGGATGCCCAAGACCTCTTTGGCCCAGCAGCCTCAGGGCAGCAGGGAGAGCAAGAGGCCCAACTTGCCCCTAGGTCGGCTCTGCCCCTTCCCACACAGGCAGCCAACCCAGCAGCTGCCTGACAGACTCTGGCTCCCCCGAGCTCTCTGCCGGTGCAGGGGTCAGGAACAGACGTATGCATGTGGTTCTGCCTTGGTCTGGGAGTGTGGACCCACTGCCTGGACCCCAGGCTCAGGGGCAAGGGCCCGGAGAGAGCAACACCCCGAAGCGCTTTTCTCCTGGCCTTGGGAGCGTTGTGCGTGCCTGGCGGGAACAGCGGGCGGGAGTGTTGGCAAACCCGCCTTTGGAGGCAGCCGGGGAGGTCTTCCAGTGGGAGAGGGCCGGTTGTGCTCAGAGGCCCCACAGGCCAGGGGCAGGACCCAGCAGGGACCCTGCCCCTGGCCAGCCTTGCCCAGACCTTCCTGGCCTCCGGGGGTACTGCCCCACCAAGGGGCAGGCTGCAGGGACTGGGTCCTGATATGCCCGTGCGCCTCCACTGGCTCATCCCCGCTGGTGCCTTTCCCCTGTGCCTAGGCCTCGGTTGAGGCCTCCTTGGAGAGGAGGTTGCTGGCAGGGGCTGTCTCCACACTGCAAGGTGCTGGAGCTCAGAGGGCCTCGTCAGAGGGAAGGGACCAGCAAGGGGCTGGATGCCCAAGACCTCTTTGGCCCAGCAGCCTCAGGGCAGCAGGGAGAGCAAGAGGCCCAACTTGCCCCTAGGTCGGCTCTGCCCCTTCCCACACAGGCGGCCAGCCCAGCAGCTGCCTGACAGACTCTGGCTCCCCCCAGCTCTCTGCCGGTGGAGGGGGCAGGAACAGACGTGTGCATGTTGTTGTGCCTTGGCCTGGGACTGTGGATCCCCTGCCTGGCCCCCAGGCTCAGGGGCAAGGGCCCGGAGAGACCACCACCCCGAAGCGCTTTTCTCCCGGGCTTGGGAGCATTGTGCGCGCCTGGCGGGAACAGTGGGCGGGAGTGCTTGCAAACAGGACTTTGGAGGCAGCCGGGGAGGTCTTCCAGTGGGAGAGGGCCGGTTGTGCTCAGAGGCCCCACAGGCCAGGGGCAGGACCCAGCAGGGCCCCAGCCCCTGGCCAGCCTTGCCCAGACCTTCCTGGCCTCCGGGGGTACTGCCCCACCAAGGGGCAGGCTGCGGGGACAGGGTCCAGACATGCCCGGGCGCCTCCCCTGGCTCAACCCCGCTGGTGCCTTTCCCCTGGGCCTAGGCCTCGGTTGAGGCCTCCTTGGAGAGGAGATTGCTGGCAGGGGCTGTCTCCACACTGCAAGGTGCTGGAGCTCAGAGGGCCTCGTCAGAGGGAAGGGACCAGTAAGGGGCTGGATGCCCAAGACGTCTTTGGCCCTGCAGCCTAAGGGCAGCAGGGAGAGCAAGAGGCCCAACTTGCCCCTAGGTCGGCTCTGCCCCTTCCCACACAGGCGGCCAGCCCAGCACCTGCCTGAGAGACTCTGGCTCCCCCGAGCTCTCTGCCGGTGCAGGGGACAGGAACAGACGTGTGCATGTGTTTCTGCCTTGGTCTGGGAGTGTGTTCCCCCTGCCTTGCCCACTGGCTCAGGGGCAAGGGCCCGGAGAGAGCACCACCCCGAAGCGCTTTTCTCCCGGGCTTGGGAGCATTGTGCGTGCCTGGCGGGAAGAGCGGGCAGGAGTGTTGGCAAACTGGCCTTTGGAGGCAGCCGGGGAGGTCTTCCAGTGGGAGAGGGCCGGTTGTGCTCAGAGGCCCCACAGGCCAGGGGCAGGACCCAGCAGGTCCCCTGCCCCTGGTCAGCCTTGCCCAGACCTTCCTGGCCTCCAGGGGTACTGCCCCACCAAGGGGCAGGCTGCGGGGACTGGGTCCAGACATGCACGGGCGCCTCTCCAGGCTCATCCCCGCTGGTGCCTTTCCCCTGGGCCTAGGCCTCGGTTGAGGCCTCCTTGGAGAGGAGATTGCTGGCAGGTGCTGTCTCCACACTGCAAGGTCTGGAGCTCAGAGGGCCTCGTCAGAGGGAAGGGACCAGCAAAGGGCTGGATGCCCAAGACGTCTTTGGCCCAGCAGCCTCAGGGCAGCAGGGAGAGCAAGAGGCCCAACTTGCCCCTAGGTCGGCTCTGCCCCTTCCCACACAGGCGGCCAGCCCAGCACCTGCTTGAGAGACTCTGGCTCCCCCGAGCTCTCTGCCGGTGTAGGGGGCAGGAAAAGACGTGTTCATGTCGTTCTGTCTTGGCCTGGGAGTGTGTTCCCCCTGCCTGGCCCGCAGGCTTAGGGGCAAGGGCCCGGAGAGAGCACCACCCCGAAACGCTTTTCTACCGGGCTTGGGAGCATTGTGCGTGCCTGGCGGGAACAGCGGGCGGGAGTGCTTGCAAACCGGCCTTTGGAGGCAGCCGGGGAGGTCTTCCAGCGGGAGAGTGCCGGTTGTGCTCAGACGTCCCACAGGCCAGGGGCAGGACCCAGCGCTGTCCCTGCCCCTGGCAGCCTTGCACAGACCTTCCTGGCCTCCGGGGGTACTGCCCCACCAAGGGGCAGGCTGCGGGGACTGGGTCCAGACATGCCCGGGCGCCTCCCCAGGCTCATCCCCGCTGGTGCCTTTCCCCTGGGCCTAGGCCTTGGTTGAGGCCTCCTTGGAGAGGAGGTTGCTGGCAGGGGCTGTCTCCACACTGCAAGGTGCTGGAGCTCAGAGGGCCTCGTCAGAGGGAAGGGACCAGCAAGGGGCTGGATGCCCAAGACCTCTTTGGCCCAGCAGCCTCAGGGCAGCAGGGAGAGCAAGAGGCCCAACTTGCCCCTAGGTCGGCTCTGCCCCTTCCCACACAGGCGGCCAGCCCAGCAGCTGCCTGACAGACTCTGGCTCCCCCGAGCTCTCTGCCGGTGCAGGGGTCAGGAACAGACGTGTGCATGTGGTTCTGCCTTGGTCTGGGAGTGTGGACCAACTGCCTGGCCCCCAGGCTCAGGGGCAAGGGCCCGAGGAGAGCACCACCCCGAAGTGCTTTTCTCCCGGGCTTGGGAGTATTGTGCGTGCCTGGCGGGAACAGCGGGCGGGAGTGTTGGCAAACTGGCCTTTGGAGGCAGCCGGGGAGTTCTTCCAGTGGGAGAGGGCCGGTTGTGCTCAGAGGCCCCACAGGCCAGGGGCAGGACCCAGCAGGGCCCCTGCCCCTGGCCAGCCTTGCCCAGACCTTCCTGGCCTCCGGGGGTACTGCCCCACCAAGGGGCAGGCTGCGGGGACTGGGTCCAGACATGCCCGGGCGCCTCCCCAGGCTCATCCCCGCTGGTGCCTTTCCCCTGGGCCTAGGCCTCGGTTGAGGCCTCCTTGGAGAGGAGGTTGCTGGCAGGGGCTGTCTCCACACTGCAAGGTGCTGGAGCTCAGAGGGCCTCGTCAGAGGGAAGGGACCAGCAAGGGGCTGGATGCCCAAGACCTCTTTGGCCCAGCAGCCTCAGGGCAGCAGGGAGAGCAAGAGGCCCAACTTGCCCCTAGGTCGGCTCTGCCCCTTCCCACACAGGCGGCCAGCCCAGCAGCTGCCTGACAGACTCTGGCTCCCCCGAGCTCTCTGCCGGTGCAGGGGGCAGGTCAGACGTTTGCATGTGGTTCTGCCTTGGCCTGGGAGTGTGGACACCCTGCCTTGCCCCCAGGCTCAGGGGCAAGGGCCCAGAGAGAGCACCACCCTGAAGCGCTTTTCTTCCGGGCTTAGGAGCATTGTGCCCGCCTGCTGGTAACAGTGGCCGGGAGCGCTTGCAAACCGGCCTTTGGAGGCAGCCGGGGAGGTCTTCCAGTGGGAGAGGGCCGGTTGTGCTCAGAGGCCCCACAGGCCAGGGGCAGGACCCAGCAGGGACCCTGCCCCTGGCCAGCCTTTCCCAGACCTTCCTGGCCTCCGGGGGTACTGCCCCACCAAGGGGCAGGCTGCGGGGACTGGGTCCAGACATGCCTGGTCGCCTCCCCAGGCTCATCCCCGCTGGTGCCTTTCCCCTGGTCCTAGGTCTCGGTTGAGGCCTCCTTGGAGAGGATGTTGCTGGCAGGGGCTGTCTCCACACTGCAAGGTGCTGGAACTCAGAGGGCCTCGTCAGAGGGAAGGGACAAGCAAAGGGCTGGATGCCCAAGACCTCTTTGGCCCAGCAGCCTCAGGGCAGCAGGGAGAGCAAGAGGCCCAACTTGCCCCTAGGTCGGCTCTGCCCCTTCCCACAAAGGCGGCCAGCCCAGCAGCTGCCTGACAGACTCTGGCTCCCCCGAGCTCTCTGCCGGTGCAGGGGTCAGGAACAGACGTGTGCATGTGGTTCTGCCTTGGCCTGGGAGTGTGGACCCCCTGCCTGGCCCCCAGTCTCAGGGGCAAGGGCCCGGAGAGAGCACCACCCCGAAGCGCTTTTCTCCCGGGATGGGAGCATTGTGCGCGCTTGGTGGGAACAGTGGGCGGGAGTGCATGCAAAACGGCCTTTGGAGGCAGCCGGGGAGGTCTTCCAGTGGGAGAGGGCCGGTTGTGCTCAGAGGCCCCACAGGCCAGGGGCAGGACCCAGCAGGTCCCCTGCCCCTGGTCAGCCTTGCCCAGACCTTCCTGGCCTCCAGGGGAACTGCCCCACCAAGGGGCAGGCTGCGGGGACTGGGTCCAGACATGCCCGGGCGCCTCCCCAGGCTCATCCCCGCTGGTGCCTTTCCCCTGGGCCTAGGCCTCGGTTGAGGCCTCCTTGGAGAGGAGATTGCTGGCAGGTGCTGTCTCCACACTGCAAGGTGCTGGAGCTCAGAGGGCCTCGTCAGAGGGAAGGGACCAGCAAAGGGCTGGATGCCCAAGACGTCTTTGGCCCAGCAACCTCAGGGCAGCAGGGAGAGCAAGAGGCCCAACTTGCCCCTATGTCGGCTCTGCCCCTTCCCACACAGGCGGCCAGCCCAGCACCTGCCTGAGAGACTCTGGCTCCCCCGAGCTCTCTGCCGGTGTAGGGGGCAGGAACAGACGTGTTCATGTCGTTCTGTCTTGGCCTGGGAGTGTGTTCCCCCTGCCTGGCCCGCAGGCTTAGGGGCAAGGGCCCGGAGAGAGCACCACCCCGAAGCGCTTTTCTACCGGGCTTGGGAGCATTGTGCGTGCCTGGCGGGAACAGCGGGCGGGAGTGCTTGCAAACCGGCCTTTCGAGGCAGACGGGGAGGTCTTCCAGCGGGAGAGTGCCGGTTGTGCTCAGACGTCCCACAGGCCAGGGGCAGGACCCAGCGCTGTCCCTGCCCCTGGCAGCCTTGCCCAGACCTTCCTGGCCTCCGGGGGTACTGCCCCACCAAGGGGCAGGCTGCGGGGACTGGGTCCAGACATGCCCGGGCGCCTCCCCAGGCTCATCCCCGCTGGTGCCTTTCCCCTGGGCCTAGGCCTCGGTTGAGGCCTCATTGGAGAGGAGGTTGCTGGCAGGGGCTGTCTCCACACTGCAAGGTGCTGGAGCTCAGAGGGCCTCGTCAGAGGGAAGGGACCAGCAAGGGGCTGGATGCCCAAGACCTCTTTGGCCCAGCAGCCTCAGGGCAGCAGGGAGAGCAAGAGGCCCAACTTGCCCCTAGGTCGGCTCTGCCCCTTCCCACACAGGCGGCCAGCCCAGCACCTGCCTGACAGACTCTGGCTCCCCCGAGCTCTCTGCCGGTGCAGGGGTCAGGAACAGACGTGTGCATGTGGTTCTGCCTTGATCTGGGAGTGTGGACCCACTGCCTGGCCCCCAGGCTCAGGGGCAAGGGCCCGGAGAGAGCACCACCCCGAAGCGCTTTTCTCCCGGGCTTGGGAGCATTGTGCGAGCCTGGCGTGAACAGCGGGCGGGAGTGTTTGCAAAGAGGACTTTGGAGGCAGCCGGGGAGGTCTTCCAGTGGGAGAGGGCCGGTTGTGCTCAGAGGCCTCACAGGCCAGGGGCAGGACACAGCAGGGCCCCTGCCCCTGGCCAGCCTTGCCCACACCTTCCTGGCCTCCGGGGGTACTGCCCCACCAAGGGGCAGGCTGCGGGGACTGGGTCCAGACATGTCCGTGCGCCTCCCCAGGATCATCCCCGCTGGTGCTTTTCCCCTGGGCGTAGGCCTCGGTTGAGGCCTCTTTGGAGAGGAGGTTGCTGACAGGGGCTGTCTCCACACTGCAAGGTGCTGGAGCTCAGAGGGCCTCGTCAGAGGGAAGGGACCAGCAAAGGGCTGGATGCCCAAGACCTCTTTGACCCAGCAGCCTCAGGGCAGCAGGGAGAGCAAGAGGCCCAACTTGCCGCTAGGTCGGCTCTGCCCCGTCCCACACAGGCAGCCAGCCCAGCAGCAGCCTGGCAGTCTCTGGCTCCCCCGAGCTCTCTGCCGGTTTAGGGGGCAGGAACAGACGTGTGCATGTCGTTCTGCCTTGGCCTGGGAGTGTGTTCCAACTGCCTGGCCCCCAGGCTCAGGGGCAAGGGCCCGAGGAGAGCACCACCCCGAAGCGCTTTTCTCCCGGGCTTGGGAGCATTGTGCCTGCCTGGCGGGAACAGCGGGCGGGAGTGCTTGCAAACCGGCCTTTGGAGGCAGACGGGGAGGTCTTCCAGCGGGAGAGTGCCGGTTGTGCTCAGACGCCCCACAGGCCAGTGGCACGACCCAGCAGGGCCCCTGCCCCTCGCAGCCTTGCCCAGACCTTCCTGGCCTCCGGGGGTACTGCCCCACCAAGGGGCAGGCTGCGGGGACTGGGTCCAGACATGCCCTTGCGCCTCCACTGGCTCATCCCCGCTGGTGCCTTTCCCCTGGGCCTAGGCCTCGGTTGAGGCCTCCTTGGAGAGGAGGTTGCTGGCAGGGGCTGTCTCCACACTGCAAGGTGCTGGAGCTCAGAGGGCCTCGTCAGAGGGAAGGGACCAGTAAGGGGCTGGATGCCCAAGACGTCTTTGGCCCAGCAGCCTCAGGGCAGCAGGGAGAGGAAGAGGCCCAACTTGCCCCTAGGTCGGCTCTGCCCCTTCCCACACAGGCAGCCAACCCAGCAGCTGCCTGACAGACTCTGGCTCCCCTGAGCTCTCTGTCGGTGCAGGGGTCAGGAACAGACGAGTGCATGTGGTTCTGCCTTGGTCTAGGATTGTGGACCCACTGCCTGGACCCCAGGCTCAGGGGCAAGGGTCCGGAGAGGGCAACACCCCGAAGCGCTTTTCTCCCGGGCTTGGGAGCATTGTGCGTGCCTGGCGGGAACAGCGGGCGGGAGTGTTGGCAAACCGGCCTTTGGAGGCAGCCGGGGAGGTCTTCCAGTGGGAGAGGGCCGGTTGTGCTCAGAGGCCCCACAGCCCAGGGGCAGGACCCAGCAGGGCCCCTGCCCCTGGCCAGCCTTGCCCAGACCTTCCTGGCCTCCGGGGGTACTGCCCCACCAAGGGGCAGGCTGCGGGGACTGGGTCCAGACATGCCCGTGCGCCTCCACTGGCTCATCCCCGCTGGTGCCTTTCCCCTGGGCCTAGGCCTCGGTTGAGGCCTCCTTGGAGAGGAGGTTGCTGGCAGGGGCTGTCTCCACACTGCAAGGTGCTGGAGCTCAGAGGGCCTCGTCAGAGGGAAGGGACCAGCAAGGGGCTGGATGCCCAAGACCTCTTTGGCCCAGCAGCCTCAGGGCAGCAGGGAGAGCAAGAGGCCCAACTTGCCCCTAGGTCGGCTCTGCCCCTTCCCACACAGGCGGCCAGCCCAGCAGCTGCCTGACAGACTCTGGCTCCCCCCAGCTCTCTGCCGGTGGAGGGGGCAGGAACAGACGTGTGCATGTGGTTCTGCCTTGGCCTGGGACTGTGGATCCCCTGCCTGGCCCCCAGGCTCAGGGGCAGGGGCCCGGAGAGACCACCACCCCGAAGCGCTTTTCTCCCGGGCTTGGGAGCATTGTGCGCGCCTGGCGGGAACAGTGGGCGGGAGGGCTTGCAAACCGGCCTTTGGAGGCAGCCGGGGAGGTCTTCCAGTGGGAGAGGGCCGGTTGTGCTCAGAGGCCCCACAGGCCAGGGGCAGGACCCAGCAGGGCCCCTGCCCCTGGCCAGCCTTGCCCAGACCTTCCTGGCCTCCGGGGGTACTGCCCCACCAAGGGGCAGGCTGCGGGCCTGGGTCCAGTCATGCCCGGGCGCCTCCCCAGGCTCTTCCCAGCTGGTGCCTTTCCCCTGGGGCTAGGCCTCGGTTGAGGCCTCCTTGGAGAGGAGGTTGCTGGCAGGGGCTGTCTCCACACTGCAAGGTGCTGGAGCTCAGAGGGCCTCGTCAGAGGGAAGGGACCAGCAAGGGGCTGGATGCCCAAGACCTCTTTGGCCCAGCAGCCTCAGGGCAGCAGGGAGAGCAGAGGCCCAACATGCCCCTAGGTCGGCTCTGCCACTTCCCACACAGGCGGCCAGCCCAGCACCTGCCTGACAGACTCTGGCTCCCCCGAGCTCTCTGCCGGTGTAGGGGGCAGGAACAGACGTGTGCATGTCGTTCTCCCTTGGCCTGGGAGTGTGTTCCACCTGCCTGGCCCCCAGGCTCAGGGGCAAGGGCCCGAGGAGAGCACCACCCTGAAGCGCTTTTCTCCCGGGCTTGGGAGCATTGTGCGTGCCTGGCGGGAACAGCGGGTGGGAGTGCTTGCAAACAGGCCTTTGGAGGCAGACGGGGAGGTCTTCCAGCGGGAGGGTGCTGGTTGTGCTCAGACGCCCCACAGGCCAGGGGCAGGACCCAGCAGTGTCCCTGCCCCTGGCAGCCTTGCCCAGACCTTCCTGGCCTCCGGGGGTACTGCCCCACCAAGGGGCAGGCTGCGGGGACTGGGTCCAGACATGCCCGGGCGCCTCCCCAGGCTCATCCCCGCTGGTGCCTTTCCCCTGGGCCTAGGCCTCGGTTGAGGCCGCCTTGGAGAGGAGGTTGCTGGCAGGGGCTGTCTCCACACTGCAAGGTGCTGGAGCTCAGAGGGCCTCATCAGAGGGAAGGGACCAGCAAGGGGCTGGATGCCCAAGACCTCTTTGGCCCAGCAGCCTCAGGGCAGCAGGGAGAGCAAGAGGCCCAACTTGCCCCTAGGTCGGCTCTGCCCCTTTCCACACAGGCCGCCAACCCAGCAGCTGCCTGGCATACTCTGGCTCCCCCGAGCTCTCTGCCGGTGCAGGGACCAGGAACAGACGTTTGCATGTGGTTCTGCCTTGGCCTGGGAGTGTGTTCCCCCTGCATTGCCCCCAGGCTCAGGGGCAAGGGACCGGTGAGAGCACCACCCCGAAGCGCTTTTCTCCCGGGCTTGGGAGCATTGTGCGTGCCTGGCGGGAACAGCGGGCATGAGTTCTTGCAAACTGTCCTTTGGAGGCAGCCGGGGAGGTCTTCCAAGGGCCCGGACTGATCACCACCCCAAAATGCTTTTCTCCCGGGCTTGGGAGCATTGTGTGCGGCTGTCGGGAACAGCGGACATGAGTGCTTGCAAACCGGCCTTTGGAGGCCGCCCGGGAGGTCTTCCAAGCGCCCGGAGAGAACACTACCCCAAAATGCTTTTCTTCCGGGCTTGGGAGCATTGTGCGCGCGTGGCGGGAACAGCAGGCAGGAGTGCTTGCAAACCGGCCTTTGGAGGCAGCCGGGGAGGTCTTCCAAGGGCCCGGAGAGAGCACCACCTCGAAGCGCTTTTCTCTCGGGTTTTGGAGCATTGTGTGCGGCTTGTGGGACAGCGGGAGGGAATTCTTGCAAACCGGCATTTGGCAGCAGCCAGAGAAGTCTTCCAAGGGCGCGGAGAGAGCACCACCCCGAAGCGCTTTTCTCCGGGGTTTTGGAACATTGTGTGTGCCTGGAGGGAACAGCGAGTGGGAATGCTTGCAAACCGGCCTTTGGGGGCAGCCGGTGAGGTCCTCCATGGTCCCTGAGAGAACACCACCCCGAAGCGCTTTTCTCACGGTCTTGGGAGCATTGTGCGTGGCTGGCGGGAACAGCGGGCATGAGTGCTTGCAAACTGTCCTTTGGAGGCAGCCGGGGAGGTCTTCCAAGGGCCGGACTGATCACCACCCCAAAATGCTTTTCTCTCGGGCTTGGGAGCATTGTGCGCGGCTGGCGGGAACAACGGACATGAATGCTTGCAAACCGGCCTTTGGAGGCAGCCCGGGAGGTCTTCCAAGGGCCCGGAGAGAGCACCACCCCAAAATGCTTTTCTCCCGGGCTTGGGAGCATTGTGCGTGGCTGGCGGAAGCAGCGGGAATGAGTACTTACAAACCGGCCTTTGGGGGCAGCCGGGGAGGTCTTGAAAGTGCCCGGAGAGAGCACCACCCCGAAGCGCTTTTCTCCCGGGCTTGGGAACATTGTGCGCGGCTGGCGGGAACAGCAGGCAGGACTGCTTGCAAACTGGCCTTTGGAGGCAGCCGGGGAGGTCTTCCAAGGGCCCGGAGTGAGCACCACCCCAAAATGCTTTTCTCCCGGGCTTGGGAGCATTGTGCGCGGCTGGTGGGAACAACGGGCATGAGTGCTTGCAAACCGGCCTTTGGAGGCAGCCGGGGACGTCTTCCAAGGGCCCGGAGAGAGCACCACCCCGAAGCGCTTTTCTCCCGGGCTTGGGAGCATTGTGCGCGGCTGGCGGGAACAGCAGGCAGGACTGCTTGCAAACTGGCCTTTGGAGGCAGCCAGGGAGGTCTTCCAAGGGCCCGGAGTGAGCACCACCCCAAAATGCTTTTCTCCCGGGCTTGGGAGCATTGTGCGCGGCTGGTGGGAACAACGGGCATGAGTGCTTGCAAACCGGCCTTTGGAGGCAGCCGGGGACGACTTCCAAGGGCCCGGAGAGATCACCACCCCGAAGCACTTTTCTCCCGGGCTTGGGAGCATTGTGCGTGGCTGGCGGGAACAGCAGGAAGGAGTCCTTGCAAACCGGCCTTTGGAGGCAGCGGGGGAGGTCTTCCAAGGGCCTGTAGAGAGCACCACCCCGAAGCGCTTTTCTCCCGGGCTTGGGAGTATTGTGCGCGGGTGGCGGGAACAGCAGGCAGGAGTGCTTGAAAACCGGCCTTTGCAGGCAGCCGGGGAGGTCTTCCAGGGCCCGGTGTGAGCACCACCCCAAAAAGCTTTTCTCCCGGGCTTGGGATCATTGTGCGCGGCTGGTGGGAACAGCGGGCATGAGTGCTTGCAAACTGGCCACTGGAGGCAGCCGGGGAGGTCTTCCAAGGGCCTGTAGAGAGCACCACCCCAAAATGCTTCTCTCCCGGGCTTGGGAGCATTGTGCGTGGCTGGCGGGAACAGCAGGAAGGAGTCCTTGCAAACCGGCCTTTGGAGGCAGCCGGGGAGGTCTTCCAAGGGCCTGTAGAGAGTACCACCCCGAAGCGCTTTTCTCCCGGGCTTAGGAGCATTGTGCGCAGGTGGCGGGAACAGCAGGCAGGAGTGCTTGAAAACTGGCCTTTGAAGGCAGCCGGGGAGGTCTTCCAGGGCCCGGTGTGAGCACCACCCCAAAAAGCTTTTCTCCCGGGCTTGGGAGCATTGTGCGCGGCTGGTGGGAACAGCGGACATGAGTGCTTGCAAACTGGCCATTGGAGGCAGCCGGGGAGGTCTTCCAAGGGCCCGAAGTGAGCACCACCCCAAAATGCTTTTCTCCCGGGCTTGGGAGAATTGTGCGTGGCTGGCGGGAACAGCAGGAAGGAGTCCTTGCAAACCGGCCTTTGGAGGCAGCCGGGGAGGTCTTCCAAGGGCCTGTAGAGAGCACCACCCCGAAGCGCTTTTCTCCCGCGCTTGGGAGCATTCTGCGCGGGTGGCGGGAACAGCAGGCAGGAGTGCTTGAAAACCGTCCTTTGGAGGCAGCCGGGGAGGTCTTCCAGGGCCCGGTGTGAGCACCACCCCAAAATGCTTTTCTCCCGGGCTTGGGAGCATTGTGCGCGGATGGCGGGAACAGCAGGAAGGAGTCCTTGCAAACCGGCCTTTGGAGGCAGCCGGGGAGGTCTTCCAAGGGCCTGTAGAAAGCACCACCCCGAAGCGCTTTTCTCCCGGGCTTGGGAGCATTGTGCTCGGGTGGCGGGAACAGCAGGCAGGAGTGCTTGAAAACCGTCCTTTGGAGGCAGCCGGGGAGGTCTTCCAGGGCCCGGTGTGAGCACCACCCCAAAATGCTTTTCTCCCGGGCTTGGGAGCATTGTGCGCGGATGGCGGGAACAGCGAGTGGGAGTGCTTGCAAACCGGCCTTTGGGGGCACCCCGGGAGGTCTTCCATGGGCACGGAGAGAACACCACCCCGAAGCGCTTTTCTCCGGGGTTTTGGAGGATTGTGCGTGGCTGGCGGGAACAGCGAGTGGGAGTGCTTGCAAACCGGCCTTTGGGGGCAGCCAGGGAGGTCCTCCATTGGCACGGAGAGAACACCACCCCGAAGCGCTTTTCTCCCGGTCTTGGGAGCATTGTGCGAGGCTGGCGGGAACAGCGGGTGGGAGTGCTTGCAAACCGGCCTTTGGAGGCAGCTTGGGAGGTCTTCCAAGGGCCCGGAGAGAGCACCATCCCGAAGCACTTTTCTCACGGAATTGGGAGCATTGTTCGCGGCTGTCGGGAACAGAGGACATGAGTGCTTGCAAACCGGCCTTTAGAGGCAGCCGGGGAGTCTTCCAAGGGCCCGGAGAGAGACCACCCCAAAATGCTTTTCTCCCGGGCTTGGGAGCATTGTGTGCGGCTGGCGGGTCAGCGGGAGGGAGTTCTCGAAAACCAGCCTTTGGAGGCAGCCGGGGAGGTCTTCCAAGGGCCAGGAGAGAGCACCACCCCGAAGCGCTTTTCTCCCGGGCTTGGGAGCATTGTGCGCGGCTGGCGGGAACAGCGGGATTGAGTGCTTGCAAACCGGCCTTTGGAGGCAGCCGGGGAGGTCTTCCAAGGGCCGGGAGAGAGCACCACCCCGAAGCGCTTTTCTCCTAGGCTTGGGAGCATTGTGCGCGGCTGGCGGGAACAGCGGGCATGAGTGCTTGCAAACCGGCCTTTGGAGACAAACGGGGAGGTCTTCCAAGGGCCCGTAGAGAGCACCACCCCGAAACGCTTTTCTCCCGTGATTGGGAGCATTGTGTGCGGCTGGCGGGACAGCGGGAGGGAGTACTTGAAATCCAGCCTTTGGAGGCAGCCGGGGAGGTCTTCCAAGGGCCGGGAGAGAGCACCACCCTGAAGGGCTTTTCTCCTGGGCATGGAGCATTTGCACGGATGGCGGGAACAGCGAGTGGGAGTGCTTGCAAACCGGCATTTGGGGGCAGCCCGGGAGGTCTTTCTTGGGCCCAGAGAGAACACCACCCCGAAACGCTTTTCTCCCGGGCTTGGGAGCATTGTGCGCGGGTGGCGGGAACAGCAGGCAGAAGTGCTTGCAAACCGGCCTTGGAGGCAGCCGGGGAGGTCTTCCAAAGCCCGGAGTGAGCACCACCCCAAAATGCTTTTCTCCCGGGCTTGGGAGCATTGTGCGCAGCTGGCGTGAACAGCGGGATTGAGTGCTTGCAAACCAGCCTTTGGAGGCAGACGGGGAGGTCTTCCAGCGGGAGAGTGCCAGTTGTTCTCAGAGGCCCCACAGGCCAGGGGCAGGACCCAGCAGTGTCCCTGCCTCTGGCAGCCTTGCCCAGACCTTCCTGGCCTCCGGGGGTACTACCCCACCAAGGGGCAGGCTGCGGGGCCTGGGTCCAGACATGCCCGGGCGCCTCCCCAGGCTCATCCCCGCTGGTGCCTTTCCCCTGGGCCTAGGCCTCGGTTGAGGCCTCCTTGGAGAGGAGGTTGCCGGCAGGGGCTGTCTGCACACTGCAAGGTGCTGGAGCTCAGAGGGCCTCGTCAGAGGGAAAGGACCAGCAAAGGGCTGGATGCCCAAGACCTCTCTGACCCAGCAGCCTCAGGGCAGCAGGGAGAGCAAGAGGCCCAACTTGCCCCTAGGTCGGCTCTACCCCGTCCCACACAGGCAGCCAGCCCAGCAGCAGCCTGGCAGTCTCTGGCTCCCCCGACCTCTCTGCCGGTGTAGGGGGCAGGAACAGACGTGTGCATGTCGTTCTGCCTTGGCCTGGGAGTGTGTTCCCCCTGCCTGTCCCCCAGGCTCAGGGGCAAGGGCCCGGAGAGAGCACCACCACGAAGCGCTTTTCTCCCGGGCTTGGGAGCATTGTGCGTGCCTGGCGGGAACAGCGGGCGGGAGTGCTTGCAAACCGGCCTTTGGAGGCAGCCGGGGAGGTCTTCCAGCGGGAGAGTGCCGGTTGTGCTCAGACGCCCCACAGGCCAGGGGCAGGACCCAGCAGTGTCCCTGCCCCTGGCAGCCTTGCCCAGACCCTCCTGGCCTCCGGGGGTACTGCCCCACCAAGGGGCAGGCTGCGGGGACTGGGTCCAGACATGGCCGGGCGCCTCCCCAGGCTCATCCCCGCTGGTGCCTTTCCCCTGGGCCTAGGCCTCGGTTGAGGCCTCCTTGGAGAGGAGGTTGCTGGCAGGGGCTGTCTCCACACTGCAAGGTGCTGGAGCTCAGAGGGCCTCGTCAGAGGGAAGGGACCAGGAAGGGGCTGGATGCCCAAGACCTCTTTGGCCCAGCAGCCTCAGGGCAGCAGGAAGAGGAAGAGGCCCAACTTGCCCCTAGGTCGGCTCTGCCCCTTCCCACACAGGCGGCCAGCCCAGCAGCTGCCTGACAGACTCTGGCTCCCCCGAGCTCTCTGCCGGTGCAGGGGTCAGGAACAGACGTGTGCATGTGGTTCTGCGTTGGTCTGGGAGTGTGGACCCACTGCTTCGCCCCCACGCTCAGGGGTAAGGGCCCGGAGAGAGCACCACCCCGAAGCGCTTTTCTCCCGGGCTTGGGAGAATTGTGCGTGCCTGGCGGGAACAGCGGGCGGGAGTGTTGGCAAACCGGCCTTTGGAGGCAGCCGGGGAAGTCTTCCAGTGGGAGAGGGCCGGTTGTGCTCAGAGGCCCCACAGGCCAGGGGCAGGACCCAGCAGGGCCCCTGCCCGTGGCCAGCCTTGCCCAGACCTTCCTGGCTTCCGGGGGTACTGCCCCACCAAGGGGCAGGCTGCGGGGACTGGGTCCAGACATGCCCGGGCGCCTCCCCAGGCTCATCCCCGCTGCTGCCTTTCCCCTGGGCCTAGGCCTCGGTTGAGGCCTCCTTGGAGAGGAGGTTGCTGGCAGGGGCTGTCTCCACACTGCAAGGTGCTGGAGCTCAGAGGGCCTCGTCAGAGGGAAGGGACAAGCAAGGGGCTGGATGCCCAAGATCTCTTTGACCCAGCAGCCTCAGGGCATCAGGGAGAGCAAGAGGCCCAACTTGCCCCTAGGTCGGCTCTGCCCCTTCCCACACAGGCGGCCAGCCCAGCAGCTGCCTGACAGACTTTGGCTCCCCCGAGCTCTCTGCCGGTGCATGGGGCAGGAACAGACGTGTACATGTCGTTCTGCCTTGGCCTGGGAGTGTGGACACCCTACCTGGCCCACAGGCTCAGGGGAAAGGGCCCGGAGAGAGCACCACCCCGAGGCGATTTTCTCCCGGGCTTGGGAGCGTTGTGCGCCCTTGGTTGGAACAGTGGGCGGGAGTGCTTGCAAACCGGCCTTTGGAGGCAGCCGGGGACGTCTTCCAGTGGGAGAGGGCCGGTTGTGCTCAGAGGCCCCACAGGCCAGGGGCAGGACCCAGCAGGTCCCTGCCCCTGGCCAGCCTTTCCCAGACCTTTCTGGCCTCCGGGGGTACTGCCCCACCAAGGGGCAGGCTGCGGGGACTGGGTCCAGACATGCCCGGGCGCCTCCCCAGGCTCATCCCCGCTGGTGCCTTTCCCCTGTGCCTAGGCCTCGGTTGAGGCCTCCTTGGAGAGGAGGTTGCTGGCAGGGGCTGTCTCCACACTGCAAGGTGCTGGAGCTCAGAGGGCCTCGTCAGAGGGAAGGGACCAGCAAGGGGCTGGATGCCCAAGACCTCTTTGGCCCAGCAGCCTCAGGGCAGCAGGGAGAGGAAGAGGCCCAACTTGCCCCTAGGTCGGCTCTAACCCTTCCCACACAGGCGGCCAGCCCAGCACCTGCCTGACAGACTCTGGCTCCCCAGAGCTCTCTGCCGGTGCAGGGATCAGGAACAGACGTGTGCATGTGGTTCTGCCTTGGTCTGGGAGTGTGGACCCACTGCCTGGCCCCCAGGCTCAGGGGCAAGGGCCCGGAGAGAGCACCACCCCGAAGCGCTTTTCTCCCGGGCTTGGGAGCATTGTGCGAGCCTGGCGTGAACAGCGGGCGGGAGTGTTTGCAAACAGGACTTTGGAGGCAGCTGGGGAGGTCTTCCAGTGGGAGAGGGCCGGTTGTGCTCAGAGGCCTCACAGGCCAGGGGCAGGACCCAGCAGGGCCCCTGCCCCTGGCCAGCCTTGCCCAGACCTTCCTGGCCTCCGGGGGTACTGCCCCACCAAGGGGCAGGCTGCGGGGACTGGGTCCAGACATGTCCGTGCGCCTCCCCAGGATCATCCCCGCTGGTGCTTTTCCCCTGGGCGTAGGCCTCGGTTGAGGCCTCTTTGGAGAGGAGGTTGCTGGCAGGGGCTGTCTCCACACTGCAAGGTGCTGGAGCTCAGAGGGCCTCGTCAGAGGGAAGGGACCAGCAAAGGGCTGGATGCCCAAGACCTCTTTGACCCAGCAGCCTCAGGGCAGCAGGGAGAGCAAGAGGCCCAACTTGCCCCTAGGTCGGCTCTGCCCCTTCCCACACAGGCGGCCAGCCCAGCAGCTGCCTGACAGACTTTGGCTCCCCCGAGCTCTCTGCCGGTGCATGGGGCAGGAACAGACGTGTGCATGTCGTTCTGCCTTGGCCTGGGAGTGTGGACACCCTACCTGGACCCCAGGCTCAGGGGAAAGGGCCCGGAGAGAGCACCACCCCGAGGCGATTTTCTCCCGGGCTTGGGAGCGTTGTGCGCCCTTGGTTGGAACAGTGGGCGGGAGTGCTTGCAAACCGGCCTTTGGAGGCAGCCGGGGACGTCTTCCAGTGGGAGAGGGCCGGTTGTGCTCAGAGGCCCCACAGGCCAGGGGCAGGACCCAGCAGGTCCCCTGCCCCTGGCCAGCCTTTCCCAGACCTTCCTCGCCTCCGGGGGTACTGCCCCACCAAGGGGCAGCCTGCGGGGACTGGGTCCATACATGCCCGGGCGCCTCCCCAGGCTCATCCCCGCTGGTGCCTTTCCCCTGTGCCTAGGCCTCGGTTGATGCCTCCTTGGAGAGGAGGTTGCTGGCAGGGGCTGTCTCCACACTGCAAGGTGCTGGAGCTCAGAGGGCCTCGTCAGAGGGAAGGGACCAGCAAGGGGTTGGATGCCCAAGACCTCTTTGGCCAAGCAGCCTCAGGGCAGCAGGGAGGGCAAGAGGCCCAACTTGCCCCTAGGTCGGCTCTGCCACTTCCCACACAGGCGGCCAGCCCAGCAGCTGCCTGACAGACTCTGGCTCCCCCGAGCTCTCTGCCGGTGCAGGGGGCAGGAACAGACGTGTGCATGTGGTTCTGACTTAGCCTGGGAGTGTGGACACCGTGCCTTGCCCCCAGGCTCAGGGGCAAGGGCCCGGAGAGAGCACCACCCTGAAGCGCTTTTCTCCCGGGCTTGGGAGCATTGTGCACGCCTGCTGGGAACAGTGGGCGGGAGCGCTTGCAATCCGGCCTTTGGAGGCAGCCGGGGAGGTCTTCCAGTGGGAGAGGGCCGGTTGTGCTCAGAGGCCCCACAGGCCAGGGGCAGGACGCAGCAGGGCCCCTGCCCCTGGCCAGCCTTGCCCAGACCTTCCTGGCCTCCGGGGGTACTGCCCCACCAAGGGGCAGGCTGCGGGGACTGGGTCCTGATATGCCCGTGCGCCTCCACTGGCTCATCCCCGCTGGTGCCTTTCCCCTGGGCCTAGGCTTCGGTTGAGGCCTCCTTGGAGAGGAGGTTTCTGGCAGGGTCTGTCTGCACACTGCAAGGTGCTGGAGCTCAGAGGGCCTCGTCAGAGGGAAGGGACCAGCAAGGGGCTGGATGCCCAAGACCTCTTTGGCACAGCAGCCTCAGGGCAGCAGGGAGAGCAAGAGGCCCAACTTGCCCCTAGGTCGGCTCTGCCCCTTCCCACACAGGCGGCCAGCCCAGCAGCTGCCTGACAGACTCTGGCTCCCCCCAGCTCTCTGCCGGTGGAGGGGGCAGGAACAGACGTGTGCATGTTGTTGTGCCTTGGCCTGGGACTGTGGATCCCCTGCCTGGCCCCCAGGCTCAGGGGCAAGGGCCCGGAGAGAGCACCACACCGAAGCGCTTTTCTCCCGGGCTTGGGAGCATTGTGCGCGCCTGGCGGGAACAGTGGGCGGGAGTGCTTGCAAACCGGCCTTTGGAGGCAGCCGGGGAGGTCTTCCAGTGGGAGAGGGCCGGTTGTGCTCAGAGGCCCCACAGGCCAGGGGCAGGACCCAGCAGGGCCCCTGCCCCTGGCCAGCCTTGCCCAGACCTTCCTGGCCTCCGGGGGTACTGCCCCACCAAGGGGCAGGCTGCGGGGACAGGGTCCAGACATGCCCGGGCGCCTCCCCTGGCTCAACCCCGCTGGTGCCTTTCCCCTGGGCCTAGGCCTCGGTTGAGGCCTCCTTGGAGAGGAGATTGCTGGCAGGGGCTGTCTCCACACTGCAAGGTGCTGGAGCTCAGAGGGCCTCGTCAGAGGGAAGGGACCAGTAAGGGGCTGGATGCCCAAGACGTCTTTGGCCCTGCAGCATCAGGGCAGCAGGGAGAGCAAGAGGCCCAACTTGCCCCTAGGTCGGCTCTGCCCCTTCCCACACAGGCGGCCAGCCCAGCAGCTGCCTGACAGACTCTGGCTCCCCCGAGCTCTCTGCCGGTGCAGGGGACAGGAACAGACGTGTGCATGTGTTTCTGCCTTGGTCTGGGAGTGTGTTCGCCCTGCCTTGCCCACAGGCTCAGGGGCAAGGGCCCGGAGAGAGCACCACCCCGAAGCGCTTTTCTCCCGGGCTTGGGAGCATTGTGCGCGCCTGGCGGGAACAGTGGGCGGGAGTGCTTGCAAACCGGCCTTTGGAGGCAGCCGGGGAGGTCTTCCAGTGGGAGAGGGCCGGTTGTGCTCAGAGGCCCCACAGGCCATGGGGAGGACCCAGCAGGGCCCCTGCCCCTGGCCAGCCTTGCCCAGATCTTCCTGGCCTCCGGGGGTACTGCCCCACCAAGGGGCAGGCTGCGGGGACTGGGTCCAGACATGCCCGGGCGCCTCCCCAGGCTCATCCCCGCTGGTGCCTTTCCCCTGGGCCTAGGCCTCGGTTGAGGCCTCCTTGGAGAGGATGTTGCTGGCAGGGGCTGTCTCCACACTGCAAGCTGCTGGAGCTCAGAGGGCCTCGTCAGAGGGAAGGGACCAGCAAGGGGCTGGATGCCCAAGACCTCTTTGGCCCAGCAGCCTCAGGGCAGCAGGGAGAGCAAGAGGCCCAACTTGCCCCTAGGTCGGCTCTGCCCCTTCCCACACAGGCGGCCAGCCCAGCAGCTGCCTGACCGACTCTGGCTCCCCCGAACTCTCTGCCGGTGCAGGGGTCAGGAACAGACGTGTGCATGTGGTTCTGCCTTGGTCTGGGAGTGTGGACCAACTGCCTGGACCCCAGGCTCAGGGGCAAGGGCCCGAGGAGAGCACCACCCCGAAGCGCTTTTCTCCCGGGCTTGGGAGCATTGTGCGTGCCTGGCGGGAACAGCGGGCGGGAGTGTTGGCAAACTGGCCTTTGGAGGGAGCCGGGGAGTTCTTCCAGTGGGAGAGGGCCGGTTGTGCTCAGAGGCCCCACAGGCCAGGGGCAGGACCCAGCAGGTCCCCTGCCCCTGGTCAGCCTTGCCCAGACCTTCCTGGCCTCCAGGGGTACTGCCCCACCAAGGGGCAGGCTGCGGGGACTGGGTCCAGACATGCCCGGGAGCCTCCCCAGGCTCATCCCCGCTGGTGCCTTTCCCCTGGGCCTAGGCCTCGGTTGAGGCCTCCTTGGAGAGGAGATTGCTGGCAGGTGCTGTCTCCACACTGCAAGGTGCTGGAGCTCAGAGGGCCTCGTCAGAGGGAAGGGACCAGCAAAGGGCTGGATGCCCAAGACCTCTTTGGCCCAGCAGCCTCAGGGCAACAGGGAGAGCAAGAGGCCCAACTTGCCCCTAGGTCGGCTCTGCCCCTTCCCACACAGGCGGCCAGCCCAGCACCTGCCTGAGAGACTCTGGCTCCCCCGAGCTCTCTGCCGGTGTAGGGGGCAGGAACAGACGTGTTCATGTCGTTCTGTCTTGGCCTGGGAGTGTGTTCCCCCTGCCTGGCCCGCAGGCTTAGGGGCAAGGGCCCGGAGAGAGCACCACCCCGAAGCGCTTTTCTCCCGGGCTTGGGAGCATTGTGCGAGCCTGGCGTGAACAGCGGGCGGGAGTGTTTGCAAACAGGACTTTGGAGGCAGCCGTGGAGGTCTTCCAGTGGGAGAGGGCCGGTTGTGCTCAGAGGCCTCACAGGCGAGGGGCAGCACCCAGCAGGTCCCCTGCCCCTGGCCAGCCTTGCCCAGACCTTCCTGGCCTCCGGGGGTACTGCCCCACCAAGGGGCAGGCTGCGGGGACTGGGTCCAGACATGCCCGGGCGCCTCCCCAGGCTCATCCCCGCTGGTGCCTTTCCCCTGGGCATAGGCCTCGGTTGATGCCTCCTTGGAGAGGAGGTTGCTGGCAGGGGCTGTCTCCACACTGCAAGGTGCTGGAGCTCAGAGGGCCTCGTCAGAGGGAAGGGACCAGCAAGGGGCTGGATGCCCAAGACCTCTTTGGCCCAGCAGCCTCAGGGCAGCAGGGAGAGCAAGAGGCCCAACTTGCCCCTAGGTCGGCTCTGCCCCTTCCCACACAGGCAGCCAACCCAGCAGCTGCCTGATAGACTCTGGCTCCCCCGAGCTCTCTGCCGGTTCAGGGGTCAGGAACAGACGTGTGCATGTGGTTCTGCCTTGGTCTGGGAGTGTGGACCCACTGCCTGGACCCCAGGCTCAGGGGCAAGGGCCCGGAGAGAGCAACACCCCGAAGCGCTTTTCTCCTGGCCTTGGGAGCGTTGTGCGTGCCTGGCGGGAACAGCGGGCGGGAGTGTTGGCAAACCCGCCTTTGAAGGCAGCCGGGGAGGTCTTCCAGTGGGAGAGGGCCGGTTGTGCTCAGAGGCCCCACAGGCCAGGGGCAGGACCCAGCAGGGACCCTGCCCCTGGCCAGCCTTGCCCAGACCTTCCTGGCCTCCGGGGGTAATGCCCCACCAAGGGGCAGGCTGCGGGGACTGGGTCCTGATATGCCCGTGTGCCTCCACTGGCTCATCCCCGCTGGTGCCTTTCCCCTGGGCCTAGGCCTCGGTTGAGGCCTCCTTGGAGAGGAGGTTGCTGGCAGGGGCTGTCTCCACACTGCAAGGTGCTGGAGCTCAGAGGGCCTCGTCAGAGGGAAGGGACCAGCAAGGGGCTGGATGCCCAAGACCTCTTTGGCACAGCAGCCTCAGGGCAGCAGGGAGAGGAAGAGGCCCAACTTGCCCCTAGGTCGGCTCTGCCCCTTCCCACACAGGCGGCCAGCCCAGCAGCTGCCTGACAGACTCTGGCTCCCCCCAGCTCTCTGCCGGTGGAGGGGGCAGGAACAGACGTGTGCATGTTGTTGTGCCTTGGCCTGGGACTGTGGACCCCCTGCCTGGCCCCCAGGCTCAGGGGCAAGGGCCCGGAGAGACCACCACCCCGAAGCGCTTTTCTCCCGGGCTTGGGAGCATTGTGCGCGCCTGGCGGGAACAGTGGGCGGGAGTGCTTGCAAACCGGCCTTTGGAGGCAGCCGGGGAGGTCTTCCAGTGGGAGAGGGCCGGTTGTGCTCAGAGGCCCCACAGGCCAGGGGCATGACCCAGCAGGGCCCCTGCCCCTGGCCAGCCTTGCCCAGACCTTCCTGGCCTCTGGGGCTACTGCCCCACCAAGGGGCAGGCTGCGGGGACAGGGTCCAGACATGCCCGGGCGCCTCCCCTGGCTCAACCCCGCTGGTGCCTTTCCCCTGGGCCTAGGCCTCGGTTGAGGCCTCCTTGGAGAGGAGGTTGCTGGCAGGGGCTGTCTCCACACTGCAAGGTGCTGGAGCTCAGAGGGCCTCGTCAGAGTGAAGGGACAAGCAAAGGGCTGGATGCCCAAGACCTCTTTGGCCCAGCAGCCTCAGGGCAGCAGGGAGAGCAAGAGGCCCAACTTGCCCCTAGGTCGGCTCTGCCCCTTCCCACAAAGGCGGCCAGCCCAGCAGCTGCCTGACAGACTCTGGCTCCCCCGAGCTCTCTGCCGGTGCAGGGGTCAGGAACAGACGTGTGCATGTGGTTCTGCCTTGGCCTGGGACTCTGGACCCCCTGCCTGGCCCCCAGGCTCAGGGGCAAGGGCCCGGAGAGAGCACCACCCCGAAGCGCTTTTCTCCCGGGCTTGGGAGCATTGTGCGCGCGTGGTGGGAACAGTGGGCGGGAGTGCGTGCAAAACGGCCTTTGGAGGCAGCCGGGGAGGTCTTCCAGTGGGAGAGGGCCGGTTGTGCTCAGAGGCCCCACAGGCCAGGGGCAGGACCCAGCAGGTCCCCTGCCCCTGGTCAGACTTGCCCAGACCTTACTGGCCTCCAGGGGTACTGCCCCACCAAGGGGCAGGCTGCGGGGACTGGGTCCAGACATGCCCGGGCGCCTCCCCAGGCTCATCCCCGCTGGTGCCTTTCCCCTGGGCCTAGGCCTCGGTTGAGGCCTCCTTGGAGAGGAGATTGCTGGCAGGTGCTGTCTCCACACTGCAAGGTGCTGGAGCTCAGAGGGCCTCGTCAGAGGGAAGGGACCAGCAAAGGGCTGGATGCCCAAGACGTCTTTGGCCCAGCAGCCTCAGGGCAACAGGGAGAGCAAGAGGCCCAACTTGCCCCTAGGTCGGCTCTGCCCCTTCCCACACAGGCGGCCAGCCCAGCACCTGCCTGAGAGACTCTGGCTCCCCCGAGCTCTCTGCCGGTGTAGGGGGCAGGAACAGACGTGTTCATGTCGTTCTGTCTTGGCCTGGGAGTGTGTTCCCCCTGCCTGGGCCGCAGGCTTAGGGGCAAGGGCCCGGAGAGAGCACCACCCCGAAGCGCTTTTCTCCCGGGCTTGGGAGCATTGTGCGAGCCTGGCGTGAACAGCAGGCGGGAGTGTTTGCAAACAGGACTTTGGAGGCAGCCGTGGAGGTCTTCCAGTGGGAGAGGGCCGGTTGTGCTCAGAGGCCTCACAGGCCAGGGGCAGGACCCAGCAGGTCCCCTGCCCCTGGCCAGCCTTGCCCAGACCTTCCTGGCCTCCGGGGGTACTGCCCCACCAAGGGGCAGGCTGCGGGGACTGGGTCCAGACATGCCCGGGCGCCTCCCCAGGCTCATCCCCGCTGGTGCCTTTCCCCTGGGCATAGGCCTCGGTTGATGCCTCCTTGGAGAGGAGGTTGCTGGCAGGGGCTGTCTCCACACTGCAAGGTGCTGGAGCTCAGAGGGCCTCGTCAGAGGGAAGGGACCAGCAAGGGGCTGGATGCCCAAGACCTCTTTGGCCCAGCAGCCTCAGGGCAGCAGGGAGAGCAAGAGGCCCAACTTGCCCCTAGGTCGGCTCTGCCCCTTCCCACACAGGCAGCCAACCCAGCAGCTGCCTGATAGACTCTGGCTCCCCCGAGCTCTCTGCCGGTGCAGGGGTCAGGAACAGACGTGTGCATGTGGTTCTGCCTTGGTCTGGGAGTGTGGACCCACTGCCTGGACCCCAGGCTCAGGGGCAAGGGCCCGGAGAGAGCAACACCCCGAAGCGCTTTTCTCCTGGCCTTGGGAGCGTTGTGCGTGCCTGGCGGGAACAGCGGGCGGGAGTGTTGGCAAACCCGCCTTTGAAGGCAGCCGGGGAGGTCTTCCAGTGGGAGAGGGCCGGTTGTGCTCAGAGGCCCCACAGGCCAGGGGCAGGACCCAGCAGGGACCCTGCCCCTGGCCAGCCTTGCCCAGACCTTCCTGGCCTCCGGGGGTACTGCCCCACCAAGGGGCAGGCTGCGGGGACTGGGTCCTGATATGCCCGTGTGCCTCCACTGGCTCATCCCCGCTGGTGCCTTTCCCCTGGGCCTAGGCCTCGGTTGAGGCCTCCTTGGAGAGGAGGTTGCTGGCAGGGGCTGTCTCCACACTGCAAGGTGCTGGAGCTCAGAGGGCCTCGTCAGAGGGAAGGGACCAGCAAGGGGCTGGATGCCCAAGACCTCTTTGGCACAGCAGCCTCAGGGCAGCAGGGAGAGGAAGAGGCCCAACTTGCCCCTAGGTCGGCTCTGCCCCTTCCCACACAGGCGGCCAGCCCAGCAGCTGCCTGACAGACTCTGGCTCCCCCCAGCTCTCTGCCGGTGGAGGGGGCAGGAACAGACGTGTGCATGTTGTTGTGCCTTGGCCTGGGACTGTGGACCCACTGCCTGTCCCCCAGGCTCAGGGGCAAGGGCCCGGAGAGACCACCACCCCGAAGCGCTTTTCTCCCGGGCTTGGGAGCATTGTGCGCGCCTGGCGGGAACAGTGGGCGGGAGTGCTTGCAAACCGGCCTTTGGAGGCAGCCGGGGAGGTCTTCCAGTGGGAGAGGGCCGGTTGTGCTCAGAGGCCCCACAGGCCAGGGGCATGACCCAGCAGGGCCCCTGCCCCTGGCCAGCCTTGCCCAGACCTTCCTGGCCTCCGGGGCTACTGCCCCACCAAGGGGCAGGCTGCGGGGACAGGGTCCAGACATGCCCGGGCGCCTCCCCTGGCTCAACCCCGCTGGTGCCTTTCCCCTGGGCCTAGGCCTCGGTTGAGGCCTCCTTGGAGAGGAGGTTGCTGGCAGGGGCTGTCTCCACACTGCAAGGTGCTGGAGCTCAGAGGGCCTCGTCAGAGTGAAGGGACAAGCAAAGGGCTGGATGCCCAAGACCTCTTTGGCCCAGCAGCCTCAGGGCAGCAGGGAGAGCAAGAGGCCCAACTTGCCCCTAGGTCGGCTCTGCCCCTTCCCACAAAGGCGGCCAGCCCAGCAGCTGCCTGACAGACTCTGGCTCCCCCGAGCTCTCTGCCGGTGCAGGGGTCAGGAACAGACGTGTGCATGTGGTTCTGCCTTGGCCTGGGACTCTGGACCCCCTGCCTGGCCCCCAGGCTCAGGGGCAAGGGCCCGGAGAGAGCACCACCCCGAAGCGCTTTTCTCCCGGGCTTGGGAGCATTGTGCGCGCGTGGTGGGAACAGTGGGCGGGAGTGCGTGCAAAACGGCCTTTGGAGGCAGCCGGGGAGGTCTTCCAGGGGGAGAGGGCCGGTTGTGCTCAGAGGCCCCACAGGCCAGGGGCAGGACCCAGCAGGTCCCCTGCCCCTGGTCAGACTTGCCCAGACCTTACTGGCCTCCAGGGGTACTGCCCCACCAAGGGGCAGGCTGCGGGGACTGGGTCCAGACATGCCCGGGCGCCTCCCCAGGCTCATCCCCGCTGGTGCCTTTCCCCTGGGCCTAGGCCTCGGTTGAGGCCTCCTTGGAGAGGAGATTGCTGGCAGGTGCTGTCTCCACACTGCAAGGTGCTGGAGCTCAGAGGGCCTCGTCAGAGGGAAGGGACCAGCAAAGGGCTGGATGCCCAAGACGTCTTTGGCCCAGCAGCCTCAGGGCAACAGGGAGAGCAAGAGGCCCAACTTGCCCCTAGGTCGGCTCTGCCCCTTCCCACACAGGCGGCCAGCCCAGCACCTGCCTGAGAGACTCTGGCTCCCCCGAGCTCTCTGCCGGTGTAGGGGGCAGGAACAGACGTGTTCATGTCGTTCTGTCTTGGCCTGGGAGTGTGTTCCCCCTGCCTGGCCCGCAGGCTTAGGGGCAAGGGCCCGGAGAGAGCACCACCCCGAAGCGCTTTTCTCCCGGGCTTGGGAGCATTGTGCGAGCCTGGCGTGAACAGCGGGCGGGAGTGTTTGCAAACAGGACTTTGGAGGCAGCCGTGGAGGTCTTCCAGTGGGAGAGGGCCGGTTGTGCTCAGAGGCCTCACAGGCCAGGGGCAGGACCCAGCAGGTCCCCTGCCCCTGGCCAGCCTTGCCCAGACCTTCCTGGCCTCCGGGGGTACTGCCCCACCAAGGGGCAGGCTGCGGGGACTGGGTCCAGACATGCCCGGGCGCCTCCCCAGGCTCATCCCCGCTGGTGCCTTTCCCCTGGGCATAGGCCTCGGTTGATGCCTCCTTGGAGAGGAGGTTGCTGGCAGGGGCTGTCTCCACACTGCAAGGTGCTGGAGCTCAGAGGGCCTCGTCAGAGGGAAGGGACCAGCAAGGGGCTGGATGCCCAAGACCTCTTTGGCCCAGCAGCCTCAGGGCAGCAGGGAGAGCAAGAGGCCCAACTTGCCCCTAGGTCGGCTCTGCCCCTTCCCAAACAGGCAGCCAACCCAGCAGCTGCCTGATAGACTCTGGCCCCCCCGAGCTCTCTGCCGGTGCAGGGGGCAGATCAGACGTGTGCATGTGGTTCTGCCTTGGCCTGGGAGTGTGGACACCCTGCCTTGCCCCCAGGCTCAGGGGCAAGGGCCCAGAGAGAGCACCACCCCGAAGCGCTTTTCTCCCGGGCTTGGGAGCATTGTGCAAGTCTGGCGTGAACAGCGGGTGGGAGTGTTGGCAAACAGGACTTTGGAGGCAGCCGGGGAGGTCTTCCAGTGGGAGAGGGCCGGTTGTGCTCAGAGGCCCCACAGGCCAGGGGCAGGACCCAGCAGGTCCCCTGCCCCTGGCCAGCCTTTCCCAGACCTTCCTGGCCTCCGGGGGTACTGCCCCACCAAGGGGCAGGCTGCGGGGACTGGGTCCAGACATGCCCGGGCGCCTCCCCAGGCTCATCCCCGCTGGTGCCTTTCCCCTGGTCCTAGGTCTCGGTTGAGGCCTCCTTGGAGAGGAGGTTGCTGGCAGGGGCTGTCTCCACACTGCAAGGTGCTGGAGCTCAGAGGGCCTCGTCAGAGTGAAGGGACAAGCAAAGGGCTGGATGCCCAAGACCTCTTTGGCCCAGCAGCCTCAGGGCAGCAGGGAGAGCAAGAGGCCCAACTTGCCCCTAGGTCGGCTCTGCCCCTTCCCACAAAGGCGGCCAGCCCAGCAGCTGCCTGACAGACTCTGGCTCCCCCGAGCTCTCTGCCGGTGCAGGGGTCAGGAACAGACGTGTGCATGTGGTTCTGCCTTGGCCTGGGACTGTGGACCCCCTGCCTGGCCCCCAGGCTCAGGGGAAAGGGCCCGGAGAGAGCACCACCCCGAAGCGCTTTTCTCCCGGGCTTGGGAGCATTGTGCTCGCTTGGTGGGAACAGTGGGCGGGAGTGCGTGCAAAACGGCCTTTGGAGGCAGCCGGGGAGGTCTTCCAGTGGGAGAGGGCCGGTTGTGCTCAGAGGCCCCCAGGCCAGGGGCAGGACCCAGCAGGTCCCCTGCCCCTGGTCAGCCTTGCCCAGACCTTCCTGGCCTCCAGGGGTACTGCCCCACCAAGGGGCAGGCTGCGGGGACTGGGTCCAGACATGCCCGGGAGCCTCCCCAGGCTCATCCCCGCTGGTGCCTTTCCCCTGGGCCTAGGCCTCGGTTGAGGCCTCCTTGGAGAGGAGATTGCTGGCAGGTGCTGTCTCCACACTGCAAGGTGCTGGAGCTCAGAGGGCCTCGTCAGAGGGAAGGGACCAGCAAAGGGCTGGATGCCCAAGACGTCTTTGGCCCAGCAGCCTCAGGGCAACAGGGAGAGCAAGAGGCCCAACTTGCCCCTAGGTCGGCTCTGCCCCTTCCCACACAGGCGGCCAGCCCAGCACCTGCCTGAGAGACTCTGGCTCCCCCGAGCTCTCTGCCGGTGTAGGGGGCAGGAACAGACGTGTTCATGTCGTTCTGTCTTGGCCTGGGAGTGTGTTCCCCCTGCCTGGCCCGCAGGCTTAGGGGCAAGGGCCCGGAGAGAGCACCACCCCGAAGCGCTTTTCTCCCGGGCTTGGGAGCATTGTGCGAGCCTGGCGTGAACAGCGGGCGGGAGTGTTTGCAAACAGGACTTTGGAGGCAGCCGTGGAGGTCTTCCAGTGGGAGAGGGCCGGTTGTGCTCAGAGGCCTCACAGGCCAGGGGTAGGACCCAGCACGTCCCCTGCCCCTGGCCAGCCTTGCCCAGACCTTCCTGGCCTCCGGGGGTACTGCCCCACCAAGGGGCAGGCTGCGGGGACTGGGTCCAGACATGCCCGGGCGCCTCCCCAGGCTCATCCCCGCTGGTGCCTTTCCCCTGGGCATAGGCCTCGGTTGATGCCTCCTTGGAGAGGAGGTTGCTGGCAGGGGCTGTCTCCACACTGCAAGGTGCTGGAGCTCAGAGGGCCTCGTCAGAGGGAAGGGACCAGCAAGGGGCTGGATGCCCAAGACCTCTTTGGCCCAGCAGCCTCAGGGCAGCAGGGAGAGCAAGAGGCCCAACTTGCCCCTAGGTCGGCTCTGCCCCTTCCCACACAGGCAGCCAACCCAGCAGCTGCCTGATAGACTCTGGCTCCCCCGAGCTCTCTGCCGGTTCAGGGGTCAGGAACAGACGTGTGCATGTGGTTCTGCCTTGGTCTGGGAGTGTGGACCCACTGCCTGGACCCCAGGCTCAGGGGCAAGGGCCCGGAGAGAGCAACACCCCGAAGCGATTTTCTCCTGGCCTTGGGAGCGTTGTGCGTGCCTGGCGGGAACACCGGGCGGGAGTGTTGGCAAACCCGCCTTTGAAGGCAGCCGGGGAGGTCTTCCAGTGGGAGAGGGCCGGTTGTGCTCAGAGGCCCCACAGGCCAGGGGCAGGACCCAGCAGGGACCCTGCCCCTGGCCAGCCTTGCCCAGACCTTCCTGGCCTCCGGGGGTACTGCCCCACCAAGGGGCAGGCTGCGGGGACTGGGTCCTGATATGCCCGTGTGCCTCCACTGGCTCATCCCCGCTTGTGCCTTTCCCCTGGGCCTAGGCCTCGGTTGAGGCCTCCTTGGAGAGGAGGTTGCTGGCAGGGGCTGTCTCCACACTGCAAGATGCTGGAGCTCAGAGGGCCTCGTCAGAGGGAAGGGACCAGCAAGGGGCTGGATGCCCAAGACCTCTTTGGCACAGCAGCCTCAGGGCAGCAGGGAGAGGAAGAGGCCCAACTTGCCCCTAGGTCGGCTCTGCCCCTTCCCACACAGGCGGCCAGCCCAGCAGCTGCCTGACAGACTCTGGCTCCCCCAGCTCTCTGCCGGTGGAGGGGGCAGGAACAGACGTGTGCATGTTGTTGGTGCCTTGGCCTGGGACTGTGGACCCCCTGCCTGGCCCCCAGGCTCAGGGGCAAGGGCCCCGGAGAGACCACCACCCCGAAGCGCTTTTCTCCCGGGCTTGGGAGCATTGTGCGCACCTGGCGGGAACAGTGGGGCGGGAGGTGCTTGCAAACCGGCCTTTGGAGGCAGCCGGGGAGGTCTTCCAGTGGGAGAGGGCCGGTTGTGCTCAGAGGCCCCACAGGCCAGGGGCATGACCCAGCAGGGCCCCTGCCCCTGGCCAGCCTTGCCCAGACCTTCCTGGCCTCCGGGGCTACTGCCCCACCAAGGGGCAGGCTGCGGGGACAGGGTCCAGACATGCCCGGGCGCCTCCCCTGGCTCAACCCCGCTGGTGCCATTTCCCCTGGGCCTAGGCCTCGGTTGAGGCCTCCTTGGAGAGGAGGTTGCTGGCAGGGGCTGTCTCCACACTGCAAGGTGCTGGAGCTCAGAGGGCCTCGTCAGAGTGAAGGGACAAGCAAAGGGCTGGATGCCCAAGACCTCTTTGGCCCAGCAGCCTCAGGGCAGCAGGGAGAGCAAGAGGCCCAACTTGCCCCTAGGTCGGCTCTGCCCCTTCCCACAAAGGCGGCCAGCCCAGCAGCTGCCTGACAGACTCTGGCTCCCCCGAGCTCTCTGCCGGTGCAGGGGTCAGGAACAGACGTGTGCATGTGGTTCTGCCTTGGCCTGGGACTCTGGACCCCCTGCCTGGCCCCCAGGCTCAGGGGCAAGGGCCCGGAGAGAGCACCACCCCGAAGCGCTTTTCTCCCGGGCTTGGGAGCATTGTGCGCGCGTGGTGGGAACAGTGGGCGGGAGTGCGTGCAAAACGGCCTTTGGAGGCAGCCGGGGAGGTCTTCCAGTGGGAGAGGGCCGGTTGTGCTCAGAGGCCCCACAGGCCAGGGGCAGGACCCAGCAGGTCCCCTGCCCCTGGTCAGACTTGCCCAGACCTTACTGGCCTCCAGGGGTACTGCCCCACCAAGGGGCAGGCTGCGGGGACTGGGTCCAGACATGCCCGGGCGCCTCCCCAGGCTCATCCCCGCTGGTGCCTTTCCCCTGGGCCTAGGCCTCGGTTGAGGCCTCCTTGGAGAGGAGATTGCTGGCAGGTGCTGTCTCCACACTGCAAGGTGCTGGAGCTCAGAGGGCCTCGTCAGAGGGAAGGGACCAGCAAAGGGCTGGATGCCCAAGACGTCTTTGGCCCAGCAGCCTCAGGGCAACAGGGAGAGCAAGAGGCCCAACTTGCCCCTAGGTCGGCTCTGCCCCTTCCCACACAGGCGGCCAGCCCAGCACCTGCCTGAGAGACTCTGGCTCCCCCGAGCTCTCTGCCGGTGTAGGGGGCAGGAACAGACGTGTTCATGTCGTTCTGTCTTGGCCTGGGAGTGTGTTCCCCCTGCCTGGCCCGCAGGCTTAGGGGCAAGGGCCCGGAGAGAGCACCACCCCGAAGCGCTTTTCTCCCGGGCTTGGGAGCATTGTGCGAGCCTGGCGTGAACAGCGGGCGGGAGTGTTTGCAAACAGGACTTTGGAGGCAGCCGTGGAGGTCTTCCAGTGGGAGAGGGCCGGTTGTGCTCAGAGGCCTCACAGGCCAGGGGCAGGACCCAGCAGGTCCCCTGCCCCTGGGCAGCCTTGCCCAGACCTTCCTGGCCTCCGGGGGTACTGCCCCACCAAGGGGCAGGCTGCGGGGACTGGGTCCAGACATGCCCGGGCGCCTCCCCAGGCTCATCCCCGCTGGTGCCTTTCCCCTGGGCATAGGCCTCGGTTGATGCCTCCTTGGAGAGGAGGTTGCTGGCAGGGGCTGTCTCCACACTGCACGGTGCTGGAGCTCAGAGGGCCTCGTCAGAGGGAAGGGACCAGCAAGGGGCTGGATGCCCAAGACCTCTTTGGCCCAGCAGCCTCAGGGCAGCAGAGAGAGCAAGAGGCCCAACTTGCCCCTAGGTCGGCTCTGCCCCTTCCCACACAGGCAGCCAACCCAGCAGCTGCCTGATAGACTCTGGCTCCCCCGAGCTCTCTGCCGGTTCAAGGGTCAGGAACAGACGTGTGCATGTGGTTCTGCCTTGGTCTGGGAGTGTGGACCCACTGCCTGGACCCCAGGCTCAGGGGCAAGGGCCCGGAGAGAGCAACACCCCGAAGCGCTTTTCTCCTGGCCTTGGGAGCGTTGTGCGTGCCTGGCGGGAACAGCGGGCGGGAGTGTTGGCAAACCCGCCTTTGAAGGCAGCCGGGGAGGTCTTCCAGTGGGAGAGGGCCGGTTGTGCTCAGAGGCCCCACAGGCCAGGGGCAGGACCCAGCAGGGACCCTGCCCCTGGCCAGCCTTGCCCAGACCTTCCTGGCCTCCGGGGGTACTGCCCCACCAAGGGGCAGGCTGCGGGGACTGGGTCCTGATATGCACGTGCGCCTCCACTGGCTCACCCCGCTGGTGCCTTTCCCCTGGGCCTAGGCCTCGGTTGAGGCCTCCTTGGAGAGGAGGTTGCTGGCAGGGTCTGTCTCCACACTGCAAGGTGCTGGAGCTCAGAGGGCCTCGTCAGAGGGAAGGGACCAGCAAGGGGCTGGATGCCCAAGACCTCTTTGGCACAGCAGCCTCAGGGCAGCAGGGAGAGCAAGAGGCCCAACTTGCCCCTAGGTCGGTTCTGCCCCTTCCCACACAGGCGGCCAGCCCAGCAGCTGCCTGACAGACTCTGGCTCCCCCCAGCTCTCTGCCGGTGGAGGGGGCAGGAACAGACGTGTGCATGTTGTTGTGCCTTGGCCTGGGACTGTGGACCCCCTGCCTGGCCCCCAGGCTCAGGGGCAAGGGCCCGGAGAGACCACCACCCCGAAGCGCTTTTCTCCCGGGCTTGGGAGTATTGTGCGCGGGTGGCAGGAACAGCAGGCAGGAGTGCCTGAAAACCGGCCTTTGCAGGCAGCCGGGGAGGTCTTCCAGGGCCCGGTGTGAGCACCACCCCAAAAAGCTTTTCTCCCGGGCTTGGGAGCATTGTGCGCGGCTGGTGGGAACAGCGGGCATGAGTGCTTGCAAACTGGCCACTGGAGGCAGCCGGGGAGGTCTTCCAAGGGCCTGTAGAGAGCACCATCCCAAAATGCTTCTCTCCCGGGCTTGCGAGCATTGTGCGTGGCTGGCGGGAACAGCAGGAAGGAGTCCTTGCAAACCGGCCTTTGGAGGCAGCCGGGGAGGTCTTCCAAGGGCCTGTAGAGAGTACCACCCCGAAGCGCTTTTCTCCCGGGCTTGGGAGCATTGTGCGCAGGTGGCGGGAACAGCAGGCAGGAGTGCTTGAAAACTGGCCTTTGGAGGCAGCCGGGGAGGTCTTCCAGGGCCCGGAGTGAGCACCACCCCAAAAAGCTTTTCTCCCGGGCTTGGGAGCATTGTGCGCGGCTGGTGGGAACAGCGGACATGAGTGCTTGCAAACTGGCCATTGGAGGCAGCCGGGGAGGTCTTCCAAGGGCCCGGAGTGAGCACCACCCCAAAATGCTTTTCTCCCGGGCTTGGGAGCATTGTGCGTGGCTGGCGGGAACAGCAGGAAGGAGTCCTTGCAAACCGGCCTTTGGAGGCAGCCGGGGAGGTCTTCCAAGGGCCTGTAGAGAGCACCACCCCGAAGCGCTTTTCTCCCGCGCTTGGGAGCATTCTGCGCGGGTGGCGGGAACAGCAGGCAGGAGTGCTTGAAAACCGTCCTTTGGAGGCAGCCGGGGAGGACTTCCAGGGCCCGGTGTGAGCACCACCCCAAAATGCTCTTCTCCCGGGCTTGGGAGCATTGTGCGTGGCTGGCGGGAACAGCAGGAAGGAGTCCTTGCAAACCGGCCTTTGGAGGCAGCCGGGGAGGTCTTCCAAGGGCCTGTAGAGAGCACCACCCCGAAGCGCTTTTCTCCCGGGCTTGGGAGCATTTTGCGCGGGTGGCGGGAACAGCAGGCAGGAGTGCTTGAAAACCGTCCTTTGGAGGCAGCCGGGGAGGTCTTCCAGGGCCCGGTGTGAGCACCACCCCAAAATGCTTTTCTCCCGGGCTTGGGAGCATTGTGCGCGGATGGCGAGAACAGCAGGAAGGAGTCCTTGCAAACCGGCCTTTGGAGGCAGCCGGGGAGGTCTTCCAAGGGCCTGTAGAGAGCACCACCCCGAAGCGCTTTTCTCCCAGGCTTGGGAGCATTGTGCGCGGGTGGCGGGAACAGCAGGCAGGAGTGCTTGAAAACCGTCCTTTGGAGGCAGCCGGGGAGGTCTTCCAGGGCCCGGTGTGAGCACCACCCCAAAATGCTTTTCTCCCGGGCTTGGGAGCATTGTGCGCGGATGGCGGGAACAGCGAGTGGGAGTGCTTGCAAACCGGCCTTTGGGGGCACCCCGGGAGGTCTTCCATGGGCACGGAGAGAACACCACCCCGAAGCGCTTTTCTCCGGGGTTTTGGAGGATTGTGCGTGGCTGGCGGGAACAGCGAGTGGGAGTGCTTGCAAACCGGCCTTTGGGGGCAGCCAGGGAGGTCCTCCATTGGCACGGAGAGAACACCACCCTGAAGAGCTTTTCTCCCGGGCTTGGGAGCATTGTGCGAGGCTGGCGGGAACAGCGGGCGGGAGTGCTTGCAAACCGGCCTTTGGAGGCAGCCGGGGAGGTCGTCCAAGGGCCGGGAGAGAGCACCACCCCGAAGCGCTTTTCTCCTAGGCTTGGGAGCATTGTGCGCGGCTGGCGGGAACAGCGGGCATGAGTGCTTGCAAACCGGCCTTTGGAGACAAACGGGGAGGTCTTCCAAGGGCCCGTAGAGAGCACCACCCCGAAGCGCTTTTCTCCCGTGATTGGGAGCATTGTGTGCGGCTGGCGGGACAGCGGGAGGGAGTACTTGAAATCCAGCCTTTGGAGGCAGCCGGGGAGGTCTTCCAAGGGCCGGGAGAGAGCACCACCCTGAAGGGCTTTTCTCCTGGGCTTGGAGCATTTGCACGGATGGCGGGAACAGTGAGTGGGAGTGCTTGCAAACCGGCATTTGGGGGCAGCCCAGGAGGTCTTTCTTGGGTCCAGAGAGAACACCACCCCGAAACGCTTTTCTCCCGGGCTTGGGAGCATTGTGCGCGGGTGGCGGGAACAGCAGGCAGAAGTGCTTGCAAACCGGCCTTGGAGGCAGCCGGGGAGGTCTTCCAAAGCCCGGAGTGAGCACCACCCCAAAATGCTTTTCTCCCGGGCTTGGGAGCATTGTCCGCAGCTGGC
The DNA here is from genome assembly GCF_033118175.1 of Dama dama. Lineage (NCBI taxonomy): Eukaryota > Metazoa > Chordata > Mammalia > Artiodactyla > Cervidae > Dama > Dama dama. The sequence continues at coordinate 224,900 of NW_026870997.1, read as the reverse complement.
GTGAACAGCGGGATTGAGTGCTTGCAAACCAGCCTTTGGAGGCAGCCGGGGAGGTCTATCAGTGGGAGACGGCCGGTTGTGCTCAGAGGCCCCCCAGGCCAGGGGCAGGACCCAGCAGGGCCCCTGCCCCTGGCCAGCCTTGCCCAGCCCTTCCTGGCCTCCGGGGGTACTGCCCCACCAAGGGGCAGGCTGCGGGAACTGGGTCCAGACATGCTCGGGCGCCTCCCCTGGCTCATCCCCTCTGGTGCCTTTCCCCTGGGCCTAGGCCTCGGTTGAGGCCTCCTTGGAGAGGAGGTTGCTGGCAGGGGCTGTCTCCACACTGCAAGGTGCTGGAGCTCAGAGGGCCTCGTCAGAGTGAAGGGACCAGCGAGGGGCTGGATGCCCAAGACGTCTTTGGCCCAGCAGCCTCAGGGCAGCAGGGAGAGCAAGAGGCCCAACTTGCCCCTAGGTCGGCTCTGCCCCTTCCCACAGAGGCGGCCAACCCAGCACCTGCCTGACAGACTCTGGCTCCCCCAAGCTCTCTGCCGGTGCAGGGGACAGGAACAGACGTGGGCATGTGGTTCTGCCTTGGCCTGGGAGTGTGTTCCCCCTGCCTTGCCCCCAGGCTCAGGGGCAAGGGCCCGGAGAGAGCACCACTCCGAAGTCCTTTTCTCCCGGGCTTGGGAGCATTGTGCGAGCCTGACGTGAACAGCGGGCGGGAGTGTTTGCAAACAGGACTTTGGAGGCAGCCGGGGAGGTCTTCCAGTGGGAGAGGGCCGGTTGTGCTCAGAGGCCCCACAGGCCAGGGGCAGGACCCAGCAGGGCCCCTGCCCCTGGCCAGACTTGCCCAGACCTTCCTGGCCTCCGGGGGTACTGCCCCACCAAGGGGCAGGCTGCGGAGACTGGGTCCAGACATGTCCGTGCGCCTCCCCAGGATCATCCCCGCTGGTGCCTTTCCCCTGGGTGTAGTCCTCGGTTGAGGCCTCTTTGGAGAGGAGGTTGCTGGCAGGGGCTGTCTCCACACTGCAAGGTGCTGGAGCTCAGAGGGCCTCGTCAGAGGGAAGGCACCAGCAAAGGGCTGGATGCCCAAGACCTCTTTGACCCAGCAGCCTCAGGGCAGCAGGGAGAGCAAGAGGCCCAACTTGCCCCTAGGTCGGCTCTGCCCCGTCCCACACAGGCAGCCAGCCCAGCCGCAGCCTGGCAGTCTCTGGCTCCCCCGAGCTCTCTGCCGGTGTAGGGGGCAGGAACAGACGTGTGCATGTGGTTCTGCCTTGGTCTGGGAGTGTGTTCCCCCTGCCTGGCCCCAGGCTCAGGGGCAAGGGCCCGGAGAGAGCACCACCCCGAAGCGCTTTTCTCCCGGGCTTGGGAGCATTGTGCGTGCCTGGGGGAACAGCGGGTGGGAGTGCTTGCAAACCGTCTTTTGGAGGCAGACGGGGAGGTCTTCCAGCGGGAGAGTGTCGGTTGTGCTCAGACGCCCAACAGGCCAGGGGCAGGACCCAGCAGTGTGCCTGCCCCTGGCAGCCTTGCCGAGACCTTCCTGGCTTCCGGGGGTACTGCCCCACCAAGGGGCAGGCTGCGGGGACTGGGTCCAGACATGGCCGGGCGCCTCCCCAGGCTCATCCCCGCTGGTGCCTTTCCCCTAGGCCTAGGCCTCGGTTGAGGCCTCCTTGGAGAGGAGGTTGCTGGCAGGGTCTGTCTCCACACTGCAAGGTGCTGGAGCTCAGAGGGCCTCATCAGAGGGAAGGGACCAGCAAGGGGCTGGATGCCCAAGACCTCTTTGGCCCAGCAGCCTCAGGGCAGCAGGGAGAGGAAGAGGCCCAACTTGCCCCTAGGTCGGCTCTGCCCCTTCCCACACAGGCGGCCAGCCCAGCAGCTGCCTGACAGACTCTGGCTCCCCCGAGCTCTCTGCCGGTGCAGGGGTCAGGAACAGACGTGTGCATGTGGTTCTGCCTTGGTCTCCGAGTGTGGACCAACTGCCTGGCCCCCAGGTTCAGGGGCAAGGGCCCGGAGAGAGCAGCACCCCGAAGCGCTTTTCTCCCGGGCTTGGGAGAATTGTGCACGCTTGGTGGGAACAGTGGGCGGGAGTGCTTGCAAACCGGCCTTTGGAGGCAGCCGGGGAGGTCTTCCAGTGGGAGAGGGCCGGTTGTGCTCAGAGGCCCCACAGGCCAGGGACAGGACCCAGCAGGGCCCCTGCCCCTGGCCAGCCTTGCCCAGACCTTCCTGCCTCCGGGGTTACAGCCCCACCAAGGGGTAGGCTGCGGGGAATGGGCCCAGACATGCCCGGGCGCCTCCCCAGGCTCATCCCCGCTGGTGCCTTTCCCCTGGGCCTAGGCCTAGGTTGAGGCCTCCTTGGAGAGGAGGTTGCTGGCAGGGGCTGTCTCCACACTGCAAGGTGCTGGAGCTCAGAGGGCCTCGTCAGAGGGAAGGGACCAGTAAGGGGCTGGATGCCCAAGACGTCTTTGGCCCAGCAGCCTCAGGGCAGCAGGGAGAGCAAGAGGCCCAACTTGCCCCTAGGGCGGCTCTGCCCCTTCCCACACAGGCGGCCAACCCAGCAGCTGCCTGACAGACTCTGGCTCCCCCAAGCTCTCTGCCGGTGAAGGGGACAGGAACAGACGTGGGCATGTGGTTCTGCCTTGGCCTGGGAGTGTGTTCCCCCTGCCTTGCCCCCAGGCTCAGGGGCAAGGGCCCGGAGAGAGCACCACCCCGAAGCGCTTTCCTCACGGGCTTGGGAGCATTGTGCGAGCCTGGCGTGAACAGCGGGCGGGAGTGTTTGCAAACAGGACTTTGGAGGCAGCCGTGGAGGTCTTCCAGAGGGAGAGGGCCGGTTGTGCTCAGAGGCCTCACAGGCCAGGGTAGGACCCAGCAGGTCCCCTGCCCCTGGCCAGCATTGCCCAGACCTTCCTGGCCTCCGGGGGTACTGCCCCACCAAGGGGCAGGCTGCGGGGACTGGGTCCAGACATGCCTGGGCGCCTCCCCAGGCTCATCCCCGCTGGTGCCTTTCCCCTGGGCATAGGCCTCGTTTGATGCCTCCTTGGAGAGGAGGTTGCTGGCAGGGGCTGTCTCCACACTGCAAGGTGCTGGAGCTCAGAGGGCCTCGTCAGCGGGAAGGGACCAGCAAGGGGCTGGATGCCCAAGACCTCTTTGGCCCAGCAGCCTCAGGGCAGCAGGGAGAGCAAGAGGCCCAACTTGCCCCTAGGTCGGCTCTGCCCCTTCCCTCACAGGCGGCCAGCCCAGCAGCTGCCTGACAGACTCTGGCTCCCCCCAGCTCTCTGCCGGTGGAGGGGGCAGGAACAGACGTGTGCATGTTGTTGTGCCTTGGCCTGGGACTGTGGATCCCCTGCCTGGCCCCCAGGCTCAGGGGCAAGGGCCCGGAGAGACCACCACCCCGAAGCGCTTTTCTCCCGGGCTTGGGAGCATTGTGCGCGCCTGGCGGGAACAGTGGGCGGGAGTGCTTCCAAACCGGCCTTTGGAGGCAGCCGGGGAGGTCTTCCAGTGGGAGAGGGCCGGTTGTGCTCAGAGGCCCCACAGGCCAGGGGCAGGACCCAGCAGGGCCCCTGCCCCTGGCCAGCCTTGCCCAGACCTTCCTGGCCTCCGGGGGTACTGCCCCACCAAGGGGCAGGCTGCGGGGACAGGGTCCAGACATGCCCGGGCGCCTCCCCTGGCTCAACCCCGCTGGTGCCTTTCCCCTGGGCCTAGGCCTCGGTTGAGGCCTCCTTGGAGAGGAGATTGCTGGCAGGGGCTGTCTCCACACTGCAAGGTGCTGGAGCTCAGAGGGCCTCGTCAGAGGGAAGGGACCAGTAAGGGGCTGGATGCCCAAGACGTCTTTGGCCCTGCAGCCTCAGGGCAGCAGGGAGAGCAAGAGGCCCAACTTGCCCCTAGGTCGGCTCTGCCCCTTCCCACACAGGCGGCCAGCCCAGCACCTGCCTGAGAGACTCTGGCTCCCCCGAGCTCTCTGCCGGTGCAGGGGACAGGACCAGACGTGTGCATGTGTTTCTGCCTTGGTCTGGGAGTGTGTTCCCCCTGCCTTGCCCACAGGCTCAGGGGCAAGGGCCCGGAGAGAGCACCACCCCGAAGCGCTTTTCTCCCGGGCTTGGGAGCATTGTGCGTGCCTGGCGGGAAGAGCGGGCAGGAGTGTTGGCAAACTGGCCTTTGGAGGCAGCCGGGGAGGTCTTCCAGTGGGAGAGGGCCGGTTGTGCTCAGAGGCCCCACAGGCCATGGGGAGGACCCAGCAGGGCCCCTGCCCCTGGCCAGCCTTGCCCAGATCTTCCTGGCCTCCGGGGGTACTGCCCCACCAAGGGGCAGGCTGCGGGGACTGGGTCCAGACATGCCCGGGCGACTCCCCAGGCTCATCCCCGCTGGTGCCTTTCCCCTGGGCCTAGGCCTCGGTTGAGGCCTCCTTGGAGAGGATGTTGCTGGCAGGGGCTGTCTCCACACTGCAAGGTGCTGAAGCTCAGAGGGCCTCGTCAGAGGGAAGGGACCAGCAAGGGGCTGGATGCCCAAGACCTCTTTGGCCCAGCAGCCTCAGGGCAGCAGGGAGAGGAAGAGGCCCAACTTGCCCCTAGGTCGGCTCTGCCCCTTCCCACACAGGCGGCCAGCCCAGCAGCTGCCTGACAGACTCTGGCTCCCCCGAGCTATCTGCCGGTGCAGGGGTCAGGAACAGACGTGTGCATGTGGTTCTGCCTTGGTCTGGGAGTGTGGACCAACTGCCTGGCCCCCAGGCTCAGAGGCAAGGGCCCGAGGAGAGCACCACCCCGAAGCGCTTTTCTCCCGGGCTTGGGAGCATTGTGCGTGCCTGGCGGGAACAGCGGGCGGGAGTGTTGGCAAACTGGCCTTTGGAGGCAGCCGGGGAGTTCTTCCAGTGGGAGAGGGCCGGTTGTGCTCAGAGGCCCCACAGGCCAGGGGCAGGACCCAGCAGGGCCCCTGCCCCTGGCCAGCCTTTCCCAGACCTTCCTGGCCTCCGGGGGTAGTGCCCCACCAAGGGGCAGGCTGCGGGGACTGGGTCCAGACATGCTCGGGCGCCTCCCCAGGCTCATCCCCGCTGGTGCCTTTCCCCTGGGCCTAGGCCTCGGTTGAGGCCTCCTTGGAGAGGAGGTTGCTGGCAGGGGCTGTCTCCACACTGCAAGGTGCTGGAGCTCAGAGGGCCTCGTCAGAGGGAAGGGACCAGTAAGGGGCTGGATGCCCAAGACGTCTTTGGCCCAGCAGCCTCAGGGCAGCAGGGAGAGCAAGAGGCCCAACTTGCCCCTAGGGCGGCTCTGCCCCTTCCCACACAGGCGGCCAACCCAGCAGCTGCCTGACAGTCTCTGGCTACCCCAAGCTCTCTGCCGCTGCAGGGGACAGGAACAGACGTGGGCATGTGGTTCTGCCTTGGCCTGGGAGTGTGTTCCCCATGCCTTGCCCCCAGGCTCAGGGGCAAGGGCCCGGAGAGAGCACCACCCCGAAGCGCTTTTCTCCCGGGCTTGGGAGCATTGTGCAAGTCTGGCGTGAACAGCGGGTGGGAGTGTTGGCAAACAGGACTTTGGAGGCAGCCGGGGAGGTCTTCCAGTGGGAGAGGGCCGGTTGTGCTCAGAGGCCCCACAGGCCAGGGGCAGGACCCAGCAGGTCCCCTGCCCCTGGCCAGCCTTTCCCAGACCTTCCTGGCCTCCGTGGGTACTGCCCCACCAAGGGGCAGGCTGCGGGGACTGGGTCCAGACATGCCTGGGCGCCTCCCCAGGCTCATCCCCGCTGGTGCCTTTCCCCTGGTCCTAGGTCTCGGTTGAGGCCTCCTTGGAGAGGAGGTTGCTGGCAGGGGCTGTCTCCACACTGCAAGGTGCTGGAGCTCAGAGGGCCTCGTCAGAGGGAAGGGACAAGCAAAGGGCTGGATGCCCAAGACCTCTTTGGCCCAGCAGCCTCAGGGCAGCAGGGAGAGCAAGAGGCCCTACTTGCCCCTAGGTCGGCTCTGCCCCTTCCCACAAAGGCGGCCAGCCCAGCAGCTGCCTGACAGACTCTGGCTCCCCCGAGCTCTCTGCCGGTGCAGGGGTCAGGAACAGACGTGTGCATGTTGTTGTGCCTTGGCCTGGGACTGTGGATCCCCTGCCTGGCCCCCAGGCTCAGGGGCAAGGGCCCGGAGAGACCACCACCCCGAAGCGCTTTTCTTCCGGGCTTAGGAGCATTGTGCCCGCCTGCTGGTAACAGTGGCCGGGAGCGCTTGCAAACCGGCCTTTGGAGGCAGCCGGGGAGGTCTTCCAGTGGGAGAGGGCCGGTTGTGCTCAGAGGCCCCACAGGCCAGGGGCAGGACCCAGCAGGTCCCCTGCCCCTGGCCAGCCTTTCCCAGACCTTCCTGGCCTCCGGGGGTACTGCCCCACCAAGGGGCAGGCTGCGGGGACTGGGTCCAGACATGCTCGGGCGCCTCCCCTGGCTCATCCCCGCTGGTGCCTTTCCCCTGGGCCTAGGCCTCGGTTGAGGCCTCCTTGGAGAGGAGGTTGCTGGCAGGGGCTGTCTCCACACTGCAAGGTGCTGGAGCTCAGAGGGCCTCGTCAGAGGGAAGGGACCAGTAAGGGGCTGGATGCCCAAGACGTCTTTGGCCTAGCAGCCTCAGGGCAGCAGGGAGAGCAAGAGGCCCAACTTGCCCCTAGGGCGGCTCTGCCCCTTCCCACACAGGCGGCCAACCCAGCAGCTGCCTGACAGACTCTGGCTACCCCAAGCTCTCTGCCGGTGCAGGGGACAGGAACAGACGTGGGCATGTGGTTCTGCCTTGGCCTGGGAGTGTGTTCCCCATGCCTTGCCCCCAGGCTCAGGGGCAAGGGCCCGGAGAGAGCACCACCCCGAAGCGCTTTTCTCCCGGGCTTGGGAGCATTGTGCAAGTCTGGCGTGAACAGCGGGTGGGAGTGTTGGCAAACAGGACTTTGGAGGCAGCCGGGGAGGTCTTCCAGTGGGAGAGGGCCGGTTGTGCTCAGAGGCCCCACAGGCCAGGGGCAGGACCCAGCAGGTCCCCTGCCCCTGGCCAGCCTTTCCCAGACCTTCCTGGCCTCCGTGGGTACTGCCCCACCAAGGGGCAGGCTGCGGGGACTGGGTCCAGACATGCCTGGGCGCCTCCCCAGGCTCATCCCCGCTGGTGCCTTTCCCCTGGTCCTAGGTCTCGGTTGAGGCCTCCTTGGAGAGGAGGTTGCTGGCAGGGGCTGTCTCCACACTGCAAGGTGCTGGAGCTCAGAGGGCCTCGTCAGAGGGAAGGGACAAGCAAAGGGCTGGATGCCCAAGACCTCTTTGGCCCAGCAGCCTCAGGGCAGCAGGGAGAGCAAGAGGCCCTACTTGCCCCTAGGTCGGCTCTGCCCCTTCCCACAAAGGCGGCCAGCCCAGCAGCTGCCTGACAGACTCTGGCTCCCCCGAGCTCTCTGCCGGTGCAGGGGTCAGGAACAGACGTGTGTATGTGGTTCTGCCTTGGCCTGGGAGTGTGGACCCCCTGCCTGGACCCCAGTCTCAGGGGCAAGGGCCCGGAGAGAGCACCACCCCGAAGCGCTTTTCTCCCGGGCTTGGGAGCATTGTGCGCGCTTGGTGGGAAGAGTGGGCGGGAGTGCATGCAAAACGGCCTTTTGAGGCAGCCGGGGAGGTCTTCCAGTGGGAGAGGCCCGGTTGTGCTCAGAGGCCCCACAGGCCAGGGGCAGGACCCAGCAGGTCCCCTGCCCCTGGTCAGCCTTGCCCAGACCTTCCTGGCCTCCAGGGGTACTGCCCCACCAAGGGGCAGGCTGCGGGGACTGAGTCCAGACATGCCCGGGCGCCTCCCCAGGCTCATCCCCGCTGGTGCCTTTCCCCTGGGCCTAGGCCTCGGTTGAGGCCTCATTGGAGAGGAGGTTGCTGGCAGGGGCTGTCTCCACACTGCAAGGTGCTGGAGCTCAGAGGGCCTCGTCAGAGGGAAGGGACCAGCAAGGGGCTGGATGCCCAAGACCTCTTTGGCCCAGCAGCCTCAGGGCAGCAGGGAGAGGAAGAGGCCCAACTTGCCCCTAGGTCGGCTCTGCCCCTTCCCACACAGGCGGCCAGCCCAGCAGCTGCCTGACAGACTCTGGCTCCCCCGAGCTCTCTGCCGGTGCAGGGGTCAGGAACAGACGTGTGCATGTGGTTCTGCCTTGGTCTGGGAGTGTGGACCCACTGCCTGGCCCCCAGGCTCAGGGGCAAGGGCCCGGAGAGAGCACCACCCCGAAGCGCTTTTCTCCCGGGCTTGGGAGCATTGTGCGAGCCTGGCGTGAACAGCGGGCGGGAGTGTTTGCAAACAGGACTTTGGAGGCAGCTGGGGAGGTCTTCCAGTGGGAGAGGGCCGGTTGTGCTCAGAGGCCTCACAGGCCAGGGGCAGGACCCAGCAGGGACCCTGCCCCTGGCCAGCCTTGCCCAGACCTTCCTGGCCTCCGGGGGTACTGCCCCACCAAGGGGCAGGCTGCGTTGACTGGGTCCAGACATGTCCGTGCGCCTCCCCAGGATCATCCCCGCTGGTGCTTTTCCCCTGGGCGTAGGCCTCGGTTGAGGCCTCTATGGAGAGGAGGTTGCTGGCAGGGGCTGTCTCCACACTGCAAGGTGCTGGAGCTCAGAGGGCCTCGTCAGAGGGAAGGGACCAGCAAAGGGCTGGATGCCTAAGACCTCTTTGACCCAGCAGCCTCAGGGCAGCAGGGAGAGCAAGAGGCCCAACTTGCCCCTAGGTCGGCTCTGCCCCGTCCCACACAGGCAACCAGCCCAGTAGCAGCCTGGCAGTCTCTGGCTCCCCCGAGCTCTCTGCCGGTGTAGGGGGCAGGAACAGACGTGTGCATGTCGTTCTGCCTTGGCCTGGGAGTGTGTTCCAACTCCCTGGCCCCCAGGCTCAGGGGCAAGGGCCCGCGGAGAGCACCACCCCGAAGCGCTTTTCTCCCGGGCTTGGGAGCATTGTGCCTGCCTGGCAGGAACAGCGGGCAGGAGTGCTTGCAAACCGGCCTTTGGAGGCAGACGGGGAGGTCTTCCAGCGGGAGAGTGCCGGTTGTGCTCAGACGCCCCACAGGCCAGGGGCACGACCCAGCAGGGCCCCTGCCCCTCGCAGCATTGCCCAGACCTTCCTGGCCTCCGGGGGTACTGCCCCACCAAGGGGCAGGCTGCGGGGACTGGGTCCAGACATGCCCTTGCGCCTCCACTGGCTCATCCCCGCTGGTGCCTTTCCCCTGGGCCTAGGCCTCGGTTGAGGCCTCCTTGGAGAGGAGGTTGCTGGCAGGGGCTGTCTCCACACTGCAAGGTGCTGGAGCTCAGAGGGCCTCGTCAGAGGGAAGGGACCAGTAAGGGGCTGGATGCCCAAGACGTCTTTGGCCCAGCAGCCTCAGGGCAGTAGGGAGAGGAAGATGCCCAACTTGCCCCTAGGTCGGCTCTGCCCCTTCCCACACAGGCAGCCAACCCAGCAGCTGCCTGACAGACTCTGGCTCCCCCGAGCTCTCTGCCGGTGCAGGGGTCAGGAACAGACGTGTGCATGTGGTTCTGCCTTGGTCTGGGAGTGTGGACCCACTGCCTGGACCCCAGGCTCAGGGGCAAGGGCCCGGAGAGGGCAACACCCCGAAGCGCTTTTCTCCCGGGCTTGGGAGCATTGTGCGTGCCTGGCGGGAACAGCGGGCGGGAGTGTTGGCAAACCGGCCTTTGGAGGCAGCCGGGGAGGTCTTCCAGTGGGAGAGGGCCGGTTGTGCTCAGAGGCCCCACAGGCCAGGGGCAGGACCCAGCAGGGCCCCTGCCCCTGGCCAGCCTTGCCCAGACCTTCCTGGCCTCCGGGGGTACTGCCCCACCAAGGGGCAGGCTGCGGGGACTGGGTCCAGACATGCCCGGGCGCCTCCCCAGGCTCATCCCCGCTGGTGCCTTTCCCCTGGGCCTAGGCCTCGGTTGAGGCCTCCTTGGAGAGGAGGTTGCTGGCAGGGGCTGTCTCCACACTGCAAGGTGCTGGAGCTCAGAGGGCCTCGTCAGAGGGAAGGGACCAGCAAGGGGCTGGATGCCCAAGACCTCTTTGGCCCAGCAGCCTCAGGGCAGCAGGGAGAGCAAGAGGCCCAACTTGCCCCTAGGTCGGCTCTGCCACTTCCCACACAGGCGGCCAGCCCAGCAGCTGCCTGACAGACTCTGGCTCCCCCGAGCTCTCTGCCGGTGCAGGGGGCAGGTCAGACGTGTGCATGTGGTTCTGCCTTGGCCTGGGAGTGTGGACACCCTGCCTTGCCCCCAGGCTCACGGGCAAGGGCCCAGAGAGAGCACCACCCTGAAGCGCTTTTCTTCCGGGCTTAGGAGCATTGTGCCCGCCTGCTGGTAACAGTGGCCGGGAGCGCTTGCAAACCGGCCTTTGGAGGCAGCCGGGGAGGTCTTCCAGTGGGAGAGGGCCGGTTGTGCTCAGAGGCCCCACAGGCCAGGGGCAGGACCCAGCAGGGCCCCTGCCCCTGGCCAGTCTTACCCAGACCTTCCTGGCCTCCGGGGGTACTGCCCCACCAAGGGGCAGGCTGCGGGGACTGGGTCCAGACATGCTCGGGCGCCTCCCCTGGCTCATCCCCGCTGGTGCCTTTCCCCTGGGCCTAGGCCTCGGTTGAGGCCTCCTTGGAGAGGAGGTTGCTGGCAGGGGCTGTCTCCACACTGCAAGGTGCTGGAGCTCAGAGGGCCTCGTCATAAGGAAGGGACCAGTAAGGGGCTGGATGCCCAAGACGTCTTTGGCCCAGCAGCCTCAGGGCAGCAGGGAGAGCAAGAGGCCCAACTTGCCCCTAGGGCGGCTCTGCCCCTTCCCACACAGGCGGCCAACCCAGCAGCTGCCTGACAGACTCTGGCTACACCAAGCTCTCTGCCGGTGCAGGGGACAGGAACAGACGTGGGCATGTGGTTCTGCCTTGGCCTGGGAGTGTGTTCCCCATGCCTTGCCCTCAGGCTCAGGGGCAAGGGCCCGGAGAGAGCACCACCCCGAAGCGCTTTTCTCCCGGGCTTGGGAGCATTGTGCAAGTCTGGCGTGAACAGCGGGTGGGAGTGTTGGCAAACAGGACTTTGGAGGCAGCCGGGGAGGTCTTCCAGTGGGAGAGGGCCGGTTGTGCTCAGAGGCCCCACAGGCCAGGGGCAGGACCCAGCAGGTCCCCTGCCCCTGGCCAGCCTTTCCCAGACCTTCCTGGCCTCCGTGGGTACTGCCCCACCAAGGGGCAGGCTGCGGGGACTGGGTCCAGACATGCCTGGGCGCCTCCCCAGGCTCATCCCCGCTGGTGCCTTTCCCCTGGTCCTAGGTCTCGGTTGAGGCCTCCTTGGAGAGGAGGTTGCTGGCAGGGGCTGTCTCCACACTGCAAGGTGCTGGAGCTCAGAGGGCCTCGTCAGAGGGAAGGGACAAGCAAAGGGCTGGATGCCCAAGACCTCTTTGGCCCAGCAGCCTCAGGGCAGCAGGGAGAGCAAGAGGCCCTACTTGCCCCTAGGTCGGCTCTGCCCCTTCCCACAAAGGCGGCCAGCCCAGCAGCTGCCTGACAGACTCTGGCTCCCCCGAGCTCTCTGCCGGTGCAGGGGTCAGGAACAGACGTGTGCATGTGGTTCTGCCTTGGCCTGGGAGTGTGGACCCCCTGCCTGGACCCCAGTCTCAGGGGCAAGGGCCCGGAGAGAGCACCACCCCGAAGCGCTTTTCTCACGGGCTTGGGAGCATTGTGCGCGCTTGGTGGGAAGAGTGGGCGGGAGTGCGTGCAAAACGGCCTTTGGAGGCAGCCGGGGAGGTCTTCCAGTGGGAGAGTCCCGGTTGTGCTCAGAGGCCCCACAGGCCAGGGGCAGGACCCAGCAGGTCCCCTGCCCCTGGTCAGCCTTGCCCAGACCTTCCTGGCCTCCAGGGGTACTGCCCCACCAAGGGGCAGGCTGCGGGGACTGAGTCCAGACATGCCCGGGCGCCTCCCCAGGCTCATCCCCGCTGGTGCCTTTCCCCTGGGCCTAGGCCTCGGTTGAGGCCTCATTGGAGAGGAGGTTGCTGGCAGGGGCTGTCTCCACACTGCAAGGTGCTGGAGCTCAGAGGGCCTCGTCAGAGGGAAGGGACCAGCAAGGGGCTGGATGCCCAAGACCTCTTTGGCCCAGCAGCCTCAGGGCAGCAGGGAGAGGAAGAGGCCCAACTTGCCCCTAGGTCGGCTCTGCCCCTTCCCACACAGGCGGCCAGCCCAGCAGCTGCCTGACAGACTCTGGCTCCCCCGAGCTCTCTGCCGGTGCAGGGGTCAGGAACAGACGTGTGCATGTGGTTCTGCCTTGGTCTGGGAGTGTGGACCCACTGCCTGGCCCCCAGGCTCAGGGGCAAGGGCCCGGAGAGATCACCACCCCGAAGCGCTTTTCTCCCGGGCTTGGGAGCATTGTGCGAGCCTGGCGTGAACAGCGGGCGGGAGTGTTTGCAAACAGGACTTTGGAGGCAGCTGGGGAGGTCTTCCAGTGGGAGAGGGCCGGTTGTGCTCAGAGGCCTCACAGGCCAGGGGCAGGACCCAGCAGGGACCCTGCCCCTGGCCAGCCTTGCCCAGACCTTCCTGGCCTCCAGGGGTACTGCCCCACCAAGGGGCAGGCTGCGGGGACTGGGTCCAGACATGTCCGTGCGCCTCCCCAGGATCATCCCCGCTGGTGCTTTTCCCCTGGGCGTAGGCCTCGGTTGAGGCCTCTTTGGAGAGGAGGTTGCTGGCAGGGGCTGTCTCCACACTGCAAGGTGCTGGAGCTCAGAGGGCCTCGTCAGAGGGAAGGGACCAGCAAAGGGCTGGATGCCCAAGACCTCTTTGACCCAGCAGCCTCAGGGCAGCAGGGAGAGCAAGAGGCCCAACTTGCCCCTAGGTCGGCTCTGCCCCGTCCCACACAGGCAGCCAGCCCAGTAGCAGCCTGGCAGTCTCTGGCTCCCCCGAGCTCTCTGCCGGTGTAGGGGGCAGGAACAGACGTGTGCATGTCGTTCTGCCTTGGCCTGGGAGTGTGTTCCAACTCCCTGGCCCCCAGGCTCAGGGGCAAGGGCCCGAGGAGAGCACCACCCCGAAGCGCTTTTCTCCCGGGCTTGGGAGCATTGTGCCTGCCTGGCGGGAACAGCGGGCGGGAGTGCTTGCAAACCGGCCTTTGGAGGCAGACGGGGAGGTCTTCCAGCGGGAGAGTGCCGGTTGTGCTCAGACGCCCCACAGGCCAGGGGCACGACCCAGCAGGGCCCCTGCCCCTCGCAGCCTTGCCCAGACCTTCCTGGCCTCCGGGGGTACTGCCCCACCAAGGGGCAGGCTGCAGGGACTGGGTCCTGATATGCCCGTGCGCCTCCACTGGCTCATTCCCGCTGGTGCCTTTCCCCTGTGTCTAGGCCTCGGTTGAGGCCTCCTTGGAGAGGAGGTTGCTGGCAGGGGCTGTCTCCACACTGCAAGGTGCTGGAGCTCAGAGGGCCTCGTCAGAGGGAAGGGACCAGCAAGGGGCTGGATGCCCAAGACCTCTTTGGCCCAGCAGCCTCAGGGCAGCAGGGAGAGCAAGAGGCCCAACTTGCCCCTAGGTCGGCTCTGCCCCTTCCCACACAGGCGGCCAGCCCAGCAGCTGCCTGACAGACTCTGGCTCCCCCCAGCTCTCTGCCGGTGGAGGGGGCAGGAACAGACGTGTGCATGTTGTTGTGCCTTGGCCTGGGACTGTGGATCCCCTGCCTGGCCCCCAGGCTCAGGGGCAAGGGCCCGGAGAGACCACCACCCCGAAGCGCTTTTCTCCCGGGCTTGGGAGCATTGTGCGCGCCTGGCGGGAACAGTGGGCGGGAGTGCTTGCAAACAGGACTTTGGAGGCAGCCGGGGAGGTCTTCCAGTGGGAGAGGGCCGGTTGTGCTCAGAGGCCCCACAGGCCAGGGGCAGGACCCAGCAGGGCCCCTGCCCCTGGCCAGCCTTGCCCAGACCTTTCTGGCCTCCGGGGGTACTGCCCCACCAAGGGGCAGGCTGCGGGGACAAGGTCCAGACATGCCCGGGCGCCTCCCCTGGCTCAACCCCGCTGGTGCCTTTCCCCTGGGCCTAGGCCTCGGTTGAGGCCTCCTTGGAGAGGAGATTGCTGGCAGGGGCTGTCTCCACACTGCAAGGTGCTGGAGCTCAGAGGGCCTCGTCAGAGGGAAGGGACCAGTAAGGGGCTGGATGCCCAAGACGTCTTTGGCCCTGCAGCCTCAGGGCAGCAGGGAGAGCAAGAGTCCCAACTTGCCCCTAGGTCGGCTCTGCCCCTTCCCACACAGGCGGCCAGCCCAGCACCTGCCTGAGAGACTCTGGCTCCCCCGAGCTCTCTGCCGGTGCAGGGGACAGGACCAGACGTGTGCATGTGTTTCTGCCTTGGTCTGGGAGTGTGTTCCCCCTGCCTTGCCCACAGGCTCAGGGGCAAGGGCCCGGAGAGAGCACCACCCCGAAGCGCTTTTCTCCCGGGCTTGGGAGCATTGTGCGTGCCTGGCGGGAAGAGCGGGCAGGAGTGTTGGCAAACTGGCCTTTGGAGGCAGCCGGGGAGGTCTTCCAGTGGGAGAGGGCCGGTTGTGCTCAGAGGCCCCACAGGCCATGGGGAGGACCCAGCAGGGCCCCTGCCCCTGGCCAGCCTTGCCCAGATCTTCCTGGCCTCCGGGGGTACTGCCCCACCAAGGGGCAGGCTGCGGGGACTGGGTCCAGACATGCCCGGGCGCCTCCCCAGGCTCATCCCCGCTGGTGCCTTTCCCCTGGGCCTAGGCCTCGGTTGAGGCCTCCTTGGAGAGGATGTTGCTGGCAGGGGCTGTCTCCACACTGCAAGGTGCTAGAGCTCAGAGGGCCTCGTCAGAGGGAAGGGACCAGCAAGGGGCTGGATGCCCAAGACCTATTTGGCCCAGCAGCCTCAGGGCAGCAGGGAGAGGAAGAGGCCCAACTTGCCCCTAGGTCGGCTCTGCCCCTTCCCACACAGGCGGCCAGCCCAGCAGCTGCCTGACAGACTCTGGCTCCCCCGAGCTCTCTGCCGGTGCAGGGGTCAGGAACAGACGTGTGCATGTGGTTCTGCCTTGGTCTGGGAGTGTGGACCAACTGCCTGGCCCCCAGGCTCAGGGGCAAGGGCCCGAGGAGAGCACCACCCCGAAGTGCTTTTCTCCCGGGCTTGGGAGCATTGTGCGTGCCTGGCGGGAACAGCGGGCGGGAGTGTTGGCAAACAGGCCTTTGGAGGCAGCCGGGGAGTTCTTCGAGTGGGAGAGGGCCGGTTGTGCTCAGAGGCCCCACAGGCCAGGGGAAGGACCCAGTAGGGCCCCTGCCCCTGGCCAGCCTTGCCCAGACCTTCCTGGCCTCCGGGGGTACTGCCCCACCAAGGGGCAGGCTGCGGGGACTGGGTCCAGACATGCCTGGGCGCCTCCCCAGGCTCATCCCCGCTGGTGCCTTTCCCCTGGGCATAGGCCTCGGTTGATGCCTCCTTGGAGAGGAGGTTGCTGGCAGGGGCTGTCTCCACACTGCAAGGTGCTGGAGCTCAGAGGGCCTCGTCAGCGGGAAGGGACCAGCAAGGGGCTGGATGCCCAAGACCTCTTTGGCCCAGCAGCCTCAGGGCAGCAGGGAGAGCAAGAGGCCCAACTTGCCCCTAGGTCGGCTCTGCCCCTTCCCACACAGGCAGCCAACCCAGCAGCTGCCTGACAGACTCTGGCTCCCCCGAGCTCTCTGCCGGTGCAGGGGTCAGGAACAGACGTGTGCATGTGGTTCTGCCTTGGTCTGGGAGTGTGGACCCACTGCCTGGACCCCAGGCTCAGGGGCAAGGGCCCGGAGAGAGCAACACCCGAAGCGCTTTTCTCCTGGCCTTGGGAGCGTTGTGCGTGCCTGGCGGGAACAGCGGGCGGGAGTGTTGGCAAACCCGCCTTTGGAGGCAGCCGGGGAGGTCTTCCAGTGGGAGAGGGCCGGTTGTGCTCAGAGGCCCCACAGGCCAGGGGCAGGACCCAGCAGGGACCCTGCCCCTGGCCAGCCTTGCCCAGACCTTCCTGGCCTCCGGGGGTACTGCCCCACCAAGGGGCAGGCTGCGGGGACTGGGTCCTGATATGCCCGTGCGCCTCCACTGGCTCATCCCCGCTGGTGCCTTTCCCCTGTGCCTAGGCCTCGGTTGAGGCCTCCTTGGAGAGGAGGTTGCTGGCAGGGGCTGTCTCCACACTGCAAGGTGCTGGAGCTCAGAGGGCCTCGTCAGAGGGAAGGGACCAGCAAGGGGCTGGATGCCCAAGACCTCTTTGGCCCAGCAGCCTCAGGGCAGCAGGGAGAGCAAGAGGCCCAACTTGCCCCTAGGTCGGCTCTGCCCCTTCCCACACAGGCGGCCAGCCCAGCAGCTGCCTGACAGACTCTGGCTCCCCCGAGCTCTCTGCCGGTGGAGGGGGCAGGAACAGACGTGTGCATGTTGTTGTGCCTTGGCCTGGGACTGTGGATCCCCTGCCTGGCCCCCAGGCTCAGGGGCAAGGGCCCGGAGAGACCACCACCCCGAAGCGCTTTTCTCCCGGGCTTGGGAGCATTGTGCGCGCCTGGCGGGAACAGTGGGCGGGAGTGCTTGCAAACCGGCCTTTGGAGGCAGCCGGGGAGGTCTTCCAGTGGGAGAGGGCCGGTTGTGCTCAGAGGCCCCACAGGCCAGGGGCAGGACCCAGCAGGGCCCCTGCCCCTGGCCAGCCTTGCCCAGACCTTCCTGGCCTCCGGGCGTACTGCCCCACCAAGGGGCAGGCTGCGGGGACAGGGTCCAGACATGCCCGGGCGCCTCCCCTGGCTCAACCCCGCTGGTGCCTTTCCCCTGGGCCTAGGCCTCGGATGAGGCCTCCTTGGAGAGGAGATTGCTGGCAGGGGCTGTCTCCACACTGCAAGGTGCTGGAGCTCAGAGGGCCTCGTCAGAGGGAAGGGACCAGTAAGGGGCTGGATGCCCAAGACGTCTTTGGCCCTGCAGCCTCAGGGCAGCAGGGAGAGCAAGAGGCCCAACTTGCCCCTAGGTCGGCTCTGCCCCTTCCCACACAGGCGGCCAGCCCAGCACCTGCCTGAGAGAGTCTGGCTCCCCCGAGCTCTCTGCCGGTGCAGGGGACAGGAACAGACGTGTGCATGTGTTTCTGCCTTGGTCTGGGAGTGTGTTCCCCCTGCCTTGCCCACAGGCTCAGGGGCAAGGGCCCGGAGAGAGCACCACCCCGAAGCGCTTTTCTCCCGGGCTTGGGAGCATTGTGCGTGCCTGGCGGGAAGAGCGGGCAGGAGTGTTGGCAAACTGGCCTTTGGAGGCAGCCGGGGAGGTCTTCCAGTGGGAGAGGGCCGGTTGTGCTCAGAGGCCCCACAGGCCATGGGGAGGACCCAGCAAGGCCCCTGCCCCTGGCCAGCCTTGCCCAGATCTTCCTGGCCTCCGGGGGTCCTGCCCCACCAAGGGGCAGGCTGCGGGGACTGGGTCCAGACATGCCCGGGCGCCTCCCCAGGCTCATCCCCGCTGGTGCCTTTCCCCTGGGCCTAGGCCTCGGTTGAGGCCTCCTTGGAGAGGATGTTGCTGGCAGGGGCTGTCTCCACACTGCAAGGTGCTGGAGCTCAGAGGGCCTCGTCAGAGGGAAGGGACCAGCAAGGGGCTGGATGCCCAAGACCTCTTTGGCCCAGCAGCCTCAGGGCAGCAGGGAGAGGAAGAGGCCCAACTTGCCCCTAGGTCGGCTCTGCCCCTTCCCACACAGGCGGCCAGCCCAGCAGCTGCCTGACAGACTCTGGCTCCCCCGAGCTCTCTGCCGGTGCAGGGGTCAGGAACAGACGTGTGCATGTGGTTCTGCCTTGGTCTGGGAGTGTGGACCAACTGCCAGGCCCCCAGGCTCAGGGGCAAGGGCCCGAGGAGAGCACCACCCCGAAGTGCTTTTCTCCCGGGCTTGGGAGCATTGTGCGTGCCTGGCGGGAACAGTGGGCGGGAGTGTTGGCAAAATGGCCTTTGGAGGCAGCCGGGGAGTTCTTCCAGTGGGAGAGGGCCGGTTGTGCTCAGAGGCCCCACAGGCCAGGGGCAGGACCCAGCAGGGCCCCTGCCCCTGGCCAGCCTTGCCCAGACCTTCCTGGCCTCCGGGGGTACTGCCCCACCAAGGGGCAGGCTGCGGGGACTGGGTCCAGACATGCCCGGGCGCCTCCCCAGGCTCATCCCCGCTGGTGCCTTTCCCCTGGGCCTAGGCCTCGGTTGAGGCCTCCTTGGAGAGGAGGTTGCTGGCAGGGGCTGTCTCCACACTGCAAGGTGCTGGAGCTCAGAGGGCCTCGTCAGAGTGAAGGGACCAGCAAGGGGCTGGATGCCCAAGACCTCTTTGGCCCAGCAGCCTCAGGGCAGCAGGGAGAGCAAGAGGCCCAACTTGCCCCTAGGTCGGCTCTGCCACTTCCCACACAGGCGGCCAGCCCAGCAGCTGCCTGACAGACTCTGGCTCCCCCGAGCTCTCTGCCGGTGCAGGGGGCAGGTCAGACGTGTGCATGTGGTTCTGCCTTGGCCTGGGAGTGTGGACACCCTGCCTTGCCCCCAGGCTCAGGGGCAAGGGCCCAGAGAGAGCACCACCCTGAAGCGCTTTTCTTCCGGGCTTAGGAGCATTGTGCCCGCCTGCTGGTAACAGTGGCCGGGAGCGCTTGCAAACCGGCCTTTGGAGGCAGCCGGGGAGGTCTTCCAGTGGGAGAGGGCCGGTTGTGCTCAGAGGCCCCACAGGCCAGGGGCAGGACCCAGCAGGGCCCCTGCCCCTGGCCAGTCTTACCCAGACCTTCCTGGCCTCCGGGGGTACTGCCCCACCAAGGGGCAGGCTGCGGGGACTGGGTCCAGACATGCTCGGGCGCCTCCCCTGGCTCATCCCCGCTGGTGCCTTTCCCCTGGGCCTAGGCCTCGGTTGAGGCCTCCTTGGAGAGGAGGTTGCTGGCAGGGTCTGTCTCCACACTGCAAGGTGCTGGAGCTCAGAGGGCCTCGTCAGAGGGAAGGGACCAGTAAGGGGCTGGATGCCCAAGACGTCTTTGGCCCAGCAGCCTCAGGGCAGCAGGGAGAGCAAGAGGCCCAACTTGCCCCTAGGGCGGCTCTGCCCCTTCCCACACAGGCGGCCAACCCAGCAGCTGCCTGACAGACTCTGGCTCCCCCAAGCTCTCTGCAGGTGCAGGGGACAGGAACAGACGTGGGCATGTGGTTCTGCCTTGGCCTGGGAGTGTGTTCCCCATGCCTTGCCCCCAGGCTCAGGGGCAAGGGCCCGGAGAGAGCACCACCCCGAAGCGCTTTTCTACCGGGCTTGGGAGCATTGTGCGTGCCTGGCGGGAACAGCGGGCGGGAGTGCTTGCAAACCGGCCTTTCGAGGCAGATGGGGAGGTCTTCCAGCGGGAGAGTGCCGGTTGTGCTCAGACGTCCCACAGGCCAGGGGCAGGACCCAGCGCTGTCCCTGCCCCTGGCAGCCTTGCACAGACCTTCCTGGCCTCCGGGGGTACTGCCCCACCAAGGGGCAGGCTGCGCGGACTGGGTCCAGACATGCCCGGGCGCCTCCCCAGGCTCATCCCCGCTGGTGCCTTTCCCCTGGGCCTAGGCCTCGGTTGAGGCCTCATTGGAGAGGAGGTTGCTGGCAGGGGCTGTCTCCACACTGCAAGGTGCTGGAGCTCAGAGGGCCTCGTCAGAGGGAAGGGACCAGCAAGGGGCTGGATGCCCAAGACCTCTTTGGCCCAGCAGCCTCAGGGCAGCAGGGAGAGGAAGAGGCCCAACTTGCCCCTAGGTCGGCTCTGCCCCTTCCCACACAGGCGGCCAGCCCAGCAGCTGCCTGACAGACTCTGGCTCCCCCGAGCTCTCTGCCGGTGCAGGGGTCAGGAACAGACGTGTGCATGTGGTTCTGCCTTGGTCTGGGAGTGTGGACCAACTGCCTGGGCCCCAGGCTCAGGGGCAAGAGCCCAAGGAGAGCACCACCCCGAAGTGCTTTTCTCCCGGGCTTGGGAGCATTGTGCGTGCCTGGCGGGAACAGCGGGCGGGAGTGTTGGCAAACTGGCCTTTGGAGGCAGCCGGGGAGTTCTTCCAGTGGGAGAGGGCCGGTTGTGCTCAGAGGCCCCACAGGCCAGGGGCAGGACCCAGAAGGGCCCCTGCCCCTGGCCAGCCTTGCCCAGACCTTCCTGGCCTCCGGGGGTACTGCCCCACCAAGGGGCAGGCTGCGGGGACTGGGTCCAGACATGCCTGGGCGCCTCCCCAGGCTCATCCCCGCTGGTGCCTTTCCCCTGGGCATAGGCCTCGGTTGATGCCTCCTTGGAGAGGAGGTTGCTGGCAGGGGCTGTCTCCACACTGCAAGGTGCTGGAGCTCAGAGGGCCTCGTCAGCGGGAAGGGACCAGCAAGGGGCTGGATGCCCAAGACCTCTTTGGCCCAGCAGCCTCAGGGCAGCAGGGAGAGCAAGAGGCCCAACTTGCCCCTAGGTCGGCTCTGCCCCTTCCCACACAGGCAGCCAACCCAGCAGCTGCCTGACAGACTCTGGCTCCCCCGAGCTCTCTGCCGGTGCAGGGGTCAGGAACAGACGTGTGCATGTGGTTCTGCCTTGGTCTGGGAGTGTGGACCCACTGCCTGGACCCCAGGCTCAGGGGCAAGGGCCCGGAGAGAGCAACACCCCGAAGCGCTTTTCTCCTGGCCTTGGGAGCGTTGTGCGTGCCTGGCGGGAACAGCGGGCGGGAGTGTTGGCAAACCCGCCTTTGGAGGCAGCCGGGGAGGTCTTCCAGTGGGAGAGGGCCGGTTGTGCTCAGAGGCCCCACAGGCCAGGGGCAGGACCCAGCAGGGACCCTGCCCCTGGCCAGCCTTGCCCAGACCTTCCTGGCCTCCGGGGGTACTGCCCCACCAAGGGGCAGGCTGCGGGGACTGGGTCCTGATATGCCCGTGCGCCTCCACTGGCTCATCCCCGCTGGTGCCTTTCCCCTGTGCCTAGGCCTCGGTTGAGGCCTCCTTGGAGAGGAGGTTGCTGGCAGGGGCTGTCTCCACACTGCAAGGTGCTGGAGCTCAGAGGGCCTCGTCAGAGGGAAGGGACCAGCAAGGGGCTGGATGCCCAAGACCTCTTTGGCCCAGCAGCCTCAGGGCAGCAGGGAGAGCAAGAGGCCCAACTTGCCCCTAGGTCGGCTCTGCCCCTTCCCACACAGGCGGCCAGCCCAGCAGCTGCCTGACAGACTCTGGCTCCCCCGAGCTCTCTGCCGGTGGAGGGGGCAGGAACAGACGTGTGCATGTTGTTGTGCCTTGGCCTGGGACTGTGGATCCCCTGCCTGGCCCCCAGGCTCAGGGGCAAGGGCCCGGAGAGACCACCACCCCGAAGCGCTTTTCTCCCGGGCTTGGGAGCATTGTGCGCGCCTGGCGGGAACAGTGGGCGGGAGTGCTTGCAAACCGGCCTTTGGAGGCAGCCGGGGAGGTCTTCCAGTGGGAGAGGGCCGGTTGTGCTCAGAGGCCCCACAGGCCAGGGGCAGGACCCAGCAGGGCCCCTGCCCCTGGCCAGCCTTGCCCAGACCTTCCTGGCCTCCGGGCGTACTGCCCCACCAAGGGGCAGGCTGCGGGGACTGGGTCCAGACATGCCCGGGCGCCTCTCCAGGCTCATCCCCGCTGGTGCCTTTCCCCTGGGCCTAGGCCTCGGTTGAGGCCTCCTTGGAGAGGAGATTGCTGGCAGGTGCTGTCTCCACCCTGCAAGGTGCTGGAGCTCAGAGTGCCTCGTCAGAGGGAAGGGACCAGCAAAGGGCTGGATGCCCAAGACGTCTTTGGCCCAGCAGCCTCAGGGCAGCAGGGAGAGCAAGAGGCCCAACTTGCCCCTAGGTCGGCTCTGCCCCTTCCCACACAGGCGGCCAGCCCAGCACCTGCCTGAGAGACTCTGGCTCCCCCGAGCTCTCTGCCGGTGTAGGGGGCAGGAACAGACGTGTTCATGTCGTTCTGTCTTGGCCTGGGAGTGTGTTCCCCCTGCCTGGCCCCCAGGCTTAGGGGCAAGGGCCCGGAGAGAGCACCACCCCGAAGCGCTTTTCTACCGGGCTTGGGAGCATTGTGCATGCCTGGCGGGAACAGCGGGCGGGAGTGCTTGCAAACCGGCCTTTCGGGGCAGACGGGGAGGTCTTCCAGCGGAAGAGTGCCGGTTGTGCTCAGACGTCCCACAGGCCTGGGGCAGGACCCAGCGCTGTCCCTGCCCCTGGCAGCCTTGCACAGACCTTCCTGGCTTCCGGGGGTACTGCCCCACCAAGGGGCAGGCTGCGCGGACTGGGTCCAGACATGCCCGGGCGCCTCCCCAGGCTCATCCCAGCTGGTGCCTTTCCCCTGGGCCTAGGCCTCGGTTGAGGCCTCATTGGAGAGGAGGTTGCTGGCAGGGGCTGTCTCCACACTGCAAGGTGCTGGAGCTCAGAGGGCCTCGTCAGAGGGAAGGGACCAGCAAGGGGCTGGATGCCCAAGACCTCTTTGGCCCAGCAGCCTCAGGGCAGCAGGGAGAGGAAGAGGCCCAACTTGCCCCTAGGTCGGCTCTGCCCCTTCCCACACAGGCGGCCAGCCCAGCAGCTGCCTGACAGACTCTGGCTCCCCCGAGCTCTCTGCCGGTGCAGGGGTCAGGAACAGACGTGTGCATGTGGTTCTGCCTTGGTCTGGGAGTGTGGACCAACTGCCTGGCCCCCAGGCTCAGGGGCAAGGGCCCGAGGAGAGCACGACACCGAAGTGCTTTTCTCCCGGTCTTGGGAGCATTGTGCGTGCCTGGCGGGAACAGCGGGCGGGAGTGTTGGCAAACTGGCCTTTGGAGGCAGCCGGAGAGTTCTTCCAGTGGGAGAGGGCCGGTTGTGCTCAGAGGCCCCACAGGCCAGGGGCAGGACCCAGCAGGGCCCCTGCCCCTGGCCAGCCTTGCCCAGACCTTCCTGGCCTCCGGGGGTACTGCCCCACCAAGGGGCAGGCTGCGGGGACTGGGTCCAGACATGCCCGGGCGCCTCCCCAGGCTCATCCCCGCTGGTGCCTTTCCCCTGGGCCTAGGCCTCGGTTGAGGCCTCCTTGGAGAGGAGGTTGCTGGCAGGGGCTGTCTCCACACTGCAAGGTGCTGGAGCTCAGAGGGCCTCGTCAGAGGGAAGGGACCAGCAAGGGGCTGGATGCCCAAGACCTCTTTGGCCCAGCAGCCTCAGGGCAGCAGGGAGAGCAAGAGGCCCAACTTGCCCCTAGGTCGGCTCTGCCACTTCCCACACAGGCGGACAGCCCAGCAGCTGCCTGACAGACTCTGGCTCCCCCGAGCTCTCTGCCGGTGCAGGGGGCAGGTCAGACGTGTGCATGTGGTTGTGCCTTGTCCTGGGAGTGTGGACACCCTGACTTGCCCCCAGGCTCAGGGGCAAGGGCCCAGAGAGAGCACCACCATGAAGCGCTTTTCTTCCGGGCTTAGGAGCATTGTGCCCGCCTGCTGGTAACAGTGGCCGGGAGCGCTTGCAAACCGGCCTTTGGAGGCAGCCGGGGAGGTCTTCCAGTGGGAGAGGGCCGGTTGTGCTCAGAGGCCCCACAGCCCAGGGGCAGGACCCAGCAGGGCCCCTGCCCCTGGCCAGCCTTGCCCAGACCTTCCTGGCCTCCGGGGGTACTGCCCCACCAAGGGGCAGGCTGCGGGGACTGGGTCCAGACATGCCCGTGCGCCTCCACTGGCTCATCCCCGCTGGTGCCTTTCCCCTGGGCCTAGGCCTCGGTTGAGGCCTCCTTGGAGAGGAGGTTGCTGGCAGGGGCTGTCTCCACACTGCAAGGTGCTGGAGCTCAGCGGGCCTCGTCAGAGGGAAGGGACCAGCAAGGGGCTGGATGCCCAAGACCTCTTTGGCCCAGCAGCCTCAGGGCAGCAGGGAGAGCAAGAGGCCCAACTTGCCCCTAGGGCGGCTCTGCCCCTTCCCACACAGGCGGCCAGCCCAGCAGCTGCCTGACAGACTCTGGCTCCCCCCAGCTCTCTGCCGGTGGAGGGGGCAGGAACAGACGTGTGCATGTGGTTCTGCCTTCGCCTGGGACTGTGGATCCCCTGCCTGGCCCCCAGGCTCAGGGGCAGGGGCCCGGAGAGACCACCACCCCGAAGCGCTTTTCTCCCGAGCTTGGGAGCATTGTGCGCGCCTGGCGGGAACAGTGGGCGGGAGCGCTTGCAAACCGGCCTTTGGAGGCAGCCGGGGAGGTCTTCCAGTGGGCAAGGGCCGGTTGTGCTCAGAGGCCCCACAGGCCAGGGGCAGGACCCAGCAGGGCCCCTGCCCCTGGCCAGCCTTGCCCAGACCTTCCTGGCCTCCGGGGGTACTGCCCCACCAAGGGGCAGGCTGCGGGGACAGGGTCCAGACATGCCCGGGCGCCTCCCCTGGCTCAACCCCGCTGGTGCCTTTTCCCTGGGCCTAGGCCTCGGTTGAGTCCTCCTTGGAGAGGAGATTGCTGGCAGGTGCTGTCTCCACACTGCAAGGTGCTGGAGCTCAGAGGGCCTCGTCAGAGGGAAGGGACAAGCAAGGGGCTGGATGCCCAAGACCTCTTTGGCCCAGCAGCCTCAGGGCAGCAGGGAGAGCAAGAGGCCCAACTTGCCCCTAGGTCGGCTCTGCCCCTTCCCACACAGGCGGCCAGCCCAGCAGCTGCCTGACAGACTCTGGCTCCCCCGAGCTCTCTGCCGGTGCAGGGGGCAGATCAGACGTGTGCATGTGGTTCTGCCTTCGCCTGGGAGTGTGGACACCCTGCCTTGCCCCCAGGCTCAGGGGCAAGGGCCCGAAGAGAGCACCACCCCGAAGCGCTTTTCTCCCGGGCTTGGGAGCATTGTGCACGCCTGCTGGGAACAGTGGGCGGGAGCGCTTGTTAACCGGCCTTTGGAGGCAGCCGGGCAGGTCTTCCAGCGGGAGAGTGCCGGTTGTGCTCAGACGTCCCACAGGCCAGGGGCAGGACCCAGCAGTGTCCCTGCCCCTGGCAGCCTTGCCCAGACCTTCCTGGCCTCCGGGGGTACTGCCCCACCAAGGGGCAGGCTGCGGGGACTGGGTCCAGACATGCCCGTGCGCCTCCACTGGCTCATCCCCGCTGGTGCCTTTCCCCTGGGCCTAGGCCTCGGTTGAGGCCTCCTTGGAGAGGAGGTTGCTGGCAGGGGCTGTCTCCACACTGCAAGGTGCTGGAGCTCAGAGGGCCTCGTCAGAGGGAAGGGACCAGCAAGGGGCTGGATGCCCAAGATCTCTTTGGCCCAGCAGCCTCAGGGCAGCAGGGAGAGGAAGAGGCCCAACTTGCCCCTAGGTCGGCTCTGCCCCTTCCCACACAGGCGGCCAGCCCAGCAGCTGCCTGACAGACTCTGGCTCCCCCGAGCTCTCTGCCGGTGCAGGGGTCAGGAACAGACGTGTGCATGTGGTTCTGCCTTGGTCTGGGAGTGTGGACCCACTGCCTGGACCCCAGGCTCAGGGGCAAGGGCCCGGAGAGAGCACCACCCCGAAGCGCTTTTCTCCCGGGATGGGAGCATTGTGCGCGCTTGGTGGGAACAGTGGGCGGGAGTGCATGCAAAACGGCCTTTGGAGGCAGCCGGGGTGGTCTTCCAGTGGGAGAGGGCCGGTTGTGCTCAGAGGCCCCACAGGCCAGGGGCAGGACCCAGCAGGTCCCCTGCCCCTGGTCAGCCTTGCCCAGACCTTCCTGGCCTCCAGGGGTACTGCCCCACCAAGGGGCAGGCTGCGGGGACTGGGTCCAGACATGCCCGGGCGCCTCCCCAGGCTCATCCCCGCTGGTGCCTTTCCCCTGGGCCTAGGCCTCGGTTGAGGCCTCCTTGGAGAGGAGATTGCTGGCAGGTGCTGTCTCCACACTGCAAGGTGCTGGAGCTCAGAGGGCCTCGTCAGAGGGAAGGGACCAGCAAAGGGCTGGATGCCCAAGACGTCTTTGGCCCAGCAGCCTCAGGGCAGCAGGGAGAGCAAGAGGCCCAACTTGCCCCTAGGTCGGCTCTGCCCCTTCCCACACAGGCGGCCAGCCAAGCACCTGCCTGAGAGACTCTGGCTCCCCCGAGCTCTCTGCCGGTGTAGGGGGCAGGAACAGACGTGTTCATGTCGTTCTGTCTTGGCCTGGGAGTGTGTTCCCCCTGCCTGGCCCGCAGGCTTAGGGGCAAGGGCCCGGAGAGAGCACCACCCCGAAGCGCTTTTCTCCCGGGCTTGGGAGCATTGTGCGTGCCTGGCGGGAACAGCGGGCGGGAGTGCTTGCAAACCGGCCTTTCGAGGCAGACGGGGAGGTCTTCCAGCGGGAGAGTGCCGGTTGTGCTCAGACGTCCCACAGGCCAGGGGCAGGACCCAGCGCTGTCCCTGCCCCTGGCAGCCTTGCACAGACCTTCCTGGCCTCCGGGGGTACTGCCCCACCAAGGGGCAGGCTGCGGGGACTGGGTCCAGACATGCCCTTGCGCCTCCACTGGCTCATCCCCGCTGGTGCCTTTCCCCTGGGCCTAGGCCTCGGTTGAGGCCTCCTTGGAGAGGAGGTTGCTGGCAGGGGCTGTCTCCACACTGCAAGGTGCTGGAGCTCAGAGGGCCTCGTCAGAGGGAAGGGACCAGTAAGGGGCTGGATGCCCAAGACGTCTTTGGCCCAGCAGCCTCAGGGCAGCAGGGAGAGGAAGAGGCCCAACTTGCCCCTAGGTCGGCTCTGCCCCTTCCCACACAGGCAGCCAACCCAGCAGCTGCCTGACAGACTCTGGCTCCCCCGAGCTCTCTGCCGGTGCAGGGGTCAGGAACAGACGAGTGCATGTGGTTCTGCCTTGGTCTGGGAGTGTGGACCCACTGCCTGGACCCCAGGCTCAGGGGCAAGGGCCCGGAGAGGGCAACACCCCGAAGCGCTTTTCTCCCGGGCTTGGGAGCATTGTGCGTGCCTGGCGGGAACAGCGGGCGGGAGTGTTGGCAAACCGGCCTTTGGAGGCAGCCGGGGAGGTCTTCCAGTGGGAGAGGGCCGGTTGTGCTCAGAGGCCCCACAGCCCAGGGGCAGGACCCAGCAGGGCCCCTGCCCCTGGCCAGCCTTGCCCAGACCTTCCTGGCCTCCGGGGGTACTGCCCCACCAAGGGGCAGGCTGCGGGGACTGGGTCCAGACATGCCCGTGCGCCTCCACTGGCTCATCCCCGCTGGTGCCTTTCCCCTGGGCCTAGGCCTCGGTTGAGGCCTCCTTGGAGAGGAGGTTGCTGGCAGGGGCTGTCTCCACACTGCAAGGTGCTGGAGCTCAGAGGGCCTCGTCAGAGGGAAGGGACCAGCAAGGGGCTGGATGCCCAAGACCTCTTTGGCCCAGCAGCCTCAGGGCAGCAGGGAGAGCAAGAGGCCCAACTTGCCCCTAGGGCGGCTCTGCCCCTTCCCACACAGGCGGCCAGCCCAGCAGCTGCCTGACAGACTCTGGCTCCCCCCAGCTCTCTGCCGGTGGAGGGGGCAGGAACAGACGTGTGCATGTGGTTCTGCCTTGGCCTGGGACTGTGGATCCCCTGCCTGGCCCCCAGGCTCAGGGGCAGGGGCCCGGAGAGACCACCACCCCGAAGCGCTTTTCTCCCGAGCTTGGGAGCATTGTGCGCGCCTGGCGGGAACAGTGGGCGGGAGTGCTTGCAAACCGGCCTTTGGAGGCAGCCGGGGAGGTCTTCCAGTGGGCAAGGGCCGGTTGTGCTCAGAGGCCCCACAGGCCAGGGGCAGGACCCAGCAGGGCCCCTGCCCCTGGCCAGCCTTGCCCAGACCTTCCTGGCCTCCGGGGGTACTGCCCCACCAAGGGGCAGGCTGCGGGGACAGGGTCCAGACATGCCCGGGCGCCTCCCCTGGCTCAACCCCGCTGGTGCCTTTTCCCTGGGCCTAGGCCTCGGTTGAGTCCTCCTTGGAGAGGAGATTGCTGGCAGGTGCTGTCTCCACACTGCAAGGTGCTGGAGCTCAGAGGGCCTCATCAGAGGGAAGGGACAAGCAAGGGGCTGGATGCCCAAGACCTCTTTGGCCCAGCAGCCTCAGGGCAGCAGGGAGAGCAAGAGGCCCAACTTGCCCCTAGGTCGGCTCTGCCCCTTCCCACACAGGCGGCCAGCCCAGCAGCTGCCTGACAGACTCTGGCTCCCCCGAGCTCTCTGCCGGTGCAGGGGGCAGATCAGACGTGTGCATGTGGTTCTGCCTTCGCCTGGGAGTGTGGACACCCTGCCTTGCCCCCAGGCTCAGGGGCAAGGGCCCGAAGAGAGCACCACCCCGAAGCGCTTTTCTCCCGGGCTTGGGAGCATTGTGCACGCCTGCTGGGAACAGTGGGCGGGAGCGCTTGTTAACCGGCCTTTGGAGGCAGCCGGGCAGGTCTTCCAGCGGGAGAGTGCCGGTTGTGCTCAGACGTCCCACAGGCCAGGGGCAGGACCCAGCAGTGTCCCTGCCCCTGGCAGCCTTGCCCAGACCTTCCTGGCCTCCGGGGGTACTGCCCCACCAAGGGGCAGGCTGCGGGGACTGGGTCCAGACATGCCCGTGCGCCTCCACTGGCTCATCCCCGCTGGTGCCTTTCCCCTGGGCCTAGGCCTCGGTTGAGGCCTCCTTGGAGAGGAGGTTGCTGGCAGGGGCTGTCTCCACACTGCAAGGTGCTGGAGCTCAGAGGGCCTCGTCAGAGGGAAGGGACCAGCAAGGGGCTGGATGCCCAAGATCTCTTTGGCCCAGCAGCCTCAGGGCAGCAGGGAGAGGAAGAGGCCCAACTTGCCCCTAGGTCGGCTCTGCCCCTTCCCACACAGGCGGCCAGCCCAGCAGCTGCCTGACAGACTCTGGCTCCCCCGAGCTCTCTGCCGGTGCAGGGGTCAGGAACAGACGTGTGCATGTGGTTCTGCCTTGGTCTGGGAGTGTGGAACCACTGCCTGGCCCCCACACTCAGGGGCAAGGGCCCGGAGAGAGCAACACAACGAAGCGCTTTTCTCCCGGGCTTGGGAGAATTGTGCGTGCCTGGCGAGAACAGCGGGCGGGAGTGTTGGCAAACTGGCCTTTGGAGGCAGCCGGGGAAGTCTTTCAGTGGGAGAGGGCCGGTTGTGCTCAGAGGCCCCACAGGCCAGGGGCAGGACCCAGCAGGGCCCCTGCCCCTGGCCAGCCTTGCCCAGACCTTCCTGGCCTCCGGGGGTACTGCCCCACCAAGGGGCAGGCTGCGGGCCTGGGTCCAGTCATGCCCGGGCGCCTCCCCAGGCTCATCCCCGCTGGTGCCTTTCCCCTGGGCCTAGGACTCGGTTGAGGCCTCCTTGGAGAGGAGGTTGCTGGCAGGGGCTGTCTCCACACTGCAAGGTGCTGGAGCTCAGAGGGCCTCGTCAGAGGGAAGGGACCAGCAAGGGGCTGGATGGCCAAGACCTCTTTGGCCCAGCAGCCTCAGGGCAGCAGGGAGAGCAAGAGGCCCAACTTGCCCCTAGGTCGGCTCTGCCCCTTCCCACACAGGCGGCCAGCCCAGCAGCTGCCTGACAGACTCTGGCTCCCCCGAGCTCTCTGCCGGTGCAGGGCGCAGATCAGACGTGTGCATGTGGTTCTGCCTTGGCCTGGGAGTGTGGACACCCTGCCTTGCCCCCAGTCTCAGTGGCAAGGGCCCAGAGAGAGCACCACCCTGAAGCGCTTTTCTCCCGGGCTTGGGAGCATTGTGCACGCCTGCTGGAAACAGTGGGCGGGATCGCTTGCAAACCGGCCTTTGGAGGCAGCCGGGGAGGTCTACCAGTGGGAGAGGGCCGGTTGTGCTCAGAGACCCCACAGGCAAGGGTCAGGACCCAGCAGGGCCCCTGCCCATGGACAGACTTGCCCAGACCTTCCTGGACTCCGGGGGTACTGCCCCACCAAGGGGCAGGCTGCGGAGACTGGGTCCAGACATGTCCGTGCGCCTCCCCAGGATCATCCCCGCTGGTGCCTTTCCCCTGGGTGTAGTCCTCGGTTGAGGCCTCTTTGGAGAGGAGGTTGCTGGCAGGGGCTGTCTCCACACTGCAAGGTGCTGGAGCTCAGAGGGCCTCGTCAGAGGGAAGGCACCAGCAAAGGGCTGGATGCCCAAGACCTCTTTGACCCAGCAGCATCAGGGCAGCAGGGAGAGCAAGAGGCCCAACTTGCCCCTAGGTCGGCTCTGCCCCGTCCCACACAGGCAGCCAGCCCAGCAGCAGCCTGGCAGTCTCTGGCTCCCCCGAGCTCTCTGCCGGTGTAGGGGGCAGGAACAGACGTGTGCATGTCGTTCTCCCTTGGCCTGGGAGAGTGTTCCCCTTGCCTGGCCCCAGGCTCAGGGGCAAGGGCCCGGAGAGAGCACCACCCCAAAGCGCTTTTCTCCCGGGCTTGGGAGCATTGTGCGTGCCTGGGGGAACAGCGGGTGGGAGTGCTTGCAAACCGTCTTTTGGAGGCAGACGGGGAGGTCTTCCAGCGGGAGAGTGCCGGTTGTGCTCAGACGCCCAACAGGCCAGGGGCAGGACCCAGCAGTGTCCCTGCCCCTGGCAGCCTTGCCGAGACCTTCCTGGCTTCCGGGGGTACTGCCCCACCAAGGGGCAGGCTGCGGGGACTGGGTCCAGACATGGCCGGGCGCCTCCCCAGGCTCATCCCCGCTGGTGCCTTTCCCCTAGGCCTAGGCCTCGGTTGAGGCCTCCTTGGAGAGGAGGTTGCTGGCAGGGGCTGTCTCCACACTGCAAGGTGCTGGAGCTCAGAGGGCCTCATCAGAGGGAAGGGACCAGCAAGGGGCTGGATGCCCAAGACCTCTTTGGCCCAGCAGCCTCAGGGCAGCAGGGAGAGGAAGAGGCCCAACTTGCCCCTAGGTCGGCTCTGCCCCTTCCCACACAGGCGGCCAGCCCAGCAGCTGCCTGACAGACTCTGGCTCCCCCGAGCTCTCTGCCGGTGCAGGGGTCAGGAACAGACGTGTGCATGTGGTTCTGCCTTGGTCTCCGAGTGTGAACCAACTGCCTGGCCCCCAGGTTCAGGGGCAAGGGCCCGGAGAGAGCACCACCCCGAAGCGCTTTTCTCCCGGGCTTGGGAGAATTGTGCGTGCTTGGTGGGAACAGTGGGCGGGAGTGCTTGCAAACCGGCCTTTGGAGGCAGCCGGGGAGGTCTTCCAGTGGGAGAGGGCCGGTTGTGCTCAGAGGCCCCACAGGCCAGGGGCAGGACCCAGCAGGGCCCCTGCCCCTGGCCAGCCTTGCCCAGACCTTCCTGCCTCCGGGGTTACAGCCCCACCAAGGGGTAGGCTGCGGGGAATGGGTCCAGACATGCCCGGGCGCCTCCCCAGGCTCATCCCCGCTGGTGCCTTTCCCCTGGGCCTAGGCCTCGGTTGAGGCCTCCTTGGAGAGGAGGTTGCTGGCAGGGGCTGTCTCCACACTGCAAGGTGCTGGAGCTCAGAGGGCCTCGTCAGAGGGAAGGGACCAGCAACGGGATGGATGCCCAAGACCTCTTTGGCCCAGCAGCCTCAGGGCAGCAGGGAGAGCAAGAGGCCCAACTTGCCCCTAGGTCGGCTCTGCCCCTTCCCACACAGGCGGCCAGCCCAGCAGCTGCCTGACAGACTCTGGCTCCCCCGAGCTCTCTGCCGGTGCAGGGGGCAGGAACAGACGTGTGCATGTGGTTCTGAATTGGCCTGGGAGTGTGGACACCGTGCCTTGACCCCAGGCTCAGGGGCAAGGGCCCGGAGAGAGCACCACCCTGAAGCGCTTTTCTCCCGGGCTTGGGAGCATTGTGCACGCCTGCTGGGAACAGTGGGCGGGAGCGCTTGCAAACCGGCCTTTGGAGGCAGCCGGGGAGGTCTTCCAGTGGGAGAGGTCCGGTTGTGCTCAGAGGCCCCACAGGTCAGGGGCAGGACGCAGCAGGGCCCCTGCCCCTGGCCAGCCTTGCCCAGACCTTCCTGGCCTCCGGGGGTACTGCCCCACCAAGGGGCAGGCTGCGGGGACTGGGTCCAGACATGCTCGGGCGCCTCCCCTGGCTCATCCCCGCTGGTGCCTTTCCCCTGGGCCTAGGCCTCGGTTGAGGCCTCCTTGGAGAGGAGGTTGCTGGCAGGGGCTGTCTCCACACTGCACGGTGCTGGAGCTCAGAGGACCTCGTCAGAGGGAAGGGACCAGTAAGGGGCTGGATGCCCAAGACGTCTTTGGCCCAGCAGCCTCAGGGAAGCAGGGAGAGCAAGAGGCCCAACTTGCCCCTAGGGCGGCTCTGCCCCTTCCCACACAGGCGGCCAACCCAGCAGCTGCCTGACAGACTCTGGCTCCCCCGAGCTCTCTGCCGGTGCAGGGGTCAGGAACAGACGTGTGCATGTGGTTCTGCCTTGGTCTCCGAGTGTGAACCAACTGCCTGGCCCCCAGGTTCAGGGGCAAGGGCCCGGAGAGAGCACCACCCCGAAGCGCTTTTCTCCCGGGCTTGGGAGAATTGTGCGTGCTTGGTGGGAACAGTGGGCGGGAGTGCTTGCAAACCGGCCTTTGGAGGCAGCCGGGGAGGTCTTCCAGTGGGAGAGGGCCGGTTGTGCTCAGAGGCCCCACAGGCCAGGGGCAGGACCCAGCAGGGCCACTGCCCCTGGCCAGCCTTGCCCAGACCTTCCTGCCTCCGGGGTTACAGCCCCACCAAGGGGTAGGCTGCGGGGAATGGGTCCAGACATGCCCGGGCGCCTCCCCAGGCTCATCCCCGCTGGTGCCTTTCCCCTGGGCCTAGGCCTCGGTTGAGGCCTCCTTGGAGAGGAGGTTGCTGGCAGGGGCTGTCTCCACACTGCAAGGTGCTGGAGCTCAGAGGGCCTCGTCAGAGGGAAGGGACCAGCAACGGGATGGATGCCCAAGACCTCTTTGGCCCAGCAGCCTCAAGGCAGCAGGGAGAGCAAGAGGCCCAACTTGCCCCTAGGTCGGCTCTGCCCCTTCCCACACAGGCGGCCAGCCCAGCAGCTGCCTGACAGACTCTGGCTCCCCCGAGCTCTCTGCCGGTGCAGGGGGCAGGAACAGACGTGTGCATGTGGTTCTGAATTGGCCTGGGAGTGTGGACACCGTGCCTTGACCCCAGGCTCAGGGGCAAGGGCCCGGAGAGAGCACCACCCTGAAGCGCTTTTCTCCCGGGCTTGGGAGCATTGTGCACGCCTGCTGGGAACAGTGGGGGGGAGCGCTTGCAAATCGGCCTTTGGAGGCAGCCGGGGAGGTCTTCCAGTGGGAGAGGGCCGGTTGTGCTCAGAGGCCCCACAGGTCAGGGGCAGGACGCAGCAGGGCCCCTGCCCCTGGCCAGCCTTGCCCAGACCTTCCTGGCCTCCGGGGGTACTGCCCCACCAAGGGGCAGGCTGCGGGGACTGGGTCCAGACATGCCCGGGCGCCTCCCCAGGCTCATCCCCGCTGGTGCCTTTCCCCTGGGCCTAGGCCTCGGTTGAGGCCTCATTGGAGAGGAGGTTGCTGGCAGGGGCTGTCTCCACACTGCAAGGTGCTGGAGCTCAGAGGGCCTCGTCAGAGGGAAGGGACCAGCAAGGGGCTGGATGCCCAAGACCTCTTTGGCCCAGCAGCCTCAGGGCAGCAGGGAGAGGAAGAGGCCCAACTTGCCCCTAGGTCGGCTCTGCCCCTTCCCACACAGGCGGCCAGCCCAGCAGCTGCCTGACAGACTCTGGCTCCCCCGAGCTCTCTGCCGGTGCAGGGGTCAGGAACAGACGTGTGCATGTGGTTCTGCGTTGGTCTGGGAGTGTGGACCCACTGCCTCGCCCCCACGCTCAGGGGCAAGGGCCCGGAGAGAGCAACACCCCAAAGCGCTTTTCTCCCGGGCTTGGGAGAATTGTGCGTGCCTGGCGGGAACAGCGGGCGGGAGTGTTGGCAAACCGGCCTTTGGAGGCAGCCGGGGAAGTCTTCCAGTGGGAGAGGGCCGGTTGTGCTCAGAGGACCCACAGGCCAGGGGCAGGACCCAGCAGGGCCCCTGCCCGTGGCCAGCCTTGCCCAGACCTTCCTGGCCTCCGGCGGTACTGCCCCACCAAGGGGCAGGCTGCGGGGACTGGGTCCAGACATGCCCGGGCGCCTCCCCAGGCTCATCCCCGCTGGTGCCTTTTCCCTGGTCCTAGGCCTCGGTTGAGGCCTCCTTGGAGAGGAGGTTGCTGGCAGGGGCTGTCTCCACACTGCAAGGTGCTGGAGCTCAGAGGGCCTCGTCAGAGGGAAGGGACAAGCAAGGGGCTGGATGCCCAAGATCTCTTTGGCCCAGCAGCCTCAGGGCAGCAGGGAGAGCAAGAGGCCCAACTTGCCCCTAGGTCGGCTCTGCCCCATCCCACACAGGCGGCCAGCCCAGCAGCTGCCTGACAGACTCTGGCTCCCCCGAGCTCTCTGCCGGTGCATGGGGCAGGAACAGACGTGTGCATGTCGTTCTGCCTTGGCCTGGGAGTGTGGACCCCCTGCCTGGCCCGCAGGCTCAGGGGAAAGGGCCCGGAGAGAGCACCACCCCGAGGCGATTTTCTCCCGGGCTTGGGAGCGTTGTGCGCCCTTGGTTGGAACAGCGGGCGGGAGTGTTGGCAAACCGGCCTTTGGAGGCAGCCGGGGAAGTCTTCCAGTGGGAGAGGGCCGGTTGTGCTCAGAGGCCCCACAGGCCAGGGGCAGGACCCAGCAGGTCCCCTGCCCCTGGCCAGCCTTGCCCAAACCTTCCTCGCCTCCGGGGGTACTGCCCCACCAAGGGGCAGGCTGCGGGGACTGGGTCCATACATGCCCGGGCGCCTCCCCAGGCTCATTCCCGCTGGTGCCTTTCCCCTGTGCCTAGGCCTCGGTTTAGGCCTCCTTGGAGAGGAGGTTGCTGGCAGGGGCTGTCTCCACACTGCAAGGTGCTGGAGCTCAGAGGGCCTCGTCAGAGGGAAGGGACCAGCAAGGGGTTGGATGCCCAAGACCTCTTTGGTCCAGCAGCCTCAGGGCAGCAGGGAGGGCAAGAGGCCCAACTTGCCCCTAGGTCGGCTCTGCCACTTCCCACACAGGCGGCCAGCCCAGCAGCTGCCTGACAGACTCTGGCTCCCCCGAGCTCTCTGTCGGTGCAGGGGACAGGAACAGACGTGGGCATGTGTTTCTGCCTTGGCCTGGGAGTGTGTTCCCCCTGCCTTGCCCCCAGGCTCAGGGGCAAGGGCCCGGAGAGAGCACCACTCCGAAGTGCTTTTCTCCCGGGCTTGGGAGCATTGTGCGAGCCTGACGTGAACAGCGGGCGGGAGTGTTTGCAAACAGGACTTTGGAGGCAGCCGGGGAGGTCTTCCAGTGGGAGAGGGCCGGTTGTGCTCAGAGGCCCCACAGGCCAGGGTCAGGACCCAGCAGGGCCCCTGCCCATGGACAGACTTGCCCAGACCTTCCTGGACTCCGGGGGTACTGCCCCACCAAGGGGCAGGCTGCGGAGACTGGGTCCAGACATGTCCGTGCGCCTCCCCAGGATCATCCCCGCTGGTGCCTTTCCCCTGGGTGTAGTCCTCGGTTGAGGCCTCTTTGGAGAGGAGGTTGCTGGCAGGGGCTGTCTCCACACTGCAAGGTGCTGGAGCTTAGAGGGCCTCGTCAGAGGGAAGGCACCAGCAAAGGGCTGGATGCCCAAGACCTCTTTGACCCAGCAGCCTCAGGGCAGCAGGGAGAGCAAGAGGCCCAACTTGCCCCTAGGTCGGCTCTGCCCCGTCCCACACAGGCAGCCAGCCCAGCCGCAGCCTGGCAGTCTCTGGCTCCCCCGAGCTCTCTGCCGGTGTAGGGGGCAGGAACAGACGTGTGCATGTCGTTCTCCCTTGGCCTGGGAGAGTGTTCCCCTTGCCTGGCCCCAGGCTCAGGGGCAAGGGCCCGGAGAGAGCACCACCCCAAAGCGCTTTTCTCCCGGGCTTGGGAGCATTGTGCGTGCCTGGGGGAACAGCGGGTGGGAGTGCTTGCAAACCTTCTTTTGGAGGCAGACGGGGAGGTCTTCCAGCGGGAGAGTGCCGGTTGTGCTCAGACGCCCAACAGGCCAGGGGCAGGACCCAGCAGTGTCCCTGCCCCTGGCAGCCTTGCCGAGACCTTCCTGGCTTCCGGGGGTACTGCCCCACCAAGGGGCAGGCTGCGGGGACTGGGTCCAGACATGGCCGGGCGCCTCCCCAGGCTCATCCCCGCTGGTGCCTTTCCCCTAGGCCTAGGCCTCGGTTGAGGCCTCCTTGGAGAGGAGGTTGCTGGCAGGGGCTGTCTCCACACTGCAAGGTGCTGGAGCTCAGAGGGCCTCATCAGAGGGAAGGGACCAGCAAGGGGCTGGATGCCCAAGACCTCTTTGGCCCAGCAGCCTCAGGGCAGCAGGGAGAGGAAGAGGCCCAACTTGCCCCTAGGTCGGCTCTGCCCCTTCCCACACAGGCGGCCAGCCCAGCAGCTGCCTGACAGACTCTGGCTCCCCCGAGCTCTCTGCCGGTGCAGGGGTCAGGAACAGACGTGTGCATGTGGTTCTGCCTTGGTCTCCGAGTGTGAACCAACTGCCTGGCCCCCAGGTTCAGGGGCAAGGGCCCGGAGAGAGCACCACCCCGAAGCGCTTTTCTCCCGGGCTTGGGAGAATTGTGCGTGCTTGGTGGGAACAGTGGGCGGGAGTGCTTGCAAACCGGCCTTTGGAGGCAGCCGGGGAGGTCTTCCAGTGGGAGAGGGCCGGTTGTGCTCAGAGGCCCCACAGGCCAGGAGCAGGACCCAGCAGGGCCCCTGCCCCTGGCCAGCCTTGCCCAGACCTTCCTGCCTCCGGGGTTACAGCCCCACCAAGGGGTAGGCTGCGGGGAATGGGTCCAGACATGCCCGGGCGCCTCCCCAGGCTCATCCCCGCTGGTGCCTTTCCCCTGGGCCTAGGCCTCGGTTGAGGCCTCCTTGGAGAGGAGGTTGATGGCACGGGCTGTCTCCACACTGCAAGGTGCTGGAGCTCAGAGGGCCTCGTCAGAGGGAAGGGACCAGCAACGGGATGGATGCCCAAGACCTCTTTGGCCCAGCAGCCTCAGGGCAGCAGGGAGAGCAAGAGGCCCAACTTGCCCCTAGGTCGGCTCTGCCCCTTCCCACACAGGCGGCCAGCCCAGCAGCTGCCTGACAGACTCTGGCTCCCCCGAGCTCTCTGCCGGTGCAGGGGGCAGGAACAGACGTGTGCATGTGGTTCTGAATTGGCCTGGGAGTGTGGACACCGTGCCTTGACCCCAGGCTCAGGGGCAAGGGCCCGGAGAGAGCACCACCCTGAAGCGCTTTTCTCCCGGGCTTGGGAGCATTGTGCACGCCTGCAGGGAACAGTGGGCGGGAGCGCTTGCAAACCGGCCTTTGGAGGCAGCCGGGGAGGTCTTCCAGTGGGAGAGGTCCGGTTGTGCTCAGAGGCCCCACAGGTCAGGGGCAGGACGCAGCAGGGCCCCTGCCCCTGGCCAGCCTTGCCCAGACCTTCCTGGCCTCCGGGGGTACTGCCCCACCAAGGGGCAGGCTGCGGGGACTGGGTCCAGACATGCTCGGGCGCCTCCCCTGGCTCATCCCCGCTGGTGCCTTTCCCCTGGGCCTAGGCCTCGGTTGAGGCCTCCTTGGAGAGGAGGTTGCTGGCAGGGGCTGTCTCCACACTGCAAGGTGCTGGAGCTCAGAGGGCCTCGTCAGAGGGAAGGGACCAGTAAGGGGCTGGATGCCCAAGACGTCTTTGGCCCAGCAGCCTCAGGGAAGCAGGGAGAGCAAGAGGCCCAACTTGCCCCTAGGGCGGCTCTGCCCCTTCCCACACAGGCGGCCAACCCAGCAGCTGCCTGACAGACTCTGGCTCCCCCGAGCTCTCTGCCGGTGCAGGGGTCAGGAACAGACGTGTGCATGTGGTTCTGCCTTGGCCTGGGAGTGTGGACCCCCTGCCTGGCCCCCAGTCTCAGGGGCAAGGGCCCGGAGAGAGCACCACCCCGAAGCGCTTTTCTCCCGGGATGGGAGCATTGTGCGCGCTTGGTGGGAACAGTGGGCGGGAGTGCGTGCAAAACGGCCTTTGGAGGCAGCCGGGGAGGTCTTCTAGTGGGAGAGGGCCGGTTGTGCTCAGAGGCCCCACAGGCCAGGGGCAGGACCCAGCAGGTCCCCTGCCCCTGGTCAGCCTTGCCCAGACCTTCCTGCCTCCGGGGTTACAGCCCCACCAAGGGGTAGGCTGCGGGGAATGGGTCCAGACATGCCCGGGCGCCTCCCCAGGCTCATCCCCGCTGGTGCCTTTCCCCTGGGCTTAGGCCTCGGTTGAGGCCTCCTTGGAGAGGAGGTTGCTGGCAGGGGCTGTCTCCACACTGCAAGGTGCTGGAGCTCAGAGGGCCTCGTCAGAGGGAAGGGACCAGCAACGGGATGGATGCCCAAGACCTCTTTGGCCCAGCAGCCTCAGGGCAGCAGGGAGAGGACGAGGCCCAACGTGCCCCTAGGTCGGCTCTGCCCCTTCCCACACAGGCGGCCAGCCCAGCAGCTGCCTGACAGACTCTGGCTCCCCCGAGCTCTCTGCCGGTGCAGGGGTCAGGAACAGACGTGTGCATGTGGTTCTGCCTTGGTCTCCGAGTGTGAACCAACTGCCTGGCCCCCAGGTTCAGGGGCAAGGGCCTGGAGAGAGCACCACCCCGAAGCGCTTTTCTCCCGGGCTTGGGAGAATTGTGCGTGCTTGGTGGGAACAGTGGGCGGGAGTGCTTGCAAACCGGCCTTTGGAGGCAGCCGGGGAGGTCTTCCAGTGGGAGAGGTCCGGTTGTGCTCAGAGGCCCCACAGGCCAGGGGCAGGACCCAGCAGGGCCCCTGCCCCTGGCCAGCCTTGCCCAGACCTTCCTGCCTCCGGGGTTACAGCCCCACCAAGGGGTAGGCTGCGGGGAATGGGTCCAGACATGCCCGGGCGCCTCCCCAGGCTCATCCCCGCTGGTGCCTTTCCCCTGGGCCTAGGCCTCGGTTGAGGCCTCCTTGGAGAGGAGGTTGCTGGCAGGGGCTGTCTCCACACTGCAAGGTGCTGGAGCTCAGAGGGCCTCGTCCGAGGGAAGGGACCAGCAACGGGATGGATGCCCAAGACCTCTTTGGCCCAGCAGCCTCAGGGCAGCAGGGAGAGCAAGAGGCCCAACTTGCTCCTATGTCGGCTCTGCCCCTTCCCACACAGGCGGCCAGCCCAGCAGCTGCCTGACAGACTCTGGCTCCCCCGAGCTCTCTGCCGGTGCAGGGGGCAGGAACAGACGTGTGCATGTGGTTCTGAATTGGCCTGGGAATGTGGACACCGTGCCTTGACCCCAGGCTCAGGGGCAAGGGCCCGGAGAGAGCACCACCCTGAAGCGCTTTTCTCCCGGGCTTGGGAGCATTGTGCACGCCTGCTGGGAACAGTGGGCGGGAGCGCTTGCAAACCGGCCTTTGGAGGCAGCCGGGGAGGTCTTCCAGTGGGAGAGGGCCGGTTGTGCTCAGAGGCCCCACAGGCCAGGGGCAGGACGCAGCAGGGCCCCTGCCCCTGGCCAGCCTTGCCCAGACCTTCCTGGCCTCCGGGGGTACTGCCCCACCAAGGGGCAGGCTGCGGGGACTGGGTCCAGACATGCTCGGGCGCCTCCCCTGGCTCATCCCCGCTGGTGCCTTTCCCCTGGGCCTAGGCCTCGGTTGAGGCCTCCTTGGAGAGGAGGTTGCTGGCAGGGGCTGTCTCCACACTGCAAGGTGCTGGAGCTCAGAGGGCCTCGTCAGAGGGAAGGGACCAGTAAGGGGCTGGATGCCCAAGACGTCTTTGGGCCAGCAGCCTCAGGGAAGCAGGGAGAGCAAGAGGCCCAACTTGCCCCTAGGGCGGCTCTGCCCCTTCCCACACAGGCGGCCAGCCCAGTAGCTGCCTGCCAGACTCTGGCTCCCCCAAGCTCTCTGCCGGTGCAGGGGACAGGAACAGACGTGGGCATGTGGTTCTGCCTTGGCCAGGGAGTGTGTTCCCCGTGCCTTGCCCCCAGGCTCAGGGGCAAGGGCCCGGAGAGAGAACCACCCCAATGCGCTTTTCTCCCGGGCTTGGGAGCATTGTGCACGCCTGCTGGGAACAGTGGGCGGGAGCGCTTGCAAATCGGCCTTTGGAGGCAGCCGGGGAGGTCTTCCAGTGGGAGAGGGCCGGTTGTGCTCAGAGGCCCCACAGGCCAGGGGCAGGACCCAGCAGGGACCCTGCCCCTGGCCACCCTTGCCCAGACCTTCCTGGCCTCCGGGGGTACTGCCCCACCAAGGGGCAGGCTGCGGGGACTGGGTCCAGACATGCCCGTGCGCCTCCACTGGCTCATCTCCGCTGGTGCCTTTCCCCTGGGCCTAGGCCTCGGTTGAGGCCTCCTTGGAGAGGAGGTTGCTGGCAGGGGCTGTCTCCACACTGCAAGGTGCTGGAGCTCAGAGGGCCTCGTCAGAGGGAAGGGACCAGCAACGGGATGGATGCCCAAGACCTCTTTGGCCCAGCAGCCTCAGGGCAGCAGGGAGAGCAAGAGGCCCAACTTGCCCCTAGGTCGGCTCTGCCCCTTCCCACACAGGCGGCCAGCCCAGCAGCTGCCTGACAGACTCTGGCTCCCCCGAGCTCTCTGCCGGTGCAGGGGGCAGGAACAGACGTGTGCATGTGGTTCTGAATTGGCCTGGGAGTGTGGACACCGTGCCTTGACCCCAGGCTCAGGGGCAAGGGCCCGGAGAGAGCACCACCCTGAAGCGCTTTTCTCCCGGGCTTGGGAGCATTGTGCACGCCTGCTGGGAACAGTGGGCGGGAGCGCTTGCAAATCGGCCTTTGGAGGCAGCCGGGGAGGTCTTCCAGTGGGAGAGGGCCGGTTGTGCTCAGAGGCCCCACAGGTCAGGGGCAGGAAGCAGCAGGGCCCCTGCCCCTGGCCAGCCTTGCCCAGACCTTCCTGGCCTCCGGGGGTACTGCCCCACCAAGGGGCAGGCTGCGGGGACTGGGTCCAGACATGCCCGGGCGCCTCCCCAGGCTCATCCCCGCTGGTGCCTTTCCCCTGGGCCTAGGCCTCGGTTGAGGCCTCATTGGAGAGGAGGTTGCTGGCAGGGGCTGTCTCCACACTGCAAGGTGCTGGAGCTCAGAGGGCCTCGTCAGAGGGAAGGGACCAGCAAGGGGCTGGATGCCCAAGACCTCTTTGGCCCAGCAGCCTCAGGGCAGCAGGGAGAGGAAGAGGCCCAACTTGCCCCTAGGTCGGCTCTGCCCCTTCCCACACAGGCGGCCAGCCCAGCAGCTGCCTGACAGACTCTGGCTCCCCCGAGCTCTCTGCCGGTGCAGGGGTCAGGAACAGACGTGTGCATGTGGTTCTGCGTTGGTCTGGGAGTGTGGACCCACTGCCTCGCCCCCACGCTCAGGGGCAAGGGCCCGGAGAGAGCAACACCCCAAAGCGCTTTTCTCCCGGGCTTGGGAGAATTGTGCGTGCCTGGCGGGAACAGCGGGCGGGAGTGTTGGCAAACTGGCCTTTGGAGGGAGCCGGGGAGTTCTTCCAGTGGGAGAGGGCCGGTTGTGCTCAGAGGCCCCACAGGCCAGGGGCAGGACCCAGCAGGGCCCCTGCCCCTGGCCAGCCTTGCCCAGACCTTCCTGGCCTCCGGGGGTACTGCCCCACCAAGGGGCAGGCTGCGGGGACTGGGTCCAGACATGCCCGGGCGCCTCCCCAGGCTCATCCCCGCTGGTGCCTTTCCCCTGGGCCTAGGCCTCGGTTGAGGCCTCCTTGGAGAGGAGGTTGCTGGCAGGGGCTGTCTCCACACTGCAAGGTGCTGGAGCTCAGAGGGCCTCGTCAGAGGGAAGGGACCAGCAAGGGGCTGGATGCCCAA
The DNA here is from genome assembly GCF_033118175.1 of Dama dama. Taxonomy (NCBI): domain Eukaryota; kingdom Metazoa; phylum Chordata; class Mammalia; order Artiodactyla; family Cervidae; genus Dama; species Dama dama. Next base: position 183,567 of record NW_026870997.1, on the reverse strand, counting down.
GACCTCTTTGGCCCAGCAGCCTCAGGGCAGCAGGGAGAGGAAGAGGCCCAACTTGCCCCTAGGTCGGCTCTGCCCCTTCCCACACAGGCGGCCAGCCCAGCAGCTGCCTGACAGACTCTGGCTCCCCCGAGCTCTCTGCCGGTGCAGGGGTCAGGAACAGACGTGTGCATGTGGTTCTGCGTTGGTCTGGGAGTGTGGACCCACTGCCTCGCCCCCACGCTCAGGGGCAAGGGCCCGGAGAGAGCAACACCCCAAAGCGCTTTTCTCCCGGGCTTGGGAGAATTGTGCGTGCCTGGCGGGAACAGCGGGCGGGAGTGTTGGCAAACTGGCCTTTGGAGGGAGCCGGGGAGTTCTTCCAGTGGGAGAGGGCCGGTTGTGCTCAGAGGCCCCACAGGCCAGGGGCAGGACCCAGCAGGGCCCCTGCCCCTGGCCAGCCTTGCCCAGACCTTCCTGGCCTCCGGGGGTACTGCCCCACCAAGGGGCAGGCTGCGGGGACTGGGTCCAGACATGCCCGGGCGCCTCCCCAGGCTCATCCCCGCTGGTGCCTTTCCCCTGGGCCTAGGCCTCGGTTGAGGCCTCCTTGGAGAGGAGGTTGCTGGCAGGGGCTGTCTCCACACTGCAAGGTGCTGGAGCTCAGAGGGCCTCGTCAGAGGGAAGGGACCAGTAAGGGGCTGGATGCCCAAGACGTCTTTGGCCCAGCAGCCTCAGGGCAGCAGGGAGAGCAAGAGGCCCAACTTGCCCCTAGGGCGGCTCTGCCCCTTCCCACACAGGCGGCCAACCCAGCAGCTGCCTGACAGACTCTGGCTCCCCCAAGCTCTCTGCCGGTGCAGGGGACAGGAACAGACGTGGGCATGTGGTTCTGCCTTGGCCTGGGAGTGTGTTCCCCATGCATTGCCCCCAGGCTCAGGGGCAAGGGCCCGGAGAGACCACCACCCCGAAGCGCTTTTCTCCCGGGCTTGGGAGCATTGTGCAAGTCTGGCGTGAACAGCGGGTGGGAGTGTTGGCAAACAGGACTTTGGAGGCAGCCGGGGAGGTCTTCCAGTGAGAGAGGGCCGGTTGTGCTCAGAGGCCCCACAGGCCAGGGGCAGGACCCAGCAGGTCCCCTGCCCCTGGCCAGCCTTTCCCAGACCTTCCTGGCCTCCGGGGGTACTGCCCCACCAAGGGGCAGGCTGCGGGGACTGGGTCCAGACATGCCCGGGCGCCTCCCCAGGCTCATCCCCGCTGGTGCCTTTCCCCTGGTCCTAGGTCTCGGTTGAGGCCTCCTTGGAGAGGAGGTTGCTGGCAGGGGCTGTCTCCACACTGCAAGGTGCTGGAGCTCAAAGGCCTCGTCAGAGGGAAGGGACAAGCAAAGGGCTGGATGCCCAAGACCTCTTTGGCCCAGCAGCCTCAGGGCAGCAGGGAGAGCAAGAGGCCCAACTTGCCCCTAGGTCGGCTCTGCCCCTTCCCACAAAGGTGGCCAGCCCAGCAGCTGCCTGACAGACTCTGGCTCCCCCGAGCTCTCTGCCGGTGCAGGGGTCAGGAACAGACGTGTGCATGTGGTTCTGCCTTGGCCTGGGAGTGTGGACCCCCTGCCTGGCCCCCAGGCTCAGGGGCAAGGGCCCGGAGAGAGCACCACCCCGAAGCGCTTTTCTCCCGGGCTTGGGAGCATTGTGCGCACCTGGTGGGAACAGTGGGCGGGAGTGCGTGCAAAACGGCCTTTGGAGGCAGCCGGGGAGGTCTTCCAGTGGGAGAGGGCCGGTTGTGCTCAGAGGCCCCACAGGCCAGGGGCAGGACCCAGCAGGTCCCCTGCCCCTGGTCAGCCTTGCCCAGACCTTCCTGGCCTCCAGGGGTACTGCCCCACCAAGGGGCAGGCTGCGGGGACTGGGTCCAGACATGCACGGGCGCCTCCCCAGGCTCATCCCCGCTGGTGCCTTTCCCCTGGGCCTAGGCCTCGGTTGAGGCCTCCTTGGAGAGGAGATTGCTGGCAGGTGCTGTCTCCACACTGCAAGGTGCTGGAGCTCAGAGGGCCTCGTCAGAGGGAAGGGACCAGCAAAGGGCTGGATGCCCAAGACGTCTTTGGCCCAGCAGCCTCAGGGCAGCAGGCAGAGCAAGAGGCCCAACTTGCCCCTAGGGCGGCTCTGCCCCTTCCCACACAGGCGGCCAGCCCAGCACCTGCCTGAGAGACTCTGGCTCCCCCGAGCTCTCTGCCGGTGTAGGGGGCAGGAACAGACGTGTGCATGTCGTTCTGCATTGGCCTGGGAGTGTGTTCCAACTGCCTGGCCCCCAGGCTCAGGGGCAAGGGCCCGGAGAGAGCACCACCCCGAAGCACTTTTCTCCCTGGCTTGGGAGCATTGTGCGTGCCTGGCGGGAACAGCGGTCGGGAGTGCTTGCAAACCGGCCTTTGGAGGCAGACGGGGAGGTCTTCCAGCGGGAGAGTGCCGGTTGTGCTTAGACGCCCCACAGGCCAGGGGCACGACCCAGCAGGGCCCCTGCCCCTCGCAGCCTTGCCCAGACCTTCCTGGCCTCCGGGGATACTGCCCCACCAAGGGGCAGGCTGCGGGGACTGGGTCCAGACATGCCCGGGCGCCTCCACTGGCTCATCTCCGCTGGTGCCTTTCCCCTGGGCCTAGGCCTCGGTTGAGGCCTCCTTGGAGAGGAGGTTGCTGGCAGGGGCTGTCTCCACACTGCAAGGTGCTGGAGCTCAGAGGGCCTCGTCAGAGGGAAGGGACCAGCAAGGGGCTGGATGCCCAAGACCTCTTTGGCCCAGCAGCCTCAGGGCAGCAGGGAGAGCAAGAGGCCCAACTTGCCCCTAGGGCGGGTCTGCCCCTTCCCACACAGGCGGCCAGCCCAGCAGCTGCCTGACAGACTCTGGCTCCCCCCAGCTCTCTGCCGGTGGAGGGGGCAGGAACAGACGTGTGCATGTGGTTCTGCCTTGGCCTGGGACTGTGGATCCCCTGCCTGGCCCCCAGGCTCAGGGGCAGGGGCCCGGAGAGACCACCACCCCGAAGCGCTTTTCTCCGGGGTTTTGGAACATTGTGTGTGCCTGGCGGGAAGAGCGAGTGGGAATGCTTGCAAACCGGCCTTTGGGGGCAGCCGGGGAGGTCCTCCATGGTCCCTGAGAGAACACCACCCCGAAGCGCTTTTCTCACGGTCTTGGGAGCATTGTGCGCGGCTGGCGGGAACAGCGGGCATGAGTGCTTGCAAACTGTCCTTTGGAGGCAGCCGGGGAGGTCTTCCAAGGGCCGGACTGATCACCACCCCAAAATGCTTTTCTCTCGGGCTTGGGAGCATTGTGCGCGGCTGGCGGGAACAACGGACATGAATGCTTGCAAACCGGCCTTTGGAGGCAGCGCGGGAGGTCTTCCAAGGGCCCGGAGAGAGCACCACCCCAAAATGCTTTTCTCCCGGGCTTGGGAGCATTGTGCGTGGCTGGCGGAAGCAGCGGGAATGAGTACTTACAAACCGGCCTTTGGAGGCAGCCGGGGAGGTCTTGAAAGTGCCCGGAGAGAGCACCACCCCGAAGCGCTTTTCTCCCGGGCTTGGGAACATTGTGCGCGGCTGGCGGGAACAGCAGGCAGGACTGCTTGCAAACTGGCCTTTGGAGGCAGCCGGGGAGGTCTTCCAAGGGCCCGGAGTGAGCACCACCCCAAAATGCTTTTCTCCCGGGCTTGGGAGCATTGTGCGCGGCTGGTGGGAACAACGGGCATGAGTGCTTGCAAACCGGCCTTTGGAGGCAGCCGGGGACGTCTTCCAAGGGCCCGGAGAGAGCACCACCCCGAAGCGCTTTTCTCCCGGGCTTGGGAACATTGTGCGCGGCTGGCGGGAACAGCAGGCAGGACTGCTTGCAAACTGGCCTTTGGAGGCAGCCGGGGAGGTCTTCCAAGGGCCCGGAGTGAGCACCACCCCAAAATGCTTTTCTCCCGGGCTTGGGAGCATTGTGCGCGGCTGGTGGGAACAACGGGCATGAGTGCTTGCAAACCGGCCTTTGGAGGCAGCCGGGGACGACTTCCAAGGGCCCGGAGAGATCACCACCCCGAAGCACTTTTCTCCCGGGCTTGGGAGCATTGTGCTGGCTGGCGGGAACAGCAGGAAGGAGTCCTTGCAAACCGGCCTTTGGAGGCAGCGGGGGAGGTCTTCCAATGGCCTGTAGAGAGCACCACCCCGAAGCGCTTTTCTCCCGGGCTTGGGAGTATTGTGCGCGGGTGGCAGGAACAGCAGGCAGGAGTGCTTGAAAACCGGCCTTTGCAGGCAGCCGGGGAGGTCTTCCAGGGCCCGGTGTGAGCACCACCCCAAAAAGCTTTTCTCCCGGGCTTGGGAGCATTGTGCGCGGCTGGTGGGAACAGCGGGCATGAGTGCTTGCAAACTGGCCACTGGAGGCAGCCGGGGAGGTCTTCCAAGGGCCTGTAGAGAGCACCACCCCAAAATGCTTCTCTCCCGGGCTTGGGAGCATTGTGCGTGGCTGGCGGGAACAGCAGGAAGGAGTCCTTGCAAACCGGCCTTTGGAGGCAGCCGGGGAGGTCTTCCAAGGGCCTGTAGAGAGCACCACCCCGAAGCGCTTTTCTCCCGGGCTTGGGAGCATTGTGCACAGGTGGCGGGAACAGCAGGCAGGAGTGCTTGAAAACTGGCCTTTGGAGGCAGCCGGGGAGGTCTTCCAGGGCCTGGTGTGAGCACCACCCCAAAAAGCTTTTCTCCCGGGCTTGGGAGCATTGTGCGCGGCTGGTGGGAACAGCGGACATGAGTGCTTGCAAACTGGCCATTGGAGGCAGCCGGGGAGGTCTTCCAAGGGCCCGGAGTGAGCACCACCCCAAAATGCTTTTCTCCCGGGCTTGGGAGCATTGTGCGTGGCTGGCGGGAACAGCAGGAAGGAGTCCTTGCAAACCGGCCTTTGGAGGCAGCCGGGGAGGTCTTCCAAGGGCCTGTAGAGAGCACCACCCCGAAGCGCTTTTCTCCCGCGCTTGGGAGCATTCTGCGCGGGTGGCGGGAACAGCAGGCAGGAGTGCTTGAAAACCGTCCTTTGGAGGCAGCCGGGGAGGTCTTCCAGGGCCCGGTGTGAGCACCACCCCAAAATGCTTTTCTCCCGGGCTTGGGAGCATTGTGCGTGGATGGCGGGAACAGCAGGAAGGAGTCCTTGCAAACCGGCCTTTGGAGGCAGCCGGGGAGGTCTTCCAAGGGCCTGTAGAGAGCACCACCCCGAAGCGCTTTTCTCCCGGTCTTGGGAGCATTGTGCGCGGGTGGCGGGAACAGCAGGCAGGAGTGCTTGAAAACCGTCCTTTGGAGGCAGCCGGGGAGGTCTTCCAGGGCCCGGTGTGAGCACCACCCCAAAATGCTTTTCTCCCGGGCTTGGGAGCATTGTGCGCGGATGGCGGGAACAGCGAGTGGGAGTGCTTGCAAACCGGCCTTTGGGGGCACCCCGGGAGGTCTTCCATGGGCACGGAGAGAACACCACCCCGAAGCGCTTTTCTCCGGGGTTTTGGAGGATTGTGCGTGGCTGGCGGGAACAGCGAGTGGGAGTGCTTGCAAACCGGCCTTTGGGGGCAGCCAGGGAGGTCCTCCATTGGCACGGAGAGAACACCACCCCGAAGCGCTCTTCTCCCGGTCTTGGGAGCATTGTGCGAGGCTGGCGGGAACAGCGGGCGGGAGTGCTTGCAAACCGGCCTTTGGAGGCAGCTTGGGAGGTCTTCCAAGGGCCCGGAGAGAGCACCATCCCGAAGCACTTTTCTCACGGAATTGGGAGCATTGTTCGCGGCTGTCGGGAACAGAGGACATGAGTGCTTGCAAACCGGCCTTTAGAGGCAGCCGGGGAGTCTTCCAAGGGCCCGGAGAGAGACCACCTCAAAATGCTTTTCTCCCGGGCTTGGGAGCATTGTGTGCGGCTGGCGGGTCAGCGGGAGGGAGTTCTTGAAAACCAGCCTTTGGAGGCAGCCGGGGAGGTCTTCCAAGGGCCGGGAGAGAGCACCACCCCGAAGCGCTTTTCTCCCGGGCTTGGGAGCATTGTGCGCGGCTGGCGGGAACAGCGGGATTGAGTGCTTGCAAACCGGCCTTTGGAGGCAGCCGGGGAGGTCTTCCAAGGGCCGGGAGAGAGCACCACCCCGAAGCGCTTTTCTCCTAGGCTTGGGAGCATTGTGCGCGGCTGGCGGGAACAGCGGGCATGAGTGCTTGCAAACCGGCCTTTGGAGACAAACGGGGAGGTCTTCCAAGGGCCCGTAGAGAGCACCACCCCGAAGCGCTTTTCTCCCGTGATTGGGAGCATTGTGTGCGGCTGGCGGGACAGCGGGAGGGAGTACTTGAAATCCAGCCTTTGGAGGCAGCCGGGGAGGTCTTCCAAGGGCCGGGAGAGAGCACCACCCTGAAGGGCTTTTCTCCTGGGCTTGGAGCATTTGCACGGATGGCGGGAACAGTGAGTGGGAGTGCTTGCAAACCGGCATTTGGGGGCAGCCCGGGAGGTCTTTCTTGGGTCCAGAGAGAACACCACCCCGAAACGCTTTTCTCCCGGGCTTGGGAGCATTGTGCGCGGGTGGCGGGAACAGCAGGCAGAAGTGCTTGCAAACCGGCCTTGGAGGCAGCCGGGGAGGTCTTCCAAAGCCCGGAGTGAGCACCACCCCAAAATGCTTTTCTCCCGGGCTTGGGAGCATTGTGCGCAGCTGGCGTGAACAGCGGGATTGAGTGCTTGCAAACCAGCCTTTGGAGGCAGCCGGGGAGGTCTTCCAGCGGGAGAGTGCCAGTTGTTCTCAGAGGCCCCACAGGCCAGGGGCAGGACCCAGCAGTGTCCCTGCCTCTGGCAGCCTTGCCCAGACCTTCCTGGCCTCCGGGGGTACTACCCCACCAAGGGGCAGGCTGCGGGGCCTGGGTCCAGACATGCCCGGGCGCCTCCCCAGGCTCATCCCCGCTGGTGCCTTTCCCCTGGGCCTAGGCCTCGGTTGAGGCCTCCTTGGAGAGGAGGTTGCTGGCAGGGGCTGTCTGCACACTGCAAGGTGCTGGAGCTCAGAGGGCCTCGTCAGAGGGAAAGGACCAGCAAAGGGCTGGATGCCCAAGACCTCTTTGACCCAGCAGCCTCAGGGCAGCAGGGAGAGCAAGAGGCCCAACTTGCCCCTAGGTCGGCTCTACCCCGTTCCACACAGGCAGCCAGCCCAGCAGCAGCCTGGCAGTCTCTGGCTCCCCCGAACTCTCTGCCGGTGTAGGGGGCAGGAACAGACGTGTGCATGTCGTTCTGCCTTGGCCTGGGAGTGTGTTCCCCCTGCCTGGCCCCCAGGCTCAGGGGCAAGGGCCCGGAGAGAGCACCACCCCGAAGCGCTTTTCTCCCGGGCTTGGGAGCATTGTGCGTGCCTGGCGGGAACAGCGGGCGGGAGTGCTTGCAAACCGGCCTTTGGAGGCAGCCGGGGAGGTCTTCCAGCGGGAGAGGGCCGGTTGTGCTCAGACGCCCCACAGGCCAGGGGCAGGACTCAGCAGTGTCCCTGCCCCTGGCAGCCTTGCCCAGACCCTCCTGGCCTCCGGGGGTACTGCCCCACCAAGGGGCAGGCTGCGGGGACTGGGTCCAGACATGGCCGGGCGCCTCCCCAGGCTCATCCCCGCTGGTGCCTTTCCCCTGGGCCTAGGCCTCGGTTGAGGACTCCTTGGAGAGGAGTTTGCTGGCAGGGGTTGTCTCCACACTGCAAGGTGCTGGAGCTCAGAGGGCCTCGTCAGAGGGAAGGGACCAGCAAGGGGCTGGATGCCCAAGACCTCTTTGGCCCAGCAGCCTCAGGGCAACCGGGAGAGGAAGAGGCCCAACTTGCCCCTAGGTCGGCTCTGCCCCTTCCCACACAGGCGGCCAGCCCAGCAGCTGCCTGACAGACTCTGGCTCCCCCGAGCTCTCTGCGGTGCAGGGGTCAGGAACAGACGTGTGCATGTGGTTCTGCGTTGGTCTGGGAGTGTAGACCCACTGCCTCGCCCCCACGCTCAAGGGCAAGGGCCCGGAGAGAGCAACACCCCGAAGCGCTTTTCTCCCGCGCTTGGGAGAATAGTGCGTGCCTGGCGGGAACAGCGGGCGGGAGTGTTGGCAAACCGGCCTTTGGAGGCAGCCGGGGAAGTCTTCCAGTGGGAGAGGGCCGGTTGTGCTCAGAGGCCCCACAGGCCAGGGGCAGGACCCAGCAGGGCCCCTGCCCGTGGCCAGCCTTGCCCAGACCTTCCTGGCCTCCGGGGGTACTGCCCCACCAAGGGGCAGGCTGTGGGGACTGGGTCCAGACATGCCCGGGCGCCTCCCCAGGCTCATCCCCGCTGGTGCCTTTCCCCTGGTCCTAGGCCTCGGTTGAGGCCTCCTTGGAGAGGAGGTTGCTGGCAGGGGCTGTCTCCACACTGCAAGGTGCTGGAGCTCAGAGGGCCTCGTCAGAGGGAAGGGACAAGCAAGGGGCTGGATGCCCAAGATCTCTTTGGCCCAGCAGCCTCAGGGCAGCAGGGAGAGCAAGAGGCCCAACTTGCCCCTAGGTCGGCTATGCCCCGTCCCACACAGGCGGCCAGCCCAGCAGCTGCCTGACAGACTCTGGCTCCCCCGAGCTCTCTGCCGGTGCATGGGGCAGGAACAGACGTGTGCATGTCGTTCTGCCTTGGCCTGGGAGTGTGGACCCCCTGCCTGGCCCCCAGGCTCAGGGTAAAGGGCCCGGAGAGAGCACCACCCTGAAGCGCTTTTCTCCCGGGCTTGGGAGCATTGTGCACGCCTGCTGGGAACAGTGGGCGGGAGCGCTTGCAAACCGGCCTTTGGAGGCAGCCGGGGAGGTCTTCCAGTGGGAGAGGGCCGGTTGTGCTCAGAGGCCCCACAGGCCAGGGGCAGGACGCAGCAGGGCCCCTGCCCCTGGCCAGCCTTGCCCAGACCTTCCTGGCCTCCGGGGGTACTGCCCTACCAAGGGGCAGGCTGCGGGGACTGGGTCCAGACATGGCCGGGCGCCTCCCCAGGCTCATCCCCGCTGGTGCCTTTCCCCTGGGCCTAGGCCTCGGTTGAGGACTCCTTGGAGAGGAGTTTGCTGGCAGGGGTTGTCTCCACACTGCAAGGTGCTGGAGCTCAGAGGGCCTCGTCAGAGGGAAGGGACCAGCAAGGGGCTGGATGCCCAAGACCTCTTTGGCCCAGCAGCCTCAGGGCAGCCGGGAGAGGAAGAGGCCCAACTTGCCCCTAGGTCGGCTCTGCCCCTTCCCACACAGGCGGCCAGCCCAGCAGCTGCCTGACAGACTCTGGCTCCCCCGAGCTCTCTGCGGTGCAGGGGTCAGGAACAGACGTGTGCATGTGGTTCTGCGTTGGTCTGGGAGTGTAGACCCACTGCCTCGCCCCCACGCTCAAGGGCAAGGGCCCGGAGAGAGCAACACCCCGAAGCGCTTTTCTCCCGCGCTTGGGAGAATAGTGCGTGCCTGGCGGGAACAGCGGGCGGGAGTGTTGGCAAACCGGCCTTTGGAGGCAGCCGGGGAAGTCTTCCAGTGGGAGAGGGCCGGTTGTGCTCAGAGGCCCCACAGGCCAGGGGCAGGACCCAGCAGGGCCCCTGCCCGTGGCCAGCCTTGCCCAGACCTTCCTGGCCTCCGGGGGTACTGCCCCACCAAGGGGCAGGCTGTGGGGACTGGGTCCAGACATGCCCAGGCGCCTCCCCAGGCTCATCCCCGCTGGTGCCTTTCCCCTGGTCCTAGGCCTCGGTTGAGGCCTCCTTGGAGAGGAGGTTGCTGGCAGGGGCTGTCTCCACACTGCAAGGTGCTGGAGCTCAGAGGGCCTCGTCAGAGGGAAGGGACAAGCAAGGGGCTGGATGCCCAAGATCTCTTTGGCCCAGCAGCCTCAGGGCAGCAGGGAGAGCAAGAGGCCCAACTTGCCCCTAGGTCGGCTCTGCCCCGTCCCACACAGGCGGCCAGCCCAGCAGCTGCCTGACAGACTCTGGCTCCCCCGAGCTCTCTGCCGGTGCATGGGGCAGGAACAGACGTGTGCATGTCGTTCTGCCTTGGCCTGGGAGTGTGGACCCCCTGCCTGGCCCCCAGGCTCAGGGTAAAGGGCCCGGAGAGAGCACCACCCTGAAGCGCTTTTCTCCCGGGCTTGGGAGCATTGTGCACGCCTGCTGGGAACAGTGGGCGGGAGCGCTTGCAAACCGGCCTTTGGAGGCAGCCGGGGAGGTCTTCCAGTGGGAGAGGGCCGGTTGTGCTCAGAGGCCCCACAGGCCAGGGGCAGGACGCAGCAGGGCCCCTGCCCCTGGCCAGCCTTGCCCAGACCTTCCTGGCCTCCGGGGGTACTGCCCTACCAAGGGGCAGGCTGCGGGGCCTGGGTCCAGACATGCCCGGGCGCCTCCCCAGGCTCATCCCCGCTGGTGCCTTTCCCCTGGGCCTAGGCCTCGGTTGAGGCCTCCTTGGAGAGGAGGTTGCTGGCAGGGGCTGTCTCCACACTGCAAGGTGCTGGAGCTCAGAGGGCCTCGTCAGAGGGAAGGGACCAGTAAGGGGCTGGATGCCCAAGACGTCTTTGGCCCAGCAGCCTCAGGGCAGCAGGGAGAGCAAGAGGCCCAACTTGCCCCTAGGGCGGCTCTGCCCCTTCCCACACAGGCGGCCAACCCAGCAGTTGCCTGACAGACTCTGGCTCCCCCAAGCTCTCTGCCGGTGCAGGGGACAGGAACAGACGTGGGCATGTGGTTCTGCCTTGGCCTGGGAGTGTGTTCCCCCTGCCTTGCCCCCAGGCTCAGGGGCAAGGGCCCGGAGAGAGCACCACCCCGAAGCGCTTTTCTCACGGGCTTGGGAGCATTGTGCGAGCCTGGCGTGAACAGCGGGCGGGAGTGTTTGCAAACAGGACTTTGGAGGCAGCCGTGGAGGTCTTCCAGTGGGAGAGGGCCGGTTGTGCTCAGAGGCCTCACAGGCCAGGGGCAGGACCCAGCAGGTCCCCTGCCCCTGGCCAGCCTTGCCCAGACCTTCCTGGCCTCCGGGGGTACTGCCCCACCAAGGGGCAGGCTGCGGGGACTGGGTCCAGACATGCCTGGGCGCCTCCCCAGGCTCATCCCCGCTGGTGCCTTTCCCCTGGGCATAGGCCTCGGTTGATGCCTCCTTGGAGAGGAGGTTGCTGGCAGGGGCTGTCTCCACACTGCAAGGTGCTGGAGCTCAAAGGGCCTCGTCAGCGGGAAGGGACCAGCAAGGGGCTGGATGCCCAAGACCTCTTTGGCCCAGCAGCCTCAGGGCAGCAGGGAGAGCAAGAGGCCCAACTTGCCCCTAGGTCGGCTCTGCCCCTTCCCACACAGGCAGCCAACCCAGCAGCTGCCTGACAGACTCTGGCTCCCCCAAGCTCTCTGCCGGTGCAGGGGTCAGGAACAGACGTGTGCATGTGGTTCTGCCTTGGTCTGGGAGTGTGGACCCACTGCCTGGACCCCAGGCTCAGGGGCAAGGGCCCGGAGAGAGCAACACCCCGAAGCGCTTTTCTCCTGGCCTTGGGAGCGTTGTGCGTGCCTGGCGGGAACAGCGGGCGGGAGTGCTTGCAAACCGGCCTTTAGAGGCAGACGGGGAGGTCTTCCAGCGGGAGAGTGCCGGTTGTGCTCAGACGCCCCACAGGCCAGGGGCAGGACCCAGCAGTGTCCCTGCCCCTGGCAGCCTTGCCGAGACCTTCCTGGCCTCCGGGGGTACTGCCCCACCAAGGGGCAGGCTGCGGGGACTGGGTCCAGACATGCCCGGGCGCCTCCCCAGGCTCATCCCCGCTGGTGCCTTTCCCCTGGGCCTAGGCCTCGGTTGAGGTCTCCTTGGAGAGGAGGTTGCTGGCAGGGGCTGTCTCCACACTGCAAGGTGCTGGAGCTCAGAGGGCCTCGTCAGAGGGAAGGGACCAGCAAGGGGCTGGATGCCCAAGACCTCTTTGGCCCAGCAGCCTCAGGGCAGCAGGGAGAGCAAGAGGCCCAACTTGCCCCTAGGTTGGCTCTGCCCCTTCCCACACAGGCGGCCAGCCCAGCAGCTGCCTGACAGACTCTGGCTCCCCCGAGCTCTCTGCCGGTGCAGGGGGCAGATCAGACGTGTGCATGTGGTTCTGCCTTGTCCTGGGAGTGTGGACACCCTGCCTTGCCCCCAGGCTCAGGGGCAAGGGCCCGGAGAGAGCACCACCCTGAAGCGCTTTCCTCACGGGCTTGGGAGCATTGTGCTAGCCTGGCGTGAACAGCGGGCGGGAGTGTTTGCAAACAGGACTTTGGAGGCAGCCGGGGAGGTCTTCCAGTGGGAGAGGGCCGGTTGTGCTCAGAGGCCCCACAGGCCAGGGGCAGGACGCAGCCGGGCCCCTGCCCCTGGCCAGCCTTGCCCAGACCTTCCTGGCCTCCGGGGGTACTGCCCCACCAAGTGGCAGGCTGCGGGGCCTGGGTCCAGACATGCCCGGGCGCCTCCCCAGGCTCATCCCCGCTGGTGCCTTTCCCCTGGGCCTAGGCCTCGGTTGAGGCCTCCTTGGAGAGGAGGTTGCTGGCAGGGGCTGTCTCCACACTGCAAGGTGCTGGAGCTCAGAGGGCCTCGTCAGAGGGAAGGGACCAGCAAGGGGCTGGATGCCCAAGACCTCTTTGGCCCAGCAGCCTCAGGGCAGCAGGGAGAGCAAGAGGCCCAACTTGCCCCTAGGTTGGCTCTGCCCCTTCCCACACAGGCGGCCAGCCCAGCAGCTGCCTGACAGACTCTGGCTCCCCCGAGCTCTCTGCCGGTGCAGGGGGCAGATCAGACGTGTGCATGTGGTTCTGCCTTGTCCTGGGAGTGTGGACACCCTGCCTTGCCCCCAGGCTCAGGGGCAAGGGCCCGGAGAGAGCACCACCCTGAAGCGCTTTCCTCACGGGCTTGGGAGCATTGTGCTAGCCTGGCGTGAACAGCGGGCGGGAGTGTTTGCAAACAGGACTTTGGAGGCAGCCGGGGAGGTCTTCCAGTGGGAGAGGGCCGGTTGTGCTCAGAGGCCCCACAGGCCAGGGGCAGGACGCAGCAGGGCCCCTGCCCCTGGCCAGCCTTGCCCAGACCTTCCTGGCCTCCGGGGGTACTGCCCTACCAAGGGGCAGGCTGCGGGGCCTGGGTCCAGACATGCCCGGGCGCCTCCCCAGGCTCATCCCCGCTGGTGCCTTTCCCCTGGGCCTAGGCCTCGGTTGAGGCCTCCTTGGAGAGGAGGTTGCTGGCAGGGGCTGTCTCCACACTGCAAGGTGCTGGAGCTCAGAGGGCCTCGTCAGAGGGAAGGGACCAGTAAGGGGCTTGATGCCCAAGACGTCTTTGGCCCAGCAGCCTCAGGGCAGCAGGGAGAGCAAGAGGCCCAACTTGCCCCTAGGGCGGCTCTGCCCCTTCCCACACAGGCGGCCAACCCAGCAGCTGCCTGACAGACTCTGGCTCCCCCAAGCTCTCTGCCGGTGCAGGGGACAGGAACAGACGTGGGCATGTGGTTCTGCCTTGGCCGGGGAGTGTGTTCCCCCTGCCTTGCCCCCAGGCTCAGGGGCAAGGGCCCGGAGAGAGCACCACCCCGAAGCGCTTTTCTCACGGGCTTGGGAGCATTGTGCGAGCCTGGCGTGAACAGCGGGCGGGAGTGTTTGCAAACAGGACTTTGGAGGCAGCCGTGGAGGTCTTCCAGTGGGAGAGGGCCGGTTGTGCTCAGAGGCCTCACAGGCCAGGGGCAGGACCCAGCAGGTCCCCTGCCCCTGGCCAGCCTTGCCCAGACCTTCCTGGCCTCCGGGGGTACTGCCCCACCAAGGGGCAGGCTGCGGGGACTGGGTCCAGACATGCCTGGGCGCCTCCCCAGGCTCATCCCCGCTGGTGCCTTTCCCCTGGGCATAGGCCTCGGTTGATGCCTCCTTGGAGAGGAGGTTGCTGGCAGGGGCTGTCTCCACACTGCAAGGTGCTGGAGCTCAAAGGGCCTCGTCAGCGGGAAGGGACCAGCAAGGGGCTGGATGCCCAAGACCTCTTTGGCCCAGCAGCCTCAGGGCAGCAGGGAGAGCAAGAGGCCCAACTTGCCCCTAGGTCGGCTCTGCCCCTTCCCACACAGGCAGCCAACCCAGCAGCTGCCTGACAGACTCTGGCTCCCCCAAGCTCTCTGCCGGTGCAGGGGTCAGGAACAGACGTGTGCATGTGGTTCTGCCTTGGTCTGGGAGTGTGGACCCACTGCCTGGACCCCAGGCTCAGGGGCAAGGGCCCGGAGAGAGCAACACCCCGAAGCGCTTTTCTCCTGGCCTTGGGAGCGTTGTGCGTGCCTGGCGGGAACAGCGGGCGGGAGTGCTTGCAAACCGGCCTTTCGAGGCAGACGGGGAGGTCTTCTAGCGGGAGAGTGCCGGTTGTGCTCAGACGCCCCACAGGCCAGGGGCAGGACCCAGCAGTGTCCCTGCCCCTGGCAGCCTTGCCGAGACCTTCCTGGCCTCCGGGGGTACTGCCCCACCAAGGGGCAGGCTGCGGGGACTGGGTCCAGACATGCCCGGGCGCCTCCCCAGGCTCATCCCCGCTGGTGCCTTTCCCCTGGGCCTAGGCCTCGGTTGAGGTCTCCTTGGAGAGGAGGTTGCTGGCAGGGGCTGTCTCCACACTGCAAGGTGCTGGAGCTCAGAGGGCCTCGTCAGAGGGAAGGGACCAGCAAGGGGCTGGATGCCCAAGACCTCTTTGGCCCAGCAGCCTCAGGGCAGCAGGGAGAGCAAGAGGCCCAACTTGCCCCTAGGTTGGCTCTGCCCCTTCCCACACAGGCGGCCAGCCCAGCAGCTGCCTGACAGACTCTGGCTCCCCCGAGCTCTCTGCCGGTGCAGGGGGCAGATCAGACGTGTGCATGTGGTTCTGCCTTGTCCTGGGAGTGTGGACACCCTGCCTTGCCCCCAGGCTCAGGGGCAAGGCCCCGGAGAGAGCACCACCCTGAAGCGCTTTCCTCACGGGCTTGGGAGCATTGTGCTAGCCTGGCGTGAACAGCGGGCGGGAGTGTTTGCAAACAGGACTTTGGAGGCAGCCGGGGAGGTCTTCCAGTGGGAGAGGGCCGGTTGTGCTCAGAGGCCCCACAGGCCAGGGGCAGGACGCAGCCGGGCCCCTGCCCCTGGCCAGCCTTGCCCAGACCTTCCTGGCCTCCGGGGGTACTGCCCCACCAAGTGGCAGGCTGCGGGGCCTGGGTCCAGACATGCCCGGGCGCCTCCCCAGGCTCATCCCCGCTGGTGCCTTTCCCCTGGGCCTAGGCCTCGGTTGAGGCCTCCTTGGAGAGGAGGTTGCTGGCAGGGGCTGTCTCCACACTGCAAGGTGCTGGAGCTCAGAGGGCCTCGTCAGAGGGAAGGGACCAGTAAGGGGCTGGTTGCCCAAGACGTCTTTGGCCCAGCAGGCTCAGGGCAGCAGGGAGAGCAAGAGGCCCAACTTGCCCCTAGGGCGGCTCTGCCCCTTCCCACACAGGCGGCCAACCCAGCAGCTGCCTGACAGACTCTGGCTCCCCCAAGCTCTCTGCCGGTGCAGGGGACAGGAACAGACGTGGGCATGAGGTTCTGCCTTGGCCTGGGAGTGTGTTCCCCCTGCCTTGCCCCCAGGCTCAGGGGCAAGGGCCCGGAGAGAGCACCACCCCGAAGCGCTTTCCTCACGGGCTTGGGAGCATTGTGCGAGCCTGGCGTGAACAGCGGGCGGGAGTGTTTGCAAACAGGACTTTGGAGGCAGCCGTGGAGGTCTTCCAGTGGGAGAGGGCCGGTTGTGCTCAGAGGCCTCACAGGCCAGGGGCAGGACCCAGCAGGTCCCCTGCCCCTGGCCAGCCTTGCCCAGACCTTCCTGGCCTCCGGGGGTACTGCCCCACCAAGGGGCAGGCTGCGGGGACTGGGTCCAGACATGCCTGGGCGCCTCCCCAGGCTCATCCCCGCTGGTGCCTTTCCCCTGGGCATAGGCCTGGGTTGATGCCTCCTTGGAGAGGAGGTTGCTGGCAGGGGCTGTCTCCACACTGCAAGGTGCTGGAGCTCAGAGGGCCTCGTCAGCGGGAAGGGACCAGCAAGGGGCTGGATGCCCAAGACCTCTTTGCCCCAGCAGCCTCAGGGCAGCAGGGAGAGCAAGAGGCCCAACTTGCCCCTAGGTCGGCTCTGCCCCTTCCCACACAGGCGGCCAGCCCAGCACCTGCCTGAGAGACTCTGGCTCCCCCGAGCTCTCTGCCGGTGTAGGGGGCAGGAACAGACGTGTTCATGTCGTTCTGTCTTGGCCTGGGAGTGTGTTCCCCCTGCCTGGCCCGCAGGCTTAGGGGCAAGGGCCCGGAGAGAGCACCACCCCGAAGCGCTTTTCTCCCGGGCTTGGGAGCATTGTGCGAGCCTGGCGTGAACAGCGGGCGGGAGTGTTTGCAAACAGGACTTTGGAGGCAGCTGGGGAGGTCTTCCAGTGGGAGAGGGCCGGTTGTGCTCAGAGGCCTCACAGGCCAGGGGCAGGACCCAGCAGGTCCCCTGCCCCTGGCCAGCCTTGCCCAGACCTTCCTGGCCTCCGGGGGTACTGCCCCACCAAGGGGCAGGCTGCGGGGACTGGGTCCAGACATGTCCGTGCGCCTCCCCAGGATCATCCCCGCTGGTGCTTTTCCCCTGGGCGTAGGCCTCTTTTGAGGCCTCTTTGGAGAGGAGGTTGCTGGCAGGGGCTGTCTCCACACTGCAAGGTGCTGGAGCTCAGAGGGCCTCGTCAGAGGGAAGGGACCAGCAAAGGGCTGGATGCCCAAGACCTCTTTGACCCAGCAGCCTCAGGGCAGCAGGGAGAGCAAAAGGCCCAACTTGCCCCTAGGTCGGCTCTGCCCCGTCCCACACAGGCAGCCAGCCCAGCAGCAGCCTGGCAGTCTCTGGCTCCCCCGAGCTCTCTGCCGGTGTAGGGGGCAGGAACAGACGTGTGCATGTCGTTCTGCCTTGGCCTGGGAGTGTGTTCCAACTGCCTGGCCCCCAGGCTCAGGGGCAAGGGCCCGAGGAGAGCACCACCCCGAAGCGCTTTTCTCCCGGGCTTGGGAGCATTGTGCCTGCCTGGCGGGAACAGCGGGCGGGAGTGCTTGCAAACCGGCCTTTGGAGGCAGACGGGGAGGTCTTCCAGCGGGAGAGTGCCGGTTGTTCTCAGACGCCCCACAGGCCAGGGGCACGACCCAGCAGGGCCCCTGCCCCTCGCAGCCTTGCCCAGACCTTCCTGGCCTCCGGGGGTACTGCCCCACCAAGGGGCAGGCTGCGGGGACTGGGTCCAGACATGCCCTTGCGCCTCCACTGGCTCATCCCCGCTGGTGCCTTTCCCCTGGGCCTAGGCCTCGGTTGAGGCCTCCTTGGAGAGGAGGTTGCTGGCAGGGGCTGTCTCCACACTGCAAGGTGCTGGAGCTCAGAGGGCCTCGTCAGAGGGAAGGGACCAGTAAGGGGCTGGATGCCCAAGACGTCTTTGGCCCAGCAGCCTCAGGGCAGCAGGGAGAGCAAGAGGCCCAACTTGCCCCTAGGTCGGCTCTGCCCCTTCCCACACAGGCAGCCAACCCAGCAGCTGCCTGACAGACTCTGGCTCCCCCGAGCTCTCTGCCGGTGCAGGGGTCAGGAACAGACGTGTGCATGTGGTTCTGCCTTGGTCTGGGAGTGTGGACCCACTGCCTGGACCCCAGGCTCAGGGGCAAGGGCCCGGAGAGGGCAACACCCTGAAGCGCTTTTCTCCCGGGCTTGGGAGCATTGTGCGTGCCTGGCGGGAACAGCGGGCGGGAGTGTTGGCAAACCGGCCTTTGGAGGCAGCCAGGGAGGTCTTCCAGTGGGAGAGGGCCGGTTGTGCTCAGAGGCCCCACAGGCCAGGGGCAGGACCCAGCAGGGCCCCTGCCCCTGGCCAGCCTTGCCCAGACCTTCCTGGCCTCCGGGGGTACTGCCCCACCAAGGGGCAGGCTGCGGGGACTGGGTCCAGACATGTCCGTGCGCCTCCACTGGCTCATCCCCGCTGGTGCCTTTCCCCTGGGCCTAGGCCTCGGTTGAGGCCTCCTTGGAGAAGAGGTTGCTGGCAGGGGCTGTCTCCACACTGCAAGGTGCTGGAGCTCAGAGGGCCTCGTCAGAGGGAAGGGACCAGCAAGGGGCTGGATGCCCAAGACCTCTTTGGCCCAGCAGCCTCAGGGCAGCAGGGAGAGCAAGAGGCCCAACTTGCCCCTAGGTCGGCTCTGCCCCTTCCCACACAGGCGGCCAGCCCAGCAGCTGCCTGACAGACTCTGGCTCCCCCCAGCTCTCTGCCGGTGGAGGGGGCAGGAACAGACGTGTGCATGTGGTTCTGCCTTGGCCTGGGACTGTGGATCCCCTGCCTGGCCCCCAGGCTCAGGGGCAGGGGCCCGGAGAGACCACCACCCCGAAGCGCTTTTCTCCCGGGCTTGGGAGCATTGTGCGCGCCTGGCGGGAACAGTGGGCGGGAGTGCTTGCAAACCGGCCTTTGGAGGCAGCCGGGGAGGTCTTCCAGTGGGCAAGGGCCGGTTGTGCTCAGAGGCCCCACAGGCCAGGGGCAGGACCCAGCAGGGCCCCTGCCCCTGGCCAGCCTTGCCCAGACCTTCCTGGCCTCCAGGGGTACTGCCCCACCAAGGGGCAGGCTGCGGGGACAGGGTCCAGACATGCCCGGGCGCCTCCCCTGGCTCAACCCCGCTGGTGCCTTTTCCCTGGGCCTAGGCCTCGGTTGAGGCCTCCTTGGAGAGGAGATTGCTGGCAGGGGCTGTCTCCACACTGCAAGGTGCTGGAGCTCAGAGGGCCTCGTCAGAGGGAAGGGACAAGCAAGGGGCTGGATGCCCAAGACCTCTTTGGCCCAGCAGCCTCAGGGCAGCAGGGAGAGGAAGAGGCCCAACTTGCCCCTAGGTCGGCTCTGCCCCTTCCCACACAGGCGGCCAGCCCAGCAGCTGCCTGACAGACTCTGGCTCCCCCCAGCTCTCTGCCGGTGGAGGGGGCAGGAACAGACGTGTGCATGTTGTTGTGCCTTGGCCTGGGACTGTGGATCCCCTGCCTGGCCCCCAGGCTCAGGGGCAAGGGCCCGGAGAGACCACCACCCCGAAGCGCTTTTCTCCCGGGCTTGGGAGCATTGTGCGTGCCTGGCGGGAAGAGCGGGCAGGAGTGTTGGCAAACTGGCCTTTGGAGGCAGCCGGGGAGGTCTTCCAGTGGGAGAGGGCCGGTTGTGCTCAGAGGCCCCACAGGCCATGGGGAGGACCCAGCAGGGCCCCTGCCCCTGGCCAGCCTTGCCCAGATCTTCCTGGCCTCCGGGGGTACTGCCCCACCAAGGGGCAGGCTGCGGGGACTGGGTCCAGACATGCCCGGGCGCCTCCCCAGGCTCATCCCCGCTGGTGCCTTTCCCCTGGGCCTAGGCCTCGGTTGAGGCCTCCTTGGAGAGGATGTTGCTGGCAGGGGCTGTCTCCACACTGCAAGCTGCTGGAGCTCAGAGGGCCTCGTCAGAGGGAAGGGACCAGCAAGTGGCTGGATGCCCAAGACCTCTTTGGCCCAGCAGCCTCAGGGCAGCAGGGAGAGGAAGAGGCCCAACTTGCCCCTAGGTCGGCTCTGCCCCTTCCCACACAGGCGGCCAGCCCAGCAGCTGCCTGACAGATTCTCGCTGCCCCGAGCTCTCTGCCGGTGCAGGGGTCAGGAACAGACGTGTGCGTGTGGTTCTGCCTTGGTCTGGGAGTGTGGACCAACTGCCTGGCCCCCAGGCTCAGGGGCAAGGGCCCGAGGAGAGCACCACCCCGAAGCGCTTTTCTCCCGGGCTTGGGAGCATTGTGCGTGCCTGGCGGGAACAGCGGGCGGGAGTGTTGGCAAACTGGCCTTTGGAGGCAGCCGGGGAGTTCTTCCAGTGGGAGAGGGCCGGTTGTGCTCAGAGGCCCCACAGGCCAGGGGCAGGACCCAGCAGGGCCCCTGCCCCTGGCCAGCCTTGCCCAGACCTTCCTGGCCTCCGGGGGTACTGCCCCACCAAGGGGCAGGCTGCGGGGACTGGGTCCAGACATGCCCGGGCGCCTCCCCAGGCTCATCCCCGCTGGTGCCTTTCCCCTGGGCCTAGGCCTCGGTTGAGGCCTCCTTGGAGAGGAGGTTGCTGGCAGGGGCTGTCTCCACACTGCAAGGTGCTGGAGCTCAGAGGGCCTCGTCAGAGGGAAGGGACCAGCAAGGGGCTGGATGCCCAAGACCTCTTTGGCCCAGCAGCCTCAGGGCAGCAGGGAGAGCAAGAGGCCCAACTTGCCCCTAGGTCGGCTCTGCCACTTCCCACACAGGCGGCCAGCCCAGCAGCTGCCTGACAGACTCTGGCTCCCCCGAGCTCTCTGCCGGTGCAGGGGGCAGGTCAGACGTGTGCATGTGGTTCTGCCTTGGCCTGGGAGTGTGGACACCCTGCCTTGCCCCCAGGCTCAGGGGCAAGGGCCCAGAGAGAGCACCACCCTGAAGCGCTTTTCTTCCGGGCTTAGGAGCATTGTGCCCGCCTGCTGGTAACAGTGGCCGGGAGCGCTTGCAAACCGGCCTTTGGAGGCAGCCGGGGAGGTCTTCCAGTGGGAGAGGGCCGGTTGTGCTCAGAGGCCCCACAGGCCATGGGGAGGACCCAGCAGGGCCCCTGCCCCTGGCCAGTCTTACCCAGACCTTCCTGGCCTCCGGGGGTACTGCCCCACCAAGGGGCAGGCTGCGGGGACTGGGTCCAGACATGCTCGGGCGCCTCCCCTGGCTCATCCCCGCTGGTGCCTTTCCCCTGGGCCTAGGCCTCGGTTGAGGCCTCCTTGGAGAGGAGGTTGCTGGCAGGGGCTGTCTCCACACTGCAAGGTGCTGGAGCTCAGAGGGCCTCGTCAGAGGGAAGGGACCAGTAAGGGGCTGGATGCCCAAGACGTCTTTGGCCCAGCAGCCTCAGGGCAGCAGGGAGAGCAAGAGGCCCAACTTGCCCCTAGGGCGGCTCTGCCCCTTCCCACACAGACGGCCAACCCAGCAGCTGCCTGACAGACTCTGGCTCCCCCAAGCTCTCTGCCGGTGCAGGGGACAGGAACAGACGTGGGCATGTGGTTCTGCCTTGGCCTGGGAGTGTGTTCCCCATGCCTTGCCCCCAGGCTCAGGGGCAAGGGCCCGGAGAGAGCACCACCCCGAAGCGCTTTTCTCCCGGGCTTGGGAGCATTGTGCAAGTCTGGCGTCAACAGCGGGTGGGAGTTTGGCAAACAGGACTTTGGAGGCAGCCGGGGAGGTCTTCCAGTGGGAGAGGGCCGGTTGTGCTCAGAGGCCCCACAGGCCAGGGGCAGGATCCAGCAGGTCCCCTGCCCCTGGCCAGCCTTTCCCAGACCTTCCTGGCCTCCGGGGGTACTGCCCCACCATGGGGCAGGCTGCGGGGACTGGGTCCAGACATGCCTGGGCGCCTCCCCAGGCTCATCCCCGCTGGTGCCTTTCCCCTGGTCCTAGGTCTCGGTTGAGGCCTCCTTGGAGAGGAGGTTGCTGGCAGGGGCTGTCTCCACACTGCAAGGTGCTGGAGCTCAGAGGGCCTCGTCAGAGGGAAGGGACAAGCAAAGGGCTGGATGCCCAAGACCTCTTTGGCCCAGCAGCCTCAGGGCAGCAGGGAGAGCAAGAGGCCCTACTTGAACCTAGGTCGGCTCTGCCCCTTCCCACAAAGGCGGCCAGCCCAGCAGCTGCCTGACAGACTCTGGCTCCCCCGAGCTCTCTGCCGGTGCAGGGGTCAGGAACAGACGTGTGCATGTGGTTCTGCCTTGGCCTGGGAGTGTGGACCCCCTGCCTGGCCCCCAGTCTCAGGGGCAAGGGCCCGGAGAGAGCACCACCCCGAAGCGCTTTTCTCCCGGGCTTGGGAGCATTGTGCGCGCTTGGTGGGAAGAGTGGGCGGGAGTGCGTGCAAAACGGCCTTTGGAGGCAGCCGGGGAGGTCTTCCAGTGGGAGAGGGCCGGTTGTGCTCAGAGGCCCCACAGGCCAGGGGCAGGACCCAGCAGGTCCCCTGCCCCTGGTCAGCCTTGCCCAGACCTTCCTGGCCTCCAGTGGTACTGCCCCACCAAGGGGCAGGCTGCGGGGACTGGGTCCAGACATGCCCGGGCGCCTCCCCAGGCTCATCCCCGCTGGTGCCTTTCCCCTGGACCTAGGCCTCGGTTGAGGCCTCCTTGGAGAGGAGATTGCTGGCAGGTGCTGTCTCCACACTGCAAGGTGCTGGAGCTCAGAGGGCCTCGTCAGAGGGAAGGGACCAGCAAAGGGCTGGATGCCCAAGACGTCTTTGGCCCAGCAGCCTCAGGGCAGCAGGGAGAGCAAGAGGCCCAACTTGCCCCTAGGTCGGCTCTGCCCCTTCCCACACAGGCGGCCAGCCCAGCACCTGCCTGAGAGACTCTGGCTCCCCCGAGCTCTCTGCCGGTGTAGGGGGCAGGAACAGACGTGTTCATGTCGTTCTGTCTTGGCCTGGGAGTGTGTTCCCCCTGCATGGCCCGCAGGCTTAGGGGCAAGGGCCCGGAGAGAGCACCACCCCGAAGCGCTTTTCTCCCGGGCTTGGGAGCATTGTGCGTGCCTGGCGGGAACAGCGGGCGGGAGTGCTTGCAAACCGGCCTTTGGAGGCAGACGGGGAGGTCTTCCAGCGGGAGAGTGCCGGTTGTGCTCAGACGTCCCACAGGCCAGGGGCAGGACCCAGCGCTGTCCCTGCCCCTGGCAGCCTTGCACAGACCTTCCTGGCCTCCGGGGGTACTGCCCCACCAAGGGGCAGGCTGCGGGGACTGGGTCCAGACATGCCCGGGCGCCTCCCCAGGCTCATCCCCGCTGGTGCCTTTCCCCTGGGCCTAGGCCTCGGTTGAGGCCTCATTGGAGAGGAGGTTGCTGGCAGGGGCTGTCTCCACACTGCAAGGTGCTGGAGCTCAGAGGGCCTCGTCAGAGGGAAGGGACCAGCAAGGGGCTGGATGCCCAAGACCTCTTTGGCCCAGCAGCCTCAGGGCAGCAGGGAGAGGAAGAGGCCCAACTTGCCCCTAGGTCGGCTCTGCCCCTTCCCACACAGGCGGCCAGCCCAGCAGCTGCCTGACAGACTCTGGCTCCCCCGAGCTCTCTGCCGGTGCAGGGGTCAGGAACAGACGTGTGCATGTGGTTCTGCCTTGGTCTGGGAGTGTGGACCCACTGCCTGGCCCCCAGGCTCAGGGGCAAGGGCCCGGAGAGAGCACCACCCCGAAGCGCTTTTCTCCCGGGCTTGGGAGCATTGTGCGAGCCTGGCGTGAACAGCGGGCGGGAGTGTTTGCAAACAGGACTTTGGAGGCAGCTGGGGAGGTCTTCCAGTGGGAGAGGGCCGGTTGTGCTCAGAGGCCTCACAGGCCAGGGGCAGGACCCAGCAGGGACCCTGCCCCTGGCCAGCCTTGCCCAGACCTTCCTGGCCTCCGGGGGTACTGCCCCACCAAGGGGCAGGCTGCGGGGACTGGGTCCAGACATGTCCATGCGCCTCCCCAGGATCATCCCCGCTGGTGCTTTTCCCCTGGGCGTAGGCCTCGGTTGAGGCCTCTTTGGAGAGGAGGTTGCTGGCAGGGGCTGTCTCCACACTGCAAGGTGCTGGAGCTCAGAGGGCCTCGTCAGAGGGAAGGGACCAGCAAAGGGCTGGATGCCCAAGACCTCTTTGACCCAGCAGCCTCAGGGCAGCAGGGAGAGCAAGAGGCCCAACTTGCCCCTAGGTCGGCTCTGCCCCGTCCCACACAGGCAGCCAGCCCAGCAGCAGCCTGGCAGTCTCTGGCTCCCCCGAGCTCTCTGCCGGTGTAGGGGGCAGGAACAGACGTGTGCATGTCGTTCTGCCTTGGCCTGGGAGTGTGTTCCAACTGCCTGGCCCCCAGGCTCAGGGGCAAGGGCCCGAGGAGAGCACCACCCCGAAGCGCTTTTCTCCCGGGCTTGGGAGCATTGTGCCTGCCTGGCGGGAACAGCGGGCGGGAGTGCTTGCAAACCGGCCTTTGGAGGCAGACGGGGAGGTCTTCCAGCGGGAGAGTGCCGGTTGTGCTCAGACGCCCCACAGGCCAGGGGCACGACCCAGCAGGGCCCCTGCCCCTCGCAGCCTTGCCCAGACCTTCCTGGCCTCCGGGGGTACTGCCCCACCAAGGGGCAGGCTGCGGGGACTGGGTCCAGACATGCCCGTGCGCCTCCACTGGCTCATCCCCGCTGGTGCCTTTCCCCTGGGCCTAGGCCTCGGTTGAGGCCTCCTTGGAGAGGAGGTTGCTGGCAGGGGCTGTCTCCACACTGCAAGGTGCTGGAGCTCAGAGGGCCTCGTCAGAGGGAAGGGACCAGTAAGGGGCTGGATGCCCAAGACGTCTTTGGCCCAGCAGCCTCAGGGCAGCAGGGAGAGGAAGAGGCCCAACTTGCCCCTAGGTCGGCTCTGCCCCTTCCCACACAGGCAGCCAACCCAGCAGCTGCCTGACAGACTCTGGCTCCCCCGAGCTCTCTGCCGGTGCAGGGGTCAGGAACAGACGTGTGCATGTGGTTCTGCCTTGGTCTGGGAGTGTGGACCCACTGCCTGGACCCCAGGCTCAGGGGCAAGGGCCCGGAGAGGGCAACACCCTGAAGCGCTTTTTTCCCGGGCTTGGGAGCATTGTGCGTGCCTGGCGGGAACAGCGGGCGGGAGTGTTGGCAAACCGGCCTTTGGAGGCAGCCGGGGAGGTCTTCCAGTGGGAGAGGGCCGGTTGTGCTCAGAGGCCCCACAGGCCAGGGGCAGGACCCAGCAGGGCCCCTGCCCCTGGCCAGCCTTGCCCAGACCTTCCTGGCCTCCGGGGGTACTGCCCCACCAAGGGGCAGGCTGCGGGGACTGGGTCCAGACATGCCCGTGCGCCTCCACTGGCTCATCCCCGCTGGTGCCTTTCCCCTGGGCCTAGGCCTCGGTTGAGGCCTCCTTGGAGAAGAGGTTGCTGGCAGGGGCTGTCTCCACACTGCAAGGTGCTGGAGCTCAGAGGGCCTCGTCAGAGGGAAGGGACCAGCAAGGGGCTGGATGCCCAAGACCTCTTTGGCCCAGCAGCCTCAGGGCAGCAGGGAGAGCAAGAGGCCCAACTTGCCCCTAGGTCGGCTCTGCCCCTTCCCACACAGGCGGCCAGCCCAGCAGCTGCCTGACAGACTCTGGCTCCCCCCAGCTCTCTGCCGGTGGAGGGGGCAGGAACAGACGTGTGCATGTGGTTCTGCCTTGGCCTGGGACTGTGGATCCCCTGCCTGGCCCCCAGGCTCAGGGGCAGGGGCCCGGAGAGACCACCACCCCAAAGCGCTTTTCTCCCGGGCTTGGGAGCATTGTGCGAGCCTGGCGGGAACAGTGGGCGGGAGTGCTTGCAAACCGGCCTTTGGAGGCAGCCGGGGAGGTCTTCCAGTGGGCAAGGGCCGGTTGTGCTCAGAGGCCCCACAGGCCAGGGGCAGGACCCAGCAGGGCCCCTGCCCCTGGCCAGCCTTGCCCAGACCTTCCTGGCCTCCGGGGGTACTGCCCCACCAAGGGGCAGGCTGCGGGGACAGGGTCCAGACATGCCCGGGCGCCTCCCCTGGCTCAACCCCGCTGGTGCCTTTTCCCTGGGCCTAGGCCTCGGTTGAGGCCTCCTTGGAGAGGAGATTGCTGGCAGGGGCTGTCTCCACACTGCAAGGTGCTGGAGCTCAGAGGGCCTCGTCAGAGGGAAGGGACAAGCAAGGGGCTGGATGCCCAAGACCTCTTTGGCCCAGCAGCCTCAGGGCAGCAGGGAGAGGAAGAGGCCCAACTTGCCCCTAGGTCGGCTCTGCCCGTTCCCACACAGGCGGCCAGCCCAGCAGCTGCCTGACAGACTCTGGCTCCCCCCAGCTCTCTGCCGGTGGAGGGGGCAGGAACAGACGTGTGCATGTTGTTGTGCCTTGGCCTGGGACTGTGGATCCCCTGCCTGGCCCCCAGGCTCAGGGGCAGGGGCCCGGAGAGACCACCACCCCAAAGCGCTTTTCTCCCGGGCTTGGGAGCATTGTGCGAGCCTGGCGGGAACAGTGGGCGGGAGTGCTTGCAAACCGGCCTTTGGAGGCAGCCGGGGAGGTCTTCCAGTGGGCAAGGGCCGGTTGTGCTCAGAGGCCCCACAGGCCAGGGGCAGGACCCAGCAGGGCCCCTGCCCCTGGCCAGCCTTGCCCAGACCTTCCTGGCCTCCGGGGGTACTGCCCCACCAAGGGGCAGGCTGCGGGGACAGGGTCCAGACATGCCCGGGCGCCTCCCCTGGCTCAACCCCGCTGGTGCCTTTTCCCTGGGCCTAGGCCTCGGTTGAGGCCTCCTTGGAGAGGATGTTGCTGGCAGGGGCTGTCTCCACACTGCAAGGTGCTGGAGCTCAGAGGGCCTCGTCAGAGGGAAGGGACCAGCAAGTGGCTGGATGCCCAAGACCTCTTTGGCCCAGCAGCCTCAGGGCAGCAGGGAGAGGAAGAGGCCCAACTTGCCCCTAGGTGGGCTCTGCCCCTTCCCACACAGGCGGCCAGCCCAGCAGCTGCCTGACAGATTCTGGCTCCCCCGAGCTCTCTGCCGGTGCAGGGGTCAGGAACAGACGTGTGCATGTGGTTCTGCCTTGGTCTGGGAGTGTGGACCAACTGCCTGGCCCCCAGGCTCAGGGGCAAGGGCCCGAGGAGAGCACCACCCCGAAGCGCTTTTCTCCCGGGCTTGGGAGCATTGTGCGTGCCTGGCGGGAACAGCGGGCGGGAGTGTTGGCAAACTGGCCTTTGGAGGCAGCCGGGGAGTTCTTCCAGTGGGAGAGGGCCGGTTGTGCTCAGAGGCCCCACAGGCCAGGGGCAGGACCCAGCAGGGCCCCTGCCCCTGGCCAGCCTTGCCCAGACCTTCCTGGCCTCCGGGGGTACTGCCCCACCAAGGGGCAGGCTGCGGGGACTGGGTCCAGACATGCCCGGGCGCCTCCACTGGCTCATCCCCGCTGGTGCCTTTCCCCTGGGCCTAGGCCTCGG
The DNA here is from genome assembly GCF_033118175.1 of Dama dama. Classification (NCBI taxonomy): domain Eukaryota; kingdom Metazoa; phylum Chordata; class Mammalia; order Artiodactyla; family Cervidae; genus Dama; species Dama dama. The sequence goes on along the minus strand of NW_026870997.1, from coordinate 156,877 downwards.
TTGAGGCTTCCTTGGAGAGGAGGTTGCTGGCAGGGGCTGTCTCCACACTGCAAGGTGCTGGAGCTCAGAGGGCCTCGTCAGAGGGAAGGGACCAGCAAGGGGCTGGATGCCCAAGACCTCTTTGGCCCAGCAGCCTCAGGGCAGCAGGGAGAGCAAGAGGCCCAACTTGCCCCTAGGTCGGCTCTGCCACTTCCCACACAGGCGGCCAGCCCAGCAGCTGCCTGACAGACTCTGGCTCCCCCGAGCTCTCTGCCGGTGCAGGGGGCAGGTCAGACGTGTGCATGTGGTTCTGCCTTGGCCTGGGAGTGTGGACACCCTGCCTTGCCCCCAGGCTCAGGGGCAAGGGCCCAGAGAGAGTACCACCCTGAAGCGCTTTTCTTCCGGGCTTAGGAGCATTGTGCCCGCCTGCTGGTAACAGTGGCCGGGAGCGCTTGCAAACCGGCCTTTGGAGGCAGCCGGGGAGGTCTTCCAGTGGGAGAGGGCCGGTTGTGCTCAGAGGCCCCACAGGCCAGGGGCAGGACCCAGCAGGTCCCCTGCCCCTGGCCAGCCTTTCCCAGACCTTCCTGGCCTCCGGGGGTACTGCCCCACCAAGGGGCAGGCTGCGGGGACTGGGTCCAGACATGCCTGGGCGCCTCCCCAGGCTCATCCCCGCTGGTGCCTTTCCCCTGGTCCTAGGTCTCGGTTGAGGCCTCCTTGGAGAGGAGGTTGCTGGCAGGGGCTGTCTCCACACTGCAAGGTGCTGGAGCTCAGAGGGCCTCGTCAGAGGGAAGGGACAAGCAAAGGGCTGGATGCCCAAGACCTCTTTGGCCCAGCAGCCTCAGGGCAGCAGGGAGAGCAAGAGGCCCTACTTGAACCTAGGTCGGCTCTGCCCCTTCCCACAAAGGCGGCCAGCCCAGCAGCTGCCTGACAGACTCTGGCTCCCCCGAGCTCTCTGCCGGTGCAGGGGTCAGGAACAGACGTGTGCATGTGGTTCTGCCTTGGCCTGGGAGTGTGGACCCCCTGCCTGGCCCCCAGGCTCAGGGGCAAGGGCCCGGAGAGAGCACCACCCCGAAGCGCTTTTCTCCCGGGCTTGGGAGCATTGTGCGCGCTTGGTGGGAAGAGTGGGCGGGAGTGCGTGCAAAACGGCCTTTGGAGGCAGCCGGGGAGGTCTTCCAGTGGGAGAGGGCCGGTTGTGCTCAGAGGCCCCACAGGCCAGGGGCAGGACCCAGCAGGTCCCCTGCCCCTGGTCAGCCTTGCCCAGACCTTCCTGGCCTCCAGTGGTACTGCCCCACCAAGGGGCAGGCTGCGGGGACTGGGTCCAGACATGCCCGGGCGCCTCCCCAGGCTCATCCCCGCTGGTGCCTTTCCCCTGGGCCTAGGCCTCGGTTGAGGCCTCCTTGGAGAGGAGATTGCTGGCAGGTGCTGTCTCCACACTGCAAGGTGCTGGAGCTCAGAGGGCCTCGTCAGAGGGAAGGGACCAGCAAAGGGCTGGATGCCCAAGACGTCTTTGGCCCAGCAGCCTCAGGGCAGCAGGGAGAGCAAGAGGCCCAACTTGCCCCTAGGTCGGCTCTGCCCCTTCCCACACAGGCGGCCAGCCCAGCACCTGCCTGAGAGACTCTGGCTCCCCCGAGCTCTCTGCCGGTGTAGGGGGCAGGAACAGACGTGTTCATGTCGTTCTGTCTTGGCCTGGGAGTGTGTTCCCCCTGCCTGGCCCGCAGGCTTAGGGGCAAGGGCCCGGAGAGAGCACCACCCCGAAGCGCTTTTCTCCCGGGCTTGGGAGCATTGTGCGTGCCTGGCGGGAACAGCGGGCGGGAGTGCTTGCAAACCGGCCTTTGGAGGCAGACGGGGAGGTCTTCCAGCGGGAGAGTGCCGGTTGTGCTCAGACGTCCCACAGGCCAGGGGCAGGACCCAGCGCTGTCCCTGCCCCTGGCAGCCTTGCACAGACCTTCCTGGCCTCCGGGGGTACTGCCCCACCAAGGGGCAGGCTGCGGGGACTGGGTCCAGACATGCCCGGGCGCCTCCCCAGGCTCATCCCCGCTGGTGCCTTTCCCCTGGGCCTAGGCCTCGGTTGAGGCCTCATTGGAGAGGAGGTTGCTGGCAGGGGCTGTCTCGACACTGCAAGGTGCTGGAGCTCAGAGGGCCTCGTCAGAGGGAAGGGACCAGCAAGGGGCTGGATGCCCAAGACCTCTTTGGCCCAGCAGCCTCAGGGCAGCAGGGAGAGGAAGAGGCCCAACTTGCCCCTAGGTCGGCTCTGCCCCTTCCCACACAGGCGGCCAGCCCAGCAGCTGCCTGACAGACTCTGGCTCCCCCGAGCTCTCTGCCGGTGCAGGGGTCAGGAACAGACGTGTGCATGTGGTTCTGCCTTGGTCTGGGAGTGTGGACCCACTGCCTGGCCCCCAGGCTCAGGGGCAAGGGCCCGGAGAGAGCACCACCCCGAAGCGCTTTTCTCCCGGGCTTGGGAGCATTGTGCGAGCCTGGCGTGAACAGCGGGCGGGAGTGTTTGCAAACAGGACTTTGGAGGCAGCTGGGGAGGTCTTCCAGTGGGAGAGGGCCGGTTGTGCTCAGAGGCCTCACAGGCCAGGGGCAGGACCCAGCAGGTCCCCTGCCCCTGGCCAGCCTTGCCCAGACCTTCCTGGCCTCCGGGGGTACTGCCCCACCAAGGGGCAGGCTGCGGGGACTGGGTCCAGACATGTCCGTGCGCCTCCCCAGGATCATCCCCGCTGGTGCTTTTCCCCTGGGCGTAGGCCTCGGTTGAGGCCTCTTTGGAGAGGAGGTTGCTGGCAGGGGCTGTCTCCACACTGCAAGGTGCTGGAGCTCAGAGGGCCTCGTCAGAGGGAAGGGACCAGCAAAGGGCTGGATGCCCAAGACCTCTTTGACCCAGCAGCCTCAGGGCAGCAGGGAGAGCAAGAGGCCCAACTTGCCCCTAGGTCGGCTCTGCCCCGTCCCACACAGGCAGCCAGCCCAGCAGCAGCCTGGCAGTCTCTGGCTCCCCCGAGCTCTCTGCCGGTGTAGGGGGCAGGAACAGACGTGTGCATGTCGTTCTGCCTTGGCCTGGGAGTGTGTTCCAACTGCCTGGCCCCCAGGCTCAGGGGCAAGGGCCCGAGGAGAGCACCACCCCGAAGCGCTTTTCTCCCGGGCTTGGGAGCATTGTGCCTGCCTGGCGGGAACAGCGGGCGGGAGTGCTTGCAAACCGGCCTTTGGAGGCAGACGGGGAGGTCTTCCAGCGGGAGAGTGCCGGTTGTGCTCAGACGCCCCACAGGCCAGGGGCAGGACCCAGCAGGGCCCCTGCCCGTGGCCAGCCTTGCCCAGACCTTCCTGGCTTTCGGGGCTACTGCCCCACCAAGGGGCAGGCTGCGTGGACTGCGTCCAGACATGCCCGGGCGCCTCCCCAGGCTCATCCCCGCTGGTGCCTTTCCCCTGGGCCTAGGCCTCGGTTGAGGCCTCCTTGGAGAGGAGGTTGCTGGCAGGGGCTGTCTCCACACTGCAAGGTGCTGGAGCTCAGAGGGCCTCGTCAGAGGGAAGGGACAAGCAAGGGGCTGGATGCCCAAGATCTCTTTGACCCAGCAGCCTCAGGGCATCAGGGAGAGCAAGAGGCCCAACTTGCCCCTAGGTCGGCTCTGCCCCTTCCCACACAGGCGGCCAGCCCAGCAGCTGCCTGACAGACTTTGGCTCCCCCGAGCTCTCTGCCGGTGCATGGGGCAGGAACAGACGTGTGCATGTCGTTCTGCCTTGGCCTGGGAGTGTGGACACCCTGCCTGGCCCCCAGGCTCAGGGGAAAGGGCCCGGAGAGAGCACCACCCCGAGGCGATTTTCTCCCGGGCTTGGGAGCGTTGTGCGCCCTTGGTTGGAACAGTGGGCGGGAGTGCTTGCAAACCGGCCTTTGGAGGCAGCCGGGGACGTCTTCCAGTGGGAGAGGGCCGGTTGTGCTCAGAGGCCCCACAGGCCAGGGGCAGGACCCAGCAGGTCCCCTGCCCCTGGCCAGCCTTTCCCAGACCTTCCTCGCCTCCGGGGGTACTGCCCCACCAAGGGGCAGGCTGCGGGGACTGGGTCCATACATGCCCGGGCGCCTCCCCAGGCTCATCCCCGCTGGTGCCTTTCCCCTGTGCCTAGGCCACGGTTTAGGCCTCCTTGGAGAGGAGGTTGCTGGCAGGGGCTGTCTCCACACTGCAAGGTGCTGGAGCTCAGAGGGCCTCGTCAGAGGGAAGGGACCAGCAAGGGGTTGGATGCCCAAGACCTCTTTGGCCCAGCAGCCTCAGGGCAGCAGGGAGGGCAAGAGGCCCAACTTGCCCCTAGGTCGGCTCTGCCACTTCCCACACAGGCGGCCAGCCCAGCAGCTGCCTGACAGACTCTGGCTCCCCCGAGCTCTCTGCCGGTGCAGGGGGCAGGAACAGACGTGTGCATGTGGTTCTGACTTGGCCTGGGAGTGTGGACACCGTGCCTTGACCCCAGGCTCAGGGGCAAGGGCCCGGAGAGAGCACCACCCTGAAGCGCTTTTCTCCCGGGCTTGGGAGCATTGTGCACGCCTGCTGGGAACAGTGGGCGGGAGCGCTTGCAAACCGGCCTTTGGAGGCAGCCGGGGAGGTCTTCCAGTGGGAGAGGGCCGGTTGTGCTCAGAGGCCCCACAGGCCAGGGGCAGGACCCAGCAGGGCCCCTGACCCTGGCCAGCCTTGCCCAGACCTTCCTGGCCTCCGGGGGTACTGCCCCACCAAGGGGCAGGCTGCGGGGACTGGGTCCAGACATCCCCGGGCGCCTCCCCAGGCTCATCCCCGCTGGTGCCTTTCCCCTGGGCCTAGGCCTCGGTTGAGGCCTCCTTGGAGAGGAGGTTGCTGGCAGGGGCTGTCTCCACACTGCAAGGTGCTGGAGATCAGAGGGCCTCGTCAGAGGGAAGGGACCAGCAAAGGGCTGGATGCCCAAGAACTCTTTGACCCAGCAGCCTCAGGGCAGCAGGGAGAGCAAGAGGCCCAACTTGCCCCTAGGTCGGCTCTGCCCCGTCCCACACAGGCGGCCAGCCCAGCAGCAGCCTTTCAGTCTCTGGCTCCCCCGAGCTCTCTGCCGGTGTAGGGGGCAGGAACAGACGTGTGCATGTCGTTCTGCCTTGGCCTGGGAGTGTGTTCCCCCTGCCTGGCCCCCAGGCTCAGGGGCAAGGGCCCGGTGAGAGCCCACCCCGAAGCGCTTTTCTCCCGGGCTTGGGAGCATTGTGCGTGCCTGGCGGGAACAGCGGGCGGGAGTGCTTGCAAACCGGCCTTTCGAGGCAGACGGGGAGGTCTTCCAGCGGGAGAGTGCCGGTTGTGCTCAGACGCCCCACAGGCCAGGGGCAGGACCCAGCAGTGTCCCTGCCCCTGGCAGCCTTGCCCAGACCTTCCTGGCCTCCGGGGGTACTGCCCCACCAAGGGGCAGGCTGCGGGGACTGGGTCCAGACATGCCCGGGCGCCTCCCCAGGCTCATCCCCGCTGGTGCCTTTCCCCTGGGCCTAGGCCTCGGTTGAGGACTCCTTGGAGAGGAGGTTGCTGGCAGGGGCTGTCTCCACACTGCAAGGTGCTGGAGCTCAGAGGGCCTCGTCAGAGGGAAGGGACCAGCAAGGGGCTGGATGCCCAAGACCTCTTTGGCCCAGCAGCCTCAGGGCAGCAGGGAGAGCAAGAGGCCCAACTTGCCCCTAGGTCGGCTCTGCCCCTTCCCACACAGGCGGCCAGCCCAGCAGCTGCCTGACAGACTCTGGCTCCCCCCAGCTCTCTGCCGGTGGAGGGGGCAGGAACAGACGTGTGCATGTTGTTGTGCCTTGGCCTGGGACTGTGGATCTCCTGCCTGGCCCCCAGGCTCAGGGGCAAGGGCCCGGAGAGACCACCACCCCGAAGCGCTTTTCTCCCGGGCTTGGGAGCATTGTGCGCGCCTGGCGGGAACAGTGGGCGGGAGTGCTTGCAAACAGGACTTTGGAGGCAGCCGGGGAGGTCTTCCAGTGGGAGAGGGCCGGTTGTGCTCAGAGGCCCCACAGGCCAGGGGCAGGACCCAGCAGGGCCCCTGCCCCTGGCCAGCCTTGCCCAGACCTTCCTGGCCTCTGGGGGTACTGCCCCACCAAGGGGCAGGCTGCAGGGACAGGGTCCAGACATGCCCGGGCGCCTCCCCTGGCTCAACCCCGCTGGTGCCTTTCCCCTGGGCCTAGGCCTCGGTTGAGGCCTCCTTGGAGAGGAGATTGCTGGCAGGGGCTGTCTCCACACTGCAAGGTGTTGGAGCTCAGAGGGCCTCGTCAGAGGGAAGGGACCAGTAAGGGGCTGGATGCCCAAGACGTCTTTGGCCCTGCAGCCTCAGGGCAGCAGGGAGAGCAAGAGGCCCAACTTGCCCCTAGGTCGGCTCTGCCCCTTCCCACACAGGCGGCCAGCCCAGCACCTGCCTGAGAGACTCTGGCTCCCCCGAGCTCTCTGCCGGTGCAGGGGACAGGAACAGACGTGTGCATGTGTTTCTGCCTTGGTCTGGGAGTGTGTTCCCCCTGCCTTGCCCACAGGCTCAGGGGCAAGGGCCCGGAGAGAGCACCACCCCGAAGCGCTTTTCTCCCGGGCTTGGGAGCATTGTGCGTGCCTGGCGGGAAGAGCGGGCAGGAGTGTTGGCAAACTGGCCTTTGGAGGCAGCCGGGGAGGTCTTCCAGTGGGAGAGGGCCTGTTGTGCTCAGAGGCCCCACAGGCCATGGGGAGGACCCAGCAGGGCCCCTGCCCCTGGCCAGCCTTGCCCAGATCTTCCTGGCCTCCGGGGGTACTGCCCCACCAAGGGGCAGGCTGCGGGGACTGGGTCCAGACATGCCCGGGCGCCTCCCCAGGCTCATCCCCGCTGGTGCCTTTCCCCTGGGCCTAGGCCTCGGTTGAGGCCTCCTTGGAGAGGATGTTGCTGGCAGGGGCTGTCTCCACACTGCAAGGTGCTGGAGCTCAGAGGGCCTCGTCAGAGGGAAGGGACCAGCAAGGGGCTGGATGCCCAAGACCTCTTTGGCCCAGCAGCCTCAGGGCAGCAGGGAGAGGAAGAGGCCCAACTTGCCCCTAGGTCGGCTCTGCCCCTTCCCACACAGGCGGCCAGCCCAGCAGCTGCCTGACAGACTCTGGCTCCCCCGAGCTCTCTGCCGGTGCAGGGGTCAGGAACAGACGTGTGCATGTGGTTCTGCCTTGGTCTGGGAGTGTGGCCCAACTGCCTGGCCCCCAGGCTCAGGGGCAAGGGCCCGAGGAGAGCACCACCCCGAAGTGCTTTTCTCCCGGGCTTGGGAGCATTGTGCGTGCCTGGCGGGAACAGCGGGCGGGAGTGTTGGCAAACTGGCCCTTGGAGTCAGCCGGGGAGTTCTTCCAGTGGGAGAGGGCCGGTTGTGCTCAGAGGCCCCACAGGCCAGGGGCAGGACCCAGCAGGGCCCCTGCCCCTGGCCAGCCTTGCCCAGACCTTCCTGGCCTCCGGGGGTACTGCCCCACCAAGGGGCAGGCTGCGGGGACTGGGTCCAGACATGCCTGGGCACCTCCCCAGGCTCATCCCCGCTGGTGCCTTTCCCCTGGGCATAGGCCTCGGTTGATGCCTCCTTGGAGAGGAGGTTGCTGGCAGGGGCTGTCTCCACACTGCAAGGTGCTGGAGCTCAGAGGGCCTCGTCAGAGGGAAGGGACCAGCAAGGGGCTGGATGCCCAAGACCTCTTTGGCCCAGCAGCCTCAGGGCAGCAGGGAGAGCAAGAGGCCCAACTTGCCCCTAGGTCGGCTCTGCCCCTTCCCACACAGGCGGCCAGCCCAGCAGCTGCCTGACAGACTCTGGCTCCCCCCAGCTCTCTGCCGGTGGAGGGGGCAGGAACAGACGTGTGCATGTTGTTGTGCCTTGGCCTGGGACTGTGGATCCCCTGCCTGGCCCCCAGGCTCAGGGGCAAGGGCCCGGAGAGACCACCACCCCGAAGCGCTTTTCTCCCGGGCTTGGGAGCATTGTGCGTGCCTGGCGGGAAGAGCGGGCAGGAGTGTTGGCAAACTGGCCTTTGGAGGCAGCCGGGGAGGTCTTCCAGTGGGAGAGGGCCGGTTGTGCTCAGAGGCCCCACAGGCCATGGGGAGGACCCAGCAGGGCCCCTGCCCCTGGCCAGCCTTGCCCAGACCTTCCTGGCCTCCGGGGGTACTGCCCCACCAAGGGGCAGGCTGCGGGGACTGGGTCCAGACATGCCCGGGCGCCTCCCCAGGCTCATCCCTGCTGGTGCCTTTCCCCTGGGCCTAGGCCTCGGTTGAGGCCTCCTTGGAGAGGAGGTTGCTGGCAGGGGCTGTCTCCACACTGCAAGGTGCTGGAGCTCAGAGGGCCTCGTCAGAGGGAAGGGACCAGCAAGGGGCTGGATGCCCAAGACCTCTTTGGCCCAGCAGCCTCAGGGCAGCAGGGAGAGGAAGAGGCCCAACTTGCCCCTAGGTCGGCTCTGCCCCTTCCCACACAGGCGGCCAGCCCAGCAGCTGCCTGACAGATTCTGGCTCCCCCGAGCTCTCTGCCGGTGCAGGGGTCAGGAACAGACGTGTGCATGTGGTTCTGCCTTGGTCTGGGAGTGTGGACCAACTGCCTGGCCCCCAGGCTCAGGGGCAAGGGCCCGAGGAGAGCACCACCCCGAAGTGCTTTTCTCCCGGGCTTGGGAGCATTGTGCGTGCCTGGCGGGAACAGCGGGCGGGAGTGTTGGCAAACTGGCCTTTGGAGGCAGCCGGGGAGTTCTTCCAGTGGGAGAGGGCCGGTTGTGCTCAGAGACCCCACAGGCCAGGGGCAGGACCCAGCAGGGCCCCTGCCCCTGGCCAGCCTTGCCCAGACCTTCCTGGCCTCCGGGGGTACTGCCCCACCAAGGGGCAGGCTGCGGGGACTGGGTCCAGACATGCCCGGGCGCCTCCCCAGGCTCATCCCCGCTGGTGCCTTTCCCCTGGGCCTAGGCCTCGGTTGAGGCCTCCTTGGAGAGGAGGTTGCTGGCAGGGGCTGTCTCCACACTGCAAGGTGCTGGAGCTCAGAGGGCCTCGTCAGAGGGAAGGGATCAGCAAGGGGCTGGATGCCCAAGACCTCTTTGGCCCAGCAGCCTCAGGGCAGCAGGGAGAGCAAGAGGCCCAACTTGCCCCTAGGTCGGCTCTGCCCCTTCCCACACAGGCGGCCAGCCCAGCAGCTGCCTGACAGACTCTGGCTCCCCCGAGCTCTCTGCCGGTGCAGGGGGCAGGTCAGACGTGTGCATGTGGTTCTGCCTTGGCCTGGGAGTGTGGACACCCTGCCTTGCACCCAGGCTCAGGGGCAAGGGCCCGGAGAGAGCACCACCCCGAAGCGCTTTTCTCCCGGGCTTGGGAGCATTGTGCGTGCCTGGCGGGAACAGCGGGCGGGAGTGCTTGCAAACCGGCCTTTCGAGGCAGACGGGGAGGTCTTCCAGCGGGAGAGTGCCGGTTGTGCTCAGACGCCCCACAGGCCAGGGGCAGGACCCAGCAGTGTCCCTGCCCCTGGCAGCCTTGCCCAGACCTTCCTGGCCTCCGGGGGTACTGCTCCACCAAGGGGCAGGCTGCGGGGACTGGGTCCAGACATGCCCGGGCGCCTCCCCAGGCTCATCCCCAGTGGTGCCTTTCCCCTGGGCCTAGGCCTCGGTTGAGGCCTCCTTGGAGAGGAGGTTGCTGGCAGGGGCTGTCTCCACACTGCAAGGTGCTGGAGCTCAGAGGGCCTCGTCAGAGGGAAGGGACCAGCAAGGGGCTGGATGCCCAAGACCTCTTTGGCCCAGCAGCCTCAGGGCAGCAGGGAGAGCAAGAGGCCCAACTTGCCCCTAGGTCGGCTCTGCCCCTTCCCACACAGGCGGCCAGCCCAGCAGCTGCCTGACAGACTCTGGCTCCCCCCAGCTCTCTGCCGGTGGAGGGGGCAGGAACAGACGTGTGCATGTTGTTGTGCCTTGGCCTGGGACTGTGGATCTCCTGCCTGGCCCCCAGGCTCAGGGGCAAGGGCCCGGAGAGACCACCACCCCGAAGCGCTTTTCTCCCGGGCTTGGGAGCATTGTGCGCGCCTGGCGGGAACAGTGGGCGGGAGTGCTTGCAAACAGGACTTTGGAGGCAGCCGGGGAGGTCTTCCAGTGGGAGAGGGCCGGTTGTGCTCAGAGGCCCCACAGGCCAGGGGCAGGACCCAGCAGGGCCCCTGCCCCTGGCCAGCCTTGCCCAGACCTTCCTGGCCTCTGGGGGTACTGCCCCACCAAGGGGCAGGCTGCAGGGACAGGGTCCAGACATGCCCGGGCGCCTCCCCTGGCTCAACCCCGCTGGTGCCTTTCCCCTGGGCCTAGGCCTCGGTTGAGGCCTCCTTGGAGAGGAGATTGCTGGCAGGGGCTGTCTCCACACTGCAAGGTGTTGGAGCTCAGAGGGCCTCGTCAGAGGGAAGGGACCAGTAAGGGGCTGGATGCCCAAGACGTCTTTGGCCCTGCAGCCTCAGGGCAGCAGGGAGAGCAAGAGGCCCAACTTGCCCCTAGGTCGGCTCTGCCCCTTCCCACACAGGCGGCCAGCCCAGCACCTGCCTGAGAGACTCTGGCTCCCCCGAGCTCTCTGCCGGTGCAGGGGACAGGAACAGACGTGTGCATGTGTTTCTGCCTTGGTCTGGGAGTGTGTTCCCCCTGCCTTGCCCACAGGCTCAGGGGCAAGGGCCCGGAGAGAGCACCACCCCGAAGCGCTTTTCTCCCGGGCTTGGGAGCATTGTGCGTGCCTGGCGGGAAGAGCGGGCAGGAGTGTTGGCAAACTGGCCTTTGGAGGCAGCCGGGGAGGTCTTCCAGTGGGAGAGGGCCTGTTGTGCTCAGAGGCCCCACAGGCCATGGGGAGGACCCAGCAGGGCCCCTGCCCCTGGCCAGCCTTGCCCAGATCTTCCTGGCCTCCGGGGGTACTGCCCCACCAAGGGGCAGGCTGCGGGGACTGGGTCCAGACATGCCCGGGCGCCTCCCCAGGCTCATCCCCGCTGGTGCCTTTCCCCTGGGCCTAGGCCTCGGTTGAGGCCTCCTTGGAGAGGATGTTGCTGGCAGGGGCTGTCTCCACACTGCAAGGTGCTGGAGCTCAGAGGGCCTCGTCAGAGGGAAGGGACCAGCAAGGGGCTGGATGCCCAAGACCTCTTTGGCCCAGCAGCCTCAGGGCAGCAGGGAGAGGAAGAGGCCCAACTTGCCCCTAGGTCGGCTCTGCCCCTTCCCACACAGGCGGCCAGCCCAGCAGCTGCCTGACAGACTCTGGCTCCCCCGAGCTCTCTGCCGGTGCAGGGGTCAGGAACAGACGTGTGCATGTGGTTCTGCCTTGGTCTGGGAGTGTGGCCCAACTGCCTGGCCCCCAGGCTCAGGGGCAAGGGCCCGAGGAGAGCACCACCCCGAAGTGCTTTTCTCCCGGGCTTGGGAGCATTGTGCGTGCCTGGCGGGAACAGCGGGCGGGAGTGTTGGCAAACTGGCCCTTGGAGTCAGCCGGGGAGTTCTTCCAGTGGGAGAGGGCCGGTTGTGCTCAGAGGCCCCACAGGCCAGGGGCAGGACCCAGCAGGGCCCCTGCCCCTGGCCAGCCTTGCCCAGACCTTCCTGGCCTCCGGGGGTACTGCCCCACCAAGGGGCAGGCTGCGGGGACTGGGTCCAGACATGCCTGGGCACCTCCCCAGGCTCATCCCCGCTGGTGCCTTTCCCCTGGGCATAGGCCTCGGTTGATGCCTCCTTGGAGAGGAGGTTGCTGGCAGGGGCTGTCTCCACACTGCAAGGTGCTGGAGCTCAGAGGGCCTCGTCAGAGGGAAGGGACCAGCAAGGGGCTGGATGCCCAAGACCTCTTTGGCCCAGCAGCCTCAGGGCAGCAGGGAGAGCAAGAGGCCCAACTTGCCCCTAGGTCGGCTCTGCCCCTTCCCACACAGGCGGCCAGCCCAGCAGCTGCCTGACAGACTCTGGCTCCCCCCAGCTCTCTGCCGGTGGAGGGGGCAGGAACAGACGTGTGCATGTTGTTGTGCCTTGGCCTGGGACTGTGGATCCCCTGCCTGGCCCCCAGGCTCAGGGGCAAGGGCCCGGAGAGACCACCACCCCGAAGCGCTTTTCTCCCGGGCTTGGGAGCATTGTGCGTGCCTGGCGGGAAGAGCGGGCAGGAGTGTTGGCAAACTGGCCTTTGGAGGCAGCCGGGGAGGTCTTCCAGTGGGAGAGGGCCGGTTGTGCTCAGAGGCCCCACAGGCCATGGGGAGGACCCAGCAGGGCCCCTGCCCCTGGCCAGCCTTGCCCAGACCTTCCTGGCCTCCGGGGGTACTGCCCCACCAAGGGGCAGGCTGCGGGGACTGGGTCCAGACATGCCCGGGCGCCTCCCCAGGCTCATCCCTGCTGGTGCCTTTCCCCTGGGCCTAGGCCTCGGTTGAGGCCTCCTTGGAGAGGAGGTTGCTGGCAGGGGCTGTCTCCACACTGCAAGGTGCTGGAGCTCAGAGGGCCTCGTCAGAGGGAAGGGACCAGCAAGGGGCTGGATGCCCAAGACCTCTTTGGCCCAGCAGCCTCAGGGCAGCAGGGAGAGGAAGAGGCCCAACTTGCCCCTAGGTCGGCTCTGCCCCTTCCCACACAGGCGGCCAGCCCAGCAGCTGCCTGACAGATTCTGGCTCCCCCGAGCTCTCTGCCGGTGCAGGGGTCAGGAACAGACGTGTGCATGTGGTTCTGCCTTGGTCTGGGAGTGTGGACCAACTGCCTGGCCCCCAGGCTCAGGGGCAAGGGCCCGAGGAGAGCACCACCCCGAAGTGCTTTTCTCCCGGGCTTGGGAGCATTGTGCGTGCCTGGCGGGAACAGCGGGCGGGAGTGTTGGCAAACTGGCCTTTGGAGGCAGCCGGGGAGTTCTTCCAGTGGGAGAGGGCCGGTTGTGCTCAGAGACCCCACAGGCCAGGGGCAGGACCCAGCAGGGCCCCTGCCCCTGGCCAGCCTTGCCCAGACCTTCCTGGCCTCCGGGGGTACTGCCCCACCAAGGGGCAGGCTGCGGGGACTGGGTCCAGACATGCCCGGGCGCCTCCCCAGGCTCATCCCCGCTGGTGCCTTTCCCCTGGGCCTAGGCCTCGGTTGAGGCCTCCTTGGAGAGGAGGTTGCTGGCAGGGGCTGTCTCCACACTGCAAGGTGCTGGAGCTCAGAGGGCCTCGTCAGAGGGAAGGGACCAGCAAGGGGCTGGATGCCCAAGACCTCTTTGGCCCAGCAGCCTCAGGGCAGCAGGGAGAGCAAGAGGCCCAACTTGCCCCTAGGTCGGCTCTGCCCCTTCCCACACAGGCGGCCAGCCCAGCAGCTGCCTGACAGACTCTGGCTCCCCCGAGCTCTCTGCCGGTGCAGGGGGCAGGTCAGACGTGTGCATGTGGTTCTGCCTTGGCCTGGGAGTGTGGACACCCTGCCTTGCACCCAGGCTCAGGGGCAAGGGCCCGGAGAGAGCACCACCCCGAAGCGCTTTTCTCCCGGGCTTGGGAGCATTGTGCGTGCCTGGCGGGAACAGCGGGCGGGAGTGCTTGCAAACCGGCCTTTCGAGGCAGACGGGGAGGTCTTCCAGCGGGAGAGTGCCGGTTGTGCTCAGACGCCCCACAGGCCAGGGGCAGGACCCAGCAGTGTCCCTGCCCCTGGCAGCCTTGCCCAGACCTTCCTGGCCTCCGGGGGTACTGCTCCACCAAGGGGCAGGCTGCGGGGACTGGGTCCAGACATGCCCGGGCGCCTCCCCAGGCTCATCCCCAGTGGTGCCTTTCCCCTGGGCCTAGGCCTCGGTTGAGGCCTCCTTGGAGAGGAGGTTGCTGGCAGGGGCTGTCTCCACACTGCAAGGTGCTGGAGCTCAGAGGGCCTCGTCAGCGGGAAGGGACCAGCAAGGGGCTGGATGCCCAAGACCTCTTTGGCCCAGCAGCCTCAGGGCAGCAGGGAGAGCAAGAGGCCCAACTTGCCCCTAGGTCGGCTCTGCCCCTTCCCACACAGGCGGCCAGCCCAGCAGCTGCCTGACAGACTCTGGCTCCCCCCAGCTCTCTGCCGGTGGAGGGGGCAGGAACAGACGTGTGCATGTTGTTGTGCCTTGGCCTGGGACTGTGGATCCCCTGCCTGGCCCCCAGGCTCAGGGGCAAGGGCCCGGAGAGACCACCACCCCGAAGCGCTTTTCTCCCGGGCTTGGGAGCATTGTGCGTGCCTGGCGGGAAGAGCGGGCAGGAGTGTTGGCAAACTGGCCTTTGGAGGCAGCCGGGGAGGTCTTCCAGTGGGAGAGGGCCGGTTGTGCTCAGAGGCCCCACAGGCCAGGGGCAGGACCCAGCAGGGCCCCTGCCCCTGGCCAGTCTTACCCAGACCTTCCTGGCCTCCGGGGGTACTGCCCAACCAAGGGGCAGGCTGCGGGGACTGGGTCCAGACATGCTCGGGCGCCTCCCCTGGCTCATCCCCGCTGGTGCCTTTCCCCTGGGCCTAGGCCTCGGTTGAGGCCTCCTTGGAGAGGAGGTTGCTGGCAGGGGCTGTCTCCACACTGCAAGGTGCTGGAGCTCAGAGGGCCTCGTCAGAGGGAAGGGACCAGTAAGGGGCTGGATGCCCAAGACCTCTTTGGCCCAGCAGCCTCAGGGCAGCAGGGAGAGCAAGAGGCCCAACTTGCCCCTAGGGCGGCTCTGCCCCTTCCCACACAGGCGGCCAACCCAGCAGCTGCCTGACAGACTCTGGCTCCCCCAAGCTCTCTGCCGGTGCAGGGGACAGGAACAGACGTGGGCATGTGGTTCTGCCTTGGCCTGGGAGTGTGTTCCCCATGCCTTGCCCCCAGGCTCAGGGGCAAGGGCCCGGAGAGAGCACCACCCCGAAGCGCTTTTCTCCCGGGCTTGGGAGCATTCTGCGTGCCTGGCGGGAACAGCGGGCGGGAGTGCTTGCAAACCGGCCTTTCGAGGCAGACGGGGAGGTCTTCCAGCGGGAGAGTGCCGGTTGTGCTCAGACGCCCCACAGGCCAGGGGCAGGACCCAGCAGTGTCCCTGCCCCTGGCAGCCTTGCCCAGACCTTCCTGGCCTCCGGGGGTACTGCCCCACCAAGGGGCAGGCTGCGGGGACTGGGTCCAGACATGCCCGGGCGCCTCCCCAGGCTCATCCCCAGTGGTGCCTTTCCCCTGGGCCTAGGCCTCGGTTGAGGCCTCCTTGGAGAGGAGGTTGCTGGCAGGGGCTGTCTCCACACTGCAAGGTGCTGGAGCTCAGAGGGCCTCGTCAGCGGGAAGGGACCAGCAAGGGGCTGGATGCCCAAGACCTCTTTGGCCCAGCAGCCTCAGGGCAGCAGGGAGAGCAAGAGGCCCAACTTGCCCCTAGGTCGGCTCTGCCCCTTCCCACACAGGCAGCCAACCCAGCAGCTGCCTGACAGACTCTGGCTCCCCCGAGCTCTCTGCTGGTGCAGGGGTCAGGAACAGACGTGTGCATGTGGTTCTGCCTTGGTCTGGGAGTGTGGACCCACTGCCTGGACCCCAGGCTCAGGGGCAAGGGCCCGGAGAGAGCAACACCCCGAAGCGCTTTTCTCCTGGCCTTGGGAGCGTTGTGCGTGCCTGGCGGGAACACTGGGCGGGAGTGTTGGCAAACCCGCCTTTGGAGGCAGCCGGGGAGGTCTTCCAGTGGGAGAGGGCCGGTTGTGCTCAGAGGCCCCACAGGCCAGGGGCAGGACCCAGCAGGGACCCTGCCCCTGGCCAGCCTTGCCCAGACCTTCCTGGCCTCCGGGGGTACTGCCCCACCAAGGGGCAGGCTGCAGGGACTGGGTCCTGATATGCCCGTGCGCCTCCACTGGCTCATCCCCGCTGGTGCCTTTCCCCTGTGCCTAGGCCTCGGTTGAGGCCTCCTTGGAGAGGAGGTTGCTGGCAGGGGCTGTCTCCACACTGCAAGGTGCTGGAGCTCAGAGGGCCTCGTCAGAGGGAAGGGACCAGCAAGGGGCTGGATGCCCAAGACCTCTTTGGCCCAGCAGCCTCAGGGCAGCAGGGAGAGCAAGAGGCCCAACTTGCCCCTAGGTCGGCTCTGCCCCTTCCCACACAGGCGGCCAGCCCAGCAGCTGCCTGACAGACTCTGGCTCCCCACAGCTCTCTGCCGGTGGAGGGGGCAGGAACAGACGTGTGCATGTTGTTGTGCCTTGGCCTGGGACTGTGGATCCCCTGCCTGGCCCCCAGGCTCAGGGGCAAGGGCCCGGAGAGACCACCACCCCGAAGCGCTTTTCTCCCGGGCTTGGGAGCATTGTGCGTGCCTGGCGGGAAGAGCGGGCAGGAGTGTTGGCAAACTGGCCTTTGGAGGCAGCCGGGGAGGTCTTCCAGTGGGAGAGGGCCGGTTGTGCTCAGAGGCCCCACAGGCCATGGGGAGGACCCAGCAGGGCCCCTGCCCCTGGCCAGCCTTGCCCAGACCTTCCTGGCCTCCGGGGGTACTGCCCCACCAAGGGGCAGGCTGCGGGGACTGGGTCCATACATGCCCGGGCGCCTCCCCAGGCTCATCCCCGCTGGTGCCTTTCCCCTGGGCCTAGGCCTCGGTTGAGGCCTCCTTGGAGAGGATGTTGCTGGCAGGGGCTGTCTCCACACTGCAAGGTGCTGGAGCTCAGAGGGCCTCGTCAGAGGGAAGGGACCAGCAAGTGGCTGGATGCCCAAGACCTCTTTGGCCCAGCAGCCTCAGGGCAGCAGGGAGAGGAAGAGGCCCAACTTGCCCCTAGGTCGGCTCTGCCCCTTCCCACACAGGCGGCCAGCCCAGCAGCTGCCTGACAGATTCTGGCTCCCCCGAGCTCTCTGCCGGTGCAGGGGTCAGGAACAGACGTGTGCATGTGGTTCTGCCTTGGTCTGGGAGTGTGGACCAACTGCCTGGCCCCCAGGCTCAGGGGCAAGGGCCCGAGGAGAGCACCACCCCGAAGCGCTTTTCTCCCGGGCTTGGGAGCATTGTGCGTGCCTGGCGGGAACAGCGGGCGGGAGTGTTGGCAAACTGGCCTTTGGAGGCAGCCGGGGAGTTCTTCCAGTGGGAGAGGGCCGGTTGTGCTCAGAGACCCCACAGGCCAGGGGCAGGACCCAGCAGGGCCCCTGCCCCTGGCCAGCCTTGCCCAGACCTTCCTGGCCTCCGGGGGTACTGCCCCACCAAGGGGCAGGCTGCGGGGACTGGGTCCAGACATGTCCGTGCGCCTCCCCAGGCTCATCCCCGCTGGTGCCTTTCCCCTGGGCCTAGGCCTCGGTTGAGGCCTCCTTGGAGAGGAGGTTGCTGGCAGGGGCTGTCTCCACACTGCAAGGTGCTGGAGCTCAGAGGGCCTCGTCAGAGGGAAGGGACCAGCAAGGGGCTGGATGCCCAAGACCTCTTTGGCCCAGCAGCCTCAGGGCAGCAGGGAGAGCAAGAGGCCCA
Source organism: Dama dama (assembly GCF_033118175.1). Classification (NCBI taxonomy): domain Eukaryota; kingdom Metazoa; phylum Chordata; class Mammalia; order Artiodactyla; family Cervidae; genus Dama; species Dama dama. Next base: position 139,647 of record NW_026870997.1, on the reverse strand, counting down.
ACTTGCCCCTAGGTCGGCTCTGCCACTTCCCACACAGGCGGCCAGCCCAGCAGCTGCCTGACAGACTCTGGCTCCCCCGAGCTCTCTGCCGGTGCAGGGGGCAGGTCAGACGTGTGCATGTGGTTCTGCCTTGGCCTGGGAGTGTGGACACCCTGCCTTGCCCCCAGGCTCAGGGGCAAGGGCCCAGAGAGAGCACCACCCTGAAGCGCTTTTCTTCCGGGCTTAGGAGCATTGTGCCCGCCTGCTGGTAACAGTGGCCGGGAGCGCTTGCAAACCGGCCTTTGGAGGCAGCCGGGGAGGTCTTCCAGTGGGAGAGGGCCGGTTGTGCTCAGAGGCCCCACAGGCCAGGGGCAGGACCCAGCAGGGCCCCTGCCCCTGGCCAGTCTTACCCAGACCTTCCTGGCCTCCGGGGGTACTGCCCCACGAAGGGGCAGGCTGCGGGGACTGGGTCCAGACATGCTCGGGCGCCTCCCCTGGCTCATCCCCGCTGGTGCCTTTCCCCTGGGCCTAGGCCTCGGTTGAGGCCTCCTTGGAGAGGAGGTTGCTGGCAGGGGCTGTCTCCACACTGCAAGGTGCTGGAGCTCAGAGGGCCTCGTCAGAGGGAAGGGACCAGTAAGGGGCTGGATGCCCAAGACGTCTTTGGCCCAGCAGCCTCAGGGCAGCAGGGAGAGCAAGAGGCCCAACTTGCCCCTAGGTCGGCTCTGCCCCTTCCCACACAGGCGGCCAGCCCAGCAGCTGCCTGACAGACTCTGGCTCCCCCCAGCTCTCTGCCGGTGGAGGGGGCAGGAACAGACGTGTGCATGTTGTTGTGCCTTGGCCTGGGACTGTGGATCCCCTGCCCGGCCCCCAGGCTCAGGGGCAAGGGCCCGGAGAGACCACCACCCCGAAGCGCTTTTCTCCCGGGCTTGGGAGCATTGTGCGCGCCTGGCGGGAACAGTGGGCGGGAGTGCTTGCAAACAGGACTTTGGAGGCAGCCGGGGAGGTCTTCCAGTGGGAGAGGGCCGGTTGTGCTCAGAGGCCCCACAGGCCAGGGGCAGGACCCAGCAGGGCCCCTGACCCTGGCCAGCCTTGCCCAGACCTTCCTGGCCTCCGGGGGAACTGCCCCACCAAGGGGCAGGCTGCGGGGACTGGGTCCAGACATCCCCGGGCGCCTCCCCAGGCTCATCCCCGCTGGTGCCTTTCCCCTGGGCCTAGGCCTCGGTTGAGGCCTCCTTGGAGAGGAGGTTGCTGGCAGGGGCTGTCTCCACACTGCAAGGTGCTGGAGCTCAGAGGGCCTCGTCAGAGGGAAGGGACCAGTAAGGGGCTGGATGCCCAAGACGTCTTTGGCCCAGCAGCCTCAGGGCAGCAGGGAGAGCAAGAGGCCCAACTTGCCCCTAGGGCGGCTCTGCCCCTTCCCACACAGGCGGCCAACCCAGCAGCTGCCTGACAGACTCTGGCTCCCCCAAGCTCTCTGCCGGTGCAGGGGACAGGAACAGACGTGGGCATGTGGTTCTGCCTTGGCCTGGGAGTGTGTTCCCCATGCCTTGCCCCCAGGCTCAGGGGCAAGGGCCCGGAGAGAGCACCACCCCGAAGCGCTTTTCTCCCGGGCTTGGGAGCATTGTGCAAGTCTGGCGTGAACAGTGGGTGGGAGTGTTGGCAAACAGGACTTTGGAGGCAGCCGGGGAGGTCTTCCAGTGGGAGAGGGCCGGTTGTGCTCAGAGGTCCCACAGGCCAGGGGCAGGACCCAGCAGGTCCCCTGCCCCTGGCCAGCCTTTCCCAGACCTTCCTGGCCTCCAGGGGTACTGCCCCACCAAGGGGCAGGCTGCGGGGACTGGGTCCAGACATGCTCGGGCGCCTCCCCAGGCTCATCCCCGCTGTTGCCTTTCCCCTGGGCCTAGGCCTCGGTTGAGGCGTCCTTGGAGAGGAGATTGCTGGCAGGTGCTGTCTCCACACTGCAAGGTGCTGGAGCTCAGAGGGCCTCGTCAGAGTGAAGGGACCAGCAAAGGGCTGGATGCCCAAGAAGTCTTTGTCCCAGCAGCCTCAGGGCAGCAGGGAGAGCAAGAGGCCCAACTTGCCCCTAGGTCGGCTCTGCCCCTTCCCACACAGGCGGCCAGCCCAGCACCTGCCTGAGAGACTCTGGCTCCCCCGAGCTCTCTGCCGGTGTAGGGGGCAGGAACAGACGTGTTCATGTCGTTCTGTCTTGGCCTGGGAGTGTGTTCCAACTGCCTGGCCCGCAGGCTTAGGGGCATGGGCCCGGAGAGAGCACCACCCCGAAGCGCTTTTCTCCCGGGCTTGGGAGCATTGTGCGTGCCTGGCGGGAACAGCGGGCGGGAGTGCTTGCAAACCGGCCTTTGGAGGCAGACGGGGAGGTCTTCCAGCGGGAGAGTGCCGGTTGTGCTCAGACGTCCCACAGGCCAGGGGCAGGACCCAGCGCTGTCCCTGCCCCTGGCAGCCTTGCACAGACCTTCCTGGCCTCCGGGGGTACTGCCCCACCAAGGGGCAGGCTGCAGGGACTGGGTCCAGACATGCCCGGGCGCCTCCCCAGGCTCATCCCCGCTGGTGCCTTTCCCCTGGGCCTAGGCCTCGGTTGAGGCCTCATTGGAGAGGAGGTTACTGGCAGGGGCTGTCTCCACACTGCAAGGTGCTGGAGCTCAGAGGGCCTCGTCAGAGGGAAGGGACCACCAAAAGGCTGGATGCCCAAGACCTCTTTGGCCCAGCAGCCTCAGGGCAGCAGGGAGAGGAAGAGGCCCAACTTGCCCCTAGGTCGGCTCTGCCCCTTCCCACACAGGCGGCCAGCCCAGCACCTGCCTGAGAGACTCTGGCTCCCCCGAGCTCTCTGCCGGTGCAGGGGTCAGGAACAGACGTGTGCATGTGGTTCTGCCTTGGTCTGGGAGTGTGGACCCACTGCCTGGCCCCCAGGCTCAGGGGCAAGGGCCCGGAGAGAGCACCACCCCGAAGCGCTTTTCTCCCGGGCTTGGGAGCATTGTGCGAGCCTGGCGTGAACAGCGGGCGGGAGTGTTTGCAAACAGTACTTTGGAGGCAGCTGGGGAGGTCTTCCAGTGGGAGAGGGCCGGTTGTGCTCAGAGGCCTCACAGGCCAGGGGCAGGACCCAGCAGGGACCCTGCCCCTGGCCAGCCTTGCCCAGACCTTCCTGGCCTCCGGGGGTACTGCCCCACCTAGGGGCAGGCTGCGGGGACTGGGTCCAGACATGTCCGTGCGCCTCCCCAGGATCATCCCTGCTGGTGCTTTTCCCCTGGGCGTAGGCCTCGGTTGAGGCCTCTTTGGAGAGGAGGTTGCTGGCAGGGGCTGTCTCCACACTGCAAGGTGCTGGAGCTCAGAGGGCCTCGTCAGAGGGAAGGGACCAGCAAAGGGCTGGATACCCAAGACCTCTTTGACCCAGCAGCCTCAGGGCAGCAGGGAGAGCAAGAGGCCCAACTTGCCCCTAGGTCGGCTCTGCCCCGTCCCACACAGGCAGCCAGCCCAGCAGCAGCCTGGCAGTCTCTGGCTCCCCCGAGCTCTCTGCCGGTGAAGGGGGCAGGAACAGACGTGTGCATGTCGTTCTGCATTGGCCTGGGAGTGTGTTCCAACTGCCTGGCCCCCAGGCTCAGCGGCAAGGGCCCGGAGAGAGCACCACCCCGAAGCGCTTTTCTCCCGGGCTTGGGAGCATTGTGCGTGCCTGGCGGGAACAGCGGGCGGGAGTGCTTGCAAACCGGCCTTTGGAGGCAGACGGGGAGGTCTTCCAGCGGGAGAGTGCCGGTTGTGCTCAGACGCCCCACAGGCCAGGGGCACGACCCAGCAGGGCCCCTGCCCCTCGCAGCCTTGCCCAGACCTTCCTGGCCTCCGGGGGTACTGCCCCACCAAGGGGCAGGCTGCGGGGACTGGGTCCAGACATGCCCGGGCGCCTCCACTGGCTCATCTCCGCTGGTGCCTTTCCCCTGGGCCTAGGCCTCGGTTGAGGCCTCCTTGGAGAGGAGGTTGCTGGCAGGGGCTGTCTCCACACTGCAAGGTGCTGGAGCTCAGAGGGCCTCGTCAGAGGGAAGGGACCAGCAAGGGGCTGGATGCCCAAGACCTCTTTGGCCCAGCAGCCTCAGGGCAGCAGGGAGAGCAAGAGGCCCAACTTGCCCCTAGGTCGGCTCTGCCCCTTCCCACACAGGTGGCCAGCCCAGCAGCTGCCTGACAGACTCTGGCTCCCCCCAGCTCTCTGCCGGTGGAGGGGGCAGGAACAGACGTGTGCATGTGGTTCTGCCTTGGCCTGGGACTGTGGATCCCCTGCCTGGCCCCCAGGCTCAGGGGCAGGGGCCCGGAGAGACCACCACCCCGAAGCGCTTTTCTCCGGGGTTTTGGAACATTGTGTGTGCCTGGCGGGAACAGCGAGTGGGTATGCTTGCAAACCGGCCTTTGGGGGCAGCCGGGGAGGTCCTCCATGGTCCCTGAGAGAACACCACCCCGAAGCGCTTTTCTCACGGTCTTGGGAGCATTGTGCGCGGCTGGCGGGAACAGCGGGCATGAGTGCTTGCAAACTCTCCTTTGGAGGCAGCCGGGGAGGTCTTCCAAGGGCCGGACTGATCACCACCCCAAAATGCTTTTCTCTCGGGCTTGGGAGCATTGTGCGCGGCTGTCGGGAACAACGGACATGAATGCTTGCAAACCGGCCTTTGGAGGCAGCCCGGGAGGTCTTCCAAGGGCCCGGAGAGAGCACCACCCCAAAATGCTTTTCTCCCGGGCTTGGGAGCATTGTGCGTGGCTGGTGGAAGCAGCGGGAATGAGTACTTACAAACCGGCCTTTGGGGGCACCCGGGGAGGTCTTGAAAGTGCCCGGAGAGAGCACCACCCCGAAGCGCTTTTCTCCCGGGCTTGGGAACATTGTGCGCGGCTGGCGGGAACAGCAGGCAGGACTGCTTGCAAACTGGCCTTTGGAGGCAGCCGGGGAGGTCTTCCAAGGGCCCGGAGTGAGCACCACCCCAAAATGCTTTTCTCCCGGGCTTGGGAGCATTGTGCGCGGCTGGTGGGAACAACGGGCATGAGTGCTTGCAAACCGGCCTTTGGAGGCAGCCGGGGACGTCTTCCAAGGGCCCGGAGAGAGCACCACCCCGAAGCGCTTTTCTCCCGGGCTTGGGAGCATTGTGCGCGGCTGGCGGGAACAGCAGGCAGGACTGCTTGCAAACTGGCCTTTGGAGGCAGCCGGGGAGGTCTTCCAAGGGCCCGGAGTGAGCACCACCCCAAAATGCTTTTCTCCCGGGCTTGGGAGCATTGTGCGCGGCTGGTGGGAACAACGGGCATGAGTGCTTGCAAACCGGCCTTTGGAGGCAGCCGGGGACGACTTCCAAGGGCCCGGAGAGATCACCACCCCGAAGCACTTTTCTCCCGGGCTTGGGAGCATTGTGCGTGGCTGGCGGGAACAGCAGGAAGGAGTCCTTGCAAACCGGCCTTTGGAGGCAGCGGGGGAGGTCTTCCAAGGGCCTGTAGAGAGCACCACCCCGAAGCGCTTTTCTCCCGGGCTTGGGAGTATTGTGCGCGGGTGGCAGGAACAGCAGGCAGAGGTGCTTGAAAACCGGCCTTTGCAGGCAGCCGGGGAGGTCTTCCAGGGCCCGGTGTGAGCACCACCCCAAAAAGCTTTTCTCCCGGGCTTGGGAGCATTGTGCGCGGCTGGTGGGAACAGCGGGCATGAGTGCTTGCAAACTGGCCACTGGAGGCAGCCGGGGAGGTCTTCCAAGGGCCTGTAGAGAGCACCACCCCAAAATGCTTCTCTCCCGGGCTTGGGAGCATTGTGCGTGGCTGGCGGGAACAGCAGGAAGGAGTCCTTGCAAACCGGCCTTTGGAGGCAGCCGGGGAGGTCTTCCAAGGGCCTGTAGAGAGCACCACCCCGAAGCGCTTTTCTCCCGGGCTTGGGAGCATTGTGCGCAGGTGGGGGGAACAGCAGGCAGGAGTGCTTGAAAACTGGCCTTTGGAGGCAGCCGGGGAGGTCTTCCAGGGCCCGGTGTGAGCACCACCCCAAAAAGCTTTTCTCCCGGGCTTGGGAGCATTGTGCGCGGCTGGTGGGAACAGCGGACATGAGTGCTTGCAAACTGGCCATTGGAGGCAGCCGGGGAGGTCTTCCAAGGGCCCGGAGTGAGCACCACCCCAAAATGCTTTTCTCCCGGGCTTGGGAGCATTGTGCGTGGCTGGCGGGAACAGCAGGAAGGAGTCCTTGCAAACCGGCCTTTGGAGGCAGCGGGGGAGGTCTTCCAAGGGCCTGTAGAGAGCACCACCCCGAAGCGCTTTTCTCCCGCGCTTGGGAGCATTCTGCTCGGGTGGCGGGAACAGCAGGCAGGAGTGCTTGAAAACCGTCCTTTGGAGGCAGCCGGGGAGGTCTTCCAGGGCCCGGTGTGAGCACCACCCCAAAATGCTTTTCTCCCGGGCTTGGGAGCATTGTGCGTGGCTGGCGGGAACAGCAGGAAGGAGTCCTTGCAAACCGGCCTTTGGAGGCAGCCGGGGAGGTCTTCCAAGGGCCTGTAGAGAGCACCACCCCGAAGCGCTTTTCTCCCGGGCTTGGGAGCATTGTGCGCGGGTGGCGGGAACAGCAGGCAGGAGTGCTTGAAAACCGTCCTTTGGAGGCAGCCGGGGAGGTCTTCCAGGGCCCGGTGTGAGCACCACCCCAAAATGCTTTTCTCCCGGGCTTGGGAGCATTGTGCGCGGATGGCGGGAACAGCGAGTCGGAGTGCTTCCAAACCGGCCTTTGGGGGCACCCCGGGAGGTCTTCCATGGGCACGGAGAGAACACCACCCCGAAGCGCTTTTCTCCGGGGTTTTGGAGGATTGTGCGTGGCTGGCGGGAACAGCGAGTGGGAGTGCTTGCAAACCGGCCTTTGGGGGCAGCCAGGGAGGTCCTCCATTGGCACGGAGAGAACACCACCCCGAAGCGCTTTTCTCCCGGGCTTGGGAGCATTGTGCGAGGCTGGCGGAAACAGCGGGCGGGAGTGCTTGCAAACCGGCCTTTAGAGGCAGCCGGGGAGTCTTCCAAGGGCCCGGAGAGAGACCACCTCAAAATGCTTTTCTCCCGGGCTTGGGAGCATTGTGTGCGGCTGGCGGGTCAGCGGGAGGGAGTTCTTGAAAACCAGCCTTTGGAGGCAGCCGGGGAGGTCTTCCAAGGGCCGGGAGAGAGCACCACCCCGAAGCACTTTTCTCCCGGGCTTGGGAGCATTGTGCGCGGCTGGCGGGAACAGCGGGATTGAGTGCTTGCAAACCGGCCTTTGGAGGCAGCCGGGGAGGTCTTCCAAGGGCCGGGAGAGAGCACCACCCCGAAGCGCTTTTCTCCTAGGCTTGGGAGCATTGTGCGCGGCTGGCGGGAACAGCGGGCATGAGTGCTTGCAAACCGGCCTTTGGAGACAAACGGGGAGGTCTTCCAAGGGCCCGTAGAGAGCACCACCCCGAAGCGCTTTTCTCCCGTGATTGGGAGCATTGTGTGCGGCTGGCGGGACAGCGGGAGGGAGTACTTGAAATCCAGCCTTTGGAGGCAGCCGGGGAGGTCTTCCAAGGGCCGGGAGAGAGCACCACCCTGAAGGGCTTTTCTCCTGGGCTTGGAGCATTTGCACGGATGGCGGGAACAGTGAGTGGGAGTGCTTGCAAACCGGCATTTGGGGGCAGCCCGGGAGGTCTTTCTTGGGTCCAGAGAGAACACCACCCCGAAACGCTTTTCTCCCGGGCTTAGGAGCATTGTGCGCGGGTGGCGGGAACAGCAGGCAGAAGTGCTTGCAAACCGGCCTTGGAGGCAGCCGGGGAGGTCTTCCAAAGCCCGGAGTGAGCACCACCCCAAAATGCTTTTCTCCCGGGCTTGGGAGCATTGTGCGCAGCTGGCGTGAACAGCGGGATTGAGTGCTTGCAAACCAGCCTTTGGAGGCAGCCGGGGAGGTCTTCCAGCGGGAGAGTGCCAGTTGTTCTCAGAGGCCCCACAGGCCAGGGGCAGGACCCAGCAGTGTCCCTGCCTCTGGCAGCCTTGCCCAGACCTTCCTGGCCTCCGGGGGTACTACCCCACCAAGGGGCAGGCTGCGGGGACTGGGTCCAGACATGCCCGGGCGCCTCCCCAGGCTCATCCCCGCTGGTGCCTTTCCCCTGGGCCTAGGCCTCGGTTGAGGCCTCCTTGGAGAGGAGGTTGCTGGCAGGGGCTGTCTGCACACTGCAAGGTGCTGGAGCTCAGAGGGCCTCGTCAGAGGGAAAGGACCAGCAAAGGGCTGGATGCCCAAGACCTCTTTGACCCAGCAGCCTCAGGGCAGCAGGGAGAGCAAGAGGCCCAACTTGCCCCTAGGTCGGGTCTACCCCGTCCCACACAGGCAGCCAGCCCAGCAGCAGCCTGGCAGTCTCTGGCTCCCCCGAACTCTCTGCCGGTGTAGGGGGCAGGAACAGACGTGTGCATGTCGTTCTGCCTTGGCCTGGGAGTGTGTTCCCCCTGCCTGTCCCCCAGGCTCAGGGGCAAGGGCCCGGAAACAGCACCACCCCGAAGCGCTTTTCTCCCGGGCTTGGGAGCATTGTGCGTGCCTGGCGGGAACAGCGGGCGGGAGTGCTTGCAAACCGGCCTTTGGAGGCAGCCGGGGAGGTCTTCCAGCGGGAGAGGGCCGGTTGTGCTCAGACGCCCCACAGGCCAGGGGCAGGACCCAGCAGTGTCCCTGCCCCTGGCAGCCTTGCCCAGACCCTCCTGGCCTCCGGGGGTACTGCCCCACCAAGGGGCAGGCTGCGGGGACTGGGTCCAGACATGCCCGGGCGCCTCCCCAGGCTCATCCCCGCTGGTGCCTTTCCCCTGGGCCTAGGCCTCGGTTGAGGCCTCCTTGGAGAGGAGGTTGCTGGCAGGGTCTGTCTCCACACTGCAAGGTGCTGGAGCTCAGAGGGCCTCGTCAGAGGGAAGGGACCAGCAAGGGGCTGGATGCCCAAGACCTCTTTGGCCCAGCAGCCTCAGGGCAGCCGGGAGAGGAAGAGGCCCAACTTGCCCCTAGGTCGGCTCTGCCCCTTCCCACACAGGCGGCCAGCCCAGCAGCTGCCTGACAGACTCTGGCTCCCCCGAGCTCTCTGCGGTGCAGGGGTCAGGAACAGACGTGTGCATGTGGTTCTGCGTTGGTCTGGGAGTGTAGACCCACTGCCTCGCCCCCACGCTCAGGGGCAAGGGCCCGGAGAGAGCAACACCCCGAAGCGCTTTTCTCCCGGGCTTGGGAGAATAGTGCGTGCCTGGCGGGAACAGCGGGCGGGAGTGTTGGCAAACCGGCCTTTGGAGGCAGCCTGGGAAGTCTTCCAGTGGGAGAGAGCCGGTTGTGCTCAGAGGCCCCACAGGCCAGGGGCAGGACCCAGCAGGGCCCCTGCCCGTGGCCAGCCTTGCCCAGACCTTCCTGGCCTCCGGGGGTACTGCCCCACCAAGGGGCAGGCTGTGGGGACTGGGTCCAGACATGCCCGGGCGCCTCCCCAGGCTCATCTCCGCTGGTGCCTTTCCCCTGGTCCTAGGCCTCGGTTGAGGCCTCCTTGGAGAGGAGGTTGCTGGCAGGGGCTGTCTCCACACTGCAAGGTGCTGGAGCTCAGAGGGCCTCGTCAGAGGGAAGGGACAAGCAAGGGGCTGGATGCCCAAGATCTCTTTGGCCCAGCAGCCTCAGGGCAGCAGGGAGAGCAAGAGGCCCAACTTGCCCCTAGGTCGGCTCTGCCCCGTCCCACACAGGCGGCCAGCCCAGCAGCTGCCTGACAGACTCTGGCTGCCCCGAGGTCTCTGCCGGTGCATGGGGCAGGAACAGACGTGTGCATGTCGTTCTGCCTTGGCCTGGGAGTGTGGACCCCCTGCCTGGCCCCCAGGCTCAGGGGAAAGGGCCCGGAGAGAGCACCACCCTGAAGCGCTTTTCTCCCGGGCTTGGGAGCATTGTGCACGCCTGCTGGGAACAGTGGGCGGGAGCGCTTGCAAACCGGCCTTTGGAGGCAGCCGGGGAGGTCTTCCAGTGGGAGAGGGCCGGTTGTGCTCAGAGGCCCCACAGGCCAGGGGCATGACGCAGCAGGGCCCCTGCCCCTGGCCAGCCTTGGCCAGACCTTCCTGGCCTCCGGGGGTACTGCCCCACCAAGGGGCAGGCTGCGGGGACAGGGTCCAGACATGCCCGGGCGCCTCCCCTGGCTCAACCCCGCTGGTGCCTTTCCCCTGGGCCTAGGCCTCGGTTGAGGCCTCCTTGGAGAGGATGTTGCTGGCAGGGGCTGTCTCCACACTGCAAGGTGCTAGAGCTCAGAGGGCCTCGTCAGAGGGAAGGGACCAGCAAGGGGCTGGATGCCCAAGACCTCTTTGGCCCAGCAGCCTCAGGGCAGCAGGGAGAGCAAGAGGCCCAACTTGCCCCTAGGTCGGCTCTGCCCCTTCCCACACAGGCGGCCAGCCCAGCAGCTGCCTGACAGACTCTGGCTCCCCCGAGCTCTCTGCCGGTGCAGGGGTCAGGAACAGACGTGTGCATGTGGTTCTGCCTTGGTCTGGGAGTGTGGACCAACTGCCTGGCCCCCAGGCTCAGGGGCAAGGGCCCGAGGAGAGCACCACCCCGAAGTGCTTTTCTCCCGGGCTTGGGAGCATTGTGCGTGCCTGGCGGGAACAGCGGGCGGGAGTGTTGGCAAACTGGCCCTTGGAGTCAGCCGGGGAGTTCTTCCAGTGGGAGAGGGCCGTTTGTGCTCAGAGGCCCCACAGGCCAGGGGCAGGACCCAGCAGGGCCCCTGCCCCTGGCCAGCCTTGCCCAGACCTTCCTGGCCTCCGGGGGTACTGCCCCACCAAGGGGCAGGCTGCGTGGACTGGGTCCTGATATGCCCGTGCGCCTCCACTGGCTCATCCCCGCTGGTGCCTTTCCCCTGGGCCTAGGCCTAGGTTGAGGCCTCCTTGGAGAGGAGGTTGCTGGCAGGGGCTGGCTCCACACTGCAAGGTGCTGGAGCTCAGAGGGCCTCGTCAGAGGGAAGGGACCAGCAAGGGGCTGGATGCCCAAGACCTCTTTGGCCCAGCAGCCTCAGGGCAGCAGGGAGAGCAAGAGGCCCAACTTGCCCCTAGGTCGGCTCTGCCCCTTCCCACACAGGCAGCCAACCCAGCAGCTGCCTGACAGACTCTGGCTCCCCCGAGCTCTCTGCCGGTGCAGGGGTCAGGAACAGACGTGTGCATGTGGTTCTGCCTTGGTCTGGGAGTGTGGACCCACTGCCTGGACCCCAGGCTCAGGGGCAAGGGCCCGGAGAGAGCAACACCCCGAAGCGCTTTTCTCCTGGCCTTGGGAGCGTTGTGCGTGCCTGGCGGGAACAGCGGGCGGGAGTGTTGGCAAACCCGCCTTTGGAGGCAGCCGGGGAGGTCTTCCAGTGGGAGAGGGCCGGTTGTGCTCAGACGTCCCACAGGCCAGGGGCAGGACCCAGCGCTGTCCCTGCCCCTGGCAGCCTTGCACAGACCTTCCTGGCCTCCGGGGGTACTGCCCCACCAAGGGGCAGGCTGCGGGGACTGGGTCCAGACATGCCCGGGCGCCTCCCCAGGCTCATCCCCGCTGGTGCCTTTCCCCTGGGCCTAGGCCTCGGTTGAGGCCTCATTGGAGAGGAGGTTGCTGGCAGGGGCTGTCTCCACACTGCAAGGTGCTGGAGCTCAGAGGGCCTCGTCAGAGGGAAGGGACCAGCAAGGGGCTGGATGCCCAAGACCTCTTTGGCCCAGCAGCCTCAGGGCAGCAGGGAGAGGAAGAGGCCCAACTTGCCCCTAGGTCGGCTCTGCCCCTTCCCACACAGGCGGCCAGCCCAGCAGCTGCCTGACAGACTCTGGCTCCCCCGAGCTCTCTGCCGGTGCAGGGGTCAGGAACAGACGTGTGCATGTGGTTCTGCCTTGGTCTGGGAGTGTGGACCCACTGCCTGGCCCCCAGGCTCAGGGGCAAGGGCCCGGAGAGAGCACCACCCCGAAGCGCTTTTCTCCCGGGCTTGGGAGCATTGTGCGAGCCTGGCGTGAACAGCGGGCGGGAGTGTTTGCAAACAGGACTTTGGAGGCAGCTGGGGAGGTCTTCCAGTGGGAGAGGGCCGGTTGTGCTCAGAGGCCTCACAGGCCAGGGGCAGGACCCAGCAGGGACCCTGCCCCTGGCCAGCCTTGCCCAGACCTTCCTGGCCTCCGGGGGTACTGCCCCACCAAGGGGCAGGCTGCGGGGACTGGGTCCAGACATGTCCGTGCGCCTCCCCAGGATCATCCCCGCTGGTGCTTTTCCCCTGGGCGTAGGCCTCGGTTGAGGCCTCTTTGGAGAGGAGGTTGCTGGCAGGGGCTGTCTCCACACTGCAAGGTGCTGGAGCTCAGAGGGCCTCGTCAGAGGGAAGGGACCAGCAAAGGGCTGGATGCCCAAGACCTCTTTGACCCAGCAGCCTCAGGGCAGCAGGGAGAGCAAGAGGCCCAACTTGCCCCTAGGTCGGCTCTGCCCCGTCCCACACAGGCAGCCAGCCCAGCAGCAGCCTGGCAGTCTCTGGCTCCCCCGAGCTCTCTGCCGGTGTAGGGGGCAGGAACAGACGTGTGCATGTCGTTCTGCCTTGGCCTGGGAGTGTGTTCCAACTGCCTGGCCCCCAGGCTCAGGGGCAAGGGCCCGAGGAGAGCACCACCCCGAAGCGCTTTTCTCCCGGGCTTGGGAGCATTGTGCCTGCCTGGCGGGAACAGCGGGCGGGAGTGCTTACAAACCGGCCTTTCGAGGCAGACGGGGAGGTCTTCCAGCGGGAGAGTGCCGGTTGTGCTCAGACGCCCCACAGGCCAGGGGCACGACCCAGCAGGGCCCCTGCCCCTGGCCAGCCTTGCCCAGACCTTCCTGGCCTCCGGGGGTACTGCCCCACCAAGGGGCAGGCTGCGGGGACTGGGTCCAGACATGCCCTTGCGCCTCCACTGGCTCATCCCCGCTGGTGCCTTTCCCCTGGGCCTAGGCCTCGGTTGAGGCCTCCTTGGAGAGGAGGTTGCTGGCAGGGGCTGTCTCCACACTGCAAGGTGCTGGAGCTCAGAGGGCCTCGTCAGAGGGAAGGGACCAGTAAGGGGCTGGATGCCCAAGACGTCTTTGGCCCAGCAGCCTCAGGGCAGCAGGGAGAGGAAGAGGCCCAACTTGCCCCTAGGTCGGCTCTGCCCCTTCCCACACAGGCAGCCAACCCAGCAGCTGCCTGACAGACTCTGGCTCCCCCGAGCTCTCTGTCGGTGCAGGGGTCAGGAACAGACGAGTGCATGTGGTTCTGCCTTGGTCTGGGAGTGTGGACCCACTGCCTGGACCCCAGGCTCAGGGGCAAGGGTCCGGAGAGGGCAACACCCCGAAGCGCTTTTCTCCCGGGCTTGGGAGCATTGTGCGTGCCTGGCGGGAACAGCGGGCGGGAGTGTTGGCAAACCGGCCTTTGGAGGCAGCCGGGGAGGTCTTCCAGTGGGAGAGGGCCGGTTGTGCTCAGAGGCCCCACAGCCCAGGGGCAGGACCCAGCAGGGCCCCTGCCCCTGGCCAGCCTTGCCCAGACCTTCCTGGCCTCCGGGGGTACTGCCCAACCAAGGGGCAGGCTGCGGGGACTGGGTCCAGACATGCCCGTGCGCCTCCACTGGCTCATCCCCGCTGGTGCCTTTCCCCTGGGCCTAGGCCTCGGTTGAGGCCTCCTTGGAGAGGAGGTTGCTGGCAGGGGCTGTCTCCACACTGCAAGGTGCTGGAGCTCAGAGGGCCTCGTCAGAGGGAAGGGACCAGCAAGGGGCTGGATGCTCAAGACCTCTTTGGCCCAGCAGCCTCAGGGCAGCAGGGAGAGCAAGAGGCCCAAATTGCCCCTAGGTCGGCTCTGCCCCTTCCCACACAGGCGGCCAGCCCAGCAGCTGCCTGACAGACTCTGGCTCCCCCCAGCTCTCTGCCGGTGGAGGGGGCAGGAACAGACGTGTGCATGTGATTCTGCCTTGGCCTGGGACTGTGTATCCCCTGCCTGGCCCCCAGGCTCAGGGGCAGGGGCCCGGAGAGACCACCACCCCGAAGCGCTTTTCTCCCGGGCTTGGGAGCATTGTGCGCGCCTGGCGGGAACAGTGGGCGGGAGGGCTTGCAAACCGGCCTTTGGAGGCAGCCGGGGAGGTCTTCCAGTGGGCAAGGGCCGGTTGTGCTCAGAGGCCCCACAGGCCAGGGGCAGGACCCAGCAGGGCCCCTGCCCCTGGCCAGCCTTGCCCAGACCTTCCTGGCCTCCGGGGGTACTGCCCCACCAAGGGGCAGGCTGCGGGGACAGGGTCCAGACATGCCCGGGCGCCTCCCCTGGCTCAACCCCGCTGGTGCCTTTTCCCTGGGCCTAGGCCTCGGTTGAGGCCTCCTTGGAGAGGAGATTGCTGGCAGGTGCTGTCTCCACACTGCAAGGTGCTGGAGCTCAGAGGGCCTCGTCAGAGGGAAGGGACAAGCAAGGGGCTGGATGCCCAAGACCTCTTTGGCCCAGCAGCCTCAGGGCAGCAGGGAGAGCAAGAGGCCCAACTTGCCCCTAGGTCGGCTCTGCCCCTTCCCACACAGGCGGCCAGCCCAGCAGCTGCCTGACAGACTCTGGCTCCCCCGAGCTCTCTGCCGGTGCAGGGGGCAGATCAGACGTGTGCATGTGGTTCTGCCTTGGCCTGGGAGTGTGGACACCCTGCCTTGCCCCCAGGCTCAGGGGCAAGGGCCCGGAGAGAGCACCACCCCGAAGCGCTTTTCTCCCGGGCTTGGGCGCATTGTGCACGCCTGCTGGGAACAGTGGGCGGGAGCGCTTGTTAACCGGCCTTTGGAGGCAGCCGGGCAGGTCTTCCAGCGGGAGAGTGCCGGTTGTGCTCAGACGCCCCACAGGCCAGGGGCAGGACCCAGCAGTGTCCCTGCCCCTGGCAGCCTTGCCCAGACCTTCCTGGCCTCCGGGGGTACTGCCCCACCAAGGGGCAGGCTGCGGGGACTGGGTCCAGACATGCCCTTGCGCCTCCACTGGCTCATCCCCGCTGGTGCCTTTCCCCTGGGCCTAGGCCTCGGTTGAGGCCTCCTTGGAGAGGAGGTTGCTGGCAGGGGCTGTCTCCACACTGCAAGGTGCTGGAGCTCAGAGGGCCTCGTCAGAGGGAAGGGACCAGCAAGGGGCTGGATGCCCAAGACCTCTTTGGCCCAGCAGCCTCAGGGCAGCAGGGAGAGGAAGAGGCCCAACTTGCCCCTAGGTCGGCTCTGCCCCTTCCCACACAGGCGGCCAGCCCAGCAGCTGCCTGACAGACTCTGGCTCCCCCGAGCTCTCTGCCGGTGCAGGGGTCAGGAACAGACGTGTGCATGTGGTTCTGCCTTGGTCTGGGAGTGTGGAACCACTGCCTGGCCCCCACACTCAGGGGCAAGGGCCCGGAGAGAGCACCACCCCAAAGCGCTTTTCTCCCGGGCTTGGGAGCATTGTGCGTGCCTGGCGGGAACAGCGGGCGGGAGTGCTTGCAAACCGGCCTTTCGAGGCAGACGGGGAGGTCTTCCAGCGGGAGAGTGCCGGTTGTGCTCAGACGCCCCACAGGCCAGGGGCAGGACCCAGCAGTGTCCCTGCCCTTGGCAGCCTTGCCCAGACCTTCCTGGCCTCCGGGGGTACTGCCCCACCAAGGGGCAGGCTGCGGGGACTGGGTCCAGACATGCCCGGGCGCCTCCCCAGGCTCATCCCCGCTGGTGCCTTTCCCCTGGGCCTAGGCCTCGGTTGAGGCCTCCTTGGAGAGGATGTTGCTGGCAGGGGCTGTCTCCACACTGCAAGGTGCTGGAGCTCAGGGGGCCTCGTCAGAGGGAAGGGACCAGCAAGGGGCTGGATGCCCAAGACCTCTTTGGCCCAGCAGCCTCAGGGCAGCAGGGAGAGCAAGAGGCCCAACTTGCCCCTAGGTCGGCTCTGCCCCTTCCCACACAGGCGGCCAGCCCAGCAGCTGCCTGACAGACTCTGGCTCCCCCGAGCTCTCTGCCGGTGCAGGGGGCAGATCAGACGTGTGCATGTGGTTCTGCCTTGTCCTGGGAGTGTGGACACCCTGCCTTGCCCCCAGGCTCAGGGGCAAGGGCCCGGAGAGAGCACCACCCTGAAGCGCTTTTCTCCCGGGCTTGGGAGCATTGTGCACGCCTGCTGGGAACAGTGGGCGGGAGCGCTTGCAAACCGGCCTTGGAGGCAGCCGGGGAGGTCTTCCAGTGGGAGAGGGCCGGTTGTGCTCAGAGGCCCCACAGGCCAGGGGCAGGACGCAGCAGGGCCCCTGCCCCTGGCCAGCCTTGCCCAGACCTTCCTGGCCTCCGGGGGTACTGCCCCACTAAGGGGCAGGCTGCGTGGCCTGGGTCCAGAGATGCCCGGGCGCCTCCCCAGGATCATCCCCGCTGGTGCCTTTCCCCTGGGCCTAGGCCTCGGTTGAGGCCTCCTTGGAGAGGAGGTTGCTGGCAGGGGCTGTCTCCACACTGCAAGGTGCTGGAGCTCAGAGGGCCTCGTCAGCGGGATGGGACCAGCAAGGGGCTGGATGCCCAAGACCTCTTTGGCCCAGCAGCCTCAGGGCAGCAGGGAGAGCAAGAGGCCCAACTTGCCCCTAGGTCGGCTCTGCCCCTTCCCACACAGGCAGCCAACCCAGCAGCTGCCTGACAGACTCTGGCTCCCCCGAGCTCTCTGCCGGTGCAGGGGTCAGGAACAGACGTGTGCATGTGGTTCTGCCTTGGTCTGGGAGTGTGGACCCACTGCCTGGACCCCAGGCTCAGGGGCAAGGGCCCGGAGAGAGCAACACCCCGAAGCGCTTTTCTCCTGGCCTTGGGAGCGTTGTGCGTGCCTGGCGGGAACAGCGGGCGGGAGTGTTGGCAAACCCGCCTTTGGAGGCAGCCGGGGAGGTCTTCCAGTGGGAGAGGGCCGGTTGTGCTCAGAGGCCCCACAGGCCAGGGGCAGGACCCAGCAGGGACCCTGCCCCTGGCCAGCCTTGCCCAGACCTTCCTGGCCTCCGGGGGTACTGCCCCACCAAGGGCCAGGCTGCGGGGACTGGGTCCAGACATGCCCGTGCGCCTCCACTGGCTCATCCCCGCTGGTGCCTTTCCCCTGTGCCTAGGCCTCGGTTGAGGCCTCCTTGGAGAGGAGGTTGCTGGCAGGGGCTGTCTCCACACTGCAAGGTGCTGGAGCTCAGAGGGCCTCGTCAGAGGGAAGGGACCAGCAAGGGGCTGGATGCCCAAGACCTCTTTGGCCCAGCAGCCTCAGGGCAGCAGGGAGAGCAAGAGGCCCAACTTGCCCCTAGGTCGGCTCTGCCCCTTCCCACACAGGCGGCCAGCCCAGCAGCTGCCTGACAGACTCTGGCTCCCCCCAGCTCTCTGCCGGTGGAGGGGGCAGGAACAGACGTGTGCATGTTGTTGTGCCTTGGCCTGGGACTGTGGATCCCCTGCCTGGCCCCCAGGCTCAGGGGCAAGGGCCCGGAGAGACCACCACCCCGAAGCGCTTTTCTCCCGGGCTTGGGAGCATTGTGCGCGCCTGGCGGGAACAGTGGGCGGGAGTGCTTGCAAACAGGACTTTGGAGGCAGCCGGGGAGGTCTTCCAGTGGGAGAGGGCCGGTTGTGCTCAGAGGCCCCACAGGCCAGGGGCAGGACCCAGCAGGGCCCCTGCCCCTGGCCAGCCTTGCCCAGACCTTCCTGGCCTCCGGGGGTACTGCCCCACCAAGGGGCAGGCTGCGGGGACAGGGTCCAGACATGCCCGGGCGCCTCCCCTGGCTCAACCCCGCTGGTGCCTTTCCCCTGGGCCTAGGCCTCGGTTGAGGCCTCCTTGGAGAGGAGGTTGCTGGCAGGGGCTGTCTCCACACTGCAAGGTGCTGGAGCTCAGAGGGCCTCGTCAGAGGGAAGGGACCAGCAAGGGGCTGGATGCCCAAGACCTCTTTGGCCCAGCAGCCTCAGGGCAGCAGGGAGAGGAAGAGGCCCAACTTGCCCCTAGGTCGGCTCTGCCCCTTCCCACACAGGCGGCCAGCCCAGCAGCTGCCTGACAGACTCTGGCTCCCCCGAGCTCTCTGCCGGTGCAGGGGACAGGAACAGACGTGTGCATGTGGTTCTGCCTTGGTCTGGGAGTGTGGACCAACTGCCTGGCCCCCAGGCTCAGGGGCAAGGGCCCGAGGAGAGCACCACCCCGAAGTGCTTTTCTCCCGGGCTTGGGAGCATTGTGCGTGCCTGGCGGGAACAGCGGGCGGGAGTGTTGGCAAACTGGCCTTTGGAGGCAGCTGGGGAGTTCTTCCAGTGGGAGAGGGCCGGTTGTGCTCAGAGGCCCCACAGGCCAGGGGCAGGACCCAGCAGGGCCCTTGCCCCTGGCCAGCCTTGCCCAGACCTTCCTGGCCTCCGGGGGTACTGCCCCACCAAGGGGCAGGCTGCGGGGACTGGGTCCAGACATGCCCGGGCGCCTCCCCAGGCTCATCCCCGCTGGTGCCTTTCCCCTGGGCCTAGGCCTCGGTTGAGGCCTCCTTGGAGAGGAGGTTGCTGGCAGGGGCTGTCTCCACACTGCAAGGTGCTGGAGCTCAGAGGGCCTCGTCAGAGGGAAGGGACCAGCAAGGGGCTGGATGCCCAAGACCTCTTTGGCCCAGCAGCCTCAGGGCAGCAGGGAGAGCAAGAGGCCCAACTTGCCCCTAGGTCGGCTCTGCCACTTCCCACACAGGCGGCCAGCCCAGCAGCTGCCTGACAGACTCTGGCTCCCCCGAGCTCTCTGCCGGTGCAGGGGGCAGGTCAGACGTGTGCATGTGGTTCTGCCTTGGCCTGGGAGTGTGGACACCCTGCCTTGCCCCCAGGCTCAGGGGCAAGGGCCCAGAGAGAGCACCACCCTGAAGCGCTTTTCTTCCGGGCTTAGGAGCATTGTGCCCGCCTGCTGGTAACAGTGGCCGGGAGCGCTTGCAAACCGGCCTTTGGAGGCAGCCGGGGAGGTCTTCCAGTGGGAGAGGGCCGGTTGTGCTCAGAGGCCCCACAGGCCAGGGGCAGGACCCAGCAGGGCCCCTGCCCCTGGCCAGTCTTACCCAGACCTTCCTGGCCTCCGGGGGTACTGCCCCACCAAGGGGCAGGCTGCGGGGACTGGGTCCAGACATGCTCGGGCGCCTCCCCTGGCTCATCCCCGCTGGTGCCTTTCCCCTGGGCCTAGGCCTCGGTTGAGGCCTCCTTGGAGAGGAGGTTGCTGGCAGGGGCTGTCTCCACACTGCAAGGTGCTGGAGCTCAGAGGGCCTCGTCAGAGGGAAGGGACCAGTAAGGGGCTGGATGCCCAAGACGTCTTTGGCCCAGCAGCCTCAGGGCAGCAGGGAGAGCAAGAGGCCCAACTTGCCCCTAGGGCGGCTCTGCCCCTTCCCACACAGGCGGCCAACCCAGCAGCTGCCTGACAGACTCTGGATCCCCCAAGCTCTCTGCCCGTGCAGGAGACAGGAACAGACGTGGGCATGTGGTTCTGCCTTGGCCTGGGAGTGTGTTCCCCATGCCTTGCCCCCAGGCTCAGGGGCAAGGGCCCGGAGAGAGCACCACCCCGAAGCGCTTTTCTCCCGGGCTTGGGAGCATTGTGCAAGTCTGGCGTGAACAGCGGGTGGGAGTGTTGGCAAACAGGACTTTGGAGGCAGCCGGGGAGGTCTTCCAGTGGGAGAGGGCCGGTTGTGCTCAGAGGCCCCACAGGCCAGGGGCAGGACCCAGCAGGTCCCCTGCCCCTGGCCAGCCTTTCCCAGACCTTCCTGGCCTCCGGGGGTACTGCCCCACCAAGGGGCAGGCTGCGGGGACTGGGTCCAGACATGCCTGGGCGCCTCCCCAGGCTCATCCCCGTTGGTGCCTTTCCCCTGGTCCTAGGTCTCGGTTGAGGCCTCCTTGGAGAGGAGGTTGCTGGCAGGGGCTGTCTCCACACTGCAAGGTGCTGGAGCTCAGAGGGCCTCGTCAGAGGGAAGGGACAAGCAAAGGGCTGGATGCCCAAGACCTCTTTGGCCCAGCAGCCTCAGAGCAGCAGGGAGAGCAAGAGGCCCAACTTGCCCCTAGGTCGGCTCTGCCCCTTCCCACAAAGGCGGCCAGCCCAGCAGCTGCCTGACAGACTCTGGCTCCCCCGAGCTCTCTGCCGGTGCAGGGGTCAGGAACAGACGTGTGCATGTGGTTCTGCCTTGGCCTGGGAGTGTGGACCCCCTGCCTGGCCCCCAGTCTCAGGGGCAAGGGCCCGGAGAGAGCACCACCCCGAAGCGCTTTTCTCCCGGGATGGGAGCATTGTGCGCGCTTGGTGGGAACAGTGGGCGGGAGTGCATGCAAAACGGCCTTTGGAGGCAGCCGGGGAGGTCTTCCAGTGGGAGAGGGCCGGTTGTGCTCAGAGGCCCCACAGGCCAGGGGCAGGACCCAGCAGGTCCCCTGCCCCTGGTCAGCCTTGCCCAGACCTTCCTGGCCTCCAGGGGAACTGCCCCACCAAGGGGCAGGCTGCGGGGACTGGGTCCAGACATGCCCGGGCGCCTCCCCAGGCTCATCCCCGCTGGTGCCTTTCCCCTGGGCCTAGGCCTCGGTTGAGGCCTCCTTGGAGAGGAGATTGCTGGCAGGTGCTGTCTCCACACTGCAAGGTGCTGGAGCTCAGAGGGCCTCGTCAGAGGGAAGGGACCAGCAAAGGGCTGGATGCCCAAGACGTCTTTGGCCCAGCAACCTCAGGGCAGCAGGGAGAGCAAGAGGCCCAACTTGCCCCTATGTCGGCTCTGCCCCTTCCCACACAGGCGGCCAGCCCAGCACCTGCCTGAGAGACTCTGGCTCCCCCGAGCTCTCTGCCGGTGTAGGGGGCAGGAACAGACGTGTTCATGTCGTTCTGTCTTGGCCTGGGAGTGTGTTCCCCCTGCCTGGCCCGCAGGCTTAGGGGCAAGGGCCCGGAGAGAGCACCACCCCGAAGCGCTTTTCTACCGGGCTTGGGAGCATTGTGCGTGCCTGGCGGGAACAGCGGGCGGGAGTGCTTGCAAACCGGCCTTTCGAGGCAGACGGGGAGGTCTTCCAGCGGGAGAGTGCCGGTTGTGCTCAGACGTCCCACAGGCCAGGGGCAGGACCCAGCGCTGTCCCTGCCCCTGGCAGCCTTGCCCAGACCTTCCTGGCCTCCGGGGGTACTGCCCCACCAAGGGGCAGGCTGCGGGGACTGGGTCCAGACATGCCCGGGCGCCTCCCCAGGCTCATCCCCGCTGGTGCCTTTCCCCTGGGCCTAGGCCTCGGTTGAGGCCTCATTGGAGAGGAGGTTGCTGGCAGGGGCTGTCTCCACACTGCAAGGTGCTGGAGCTCAGAGGGCCTCGTCAGAGGGAAGGGACCAGCAAGGGGCTGGATGCCCAAGACCTCTTTGGCCCAGCAGCCTCAGGGCAGCAGGGAGAGCAAGAGGCCCAACTTGCCCCTAGGTCGGCTCTGCCCCTTCCCACACAGGCGGCCAGCCCAGCACCTGCCTGACAGACTCTGGCTCCCCCGAGCTCTCTGCCGGTGCAGGGGTCAGGAACAGACGTGTGCATGTGGTTCTGCCTTGATCTGGGAGTGTGGACCAACTGCCTGGCCCCCAGGCTCATGGGCAAGGGCCCGGAGAGAGCACCACCCCGAAGCGCTTTTCTCCCGGGCTTGGGAGCATTGTGCGAGCCTGGCGTGAACAGCGGGCGGGAGTGTTTGCAAAGAGGACTTTGGAGGCAGCCGGGGAGGTCTTCCAGTGGGAGAGGGCCGGTTGTGCTCAGAGGCCTCACAGGCCAGGGGCAGGACACAGCAGGGCCCCTGCCCCTGGCCAGCCTTGCCCACACCTTCCTGGCCTCCGGGGGTACTGCCCCACCAAGGGGCAGGCTGCGGGGACTGGGTCCAGACATGTCCGTGCGCCTCCCCAGGATCATCCCCGCTGGTGCTTTTCCCCTGGGCGTAGGCCTCGGTTGAGGCCTCTTTGGAGAGGAGGTTGCTGACAGGGGCTGTCTCCACACTGCAAGGTGCTGGAGCTCAGAGGGCCTCGTCAGAGGGAAGGGACCAGCAAAGGGCTGGATGCCCAAGACCTCTTTGACCCAGCAGCCTCAGGGCAGCAGGGAGAGCAAGAGGCCCAACTTGCCGCTAGGTCGGCTCTGCCCCGTCCCACACAGGCAGCCAGCCCAGCAGCAGCCTGGCAGTCTCTGGCTCCCCCGAGCTCTCTGCCGGTTTAGGGGGCAGGAACAGACGTGTGCATGTCGTTCTGCCTTGGCCTGGGAGTGTGTTCCAACTGCCTGGCCCCCAGGCTCAGGGGCAAGGGCCCGAGGAGAGCACCACCCCGAAGCGCTTTTCTCCCGGGCTTGGGAGCATTGTGCCTGCCTGGCGGGAACAGCGGGCGGGAGTGCTTGCAAACCGGCCTTTGGAGGCAGACGGGGAGGTCTTCCAGCGGGAGAGTGCCGGTTGTGCTCAGACGCCCCACAGGCCAGTGGCACGACCCAGCAGGGCCCCTGCCCCTCGCAGCCTTGCCCAGACCTTCCTGGCCTCCGGGGGTACTGCCCCACCAAGGGGCAGGCTGCGGGGACTGGGTCCAGACATGCCCTTGCGCCTCCACTGGCTCATCCCCGCTGGTGCCTTTCCCCTGGGCCTAGGCCTCGGTTGAGGCCTCCTTGGAGAGGAGGTTGCTGGCAGGGGCTGTCTCCACACTGCAAGGTGCTGGAGCTCAGAGGGCCTCGTCAGAGGGAAGGGACCAGTAAGGGGCTGGATGCCCAAGACGTCTTTGGCCCAGCAGCCTCAGGGCAGCAGGGAGAGGAAGAGGCCCAACTTGCCCCTAGGTCGGCTCTGCCCCTTCCCACACAGGCAGCCAACCCAGCAGCTGCCTGACAGACTCTGGCTCCCCCGAGCTCTCTGTCGGTGCAGGGGTCAGGAACAGACGAGTGCATGTGGTTCTGCCTTGGTCTGGGAGTGTGGACCCACTGCCTGGACCCCAGGCTCAGGGGCAAGGGTCCGGAGAGGGCAACACCCCAAAGCGCTTTTCTCCCGGGCTTGGGAGCATTGTGCGTGCCTGGCGGGAACAGCGGGCGGGAGTGTTGGCAAACCGGCCTTTGGAGGCAGCCGGGGAGGTCTTCCAGTGGGAGAGGGCCGGTTGTGCTCAGAGGCCCCACAGCCCAGGGGCAGGACCCAGCAGGGCCCCTGCCCCTGGCCAGCCTTGCCCAGACCTTCCTGGCCTCCGGGGGTACTGCCCAACCAAGGGGCAGGCTGCGGGGACTGGGTCCAGACATGCCCGTGCGCCTCCACTGGCTCATCCCCGCTGGTGCCTTTCCCCTGGGCCTAGGCCTCGGTTGAGGCCTCCTTGGAGAGGAGGTTGCTGGCAGGGGCTGTCTCCACACTGCAAGGTGCTGGAGCTCAGAGGGCCTCGTCAGAGGGAAGGGACCAGCAAGGGGCTGGATGCCCAAGACCTCTTTGGCCCAGCAGCCTCAGGGCAGCAGGGAGAGCAAGAGGCCCAACTTGCCCCTAGGTCGGCTCTGCCCCTTCCCACACAGGCGGCCAGCCCAGCAGCTGCCTGACAGACTCTGGCTCCCCCCAGCTCTCTGCCGGTGGAGGGGGCAGGAACAGACGTGTGCATGTGGTTCTGCCTTGGCCTGGGACTGTGGATCCCCTGCCTGGCCCCCAGGCTCAGGGGCAGGGGCCCGGAGAGACCACCACCCCGAAGCGCTTTTCTCCCGGGCTTGGGAGCATTGTGCGCGCCTGGCGGGAACAGTGGGCGGGAGGGCTTGCAAACCGGCCTTTGGAGGCAGCCGGGGAGGTCTTCCAGTGGGAGAGGGCCGGTTGTGCTCAGAGGCCCCACAGGCCAGGGGCAGGACCCAGCAGGGCCCCTGCCCCTGGCCAGCCTTGCCCAGACCTTCCTGGCCTCCGGGGGTACTGCCCCACCAAGGGGCAGGCTGCGGGCCTGGGTCCAGTCATGCCCGGGCGCCTCCCCAGGCTCTTCCCAGCTGGTGCCTTTCCCCTGGGGCTAGGCCTCGGTTGAGGCCTCCTTGGAGAGGAGGTTGCTGGCAGGGGCTGTCTCCACACTGCAAGGTGCTGGAGCTCAGAGGGCCTCGTCAGAGGGAAGGGACCAGCAAGGGGCTGGATGCCCAAGACCTCTTTGGCCCAGCAGCCTCAGGGCAGCAGGGAGAGCAGAGGCCCAACATGCCCCTAGGTCGGCTCTGCCACTTCCCACACAGGCGGCCAGCCCAGCACCTGCCTGACAGACTCTGGCTCCCCCGAGCTCTCTGCCGGTGTAGGGGGCAGGAACAGACGTGTGCATGTCGTTCTCCCTTGGCCTGGGAGTGTGTTCCACCTGCCTGGCCCCCAGGCTCAGGGGCAAGGGCCCGAGGAGAGCACCACCCTGAAGCGCTTTTCTCCCGGGCTTGGGAGCATTGTGCGTGCCTGGCGGGAACAGCGGGTGGGAGTGCTTGCAAACAGGCCTTTGGAGGCAGACGGGGAGGTCTTCCAGCGGGAGGGTGCTGGTTGTGCTCAGACGCCCCACAGGCCAGGGGCAGGACCCAGCAGTGTCCCTGCCCCTGGCAGCCTTGCCCAGACCTTCCTGGCCTCCGGGGGTACTGCCCCACCAAGGGGCAGGCTGCGGGGACTGGGTCCAGACATGCCCGGGCGCCTCCCCATGCTCATCCCCGCTGGTGCCTTTCCCCTGGGCCTAGGCCTCGGTTGAGGCCTCCTTGGAGAGGAGGTTGCTGGCAGGGGCTGTCTCCACACTGCAAGGTGCTGGAGCTCAGAGGGCCTCATCAGAGGGAAGGGACCAGCAAGGGGCTGGATGCCCAAGACCTCTTTGGCCCAGCAGCCTCAGGGCAGCAGGGAGAGCAAGAGGCCCAACTTGCCCCTAGGTCGGCTCTGCCCCTTTCCACACAGGCCGCCAACCCAGCAGCTGCCTGGCATACTCTGGCTCCCCCGAGCTCTCTGCCGGTGCAGGGACCAGGAACAGACGTTTGCATGTGGTTCTGCCTTGGCCTGGGAGTGTGTTCCCCCTGCATTGCCCCCAGGCTCAGGGGCAAGGGACCGGTGAGAGCACCACCCCGAAGCGCTTTTCTCCCGGGCTTGGGAGCATTGTGCGTGCCTGGCGGGAACAGCGGGCATGAGTTCTTGCAAACTGTCCTTTGGAGGCAGCCGGGGAGGTCTTCCAAGGGCCCGGACTGATCACCACCCCAAAATGCTTTTCTCCCGGGCTTGGGAGCATTGTGTGCGGCTGTCGGGAACAGCGGACATGAGTGCTTGCAAACCGGCCTTTGGAGGCCGCCCGGGAGGTCTTCCAAGCGCCCGGAGAGAACACTACCCCAAAATGCTTTTCTTCCGGGCTTGGGAGCATTGTGCGCGCGTGGCGGGAACAGCAGGCAGGAGTGCTTGCAAACCGGCCTTTGGAGGCAGCCGGGGAGGTCTTCCAAGGGCCCGGAGAGAGCACCACCTCGAAGCGCTTTTCTCTCGGGTTTTGGAGCATTGTGTGCGGCTTGTGGGACAGCGGGAGGGAATTCTTGCAAACCGGCATTTGGCAGCAGCCAGAGAAGTCTTCCAAGGGCGCGGAGAGAGCACCACCCCGAAGCGCTTTTCTCCGGGGTTTTGGAACATTGTGTGTGCCTGGAGGGAACAGCGAGTGGGAATGCTTGCAAACCGGCCTTTGGGGGCAGCCGGTGAGGTCCTCCATGGTCCCTGAGAGAACACCACCCCGAAGCGCTTTTCTCACGGTCTTGGGAGCATTGTGCGTGGCTGGCGGGAACAGCGGGCATGAGTGCTTGCAAACTGTCCTTTGGAGGCAGCCGGGGAGGTCTTCCAAGGGCCGGACTGATCACCACCCCAAAATGCTTTTCTCTCGGGCTTGGGAGCATTGTGCGCGGCTGGCGGGAACAACGGACATGAATGCTTGCAAACCGGCCTTTGGAGGCAGCCCGGGAGGTCTTCCAAGGGCCCGGAGAGAGCACCACCCCAAAATGCTTTTCTCCCGGGCTTGGGAGCATTGTGCGTGGCTGGCGGAAGCAGCGGGAATGAGTACTTACAAACCGGCCTTTGGGGGCAGCCGGGGAGGTCTTGAAAGTGCCCGGAGAGAGCACCACCCCGAAGCGCTTTTCTCCCGGGCTTGGGAACATTGTGCGCGGCTGGCGGGAACAGCAGGCAGGACTGCTTGCAAACTGGCCTTTGGAGGCAGCCGGGGAGGTCTTCCAAGGGCCCGGAGTGAGCACCACCCCAAAATGCTTTTCTCCCGGGCTTGGGAGCATTGTGCGCGGCTGGTGGGAACAACGGGCATGAGTGCTTGCAAACCGGCCTTTGGAGGCAGCCGGGGACGTCTTCCAAGGGCCCGGAGAGAGCACCACCCCGAAGCGCTTTTCTCCCGGGCTTGGGAGCATTGTGCGCAGCTGGCGGGAACAGCAGGCAGGACTGCTTGCAAACTGGCCTTTGGAGGCAGCCGGGGAGGTCTTCCAAGGGCCCGGAGTGAGCACCACCCCAAAATGCTTTTCTCCCGGGCTTGGGAGCATTGTGCGCGGCTGGTGGGAACAACGGGCATGAGTGCTTGCAAACCGGCCTTTGGAGGCAGCCGGGGACGACTTCCAAGGGCCCGGAGAGATCACCACCCCGAAGCACTTTTCTCCCGGGCTTGGGAGCATTGTGCGTGGCTGGCGGGAACAGCAGGAAGGAGTCCTTGCAAACCGGCCTTTGGAGGCAGCGGGGGAGGTCTTCCAAGGGCCTGTAGAGAGCACCACCCCGAAGCGCTTTTCTCCCGGGCTTGGGAGTATTGTGCGCGGGTGGCGGGAACAGCAGGCAGGAGTGCTTGAAAACCGGCCTTTGCAGGCAGCCGGGGAGGTCTTCCAGGGCCCGGTGTGAGCACCACCCCAAAAAGCTTTTCTCCCGGGCTTGGGAGCATTGTGCGCGGCTGGTGGGAACAGCGGGCATGAGTGCTTGCAAACTGGCCACTGGAGGCAGCCGGGGATGTCTTCCAAGGGCCTGTAGAGAGCACCACCCCAAAATGCTTCTCTCCCGGGCTTGGGAGCATTGTGCGTGGCTGGCGGGAACAGCAGGAAGGAGTCCTTGCAAACCGGCCTTTGGAGGCAGCCGGGGAGGTCTTCCAAGGGCCTGTAGAGAGTACCACCCCGAAGCGCTTTTGTCCCGGGCTTAGGAGCATTGTGCGCAGGTGGCGGGAACAGCAGGCAGGAGTGCTTGAAAACTGGCCTTTGAAGGCAGCCGGGGAGGTCTTCCAGGGCCCGGTGTGAGCACCACCCCAAAAAGCTTTTCTCCCGGGCTTGGGAGCATTGTGCGCGGCTGGTGGGAACAGCGGACATGAGTGCTTGCAAACTGGCCATTGGAGGCAGCCGGGGAGGTCTTCCAAGGGCCCGAAGTGAGCACCACCCCAAAATGCTTTTCTCCCGGGCTTGGGAGCATTGTGCGTGGCTGGCGGGAACAGCAGGAAGGAGTCCTTGCAAACCGGCCTTTGGAGGCAGCCGGGGAGGTCTTCCAAGGGCCTGTAGAGAGCACCACCCCGAAGCGCTTTTCTCCCGCGCTTGGGAGCATTCTGCGCGGGTGGCGGGAACAGCAGGCAGGAGTGCTTGAAAACCGTCCTTTGGAGGCAGCCGGGGAGGTCTTCCAGGGCCCGGTGTGAGCACCACCCCAAAATGCTTTTCTCCCGGGCTTGGGAGCATTGTGCGCGGATGGCGGGAACAGCAGGAAGGAGTCCTTGCAAACCGGCCTTTGGAGGCAGCCGGGGAGGTCTTCCAAGGGCCTGTAGAAAGCACCACCCCGAAGCGCTTTTCTCCCGGGCTTGGGAGCATTGTGCGCGGGTGGCGGGAACAGCAGGCAGGAGTGCTTGAAAACCGTCCTTTGGAGGCAGCCGGGGAGGTCTTCCAGGGCCCGGTGTGAGCACCACCCCAAAATGCTTTTCTCCCGGGCTTGGGAGCATTGTGCGCGGATGGCGGGAACAGCGAGTGGGAGTGCTTGCAAACCGGCCTTTGGGGGCACCCCGGGAGGTCTTCCATGGGCACGGAGAGAACACCACCCCGAAGCGCTTTTCTCCGGGGTTTTGGAGGATTGTGCGTGGCTGGCGGGAACAGCGAGTGGGAGTGCTTGCAAACCGGCCTTTGGGGGCAGCCAGGGAGGTCCTCCATTGGCACGGAGAGAACACCACCCCGAAGCGCTTTTCTCCCGGTCTTGGGAGCATTGTGCGAGGCTGGCGGGAACAGCGGGTGGGAGTGCTTGCAAACCGGCCTTTGGAGGCAGCTTGGGAGGTCTTCCAAGGGCCGGGAGAGAGCACCACCCTGAAGGGCTTTTCTCCTGGGCATGGAGCATTTGCACGGATGGCGGGAACAGCGAGTGGGAGTGCTTGCAAACCGGCATTTGGGGGCAGCCCGGGAGGTCTTTCTTGGGCCCAGAGAGAACACCACCCCGAAACGCTTTTCTCCCGGGCTTGGGAGCATTGTGCGCGGGTGGCGGGAACAGCAGGCAGAAGTGCTTGCAAACCGGCCTTGGAGGCAGCCGGGGAGGTCTTCCAAAGCCCGGAGTGAGCACCACCCCAAAATGCTTTTCTCCCGGGCTTGGGAGCATTGTGCGCAGCTGGCGTGAACAGCGGGATTGAGTGCTTGCAAACCAGCCTTTGGAGGCAGCCGGGGAGGTCTTCCAGCGGGAGAGTGCCAGTTGTTCTCAGAGGCCCCACAGGCCAGGGGCAGGACCCAGCAGTGTCCCTGCCTCTGGCAGCCTTGCCCAGACCTTCCTGGCCTCCGGGGGTACTACCCCACCAAGGGGCAGGCTGCGGGGCCTGGGTCCAGACATGCCCGGGCGCCTCCCCAGGCTCATCCCCGCTGGTGCCTTTCCCCTGGGCCTAGGCCTCGGTTGAGGCCTCCTTGGAGAGGAGGTTGCCGGCAGGGGCTGTCTGCACACTGCAAGGTGCTGGAGCTCAGAGGGCCTCGTCAGAGGGAAAGGACCAGCAAAGGGCTGGATGCCCAAGACCTCTCTGACCCAGCAGCCTCAGGGCAGCAGGGAGAGCAAGAGGCCCAACTTGCCCCTAGGTCGGCTCTACCCCGTCCCACACAGGCAGCCAGCCCAGCAGCAGCCTGGCAGTCTCTGGCTCCCCCGAACTCTCTGCCGGTGTAGGGGGCAGGAACAGACGTGTGCATGTCGTTCTGCCTTGGCCTGGGAGTGTGTTCCCCCTGCCTGTCCCCCAGGCTCAGGGGCAAGGGCCCGGAGAGAGCACCACCCCGAAGCGCTTTTCTCCCGGGCTTGGGAGCATTGTGCGTGCCTGGCGGGAACAGCGGGCGGGAGTGCTTGCAAACCGGCCTTTGGAGGCAGCCGGGGAGGTCTTCCAGCGGGAGAGTGCCGGTTGTGCTCAGACGCCCCACAGGCCAGGGGCAGGACCCAGCAGTGTCCCTGCCCCTGGCAGCCTTGCCCAGACCCTCCTGGCCTCCGGGGGTACTGCCCCACCAAGGGGCAGGCTGCGGGGACTGGGTCCAGACATGGCCGGGCGCCTCCCCAGGCTCATCCCCGCTGGTGCCTTTCCCCTGGGCCTAGGCCTCGGTTGAGGCCTCCTTGGAGAGGAGGTTGCTGGCAGGGGCTGTCTCCACACTGCAAGGTGCTGGAGCTCAGAGGGCCTCGTCAGAGGGAAGGGACCAGGAAGGGGCTGGATGCCCAAGACCTCTTTGGCCCAGCAGCCTCAGGGCAGCAGGAAGAGGAAGAGGCCCAACTTGCCCCTAGGTCGGCTCTGCCCCTTCCCACACAGGCGGCCAGCCCAGCAGCTGCCTGACAGACTCTGGCTCCCCCGAGCTCTCTGCCGGTGCAGGGGTCAGGAACAGACGTGTGCATGTGGTTCTGCGTTGGTCTGGGAGTGTGGACCCACTGCTTCGCCCCCACGCTCAGGGGTAAGGGCCCGGAGAGAGCACCACCCCGAAGCGCTTTTCTCCCGGGCTTGGGAGAATTGTGCGTGCCTGGCGGGAACAGCGGGCGGGAGTGTTGGCAAACCGGCCTTTGGAGGCAGCCGGGGAAGTCTTCCAGTGGGAGAGGGCCGGTTGTGCTCAGAGGCCCCACAGGCCAGGGGCAGGACCCAGCAGGGCCCCTGCCCGTGGCCAGCCTTGCCCAGACCTTCCTGGCTTCCGGGGGTACTGCCCCACCAAGGGGCAGGCTGCGGGGACTGGGTCCAGACATGCCCGGGCGCCTCCCCAGGCTCATCCCCGCTGCTGCCTTTCCCCTGGGCCTAGGCCTCGGTTGAGGCCTCCTTGGAGAGGAGGTTGCTGGCAGGGGCTGTCTCCACACTGCAAGGTGCTGGAGCTCAGAGGGCCTCGTCAGAGGGAAGGGACCAGCAAGGGGCTGGATGCCCAAGATCTCTTTGACCCAGCAGCCTCAGGGCATCAGGGAGAGCAAGAGGCCCAACTTGCCCCTAGGTCGGCTCTGCCCCTTCCCACACAGGCGGCCAGCCCAGCAGCTGCCTGACAGACTTTGGCTCCCCCGAGCTCTCTGCCGGTGCATGGGGCAGGAACAGACGTGTACATGTCGTTCTGCCTTGGCCTGGGAGTGTGGACACCCTACCTGGTCCACAGGCTCAGGGGAAAGGGCCCGGAGAGAGCACCACCCCGAGGCGATTTTCTCCCGGGCTTGGGAGCGTTGTGCGCCCTTGGTTGGAACAGTGGGCGGGAGTGCTTGCAAACCGGCCTTTGGAGGCAGCCGGGGACGTCTTCCAGTGGGAGAGGGCCGGTTGTGCTCAGAGGCCCCACAGGCCAGGGGCAGGACCCAGCAGGTCCCCTGCCCCTGGCCAGCCTTTCCCAGACCTTTCTGGCCTCCGGGGGTACTGCCCCACCAAGGGGCAGGCTGCGGGGACTGGGTCCAGACATGCCCGGGCGCCTCCCCAGGCTCATCCCCGCTGGTGCCTTTCCCCTGTGCCTAGGCCTCGGTTGAGGCCTCCTTGGAGAGGAGGTTGCTGGCAGGGGCTGTCTCCACACTGCAAGGTGCTGGAGCTCAGAGGGCCTCGTCAGAGGGAAGGGACCAGCAAGGGGCTGGATGCCCAAGACCTCTTTGGCCCAGCAGCCTCAGGGCAGCAGGGAGAGGAAGAGGCCCAACTTGCCCCTAGGTCGGCTCTAACCCTTCCCACACAGGCGGCCAGCCCAGCACCTGCCTGACAGACTCTGGCTCCCCAGAGCTCTCTGCCGGTGCAGGGGTCAGGAACAGACGTGTGCATGTGGTTCTGCCTTGGTCTGGGAGTGTGGACCCACTGCCTGGCCCCCAGGCTCAGGGGCAAGGGCCCGGAGAGAGCACCACCCCGAAGCGCTTTTCTCACGGGCTTGGGAGCATTGTGCGAGCCTGGCGTGAACAGCGGGCGGGAGTGTTTGCAAACAGGACTTTGGAGGCAGCTGGGGAGGTCTTCCAGTGGGAGAGGGCCGGTTGTGCTCAGAGGCCTCACAGGCCAGGGGCAGGACCCAGCAGGGCCCCTGCCCCTGGCCAGCCTTGCCCAGACCTTCCTGGCCTCCGGGGGTACTGCCCCACCAAGGGGCAGGCTGCGGGGACTGGGTCCAGACATGTCCGTGCGCCTCCCCAGGATCATCCCCGCTGGTGCTTTTCCCCTGGGCGTAGGCCTCGGTTGAGGCCTCTTTGGAGAGGAGGTTGCTGGCAGGGGCTGTCTCCACACTGCAAGGTGCTGGAGCTCAGAGGGCCTCGTCAGAGGGAAGGGACCAGCAAAGGGCTGGATGCCCAAGACCTCTTTGACCCAGCAGCCTCAGGGCAGCAGGGAGAGCAAGAGGCCCAACTTGCCCCTAGGTCGGCTCTGCCCCTTCCCACACAGGCGGCCAGCCCAGCAGCTGCCTGACAGACTTTGGCTCCCCCGAGCTCTCTGCCGGTGCATGGGGAAGGAACAGACGTGTGCATGTCGTTCTACCTTGGCCTGGGAGTGTGGACACCCTACCTGGCCCCCAGGCTCAGGGGAAAGGGCCCGGAGAGAGCACCACCCCGAGGCGATTTTCTCCCGGGCTTGGGAGCGTTGTGCGCCCTTGGTTGGAACAGTGGGCGGGAGTGCTTGCAAACCGGCCTTTGGAGGCAGCCGGGGACGTCTTCCAGTGGGAGAGGGCCGGTTGTGCTCAGAGGCCCCACAGGCCAGGGGCAGGACCCAGCAGGTCCCCTGCCCCTGGCCAGCCTTTCCCAGACCTTCCTCGCCTCCGGGGGTACTGCCCCACCAAGGGGCAGCCTGCGGGGACTGGGTCCATACATGCCCGGGCGCCTCCCCAGGCTCATCCCCGCTGGTGCCTTTCCCCTGTGCCTAGGCCTCGGTTGATGCCTCCTTGGAGAGGAGGTTGCTGGCAGGGGCTGTCTCCACACTGCAAGGTGCTGGAGCTCAGAGGGCCTCGTCAGAGGGAAGGGACCAGCAAGGGGTTGGATGCCCAAGACCTCTTTGGCCAAGCAGCCTCAGGGCAGCAGGGAGGGCAAGAGGCCCAACTTGCCCCTAGGTCGGCTCTGCCACTTCCCACACAGGCGGCCAGCCCAGCAGCTGCCTGACAGACTCTGGCTCCCCCGAGCTCTCTGCCGGTGCAGGGGGCAGGAACAGACGTGTGCATGTGGTTCTGACTTAGCCTGGGAGTGTGGACACCGTGCCTTGCCCCCAGGCTCAGGGGCAAGGGCCCGGAGAGAGCACCACCCTGAAGCGCTTTTCTCCCGGGCTTGGGAGCATTGTGCACGCCTGCTGGGAACAGTGGGCGGGAGCGCTTGCAAACCGGCCTTTGGAGGCAGCCGGGGAGGTCTTCCAGTGGGAGAGGGCCGGTTGTGCTCAGAGGCCCCACAGGCCAGGGGCAGGACGCAGCAGGGCCCCTGCCCCTGGCCAGCCTTGCCCAGACCTTCCTGGCCTCCGGGGGTACTGCCCCACCAAGGGGCAGGCTGCGGGGACAGGGTCCAGACATGCCCGGGCGCCTCCCCTGGCTCAACCCCGCTGGTGCCTTTCCCCTGGGCCTAGGCCTCGGTTGAGGCCTCCTTGGAGAGGAGATTGCTGGCAGGGGCTGTCTCCACACTGCAAGGTGCTGGAGCTCAGAGGGCCTCGTCAGAGGGAAGGGACCAGTAAGGGGCTGGATGCCCAAGACGTCTTTGGCCCTGCAGCCTCAGGGCAGCAGGGAGAGCAAGAGGCCCAACTTGCCCCTAGGTCGGCTCTGCCCCTTCCCACACAGGCGGCCAGCCCAGCAGCTGCCTGACAGACTCTGGCTCCCCCGAGCTCTCTGCCGGTGCAGGGGACAGGAACAGACGTGTGCATGTGTTTCTGCCTTGGTCTGGGAGTGTGTTCGCCCTGCCTTGCCCACAGGCTCAGGGGCAAGGGCCCGGAGAGAGCACCACCCCGAAGCGCTTTTCTCCCGGGCTTGGGAGCATTGTGCGCGCCTGGCGGGAACAGTGGGCGGGAGTGCTTGCAAACCGGCCTTTGGAGGCAGCCGGGGAGGTCTTCCAGTGGGAGAGGGCCGGTTGTGCTCAGAGGCCCCACAGGCCATGGGGAGGACCCAGCAGGGCCCCTGCCCCTGGCCAGCCTTGCCCAGATCTTCCTGGCCTCCGGGGGTACTGCCCCACCAACGGGCAGGCTGCGGGGACTGGGTCCAGACATGCCCGGGCGCCTCCCCAGGCTCATCCCCGCTGGTGCCTTTCCCCTGGGCCTAGGCCTCGGTTGAGGCCTCCTTGGAGAGGATGTTGCTGGCAGGGGCTGTCTCCACACTGCAAGGTGCTGGAGCTCAGAGGGCCTCGTCAGAGGGAAGGGACCAGCAAGGGGCTGGATGCCCAAGACCTCTTTGGCCCAGCAGCCTCAGGGCAGCAGGGAGAGCAAGAGGCCCAACTTGCCCCTAGGTCGGCTCTGCCCCTTCCCACACAGGCGGCCAGCCCAGCAGCTGCCTGACCGACTCTGGCTCCCCCGAACTCTCTGCCGGTGCAGGGGTCAGGAACAGACGTGTGCATGTGGTTCTGCCTTGGTCTGGGAGTGTGGACCAACTGCCTGGACCCCAGGCTCAGGGGCAAGGGCCCGAGGAGAGCACCACCCCGAAGCGCTTTTCTCCCGGGCTTGGGAGCATTGTGCGTGCCTGGCGGGAACAGCGGGCGGGAGTGTTGGCAAACTGGCCTTTGGAGGGAGCCGGGGAGTTCTTCCAGTGGGAGAGGGCCGGTTGTGCTCAGAGGCCCCACAGGCCAGGGGCAGGACCCAGCAGGGCCCCTGCCCCTGGCCAGCCTTGCCCAGACCTTCCTGGCCTCCGGGGGTACTGCCCCACCAAGGGGCAGGCTGCGGGGACTGGGTCCAGACATGCCCGGGCGCCTCCCCAGGCTCATTCCCGCTGGTGCCTTTCCCCTGGGCCTAGGCCTCGGTTGAGGCCTCCTTGGAGAGGAGGTTGCTGGCAGGGGCTGTCTCCACACTGCAAGGTGCTGGAGCTCAGAGGGCCTCGTCAGAGGGAAGGGACCAGCAAGGGGCTGGATGCCCAAGACCTCTATGGCCCAGCAGCCTCAGGGCAGCAGGGAGAGCAAGAGGCCCAACTTGCCCCTAGGTCGGCTCTGCCACTTCCCACACAGGCGGCCAGCCCAGCAGCTGCCTGAGAGACTCTGGCTCCCCCGAGCTCTCTGCCGGTGCAGGGGGCAGATCAGACGGGTGCATGTGGTTCTGCCTTGGCCTGGGAGTGTGGACACCCTGCCTTGCCCCCAGGCTCAGGGGCAAGGGCCCAGAGAGAGCACCACCCCGAAGCGCTTTTCTCCCGGGCTTGGGAACATTGTGCAAGTCTGGCGTGAACAGCGGGTGGGAGTGTTGGCAAACAGGACTTTGGAGGCAGCCGGGGAGGTCTTCCAGTGGGAGAGGGCCGGTTGTGCTCAGAGGCCCCACAGGCCAGGGGCAGGACCCAGCAGGTCCCCTGCCCCTGGCCAGCCTTTCCCAGACCTTCCTGGCCTCCGGGGGTACTGCCCCACCAAGGGGCAGGCTGCGGGGACTGGGTCCAGACATGCCCGGGCGCCTCCCCAGGCTCATCCCCGCTGGTGCCTTTCCCCTGGTCCTAGGTCTCGGTTGAGGCCTCCTTGGAGAGGAGGTTGCTGGCAGGGGCTGTCTCCACACTGCAAGGTGCTGGAGCTCAGAGGGCCTCGTCAGAGTGAAGGGACAAGCAAAGGGCTGGATGCCCAAGACCTCTTTGGCCCAGCAGCCTCAGGGCAGCAGGGAGAGCAAGAGGCCCAACTTGCCCCTAGGTCGGCTCTGCCCCTTCCCACAAAGGCGGCCAGCCCAGCAGCTGCCTGACAGACTCTGGCTCCCCCGAGCTCTCTGCCGGTGCAGGGGTCAGGAACAGACGTGTGCATGTGGTTCTGCCTTGGCCTGGGACTGTGGACCCCCTGCCTGGCCCCCAGGCTCAGGGGAAAGGGCCCGGAGAGAGCACCACCCCGAAGCGCTTTTCTCCCGGGCTTGGGAGCATTGTGCGCGCTTGGTGGGAACAGTGGGCGGGAGTGCGTGCAAAACGGCCTTTGGAGGCAGCCGGGGAGGTCTTCCAGTGGGAGAGGGCCGGTTGTGCTCAGAGGCCCCACAGGCCAGGGGCAGGACCCAGCAGGTCCCCTGCCCCTGGTCAGCCTTGCCCAGACCTTCCTGGCCTCCAGGGGTACTGCCCCACCAAGGGGCAGGCTGCGGGGACTGGGTCCAGACATGCCCGGGAGCCTCCCCAGGCTCATCCCCGCTGGTGCCTTTCCCCTGGGCCTAGGCCTCGGTTGAGGCCTCCTTGGAGAGGAGATTGCTGGCAGGTGCTGTCTCCACACTGCAAGGTGCTGGAGCTCAGAGGGCCTCGTCAGAGGGAAGGGACCAGCAAAGGGCTGGATGCCCAAGACCTCTTTGGCCCAGCAGCCTCAGGGCAACAGGGAGAGCAAGAGGCCCAACTTGCCCCTAGGTCGGCTCTGCCCCTTCCCACACAGGCGGCCAGCCCAGCACCTGCCTGAGAGACTCTGGCTCCCCCGAGCTCTCTGCCGGTGTAGGGGGCAGGAACAGACGTGTTCATGTCGTTCTGTCTTGGCCTGGGAGTGTGTTCCCCCTGCCTGGCCCGCAGGCTTAGGGGCAAGGGCCCGGAGAGAGCACCACCCCGAAGCGCTTTTCTCCCGGGCTTGGGAGCATTGTGCGAGCCTGGCGTGAACAGCGGGCGGGAGTGTTTGCAAACAGGACTTTGGAGGCAGCCGTGGAGGTCTTCCAGTGGGAGAGGGCCGGTTGTGCTCAGAGGCCTCACAGGCCAGGGGCAGGACCCAGCAGGTCCCCTGCCCCTGGCCAGCCTTGCCCAGACCTTCCTGGCCTCCGGGGGTACTGCCCCACCAAGGGGCAGGCTGCGGGGACTGGGTCCAGACATGCCCGGGCGCCTCCCCAGGCTCATCCCCGCTGGTGCCTTTCCCCTGGGCATAGGCCTCGGTTGATGCCTCCTTGGAGAGGAGGTTGCTGGCAGGGGCTGTCTCCACACTGCAAGGTGCTGGAGCTCAGAGGGCCTCGTCAGAGGGAAGGGACCAGCAAGGGGCTGGATGCCCAAGACCTCTTTGGCCCAGCAGCCTCAGGGCAGCAGGGAGAGCAAGAGGCCCAACTTGCCCCTAGGTCGGCTCTGCCCCTTCCCACACAGGCAGCCAACCCAGCAGCTGCCTGATAGACTCTGGCTCCCCCGAGCTCTCTGCCGGTGCAGGGGTCAGGAACAGACGTGTGCATGTGGTTCTGCCTTGGTCTGGGAGTGTGGACCCACTGCCTGGACCCCAGGCTCACGGGCAAGGGCCCGGAGAGAGCAACACCCCGAAGCGCTTTTCTCCTGGCCTTGGGAGCGTTGTGCGTGCCTGGCGGGAACAGCGGGCGGGAGTGTTGGCAAACCCGCCTTTGAAGGCAGCCGGGGAGGTCTTCCAGTGGGAGAGGGCCGGTTGTGCTCAGAGGCCCCACAGGCCAGGGGCAGGACCCAGCAGGGACCCTGCCCCTGGCCAGCCTTGCCCAGACCTTCCTGGCCTCCGGGGGTACTGCCCCACCAAGGGGCAGGCTGCGGGGACTGGGTCCTGATATGCCCGTGTGCCTCCACTGGCTCATCCCCGCTGGTGCCTTTCCCCTGGGCCCAGGCCTCGGTTGAGGCCTCCTTGGAGAGGAGGTTGCTGGCAGGGGCTGTCTCCACACTGCAAGGTGCTGGAGCTCAGAGGGCCTCGTCAGAGGGAAGGGACCAGCAAGGGGCTGGATGCCCAAGACCTCTTTGGCACAGCAGCCTCAGGGCAGCAGGGAGAGGAAGAGGCCCAACTTGCCCCTAGGTCGGCTCTGCCCCTTCCCACACAGGCGGCCAGCCCAGCAGCTGCCTGACAGACTCTGGCTCCCCCCAGCTCTCTGCCGGTGGAGGGGGCAGGAACAGACGTGTGCATGTTGTTGTGCCTTGGCCTGGGACTGTGGACCCCCTGCCTGGCCCCCAGGCTCAGGGGCAAGGGCCCGGAGAGACCACCACCCCGAAGCGCTTTTCTCCCGGGCTTGGGAGCATTGTGCGCGCCTGGCGGGAACAGTGGGCGGGAGTGCTTGCAAACCGGCCTTTGGAGGCAGCCGGGGAGGTCTTCCAGTGGGAGAGGGCCGGTTGTGCTCAGAGGCCCCACAGGCCAGGGGCATGACCCAGCAGGGCCCCTGCCCCTGGCCAGCCTTGCCCAGACCTTCCTGGCCTCCGGGGCTACTGCCCCACCAAGGGGCAGGCTGCGGGGACAGGGTCCAGACATGCCCGGGCGCCTCCCCTGGCTCAACCCCGCTGGTGCCTTTCCCCTGGGCCTAGGCCTCGGTTGAGGCCTCCTTGGAGAGGAGGTTGCTGGCAGGGGCTGTCTCCACACTGCAAGGTGCTGGAGCTCAGAGGGCCTCGTCAGAGTGAAGGGACAAGCAAAGGGCTGGATGCCCAAGACCTCTTTGGCCCAGCAGCCTCAGGGCAGCAGGGAGAGCAAGAGGCCCAACTTGCCCCTAGGTCGGCTCTGCCCCTTCCCACAAAGGCGGCCAGCCCAGCAGCTGCCTGACAGACTCTGGCTCCCCCGAGCTCTCTGCCGGTGCAGGGGTCAGGAACAGACGTGTGCATGTGGTTCTGCCTTGGCCTGGGACTCTGGACCCCCTGCCTGGCCCCCAGGCTCAGGGGCAAGGGCCCGGAGAGAGCACCACCCCGAAGCGCTTTTCTCCTGGGCTTGGGAGCATTGTGCGCGCGTGGTGGGAACAGTGGGCGGGAGTGCGTGCAAAACGGCCTTTGGAGGCAGCCGGGGAGGTCTTCCAGTGGGAGAGGGCCGGTTGTGCTCAGAGGCCCCACAGGCCAGGGGCAGGACCCAGCAGGTCCCCTGCCCCTGGTCAGACTTGCCCAGACCTTACTGGCCTCCAGGGGTACTGCCCCACCAAGGGGCAGGCTGCGGGGACTGGGTCCAGACATGCCCGGGCGCCTCCCCAGGCTCATCCCCGCTGGTGCCTTTCCCCTGGGCCTAGGCCTCGGTTGAGGCCTCCTTGGAGAGGAGATTGCTGGCAGGTGCTGTCTCCACACTGCAAGGTGCTGGAGCTCAGAGGGCCTCGTCAGAGGGAAGGGACCAGCAAAGGGCTGGATGCCCAAGACGTCTTTGGCCCAGCAGCCTCAGGGCAACAGGGAGAGCAAGAGGCCCAACTTGCCCCTAGGTCGGCTCTGCCCCTTCCCACACAGGCGGCCAGCCCAGCACCTGCCTGAGAGACTCTGGCTCCCCCGAGCTCTCTGCCGGTGTAGGGGGCAGGAACAGACGTGTTCATGTCGTTCTGTCTTGGCCTGGGAGTGTGTTCCCCCTGCCTGGCCCGCAGGCTTAGGGGCAAGGGCCCGGAGAGAGCACCACCCCGAAGCGCTTTTCTCCCGGGCTTGGGAGCATTGTGCGAGCCTGGCGTGAACAGCAGGCGGGAGTGTTTGCAAACAGGACTTTGGAGGCAGCCGTGGAGGTCTTCCAGTGGGAGAGGGCCGGTTGTGCTCAGAGGCCTCACAGGCCAGGGGCAGGACCCAGCAGGTCCCCTGCCCCTGGCCAGCCTTGCCCAGACCTTCCTGGCCTCCGGGGGTACTGCCCCACCAAGGGGCAGGCTGCGGGGACTGGGTCCAGACATGCCCGGGCGCCTCCCCAGGCTCATCCCCGCTGGTGCCTTTCCCCTGGGCATAGGCCTCGGTTGATGCCTCCTTGGAGAGGAGGTTGCTGGCAGGGGCTGTCTCCACACTGCAAGGTGCTGGAGCTCAGAGGGCCTCGTCAGAGGGAAGGGACCATCAAGGGGCTGGATGCCCAAGACCTCTTTGGCCCAGCAGCCTCAGGGCAGCAGGGAGAGCAAGAGGCCCAACTTGCCCCTAGGTCGGCTCTGCCCCTTCCCACACAGGCAGCCAACCCAGCAGCTGCCTGATAGACTCTGGCTCCCCCGAGCTCTCTGCCGGTGCAGGGGTCAGGAACAGACGTGTGCATGTGGTTCTGCCTTGGTCTGGGAGTGTGGACCCACTGCCTGGACCCCAGGCTCAGGGGCAAGGGCCCGGAGAGAGCAACACCCCGAAGCGCTTTTCTCCTGGCCTTGGGAGCGTTGTGCGTGCCTGGCGGGAACAGCGGGCGGGAGTGTTGGCAAACCCGCCTTTGAAGGCAGCCGGGGAGGTCTTCCAGTGGGAGAGGGCCGGTTGTGCTCAGAGGCCCCACAGGCCAGGGGCAGGACCCAGCAGGGACCCTGCCCCTGGCCAGCCTTGCCCAGACCTTCCTGGCCTCCGGGGGTACTGCCCCACCAAGGGGCAGGCTGCGGGGACTGGGTCCTGATATGCCCGTGTGCCTCCACTGGCTCATCCCCGCTGGTGCCTTTCCCCTGGGCCTAGGCCTCGGTTGAGGACTCCTTGGAGAGGAG
Source organism: Dama dama (assembly GCF_033118175.1). Lineage (NCBI taxonomy): Eukaryota > Metazoa > Chordata > Mammalia > Artiodactyla > Cervidae > Dama > Dama dama. Next base: position 100,084 of record NW_026870997.1, on the reverse strand, counting down.
GTTGCTGGCAGGGGCTGTCTCCACACTGCAAGGTGCTGGAGCTCAGAGGGCCTCGTCAGAGGGAAGGGACCAGCAAGGGGCTGGATGCCCAAGACCTCTTTGGCACAGCAGCCTCAGGGCAGCAGGGAGAGGAAGAGGCCCAACTTGCCCCTAGGTCGGCTCTGCCCCTTCCCACACAGGCGGCCAGCCCAGCAGCTGCCTGACAGACTCTGGCTCCCCCCAGCTCTCTGCCGGTGGAGGGGGCAGGAACAGACGTGTGCATGTTGTTGTGCCTTGGCCTGGGACTGTGGACCCCCTGCCTGTCCCCCAGGCTCAGGGGCAAGGGCCCGGAGAGACCACCACCCCGAAGCGCTTTTCTCCCGGGCTTGGGAGCATTGTGCGCGCCTGGCGGGAACAGTGGGCGGGAGTGCTTGCAAACCGGCCTTTGGAGGCAGCCGGGGAGGTCTTCCAGTGGGAGAGGGCCGGTTGTGCTCAGAGGCCCCACAGGCCAGGGGCATGACCCAGCAGGGCCCCTGCCCCTGGCCAGCCTTGCCCAGACCTTCCTGGCCTCCGGGGCTACTGCCCCACCAAGGGGCAGGCTGCGGGGACAGGGTCCAGACATGCCCGGGCGCCTCCCCTGGCTCAACCCCGCTGGTGCCTTTCCCCTGGGCCTAGGCCTCGGTTGAGGCCTCCTTGGAGAGGAGGTTGCTGGCAGGGGCTGTCTCCACACTGCAAGGTGCTGGAGCTCAGAGGGCCTCGTCAGAGTGAAGGGACAAGCAAAGGGCTGGATGCCCAAGACCTCTTTGGCCCAGCAGCCTCAGGGCAGCAGGGAGAGCAAGAGGCCCAACTTGCCCCTAGGTCGGCTCTGCCCCTTCCCACAAAGGCGGCCAGCCCAGCAGCTGCCTGACAGACTCTGGCTCCCCCGAGCTCTCTGCCGGTGCAGGGGTCAGGAACAGACGTGTGCATGTGGTTCTGCCTTGGCCTGGGACTCTGGACCCCCTGCCTGGCCCACAGGCTCAGGGGCAAGGGCCCGGAGAGAGCACCACCCCGAAGCGCTTTTCTCCCGGGCTTGGGAGCATTGTGCGCGCGTGGTGGGAACAGTGGGCGGGAGTGCGTGCAAAACGGCCTTTGGAGGCAGCCGGGGAGGTCTTCCAGTGGGAGAGGGCCGGTTGTGCTCAGAGGCCCCACAGGCCAGGGGCAGGACCCAGCAGGTCCCCTGCCCCTGGTCAGACTTGCCCAGACCTTACTGGCCTCCAGGGGTACTGCCCCACCAAGGGGCAGGCTGCGGGGACTGGGTCCAGACATGCCCGGGCGCCTCCCCAGGCTCATCCCCGCTGGTGCCTTTCCCCTGGGCCTAGGCCTCGGTTGAGGCCTCCTTGGAGAGGAGATTGCTGGCAGGTGCTGTCTCCACACTGCAAGGTGCTGGAGCTCAGAGGGCCTCGTCAGAGGGAAGGGACCAGCAAAGGGCTGGATGCCCAAGACGTCTTTGGCCCAGCAGCCTCAGGGCAACAGGGAGAGCAAGAGGCCCAACTTGCCCCTAGGTCGGCTCTGCCCCTTCCCACACAGGCGGCCAGCCCAGCACCTGCCTGAGAGACTCTGGCTCCCCCGAGCTCTCTGCCGGTGTAGGGGGCAGGAACAGACGTGTTCATGTCGTTCTGTCTTGGCCTGGGAGTGTGTTCCCCCTGCCTGGCCCGCAGGCTTAGGGGCAAGGGCCCGGAGAGAGCACCACCCCGAAGCGCTTTTCTCCCGGGCTTGGGAGCATTGTGCGAGCCTGGCGTGAACAGCGGGCGGGAGTGTTTGCAAACAGGACTTTGGAGGCAGCCGTGGAGGTCTTCCAGTGGGAGAGGGCCGGTTGTGCTCAGAGGCCTCACAGGGCAGGGGCAGGACCCAGCAGGTCCCCTGCCCCTGGCCAGCCTTGCCCAGACCTTCCTGGCCTCCGGGGGTACTGCCCCACCAAGGGGCAGGCTGCGGGGACTGGGTCCAGACATGCCCGGGCGCCTCCCCAGGCTCATCCCCGCTGGTGCCTTTCCCCTGGGCATAGGCCTCGGTTGATGCCTCCTTGGAGAGGAGGTTGCTGGCAGGGGCTGTCTCCACACTGCAAGGTGCTGGAGCTCAGAGGGCCTCGTCAGAGGGAAGGGACCAGCAAGGGGCTGGATGCCCAAGACCTCTTTGGCCCAGCAGCCTCAGGGCAGCAGGGAGAGCAAGAGGCCCAACTTGCCCCTAGGTCGGCTCTGCCCCTTCCCAAACAGGCAGCCAACCCAGCAGCTGCCTGATAGACTCTGGCTCCCCCGAGCTCTCTGCCGGTGCAGGGGGCAGATCAGACGTGTGCATGTGGTTCTGCCTTGGCCTGGGAGTGTGGACACCCTGCCTTGCCCCCAGGCTCAGGGGCAATGGCCCAGAGAGAGCACCACCCCGAAGCGCTTTTCTCCCGGGCTTGGGAGCATTGTGCAAGTCTGGCGTGAACAGCGGGTGGGAGTGTTGGCAAACAGGACTTTGGAGGCAGCCGGGGAGGTCTTCCAGTGGGAGAGGGCCGGTTGTGCTCAGAGGCCCCACAGGCCAGGGGCAGGACCCAGCAGGTCCCCTGCCCCTGGCCAGCCTTTCCCAGACCTTCCTGGCCTCCGGGGGTACTGCCCCACCAAGGGGCAGGCTGCGGGGACTGGGTCCAGACATGCCCGGGCGCCTCCCCAGGCTCATCCCCGCTGGTGCCTTTCCCCTGGTCCTAGGTCTCGGTTGAGGCCTCCTTGGAGAGGAGGTTGCTGGCAGGGGCTGTCTCCACACTGCAAGGTGCTGGAGCTCAGAGGGCCTCGTCAGAGTGAAGGGACAAGCAAAGGGCTGGATGCCCAAGACCTCTTTGGCCCAGCAGCCTCAGGGCAGCAGGGAGAGCAAGAGGCCCAACTTGCCCCTAGGTCGGCTCTGCCCCTTCCCACAAAGGCGGCCAGCCCAGCAGCTGCCTGACAGACTCTGGCTCCCCCGAGCTCTCTGCCGGTGCAGGGGTCAGGAACAGACGTGTGCATGTGGTTCTGCCTTGGCCTGGGACTGTGGACCCCCTGCCTGGCCCCCAGGCTCAGGGGAAAGGGCCCGGAGAGAGCACCACCCCGAAGCGCTTTTCTCCCGGGCTTGGGAGCATTGTGCGAGCCTGGCGTGAACAGCGGGCGGGAGTGTTTGCAAACAGGACTTTGGAGGCAGCCGTGGAGGTCTTCCAGTGGGAGAGGGCCGGTTGTGCTCAGAGGCCTCACAGGCCAGGGGTAGGACCCAGCAGGTCCCCTGCCCCTGGCCAGCCTTGCCCAGACCTTCCTGGCCTCCGGGGGTACTGCCCCACCAAGGGGCAGGCTGCGGGGACTGGGTCCAGACATGCCCGGGCGCCTCCCCAGGCTCATCCCCGCTGGTGCCTTTCCCCTGGGCATAGGCCTCGGTTGATGCCTCCTTGGAGAGGAGGTTGCTGGCAGGGGCTGTCTCCACACTGCAAGGTGCTGGAGCTCAGAGGGCCTCATCAGAGGGAAGGGACCAGCAAGGGGCTGGATGCCCAAGACCTCTTTGGCCCAGCAGCCTCAGGGCAGCAGGGAGAGCAAGAGGCCCAACTTGCCCCTAGGTCGGCTCTGCCCCTTCCCACACAGGCAGCCAACCCAGCAGCTGCCTGATAGACTCTGGCTCCCCCGAGCTCTCTGCCGGTTCAGGGGTCAGGAACAGACGTGTGCATGTGGTTCTGCCTTGGTCTGGGAGTGTGGACCCACTGCCTGGACCCCAGGCTCAGGGGCAAGGGCCCGGAGAGAGCAACACCCCGAAGCGATTTTCTCCTGGCCTTGGGAGCGTTGTGCGTGCCTGGCGGGAACACCGGGCGGGAGTGTTGGCAAACCCGCCTTTGAAGGCAGCCGGGGAGGTCTTCCAGTGGGAGAGGGCCGGTTGTGCTCAGAGGCCCCACAGGCCAGGGGCAGGACCCAGCAGGGACCCTGCCCCTGGCCAGCCTTGCCCAGACCTTCCTGGCCTCCGGGGGTACTGCCCCACCAAGGGGCAGGCTGCGGGGACTGGGTCCTGATATGCCCGTGTGCCTCCACTGGCTCATCCCCGCTTGTGCCTTTCCCCTGGGCCTAGGCCTCGGTTGAGGCCTCCTTGGAGAGGAGGTTGCTGGCAGGGGCTGTCTCCACACTGCAAGATGCTGGAGCTCAGAGGGCCTCGTCAGAGGGAAGGGACCAGCAAGGGGCTGGATGCCCAAGACCTCTTTGGCACAGCAGCCTCAGGGCAGCAGGGAGCGGAAGAGGCCCAACTTGCCCCTAGGTCGGCTCTGCCCCTTCCCACACAGGCGGCCAGCCCAGCAGCTGCCTGACAGACTCTGGCTCCCCCCAGCTCTCTGCCGGTGGAGGGGGCAGGAACAGACGTGTGCATGTTGTTGTGCCTTGGCCTGGGACTGTGGACCCCCTGCCTGGCCCCCAGGCTCAGGGGCAAGGGCCCGGAGAGACCACCACCCCGAAGCGCTTTTCTCCCGGGCTTGGGAGCATTGTGCGCACCTGGCGGGAACAGTGGGCGGGAGTGCTTGCAAACCGGCCTTTGGAGGCAGCCGGGGAGGTCTTCCAGTGGGAGAGGGCCGGTTGTGCTCAGAGGCCCCACAGGCCAGGGGCATGACCCAGCAGGGCCCCTGCCCCTGGCCAGCCTTGCCCAGACCTTCCTGGCCTCCGGGGCTACTGCCCCACCAAGGGGCAGGCTGCGGGGACAGGGTCCAGACATGCCCGGGCGCCTCCCCTGGCTCAACCCCGCTGGTGCCTTTCCCCTGGGCCTAGGCCTCGGTTGAGGCCTCCTTGGAGAGGAGGTTGCTGGCAGGGGCTGTCTCCACACTGCAAGGTGCTGGAGCTCAGAGGGCCTCGTCAGAGTGAAGGGACAAGCAAAGGGCTGGATGCCCAAGACCTCTTTGGCCCAGCAGCCTCAGGGCAGCAGGGAGAGCAAGAGGCCCAACTTGCCCCTAGGTCGGCTCTGCCCCTTCCCACAAAGGCGGCCAGCCCAGCAGCTGCCTGACAGACTCTGGCTCCCCCGAGCTCTCTGCCGGTGCAGGGGTCAGGAACAGACGTGTGCATGTGGTTCTGCCTTGGCCTGGGACTCTGGACCCCCTGCCTGGCCCCCAGGCTCAGGGGCAAGGGCCCGGAGAGAGCACCACCCCGAAGCGCTTTTCTCCCGGGCTTGGGAGCATTGTGCGCGCGTGGTGGGAACAGTGGGCGGGAGTGCGTGCAAAACGGCCTTTGGAGGCAGCCGGGGAGGTCTTCCAGTGGGAGAGGGCCGGTTGTGCTCAGAGGCCCCACAGGCCAGGGGCAGGACCCAGCAGGTCCCCTGCCCTTGGTCAGACTTGCCCAGACCTTACTGGCCTCCAGGGGTACTGCCCCACCAAGGGGCAGGCTGCGGGGACTGGGTCCAGACATGCCCGGGCGCCTCCCCAGGCTCATCCCCGCTGGTGCCTTTCCCCTGGGCCTAGGCCTCGGTTGAGGCCTCCTTGGAGAGGAGATTGCTGGCAGGTGCTGTCTCCACACTGCAAGGTGCTGGAGCTCAGAGGGCCTCGTCAGAGGGAAGGGACCAGCAAAGGGCTGGATGCCCAAGACGTCTTTGGCCCAGCAGCCTCAGGGCAACAGGGAGAGCAAGAGGCCCAACTTGCCCCTAGGTCGGCTCTGCCCCTTCCCACACAGGCGGCCAGCCCAGCACCTGCCTGAGAGACTCTGGCTCCCCCGAGCTCTCTGCCGGTGTAGGGGGCAGGAACAGACGTGTTCATGTCGTTCTGTCTTGGCCTGGGAGTGTGTTCCCCCTGCCTGGCCCGCAGGCTTAGGGGCAAGGGCCCGGAGAGAGCACCACCCCGAAGCGCTTTTCTCCCGGGCTTGGGAGCATTGTGCGAGCCTGGCGTGAACAGCGGGCGGGAGTGTTTGCAAACAGGACTTTGGAGGCAGCCGTGGAGGTCTTCCAGTGGGAGAGGGCCGGTTGTGCTCAGAGGCCTCACAGGCCAGGGGCAGGACCCAGCAGGTCCCCTGCCCCTGGCCAGCCTTGCCCAGACCTTCCTGGCCTCCGGGGGTACTGCCCCACCAAGGGGCAGGCTGCGGGGACTGGGTCCAGACATGCCCGGGCGCCTCCCCAGGCTCATCCCCGCTGGTGCCTTTCCCCTGGGCATAGGCCTCGGTTGATGCCTCCTTGGAGAGGAGGTTGCTGGCAGGGGCTGTCTCCACACTGCAAGGTGCTGGAGCTCAGAGGGCCTCGTCAGAGGGAAGGGACCAGCAAGGGGCTGGATGCCCAAGACCTCTTTGGCCCAGCAGCCTCAGGGCAGCAGAGAGAGCAAGAGGCCCAACTTGCCCCTAGGTCGGCTCTGCCCCTTCCCACACAGGCAGCCAACCCAGCAGCTGCCTGATAGACTCTGGCTCCCCCGAGCTCTCTGCCGGTTCAGGGGTCAGGAACAGACGTGTGCATGTGGTTCTGCCTTGGTCTGGGAGTGTGGACCCACTGCCTGGACCCCAGGCTCAGGGGCAAGGGCCCGGAGAGAGCAACACCCCGAAGCGCTTTTCTCCTGGCCTTGGGAGCGTTGTGCGTGCCTGGCGGGAACAGCGGGCGGGAGTGTTGGCAAACCCGCCTTTGAAGGCAGCCGGGGAGGTCTTCCAGTGGGAGAGGGCCGGTTGTGCTCAGAGGCCCCACAGGCCAGGGGCAGGACCCAGCAGGGACCCTGCCCCTGGCCAGCCTTGCCCAGACCTTCCTGGCCTCCGGGGGTACTGCCCCACCAAGGGGCAGGCTGCGGGGACTGGGTCCTGATATGCACGTGCGCCTCCACTGGCTCACCCCGCTGGTGCCTTTCCCCTGGGCCTAGGCCTCGGTTGAGGCCTCCTTGGAGAGGAGGTTGCTGGCAGGGTCTGTCTCCACACTGCAAGGTGCTGGAGCTCAGAGGGCCTCGTCAGAGGGAAGGGACCAGCAAGGGGCTGGATGCCCAAGACCTCTTTGGCACAGCAGCCTCAGGGCAGCAGGGAGAGCAAGAGGCCCAACTTGCCCCTAGGTCGGTTCTGCCCCTTCCCACACAGGCGGCCAGCCCAGCAGCTGCCTGACAGACTCTGGCTCCCCCCAGCTCTCTGCCGGTGGAGGGGGCAGGAACAGACGTGTGCATGTTGTTGTGCCTTGGCCTGGGACTGTGGACCCCCTGCCTGGCCCCCAGGCTCAGGGGCAAGGGCCCGGAGAGACCACCACCCCGAAGCGCTTTTCTCCCGGGCTTGGGAGTATTGTGCGCGGGTGGCAGGAACAGCAGGCAGGAGTGCTTGAAAACCGGCCTTTGCAGGCAGCCGGGGAGGTCTTCCAGGGCCCGGTGTGAGCACCACCCCAAAAAGCTTTTCTCCCGGGCTTGGGAGCATTGTGCGCGGCTGGTGGGAACAGCGGGCATGAGTGCTTGCAAACTGGCCACTGGAGGCAGCCGGGGAGGTCTTCCAAGGGCCTGTAGAGAGCACCACCCCAAAATGCTTCTCTCCCGGGCTTGGGAGCATTGTGCGTGGCTGGCGGGAACAGCAGGAAGGAGTCCTTGCAAACCGGCCTTTGGAGGCAGCCGGGGAGGTCTTCCAAGGGCCTGTAGAGAGTACCACCCCGAAGCGCTTTTCTCCCGGGCTTGGGAGCATTGTGCGCAGGTGGCGGGAACAGCAGGCAGGAGTGCTTGAAAACTGGCCTTTGGAGGCAGCCGGGGAGGTCTTCCAGGGCCCGGAGTGAGCACCACCCCAAAAAGCTTTTCTCCCGGGCTTGGGAGCATTGTGCGCGGCTGGTGGGAACAGCGGACATGAGTGCTTGCAAACTGGCCATTGGAGGCAGCCGGGGAGGTCTTCCAAGGGCCCGGAGTGAGCACCACCCCAAAATGCTTTTCTCCCGGGCTTGGGAGCATTGTGCGTGGCTGGCTGGAACAGCAGGAAGGAGTCCTTGCAAACCGGCCTTTGGAGGCAGCCGGGGAGGTCTTCCAAGGGCCTGTAGAGAGCACCACCCCGAAGCGCTTTTCTCCCGCGCTTGGGAGCATTCTGCGCGGGTGGCGGGAACAGCAGGCAGGAGTGCTTGAAAACCGTCCTTTGGAGGCAGCCGGGGAGGACTTCCAGGGCCCGGTGTGAGCACCACCCCAAAATGCTTTTCTCCCGGGCTTGGGAGCATTGTGCGTGGCTGGCGGGAACAGCAGGAAGGAGTCCTTGCAAACCGGCCTTTGGAGGCAGCCGGGGAGGTCTTCCAAGGGCCTGTAGAGAGCACCACCCCGAAGCGCTTTTCTCCCGGGCTTGGGAGCATTTTGCGCGGGTGGCGGGAACAGCAGGCAGGAGTGCTTGAAAACCGTCCTTTGGAGGCAGCCGGGGAGGTCTTCCAGGGCCCGGTGTGAGCACCACCCCAAAATGCTTTTCTCCCGGGCTTGGGAGCATTGTGCGCGGATGGCGAGAACAGCAGGAAGGAGTCCTTGCAAACCGGCCTTTGGAGGCAGCCGGGGAGGTCTTCCAAGGGCCTGTAGAGAGCACCACCCCGAAGCGCTTTTCTCCCAGGCTTGGGAGCATTGTGCGCGGGTGGCGGGAACAGCAGGCAGGAGTGCTTGAAAACCGTCCTTTGGAGGCAGCCGGGGAGGTCTTCCAGGGCCCGGTGTGAGCACCACCCCAAAATGCTTTTCTCCCGGGCTTGGGAGCATTGTGCGCGGATGGCGGGAACAGCGAGTGGGAGTGCTTGCAAACCGGCCTTTGGGGGCACCCCGGGAGGTCTTCCATGGGCACGGAGAGAACACCACCCCGAAGCGCTTTTCTCCGGGGTTTTGGAGGATTGTGCGTGGCTGGCGGGAACAGCGAGTGGGAGTGCTTGCAAACCGGCCTTTGGGGGCAGGCAGGGAGGTCCTCCATTGGCACGGAGAGAACACCACCCTGAAGAGCTTTTCTCCCGGGCTTGGGAGCATTGTGCGAGGCTGGCGGGAACAGCGGGCGGGAGTGCTTGCAAACCGGCCTTTGGAGGCAGCCGGGGAGGTCGTCCAAGGGCCGGGAGAGAGCACCACCCCGAAGCGCTTTTCTCCTAGGCTTGGGAGCATTGTGCGCGGCTGGCGGGAACAGCGGGCATGAGTGCTTGCAAACCGGCCTTTGGAGACAAACGGGGAGGTCTTCCAAGGGCCCGTAGAGAGCACCACCCCGAAGCGCTTTTCTCCCGTGATTGGGAGCATTGTGTGCGGCTGGCGGGACAGCGGGAGGGAGTACTTGAAATCCAGCCTTTGGAGGCAGCCGGGGAGGTCTTCCAAGGGCCGGGAGAGAGCACCACCCTGAAGGGCTTTTCTCCTGGGCTTGGAGCATTTGCACGGATGGCGGGAACAGTGAGTGGGAGTGCTTGCAAACCGGCATTTGGGGGCAGCCCAGGAGGTCTTTCTTGGGTCCAGAGAGAACACCACCCCGAAACGCTTTTCTCCCGGGCTTGGGAGCATTGTGCGCGGGTGGCGGGAACAGCAGGCAGAAGTGCTTGCAAACCGGCCTTGGAGGCAGCCGGGGAGGTCTTCCAAAGCCCGGAGTGAGCACCACCCCAAAATGCTTTTCTCCCGGGCTTGGGAGCATTGTCCGCAGCTGGCGTGAACAGCGGGATTGAGTGCTTGCAAACCAGCCTTTGGAGGCAGCCGGGGAGGTCTATCAGTGGGAGACGGCCGGTTGTGCTCAGAGGCCCCCCAGGCCAGGGGCAGGACCCAGCAGGGCCCCTGCCCCTGGTCAGCCTTGCCCAGCCCTTCCTGGCCTCCGGGGGTACTGCCCCACCAAGGGGCAGGCTGCGGGAACTGGGTCCAGACATGCTCGGGCGCCTCCCCTGGCTCATCCCCTCTGGTGCCTTTCCCCTGGGCCTAGGCCTCGGTTGAGGCCTCCTTGGAGAGGAGGTTGCTGGCAGGGGCTGTCTCCACACTGCAAGGTGCTGGAGCTCAGAGGGCCTCGTCAGAGTGAAGGGACCAGTGAGGGGCTGGATGCCCAAGACGTCTTTGGCCCAGCAGCCTCAGGGCAGCAGGGAGAGCAAGAGGCCCAACTTGCCCCTAGGTCGGCTCTGCCCCTTCCCACAGAGGCGGCCAACCCAGCACCTGCCTGACAGACTCTGGCTCCCCCAAGCTCTCTGCCGGTGCAGGGGACAGGAACAGACGTGGGCATGTGGTTCTGCCTTGGCCTGGGAGTGTGTTCCCCCTGCCTGTCCCCCAGGCTCAGGGGCAAGGGCCCGGAGAGAGCACCACTCCGAAGTCCTTTTCTCCCGGGCTTGGGAGCATTGTGCACGCCTGCTGGGAACAGTGGGCGGGAGTGTTTGCAAACAGGACTTTGGAGGCAGCCGGGGAGGTCTTCCAGTGGGAGAGGGCCGGTTGTGCTCAGAGGCCCCACAGGCCAGGGGCAGGACCCAGCAGGGCCCCTGCCCCTGGCCAGACTTGCCCAGACCTTCCTGGCCTCCGGGGGTACTGCCCCACCAAGGGGCAGGCTGCGGGGACTGGGTCCAGACATGCCCGGGCGCCTCCCCAGGCTCATCCCCGCTGGTGCCTTTCCCCTGGGCCTAGGCCTCGGTTGAGGCCTCCTTGGAGAGGAGATTGCTGGCAGGTGCTGTCTCCACACTGCAAGGTGCTGGAGCTCAGAGGGCCTCGTCAGAGGGAAGGGACCAGCAAAGGGCTGGATGCCCAAGACGTCTTTGGCCCAGCAGCCTCAGGGCAACAGGGAGAGCAAGAGGCCCAACTTGCCCCTAGGTCGGCTCTGCCCCTTCCCACACAGGCGGCCAGCCCAGCACCTGCCTGACAGACTCTGGCTCCCCCGAGCTCTCTGCCGGTGTAGGGGGCAGGAACAGACGTGTTCATGTCGTTCTGTCTTGGCCTGGGAGTGTGTTCCCCCTGCCTGGCCCGCAGGCTTAGGGGCAAGGGCCCGGAGAGAGCACCACCCCGAAGCGCTTTTCTCCCGGGCTTGGGAGCATTGTGCGAGCCTGGCGTGAACAGCAGGCGGGAGTGTTTGCAAACAGGACTTTGGAGGCAGCCGTGGAGGTCTTCCAGTGGGAGAGGGCCGGTTGTGCTCAGAGGCCTCACAGGCCAGGGGCAGGACCCAGCAGGTCCCCTGCCCCTGGCCAGCCTTGCCCAGACCTTCCTGGCCTCCGGGGGTACTGCCCCACCAAGGGGCAGGCTGCGGGGACTGGGTCCAGACATGCCCGGGCGCCTCCCCAGGCTCATCCCCGCTGGTGCCTTTCCCCTGGGCATAGGCCTCGGTTGATGCCTCCTTGGAGAGGAGGTTGCTGGCAGGGGCTGTCTCCACACTGCAAGGTGCTGGAGCTCAGAGGGCCTCGTCAGAGGGAAGGGACCAGCAAGGGGCTGGATGCCCAAGACCTCTTTGGCCCAGCAGCCTCAGGGCAGCAGGGAGAGCAAGAGGCCCAACTTGCCCCTAGGTCGGCTCTGCCCCTTCCCACACAGGCAGCCATCCCAGCAGCTGCCTGATAGACTCTGGCTCCCCCGAGCTCTCTGCCGGTGCAGGGGTCAGGAACAGACGTGTGCATGTGGTTCTGCCTTGGTCTGGGAGTGTGGACCCACTGCCTGGACCCCAGGCTCAGGGGCAAGGGCCCGGAGAGAGCAACACCCCGAAGCGCTTTTCTCCTGGCCTTGGGAGCGTTGTGCGTGCCTGGCGGGAACAGCGGGCGGGAGTGTTGGCAAACCCGCCTTTGAAGGCAGCCGGGGAGGTCTTCCAGTGGGAGAGGGCCGGTTGTGCTCAGAGGCCCCACAGGCCAGGGGCAGGACCCAGCAGGGACCCTGCCCCTGGCCAGCCTTGCCCAGACCTTCCTGGCCTCCGGGGGTACTGCCCCACCAAGGGGCAGGCTGCGGGGACTGGGTCCTGATATGCCCGTGTGCCTCCACTGGCTCATCCCCGCTGGTGCCTTTCCCCTGGGCCTAGGCCTCGGTTGAGGCCTCCTTGGAGAGGAGGTTGCTGGCAGGGGCTGTCTCCACACTGCAAGATGCTGGAGCTCAGAGGGCCTCGTCAGAGGGAAGGGACCAGCAAGGGGCTGGATGCCCAAGACCTCTTTGGCACAGCAGCCTCAGGGCAGCAGGGAGAGGAAGAGGCCCAACTTGCCCCTAGGTCGGCTCTGCCCCTTCCCACACAGGCGGCCAGCCCAGCAGCTGCCTGACAGACTCTGGCTCCCCCCAGCTCTCTGCCGGTGGAGGGGGCAGGAACAGACGTGTGCATGTTGTTGTGCCTTGGCCTGGGACTGTGGACCCCCTGCCTGTCCCCCAGGCTCAGGGGCAAGGGCCCGGAGAGACCACCACCCCGAAGCGCTTTTCTCCCGGGCTTGGGAGCATTGTGCGCGCCTGGCGGGAACAGTGGGCGGGAGTGCTTGCAAACCGGCCTTTGGAGGCAGCCGGGGAGGTCTTCCAGTGGGAGAGGGCCGGTTGTGCTCAGAGGCCCCACAGGCCAGGGGCATGACCCAGCAGGGCCCCTGCCCCTGGCCAGCCTTGCCCAGACCTTCCTGGCCTCCGGGGCTACTGCCCCACCAAGGGGCAGGCTGCAGGGACAGGGTCCAGACATGCCCGGGCGCCTCCCCTGGCTCAACCCCGCTGGTGCCTTTCCCCTGGGCCTAGGCCTCGGTTGAGGCCTCCTTGGAGAGGAGGTTGCTGGCAGGGGCTGTCTCCACACTGCAAGGTGCTGGAGCTCAGAGGGCCTCGTCAGAGTGAAGGGACAAGCAAAGGGCTGGATGCCCAAGACCTCTTTGGCCCAGCAGCCTCAGGGCAGCAGGGAGAGCAAGAGGCCCAACTTGCCCCTAGGTCGGCTCTGCCCCTTCCCACACAGGCGGACAGCCCAGCAGCTGCCTGACAGACTCTGGCTCCCCCGAGCTCTCTGCCGGTGCAGGGGTCAGGAACAGACGTGTGCATGTGGTTCTGCCTTGGTCTCCGAGTGTGGACCAACTGCCTGGCCCCCAGGTTCAGGGGCAAGGGCCCGGAGAGAGCAGCACCCCGAAGCGCTTTTCTCCCGGGCTTGGGAGAATTGTGCACGCTTGGTGGGAACAGTGGGCGGGAGTGCTTCCAAACCGGCCTTTGGAGGCAGCCGGGGAGGTCTTCCAGTGGGAGAGGGCCGGTTGTGCTCAGAGGCCCCACAGGCCAGGGGCAGGACCCAGCAGGGCCCCTGCCCCTGGCCAGCCTTGCCCAGACCTTCCTGCCTCCGGGGTTACAGCCCCACCAAGGGGTAGGCTGCGGGGAATGGGCCCAGACATGCCCGGGCGCCTCCCCAGGCTCATCCCCGCTGGTGCCTTTCCCCTGGGCCTAGGCCTAGGTTGAGGCCTCCTTGGAGAGGAGGTTGCTGGCAGGGGCTGTCTCCACACTGCAAGGTGCTGGAGCTCAGAGGGCCTCGTCAGAGGGAAGGGACCAGTAAGGGGCTGGATGCCCAAGACGTCTTTGGCCCAGCAGCCTCAGGGCAGCAGGGAGAGCAAGAGGCCCAACTTGCCCCTAGGGCGGCTCTGCCCCTTCCCACACAGGCGGCCAACCCAGCAGCTGCCTGACAGACTCTGGCTCCCCCAAGCTCTCTGCCGGTGAAGGGGACAGGAACAGACGTGGGCATGTGGTTCTGCCTTGGCCTGGGAGTGTGTTCCCCCTGCCTTGCCCCCAGGCTCAGGGGCAAGGGCCCGGAGAGAGCACCACCCCGAAGCGCTTTCCTCACGGGCTTGGGAGCATTGTGCGAGCCTGGCGTGAACAGCGGGCGGGAGTGTTTGCAAACAGGACTTTGGAGGCAGCCGTGGAGGTCTTCCAGAGGGAGAGGGCCGGTTGTGCTCAGAGGCCTCACAGGCCAGGGGCAGGACCCAGCAGGTCCCCTGCCCCTGGCCAGCATTGCCCAGACCTTCCTGGCCTCCGGGGGTACTGCCCCACCAAGGGGCAGGCTGCGGGGACTGGGTCCAGACATGCCTGGGCGCCTCCCCAGGCTCATCCCCGCTGGTGCCTTTCCCATGGGCATAGGCCTCGTTTGATGCCTCCTTGGAGAGGAGGTTGCTGGCAGGGGCTGTCTCCACACTGCAAGGTGCTGGAGCTCAGAGGGCCTCGTCAGCGGGAAGGGACCAGCAAGGGGCTGGATGCCCAAGACCTCTTTGGCCCAGCAGCCTCAGGGCAGCAGGGAGAGCAAGAGGCCCAACTTGCCCCTAGGTCGGCTCTGCCCCTTCCCTCACAGGCGGCCAGCCCAGCAGCTGCCTGACAGACTCTGGCTCCCCCCAGCTCTCTGCCGGTGGAGGGGGCAGGAACAGACGTGTGCATGTTGTTGTGCCTTGGCCTGGGACTGTGGATCCCCTGCCTGGCCCCCAGGCTCAGGGGCAAGGGCCCGGAGAGACCACCACCCCGAAGCGCTTTTCTCCCGGGCTTGGGAGCATTGTGCGCGCCTGGCGGGAACAGTGGGCGGGAGTGCTTCCAAACCGGCCTTTGGAGGCAGCCGGGGAGGTCTTCCAGTGGGAGAGGGCCGGTTGTGCTCAGAGGCCCCACAGGCCAGGGGCAGGACCCAGCAGGGCCCCTGCCCCTGGCCAGCCTTGCCCAGACCTTCCTGGCCTCCGGGGGTACTGCCCCACCAAGGGGCAGGCTGCGGGGACAGGGTCCAGACATGCCCGGGCGCCTCCCCTGGCTCAACCCCGCTGGTGCCTTTCCCCTGGGCCTAGGCCTCGGTTGAGGCCTCCTTGGAGAGGAGATTGCTGGCAGGGGCTGTCTCCACACTGCAAGGTGCTGGAGCTCAGAGGGCCTCGTCAGAGGGAAGGGACCAGTAAGGGGCTGGATGCCCAAGACGTCTTTGGCCCTGCAGCCTCAGGGCAGCAGGGAGAGCAAGAGGCCCAACTTGCCCCTAGGTCGGCTCTGCCCCTTCCCACACAGGCGGCCAGCCCAGCACCTGCCTGAGAGACTCTGGCTCCCCCGAGCTCTCAGCCGGTGCAGGGGACAGGACCAGACGTGTGCATGTGTTTCTGCCTTGGTCTGGGAGTGTGTTCCCCCTGCCTTGCCCACAGGCTCAGGGGCAAGGGCCCGGAGAGAGCACCACCCCGAAGCGCTTTTCTCCCGGGCTTGGGAGCATTGTGCGTGCCTGGCGGGAAGAGCGGGCAGGAGTGTTGGCAAACTGGCCTTTGGAGGCAGCCGGGGAGGTCTTCCAGTGGGAGAGGGCCGGTTGTGCTCAGAGGCCCCACAGGCCATGGGGAGGACCCAGCAGGGCCCCTGCCCCTGGCCAGCCTTGCCCAGATCTTCCTGGCCTCCGGGGGTACTGCCCCACCAAGGGGCAGGCTGCGGGGACTGGGTCCAGACATGCCCGGGCGCCTCCCCAGGCTCATCCCCGCTGGTGCCTTTCCCCTGGGCCTAGGCCTCGGTTGAGGCCTCCTTGGATAGGATGTTGCTGGCAGGGACTGTCTCCACACTGCAAGGTGCTAGAGCTCAGAGGGCCTCGTCAGAGGGAAGGGACCAGCAAGGGGCTGGATGCCCAAGACCTCTTTGGCCCAGCAGCCTCAGGGCAGCAGGGAGAGCAAGAGGCCCAACTTGCCCTTAGGTCGGCTCTGCCCCTTCCCACACAGGCGGCCAGCCCAGCAGCTGCCTGACAGACTCTGGCTCCCCCGAGCTCTCTGCCGGTGCAGGGGTCAGGAACAGACGTGTGCATGTGGTTCTGCCTTGGTCTGGGAGTGTGGACCAACTGCCTGGCCCCCAGGATCAGGGGCAAGGGCCCGAGGAGAGCACCACCCCGAAGTGCTTTTCTCCCGGGCTTGGGAGCATTGTGCGTGCCTGGCGGGAACAGCGGGCGGGAGTGTTGGCAAACTGGCCTTTGGAGTCAGCCGGGGAGTTCTTCCAGTGGGAGAGGGCCGGTTGTGCTCAGAGGCCCCACAGGCCAGGGGCAGGACCCAGCAGGGACCCTGCCCCTGGCCAGCCTTGCCCAGACCTTCCTGGCCTCCGGGGGTACTGCCCCACCAAGGGGCAGGCTGCGGGGACTGGGTCCTGATATGCCCGTGCGCCTCCACTGGCTCATCCCCGCTGGTGCCTTTCCCCTGGGCCTAGGCCTAGGTTGAGGCCTCCTTGGAGAGGAGGTTGCTGGCAGGGGCTGTCTCCACACTGCAAGGTGCTGGAGCTCAGAGGGCCTCGTCAGAGGGAAGGGACCAGCAAGGGGCTGGATGCCCAAGACCTCTTTGGCCCAGCAGCCTCAGGGCAGCAGGGAGAGCAAGAGGCCCAACTTGCCCCTAGGTCGGCTCTGCCCCTTCCCACACAGGCGGCCAGCCCAGCAGCTGCCTGACAGACTCTGGCTCCCCCCAGCTCTCTGCCGGTGGAGGGGGCAGGAACAGACGTGTGCATGTTGTTGTGCCTTGGCCTGGGACTGTGGATCCCCTGCCTGGCCCCCAGGCTCAGGGGCAAGGGCCCGGAGAGACCACCACCCCGAAGCGCTTTTCTCCCGGGCTTGGGAGCATTGTGCGTGCCTGGCGGGAAGAGCGGGCAGGAGTGTTGGCAAACTGGCCTTTGGAGGCAGCCGGGGAGGTCTTCCAGTGGGAGAGGGCCGGTTGTGCTCAGAGGCCCCACAGGCCATGGGGAGGACCCAGCAGGGCCCCTGCCCCTGGCCAGCCTTGCCCAGATCTTCCTGGCCTCCGGGGGTACTGCCCCACCAAGGGGCAGGCTGCGGGGACTGGGTCCAGACATGCCCGGGCGACTCCCCAGGCTCATCCCCGCTGGTGCCTTTCCCCTGGGCCTAGGCCTCGGTTGAGGCCTCCTTGGAGAGGATGTTGCTGGCAGGGGCTGTCTCCACACTGCAAGGTGCTGAAGCTCAGAGGGCCTCGTCAGAGGGAAGGGACCAGCAAGGGGCTGGATGCCCAAGACCTCTTTGGCCCAGCAGCCTCAGGGCAGCAGGGAGAGGAAGAGGCCCAACTTGCCCCTAGGTCGGCTCTGCCCCTTCCCACACAGGCGGCCAGCCCAGCAGCTGCCTGACAGACTCTGGCTCCCCCGAGCTATCTGCCGGTGCAGGGGTCAGGAACAGACGTGTGCATGTGGTTCTGCCTTGGTCTGGGAGTGTGGACCAACTGCCTGGCCCCCAGGCTCAGAGGCAAGGGCCCGAGGAGAGCACCACCCCGAAGCGCTTTTCTCCCGGGCTTGGGAGCATTGTGCGTGCCTGGCGGGAACAGCGGGCGGGAGTGTTGGCAAACTGGCCTTTGGAGGCAGCCGGGGAGTTCTTCCAGTGGGAGAGGGCCGGTTGTGCTCAGAGGCCCCACAGGCCAGGGGCAGGACCCAGCAGGGCCCCTGCCCCTGGCCAGCCTTTCCCAGACCTTCCTGGCCTCCGGGGGTACTGCCCCACCAAGGGGCAGGCTGCGGGGACTGGGTCCAGACATGCTCGGGCGCCTCCCCAGGCTCATCCCCGCTGGTGCCTTTCCCCTGGGCCTAGGCCTCGGTTGAGGCCTCCTTGGAGAGGAGGTTGCTGGCAGGGGCTGTCTCCACACTGCAAGGTGCTGGAGCTCAGAGGGCCTCGTCAGAGGGAAGGGACCAGTAAGGGGCTGGATGCCCAAGACGTCTTTGGCCCAGCAGCCTCAGGGCAGCAGGGAGAGCAAGAGGCCCAACTTGCCCCTAGGGCGGCTCTGCCCCTTCCCACACAGGCGGCCAACCCAGCAGCTGCCTGACAGTCTCTGGCTACCCCAAGCTCTCTGCCGCTGCAGGGGACAGGAACAGACGTGGGCATGTGGTTCTGCCTTGGCCTGGGAGTGTGTTCCCCATGCCTTGCCCCCAGGCTCAGGGGCAAGGGCCCGGAGAGAGCACCACCCCGAAGCGCTTTTCTCCCGGGCTTGGGAGCATTGTGCAAGTCTGGCGTGAACAGCGGGTGGGAGTGTTGGCAAACAGGACTTTGGAGGCAGCCGGGGAGGTCTTCCAGTGGGAGAGGGCCGGTTGTGCTCAGAGGCCCCACAGGCCAGGGGCAGGACCCAGCAGGTCCCCTGCCCCTGGCCAGCCTTTCCCAGACCTTCCTGGCCTCCGTGGGTACTGCCCCACCAAGGGGCAGGCTGCGGGGACTGGGTCCAGACATGCCTGGGCGCCTCCCCAGGCTCATCCCCGCTGGTGCCTTTCCCCTGGTCCTAGGTCTCGGTTGAGGCCTCCTTGGAGAGGAGGTTGCTGGCAGGGGCTGTCTCCACACTGCAAGGTGCTGGAGCTCAGAGGGCCTCGTCAGAGGGAAGGGACAAGCAAAGGGCTGGATGCCCAAGACCTCTTTGGCCCAGCAGCCTCAGGGCAGCAGGGAGAGCAAGAGGCCCTACTTGCCCCTAGGTCGGCTCTGCCCCTTCCCACAAAGGCGGCCAGCCCAGCAGCTGCCTGACAGACTCTGGCTCCCCCGAGCTCTCTGCCGGTGCAGGGGTCAGGAACAGACGTGTGCATGTTGTTGTGCCTTGGCCTGGGACTGTGGATCCCCTGCCTGGCCCCCAGGCTCAGGGGCAAGGGCCCGGAGAGACCACCACCCCGAAGCGCTTTTCTTCCGGGCTTAGGAGCATTGTGCCCGCCTGCTGGTAACAGTGGCCGGGAGCGCTTGCAAACCGGCCTTTGGAGGCAGCCGGGGAGGTCTTCCAGTGGGAGAGGGCCGGTTGTGCTCAGAGGCCCCACAGGCCAGGGGCAGGACCCAGCAGGTCCCCTGCCCCTGGCCAGCCTTTCCCAGACCTGCCTGGCCTCCGGGGGTACTGCCCCACCAAGGGGCAGGCTGCGGGGACTGGGTCCAGACATGCTCGGGCGCCTCCCCTGGCTCATCCCCGCTGGTGCCTTTCCCCTGGGCCTAGGCCTCGGTTGAGGCCTCCTTGGAGAGGAGGTTGCTGGCAGGGGCTGTCTCCACACTGCAAGGTGCTGGAGCTCAGAGGGCCTCGTCAGAGGGAAGGGACCAGTAAGGGGCTGGATGCCCAAGACGTCTTTGGCCTAGCAGCCTCAGGGCAGCAGGGAGAGCAAGAGGCCCAACTTGCCCCTAGGGCGGCTCTGCCCCTTCCCACACAGGCGGCCAACCCAGCAGCTGCCTGACAGACTCTGGCTACCCCAAGCTCTCTGCCGGTGCAGGGGACAGGAACAGACGTGGGCATGTGGTTCTGCCTTGGCCTGGGAGTGTGTTCCCCATGCCTTGCCCCCAGGCTCAGGGGCAAGGGCCCGGAGAGAGCACCACCCCGAAGCGCTTTTCTCCCGGGCTTGGGAGCATTGTGCAAGTCTGGCGTGAACAGCGGGTGGGAGTGTTGGCAAACAGGACTTTGGAGGCAGCCGGGGAGGTCTTCCAGTGGGAGAGGGCCGGTTGTGCTCAGAGGCCCCACAGGCCAGGGGCAGGACCCAGCAGGTCCCCTGCCCCTGGCCAGCCTTTCCCAGACCTTCCTGGCCTCCGTGGGTACTGCCCCACCAAGGGGCAGGCTGCGGGGACTGGGTCCAGACATGCCTGGGCGCCTCCCCAGGCTCATCCCCGCTGGTGCCTTTCCCCTGGTCCTAGGTCTCGGTTGAGGCCTCCTTGGAGAGGAGGTTGCTGGCAGGGGCTGTCTCCACACTGCAAGGTGCTGGAGCTCAGAGGGCCTCGTCAGAGGGAAGGGACAAGCAAAGGGCTGGATGCCCAAGACCTCTTTGGCCCAGCAGCCTCAGGGCAGCAGGGAGAGCAAGAGGCCCTACTTGCCCCTAGGTCGGCTCTGCCCCTTCCCACAAAGGCGGCCAGCCCAGCAGCTGCCTGACAGACTCTGGCTCCCCCGAGCTCTCTGCCGGTGCAGGGGTCAGGAACAGACGTGTGCATGTGGTTCTGCCTTGGCCTGGGAGTGTGGACCCCCTGCCTGGACCCCAGTCTCAGGGGCAAGGGCCCGGAGAGAGCACCACCCCGAAGCGCTTTTCCTCCCGGGCTTGGGAGCATTGTGCGCGCTTGGTGGGAAGAGTGGGCGGGAGTGCGTGCAAAACGGCCTTTTGAGGCAGCCGGGGAGGTCTTCCAGTGGGAGAGGCCCGGTTGTGCTCAGAGGCCCCACAGGCCAGGGGCAGGACCCAGCAGGTCCCCTGCCCCTGGTCAGCCTTGCCCAGACCTTCCTGGCCTCCAGGGGTACTGCCCCACCAAGGGGCAGGCTGCGGGGACTGAGTCCAGACATGCCCGGGCGCCTCCCCAGGCTCATCCCCGCTGGTGCCTTTCCCCTGGGCCTAGGCCTCGGTTGAGGCCTCATTGGAGAGGAGGTTGCTGGCAGGGGCTGTCTCCACACTGCAAGGTGCTGGAGCTCAGAGGGCCTCGTCAGAGGGAAGGGACCAGCAAGGGGCTGGATGCCCAAGACCTCTTTGGCCCAGCAGCCTCAGGGCAGCAGGGAGAGGAAGAGGCCCAACTTGCCCCTAGGTCGGCTCTGCCCCTTCCCACACAGGCGGCCAGCCCAGCAGCTGCCTGACAGACTCTGGCTCCCCCGAGCTCTCTGCCGGTGCAGGGGTCAGGAACAGACGTGTGCATGTGGTTCTGCCTTGGTCTGGGAGTGTGGACCCACTGCCTGGCCCCCAGGCTCAGGGGCAAGGGCCCGGAGAGAGCACCACCCCGAAGCGCTTTTCTCCCGGGCTTGGGAGCATTGTGCGAGCCTGGCGTGAACAGCGGGCGGGAGTGTTTGCAAACAGGACTTTGGAGGCAGCTGGGGAGGTCTTCCAGTGGGAGAGGGCCGGTTGTGCTCAGAGGCCTCACAGGCCAGGGGCAGGACCCAGCAGGGACCCTGCCCCTGGCCAGCCTTGCCCAGACCTTCCTGGCCTCCGGGGGTACTGCCCCACCAAGGGGCAGGCTGCGTTTACTGGGTCCAGACATGTCCGTGCGCCTCCCCAGGATCATCCCCGCTGGTGCTTTTCCCCTGGGCGTAGGCCTCGGTTGAGGCCTCTATGGAGAGGAGGTTGCTGGCAGGGGCTGTCTCCACACTGCAAGGTGCTGGAGCTCAGAGGGCCTCGTCAGAGGGAAGGGACCAGCAAAGGGCTGGATGCCTAAGACCTCTTTGACCCAGCAGCCTCAGGGCAGCAGGGAGAGCAAGAGGCCCAACTTGCCCCTAGGTCGGCTCTGCCCCGTCCCACACAGGCAGCCAGCCCAGTAGCAGCCTGGCAGTCTCTGGCTCCCCCGAGCTCTCTGCCGGTGTAGGGGGCAGGAACAGACGTGTGCATGTCGTTCTGCCTTGGCCTGGGAGTGTGTTCCAACTCCCTGGCCCCCAGGCTCAGGGGCAAGGGCCCGCGGAGAGCACCACCCCGAAGCGCTTTTCTCCCGGGCTTGGGAGCATTGTGCCTGCCTGGCAGGAACAGCGGGCAGGAGTGCTTGCAAACCGGCCTTTGGAGGCAGACGGGGAGGTCTTCCAGCGGGAGAGTGCCGGTTGTGCTCAGACGCCCCACAGGCCAGGGGCACGACCCAGCAGGGCCCCTGCCCCTCGCAGCATTGCCCAGACCTTCCTGGCCTCCGGGGGTACTGCCCCACCAAGGGGCAGGCTGCGGGGACTGGGTCCAGACATGCCCTTGCGCCTCCACTGGCTCATCCCCGCTGGTGCCTTTCCCCTGGGCCTAGGCCTCGGTTGAGGCCTCCTTGGAGAGGAGGTTGCTGGCAGGGGCTGTCTCCACACTGCAAGGTGCTGGAGCTCAGAGGGCCTCGTCAGAGGGAAGGGACCAGTAAGGGGCTGGATGCCCAAGACGTCTTTGGCCCAGCAGCCTCAGGGCAGTAGGGAGAGGAAGATACCCAACTTGCCCCTAGGTCGGCTCTGCCCCTTCCCACACAGGCAGCCAACCCAGCAGCTGCCTGACAGACTCTGGCTCCCCCGAGCTCTCTGCCGGTGCAGGGGTCAGGAACAGACGTGTGCATGTGGTTCTGCCTTGGTCTGGGAGTGTGGACCCACTGCCTGGACCCCAGGCTCAGGGGCAAGGGCCCGGAGAGGGCAACACCCCGAAGCGCTTTTCTCCCGGGCTTGGGAGCATTGTGCGTGCCTGGCGGGAACAGCGGGCGGGAGTGTTGGCAAACCGGCCTTTGGAGGCAGCCGGGGAGGTCTTCCAGTGGGAGAGGGCCGGTTGTGCTCAGAGGCCCCACAGGCCAGGGGCAGGACCCAGCAGGGCCCCTGCCCCTGGCCAGCCTTGCCCAGACCTTCCTGGCCTCCGGGGGTACTGCCCCACCAAGGGGCAGGCTGCGGGGACTGGGTCCAGACATGCCCGGGCGCCTCCCCAGGCTCATCCCCGCTGGTGCCTTTCCCCTGGGCCTAGGCCTCGGTTGAGGCCTCCTTGGAGAGGAGGTTGCTGGCAGGGGCTGTCTCCACACTGCAAGGTGCTGGAGCTCAGAGGGCCTCGTCAGAGGGAAGGGACCAGCAAGGGGCTGGATGCCCAAGACCTCTTTGGCCCAGCAGCCTCAGGGCAGCAGGGAGAGCAAGAGGCCCAACTTGCCCCTAGGTCGGCTCTGCCACTTCCCACACAGGCGGCCAGCCCAGCAGCTGCCTGACAGACTCTGGCTCCCCCGAGCTCTCTGCCGGTGCAGGGGGCAGGTCAGACGTGTGCATGTGGTTCTGCCTTGGCCTGGGAGTGTGGACACCCTGCCTTGCCCCCAGGCTCAGGGGCAAGGGCCCAGAGAGAGCACCACCCTGAAGCGCTTTTCTTCCGGGCTTAGGAGCATTGTGCCCGCCTGCTGGTAACAGTGGCCGGGAGCGCTTGCAAACCGGCCTTTGGAGGCAGCCGGGGAGGTCTTCCAGTGGGAGAGGGCCGGTTGTGCTCAGAGGCCCCACAGGCCAGGGGCAGGACCCAGCAGGGCCCCTGCCCCTGGCCAGTCTTACCCAGACCTTCCTGGCCTCCGGGGGTACTGCCCCACCAAGGGGCAGGCTGCGGGGACTGGGTCCAGACATGCTCGGGCGCCTCCCCTGGCTCATCCCCGCTGGTGCCTTTCCCCTGGGCCTAGGCCTCGGTTGAGGCCTCCTTGGAGAGGAGGTTGCTGGCAGGGGCTGTCTCCACACTGCAAGGTGCTGGAGCTCAGAGGGCCTCGTCATAAGGAAGGGACCAGTAAGGGGCTGGATGTCCAAGACGTCTTTGGCCTAGCAGCCTCAGGGCAGCAGGGAGAGCAAGAGGCCCAACTTGCCCCTAGGGCGGCTCTGCCCCTTCCCACACAGGCGGCCAACCCAGCAGCTGCCTGACAGACTCTGGCTACCCCAAGCTCTCTGCCGGTGCAGGGGACAGGAACAGACGTGGGCATGTGGTTCTGCCTTGGCCTGGGAGTGTGTTCCCCATGCCTTGCCCTCAGGCTCAGGGGCAAGGGCCCGGAGAGAGCACCACCCCGAAGCGCTTTTCTCCCGGGCTTGGGAGCATTGTGCAAGTCTGGCGTGAACAGCGGGTGGGAGTGTTGGCAAACAGGACTTTGGAGGCAGCCGGGGAGGTCTTCCAGTGGGAGAGGGCCGGTTGTGCTCAGAGGCCCCACAGGCCAGGGGCAGGACCCAGCAGGTCCCCTGCCCCTGGCCAGCCTTTCCCAGACCTTCCTGGCCTCCGTGGGTACTGCCCCACCAAGGGGCAGGCTGCGGGGACTGGGTCCAGACATGCCTGGGCGCCTCCCCAGGCTCATCCCCGCTGGTGCCTTTCCCCTGGTCCTAGGTCTCGGTTGAGGCCTCCTTGGAGAGGAGGTTGCTGGCAGGGGCTGTCTCCACATTGCAAGGTGCTGGAGCTCAGAGGGCCTCGTCAGAGGGAAGGGACAAGCAAAGGGCTGGATGCCCAAGACCTCTTTGGCCCAGCAGCCTCAGGGCAGCAGGGAGAGCAAGAGGCCCTACTTGCCCCTAGGTCGGCTCTGCCCCTTCCCACAAAGGCGGCCAGCCCAGCAGCTGCCTGACAGACTCTGGCTCCCCCGAGCTCTCTGCCGGTGCAGGGGTCAGGAACAGACGTGTGCATGTGGTTCTGCCTTGGCCTGGGAGTGTGGACCCCCTGCCTGGACCCCAGTCTCAGGGGCAAGGGCCCGGAGAGAGCACCACCCCGAAGCGCTTTTCTCACGGGCTTGGGAGCATTGTGCGCGCTTGGTGGGAAGAGTGGGCGGGAGTGCGTGCAAAACGGCCTTTGGAGGCAGCCGGGGAGGTCTTCCAGTGGGAGAGTCCCGGTTGTGCTCAGAGGCCCCACAGGCCAGGGGCAGGACCCAGCAGGTCCCCTGCCCCTGGTCAGCCTTGCCCAGACCTTCCTGGCCTCCAGGGGTACTGCCCCACCAAGGGGCAGGCTGCGGGGACTGAGTCCAGACATGCCCGGGCGCCTCCCCAGGCTCATCCCCGCTGGTGCCTTTCCCCTGGGCCTAGGCCTCGGTTGAGGCCTCATTGGAGAGGAGGTTGCTGGCAGGTGCTGTCTCCACACTGCAAGGTGCTGGAGCTCAGAGGGCCTCGTCAGAGGGAAGGGACCAGCAAGGGGCTGGATGCCCAAGACCTCTTTGGCCCAGCAGCCTCAGGGCAGCAGGGAGAGGAAGAGGCCCAACTTGCCCCTAGGTCGGCTCTGCCCCTTCCCACACAGGCGGCCAGCCCAGCAGCTGCCTGACAGACTCTGGCTCCCCCGAGCTCTCTGCCGGTGCAGGGGTCAGGAACAGACGTGTGCATGTGGTTCTGCCTTGGTCTGGGAGTGTGGACCCACTGCCTGGCCCCCAGGCTCAGGGGCAAGGGCCCGGAGAGATCACCACCCCGAAGCGCTTTTCTCCCGGGCTTGGGAGCATTGTGCGAGCCTGGCGTGAACAGCGGGCGGGAGTGTTTGCAAACAGGACTTTGGAGGCAGCTGGGGAGGTCTTCCAGTGGGAGAGGGCCGGTTGTGCTCAGAGGCCTCACAGGCCAGGGGCAGGACCCAGCAGGGACCCTGCCCCTGGCCAGCCTTGCCCAGACCTTCCTGGCCTCCGGGGGTACTGACCCACCAAGGGGCAGGCTGCGGGGACTGGGTCCAGACATGTCCGTGCGCCTCCCCAGGATCATCCCCGCTGGTGCTTTTCCCCTGGGCGTAGGCCTCGGTTGAGGCCTCTTTGGAGAGGAGGTTGCTGGCAGGGGCTGTCTCCACACTGCAAGGTGCTGGAGCTCAGAGGGCCTCGTCAGAGGGAAGGGACCAGCAAAGGGCTGGATGCCCAAGACCTCTTTGACCCAGCAGCCTCAGGGCAGCAGGGAGAGCAAGAGGCCCAACTTGCCCCTAGGTCGGCTCTGCCCCGTCCCACACAGGCAGCCAGCCCAGTAGCAGCCTGGCAGTCTCTGGCTCCCCCGAGCTCTCTGCCGGTGTAGGGGGCAGGAACAGACGTGTGCATGTCGTTCTGCCTTGGCCTGGGAGTGTGTTCCAACTCCCTGGCCCCCAGGCTCAGGGGCAAGGGCCCGAGGAGAGCACCACCCCGAAGCGCTTTTCTCCCGGGCTTGGGAGCATTGTGCCTGCCTGGCGGGAACAGCGGGCGGGAGTGCTTGCAAACCGGCCTTTGGAGGCAGACGGGGAGGTCTTCCAGCGGGAGAGTGCCGGTTGTGCTCAGACGCCCCACAGGCCAGGGGCACGACCCAGCAGGGCCCCTGCCCCTCGCAGCCTTGCCCAGACCTTCCTGGCCTCCGGGGGTACTGCCCCACCAAGGGGCAGGCTGCAGGGACTGGGTCCTGATATGCCCGTGCGCCTCCACTGGCTCATCCCCGCTGGTGCCTTTCCCCTGTGCCTAGGCCTCGGTTGAGGCCTCCTTGGAGAGGAGGTTGCTGGCAGGGGCTGTCTCCACACTGCAAGGTGCTGGAGCTCAGAGGGCCTCGTCAGAGGGAAGGGACCAGCAAGGGGCTGGATGCCCAAGACCTCTTTGGCCCAGCAGCCTCGGGGCAGCAGGGAGAGCAAGAGGCCCAACTTGCCCCTAGGTCGGCTCTGCCCCTTCCCACACAGGCGGCCAGCCCAGCAGCTGCCTGACAGACTCTGGCTCCCCCCAGCTCTCTGCCGGTGGAGGGGGCAGGAACAGACGTGTGCATGTTGTTGTGCCTTGGCCTGGGACTGTGGATCCCCTGCCTGGCCCCCAGGCTCAGGGGCAAGGGCCCGGAGAGACCACCACCCCGAAGCGCTTTTCTCCCGGGCTTGGGAGCATTGTGCGCGCCTGGCGGGAACAGTGGGCAGGAGTGCTTGCAAACAGGACTTTGGAGGCAGCCGGGGAGGTCTTCCAGTGGGAGAGGGCCGGTTGTGCTCAGAGGCCCCACAGGCCAGGGGCAGGACCCAGCAGGGCCCCTGCCCCTGGCCAGCCTTGCCCAGACCTTTCTGGCCTCCGGGGGTACTGCCCCACCAAGGGGCAGGCTGCGGGGACAAGGTCCAGACATGCCCGGGCGCCTCCCCTGGCTCAACCCCGCTGGTGCCTTTCCCCTGGGCCTAGGCCTCGGTTGAGGCCTCCTTGGAGAGGAGATTTCTGGCAGGGGCTGTCTCCACACTGCAAGGTGCTGGAGCTCAGAGGGCCTCGTCAGAGGGAAGGGACCAGTAAGGGGCTGGATGCCCAAGACGTCTTTGGCCCTGCAGCCTCAGGGCAGCAGGGAGAGCAAGAGTCCCAACTTGCCCCTAGGTCGGCTCTGCCCCTTCCCACACAGGCGGCCAGCCCAGCACCTGCCTGAGAGACTCTGGCTCCCCCGAGCTCTCTGCCGGTGCAGGGGACAGGACCAGACGTGTGCATGTGTTTCTGCCTTGGTCTGGGAGTGTGTTCCCCCTGCCTTGCCCACAGGCTCAGGGGCAAGGGCCCGGAGAGAGCACCACCCCGAAGCGCTTTTCTCCCGGGCTTGGGAGCATTGTGCGTGCCTGGCGGGAAGAGCGGGCAGGAGTGTTGGCAAACTGGCCTTTGGAGGCAGCCGGGGAGGTCTTCCAGTGGGAGAGGGCCGGTTGTGCTCAGAGGCCCCACAGGCCATGGGGAGGACCCAGCAGGGCCCCTGCCCCTGGCCAGCCTTGCCCAGATCTTCCTGGCCTCCGGGGGTACTGCCCCACCAAGGGGCAGGCTGCGGGGACTGGGTCCAGACATGCCCGGGCGCCTCCCCAGGCTCATCCCCGCTGGTGCCTTTCCCCTGGGCCTAGGCCTCGGTTGAGGCCTCCTTGGAGAGGATGTTGCTGGCAGGGGCTGTCTCCACACTGCAAGGTGCTAGAGCTCAGAGGGCCTCGTCAGAGGGAAGGGACCAGCAAGGGGCTGGATGCCCAAGACCTATTTGGCCCAGCAGCCTCAGGGCAGCAGGGAGAGGAAGAGGCCCAACTTGCCCCTAGGTCGGCTCTGCCCCTTCCCACACAGGCGGCCAGCCCAGCAGCTGCCTGACAGACTCTGGCTCCCCCGAGCTCTCTGCCGGTGCAGGGGTCAGGAACAGACGTGTGCATGTGGTTCTGCCTTGGTCTGGGAGTGTGGACCAACTGCCTGGCCCCCAGGCTCAGGGGCAAGGGCCCGAGGAGAGCACCACCCCGAAGTGCTTTTCTCCCGGGCTTGGGAGCATTGTGCGTGCCTGGCGGGAACAGCGGGCGGGAGTGTTGGCAAACAGGCCTTTGGAGGCAGCCGGGGAGTTCTTCGAGTGGGAGAGGGCCGGTTGTGCTCAGAGGCCCCACAGGCCAGGGGCAGGACCCAGTAGGGCCCCTGCCCCTGGCCAGCCTTGCCCAGACCTTCCTGGCCTCCGGGGGTACTGCCCCACCAAGGGGCAGGCTGCGGGGACTGGGTCCAGACATGCCTGGGCGCCTCCCCAGGCTCATCCCCGCTGGTGCCTTTCCCCTGGGCATAGGCCTCGGTTGATGCCTCCTTGGAGAGGAGGTTGCTGGCAGGGGCTGTCTCCACACTGCAAGGTGCTGGAGCTCAGAGGGCCTCGTCAGCGGGAAGGGACCAGCAAGGGGCTGGATGCCCAAGACCTCTTTGGCCCAGCAGCCTCAGGGCAGCAGGGAGAGCAAGAGGCCCAACTTGCCCCTAGGTCGGCTCTGCGCCTTCCCACACAGGCAGCCAACCCAGCAGCTGCCTGACAGACTCTGGCTCCCCCGAGCTCTCTGCCGGTGCAGGGGTCAGGAACAGACGTGTGCATGTGGTTCTGCCTTGGTCTGGGAGTATGGACCCACTGCCTGGACCCCAGGCTCAGGGGCAAGGGCCCGGAGAGAGCAACACCCGAAGCGCTTTTCTCCTGGCCTTGGGAGCGTTGTGCGTGCCTGGCGGGAACAGCGGGCGGGAGTGTTGGCAAACCCGCCTTTGGAGGCAGCCGGGGAGGTCTTCCAGTGGGAGAGGGCCGGTTGTGCTCAGAGGCCCCACAGGCCAGGGGCAGGACCCAGCAGGGACCCTGCCCCTGGCCAGCCTTGCGCAGACCTTCCTGGCCTCCGGGGGTACTGCCCCACCAAGGGGCAGGCTGCGGGGACTGGGTCCTGATATGCCCGTGCGCCTCCACTGGCTCATCCCCGCTGGTGCCTTTCCCCTGTGCCTAGGCCTCGGTTGAGGCCTCCTTGGAGAGGAGGTTGCTGGCAGGGGCTGTCTCCACACTGCAAGGTGCTGGAGCTCAGAGGGCCTCGTCAGAGGGAAGGGACCAGCAAGGGGCTGGATGCCCAAGACCTCTTTGGCCCAGCAGCCTCAGGGCAGCAGGGAGAGCAAGAGGCCCAACTTGCCCCTAGGTCGGCTCTGCCCCTTCCCACACAGGCGGCCAGCCCAGCAGCTGCCTGACAGACTCTGGCTCCCCCGAGCTCTCTGCCGGTGGAGGGGGCAGGAACAGACGTGTGCATGTTGTTGTGCCTTGGCCTGGGACTGTGGATCCCCTGCCTGGCCCCCAGGCTCAGGGGCAAGGGCCCGGAGAGACCACCACCCCGAAGCGCTTTTCTCCCGGGCTTGGGAGCATTGTGCGCGCCTGGCGGGAACAGTGGGCGGGAGTGCTTGCAAACCGGCCTTTGGAGGCAGCCGGGGAGGTCTTCCAGTGGGAGAGGGCCGGTTGTGCTCAGAGGCCCCACAGGCCAGGGGCAGGACCCAGCAGGGCCCCTGCCCCTGGCCAGCCTTGCCCAGACCTTCCTGGCCTCCGGGCGTACTGCCCCACCAAGGGGCAGGCTGCGGGGACAGGGTCCAGACATGCCCGGGCGCCTCCCCTGGCTCAACCCCGCTGGTGCCTTTCCCCTGGGCCTAGGCCTCGGATGAGGCCTCCTTGGAGAGGAGATTGCTGGCAGGGGCTGTCTCCACACTGCAAGGTGCTGGAGCTCAGAGGGCCTCGTCAGAGGGAAGGGACCAGTAAGGGGCTGGATGCCCAAGACGTCTTTGGCCCTGCAGCCTCAGGGCAGCAGGGAGAGCAAGAGGCCCAACTTGCCCCTAGGTCGGCTCTGCCCCTTCCCACACAGGCGGCCAGCCCAGCACCTGCCTGAGAGAGTCTGGCTCCCCCGAGCTCTCTGCCGGTGCAGGGGACAGGAACAGACGTGTGCATGTGTTTCTGCCTTGGTCTGGGAGTGTGTTCCCCCTGCCTTGCCCACAGGCTCAGGGGCAAGGGCCCGGAGAGAGCACCACCCCGAAGCGCTTTTCTCCCGGGCTTGGGAGCATTGTGCGTGCCTGGCGGGAAGAGCGGGCAGGAGTGTTGGCAAACTGGCCTTTGGAGGCAGCCGGGGAGGTCTTCCAGTGGGAGAGGGCCGGTTGTGCTCAGAGGCCCCACAGGCCATGGGGAGGACCCAGCAAGGCCCCTGCCCCTGGCCAGCCTTGCCCAGATCTTCCTGGCCTCCGGGGGTCCTGCCCCACCAAGGGGCAGGCTGCGGGGACTGGGTCCAGATATGCCCGGGCGCCTCCCCAGGCTCATCCCCGCTGGTGCCTTTCCCCTGGGCCTAGGCCTCGGTTGAGGCCTCCTTGGAGAGGATGTTGCTGGCAGGGGCTGTCTCCACACTGCAAGGTGCTGGAGCTCAGAGGGCCTCGTCAGAGGGAAGGGACCAGCAAGGGGCTGGATGCCCAAGACCTCTTTGGCCCAGCAGCCTCAGGGCAGCAGGGAGAGGAAGAGGCCCAACTTGCCCCTAGGTCGGCTCTGCCCCTTCCCACACAGGCGGCCAGCCCAGCAGCTGCCTGACAGACTCTGGCTCCCCCGAGCTCTCTGCCGGTGCAGGGGTCAGGAACAGACGTGTGCATGTGGTTCTGCCTTGGTCTGGGAGTGTGGACCAACTGCCAGGCCCCCAGGCTCAGGGGCAAGGGCCCGAGGAGAGCACCACCCCGAAGTGCTTTTCTCCCGGGCTTGGGAGCATTGTGCGTGCCTGGCGGGAACAGTGGGCGGGAGTGTTGGCAAACTGGCCTTTGGAGGCAGCCGGGGAGTTCTTCCAGTGGGAGAGGGCCGGTTGTGCTCAGAGGCCCCACAGGCCAGGGGCAGGACCCAGCAGGGCCCCTGCCCCTGGCCAGCCTTGCCCAGACCTTCCTGGCCTCCGGGGGTACTGCCCCACCAAGGGGCAGGCTGCGGGGACTGGGTCCAGACATGCCCGGGCGCCTCCCCAGGCTCATCCCCGCTGGTGCCTTTCCCCTGGGCCTAGGCCTCGGTTGAGGCCTCCTTGGAGAGGAGGTTGCTGGCAGGGGCTGTCTCCACACTGCAAGGTGCTGGAGCTCAGAGGGCCTCGTCAGAGTGAAGGGACCAGCAAGGGGCTGGATGCCCAAGACCTCTTTGGCCCAGCAGCCTCAGGGCAGCAGGGAGAGCAAGAGGCCCAACTTGCCCCTAGGTCGGCTCTGCCACTTCCCACACAGGCGGCCAGCCCAGCAGCTGCCTGACAGACTCTGGCTCCCCCGAGCTCTCTGCCGGTGCAGGGGGCAGGTCAGACGTGTGCATGTGGTTCTGCCTTGGCCTGGGAGTGTGGACACCCTGCCTTGCCCCCAGGCTCAGGGGCAAGGGCCCAGAGAGAGCACCACCCTGAAGCGCTTTTCTTCCGGGCTTAGGAGCATTGTGCCCGCCTGCTGGTAACAATGGCCGGGAGCGCTTGCAAACCGGCCTTTGGAGGCAGCCGGGGAGGTCTTCCAGTGGGAGAGGGCCGGTTGTGCTCAGAGGCCCCACAGGCCAGGGGCAGGACCCAGCAGGGCCCCTGCCCCTGGCCAGTCTTACCCAGACCTTCCTGGCCTCCGGGGGTACTGCCCCACCAAGGGGCAGGCTGCGGGGACTGGGTCCAGACATGCTCGGGCGCCTCCCCTGGCTCATCCCCGCTGGTGCCTTTCCCCTGGGCCTAGGCCTCGGTTGAGGCCTCCTTGGAGAGGAGGTTGCTGGCAGGGTCTGTCTCCACACTGCAAGGTGCTGGAGCTCAGAGGGCCTCGTCAGAGGGAAGGGACCAGTAAGGGGCTGGATGCCCAAGACGTCTTTGGCCCAGCAGCCTCAGGGCAGCAGGGAGAGCAAGAGGCCCAACTTGCCCCTAGGGCGGCTCTGCCCCTTCCCACACAGGCGGCCAACCCAGCAGCTGCCTGACAGACTCTGGCTCCCCCAAGCTCTCTGCAGGTGCAGGGGACAGGAACAGACGTGGGCATGTGGTTCTGCCTTGGCCTGGGAGTGTGTTCCCCATGCCTTGCCCCCAGGCTCAGGGGCAAGGGCCCGGAGAGAGCACCACCCCGAAGCGCTTTTCTACCGGGCTTGGGAGCATTGTGCGTGCCTGGCGGGAACAGCGGGCGGGAGTGCTTGCAAACCGGCCTTTCGAGGCAGATGGGGAGGTCTTCCAGCGGGAGAGTGCCGGTTGTGCTCAGACGTCCCACAGGCCAGGGGCAGGACCCAGCGCTGTCCCTGCCCCTGGCAGCCTTGCACAGACCTTCCTGGCCTCCGGGGGTACTGCCCCACCAAGGGGCAGGCTGCGCGGACTGGGTCCAGACATGCCCGGGCGCCTCCCCAGGCTCATCCCCGCTGGTGCCTTTCCCCTGGGCCTAGGCCTCGGTTGAGGCCTCATTGGAGAGGAGGTTGCTGGCAGGGGCTGTCTCCACACTGCAAGGTGCTGGAGCTCAGAGGGCCTCGTCAGAGGGAAGGGACAAGCAAGGGGCTGGATGCCCAAGACCTCTTTGGCCCAGCAGCCTCAGGGCAGCAGGGAGAGGAAGAGGCCCAACTTGCCCCTAGGTCGGCTCTGCCCCTTCCCACACAGGCGGCCAGCCCAGCAGCTGCCTGACAGACTCTGGCTCCCCCGAGCTCTCTGCCGGTGCAGGGGTCAGGAACAGACGTGTGCATGTGGTTCTGCCTTGGTCTGGGAGTGTGGACCAACTGCCTGGCCCCCAGGCTCAGGGGCAAGAGCCCAAGGAGAGCACCACCCCGAAGTGCTTTTCTCCCGGGCTTGGGAGCATTGTGCGTGCCTGGCGGGAACAGCGGGCGGGAGTGTTGGCAAACTGGCCTTTGGAGGCAGCCGGGGAGTTCTTCCAGTGGGAGAGGGCCGGTTGTGCTCAGAGGCCCCACAGGCCAGGGGCAGGACCCAGAAGGGCCCCTGCCCCTGGCCAGCCTTGCCCAGACCTTCCTGGCCTCCGGGGGTACTGCCCCACCAAGGGGCAGGCTGCGGGGACTGGGTCCAGACATGCCTGGGCGCCTCCCCAGGCTCATCCCCGCTGGTGCCTTTCCCCTGGGCATAGGCCTCGGTTGATGCCTCCTTGGAGAGGAGGTTGCTGGCAGGGGCTGTCTCCACACTGCAAGGTGCTGGAGCTCAGAGGGCCTCGTCAGCGGGAAGGGACCAGCAAGGGGCTGGATGCCCAAGACCTCTTTGGCCCAGCAGCCTCAGGGCAGCAGGGAGAGCAAGAGGCCCAACTTGCCCCTAGGTCGGCTCTGCCCCTTCCCACACAGGCAGCCAACCCAGCAGCTGCCTGACAGACTCTGGCTCCCCCGAGCTCTCTGCCGGTGCAGGGGTCAGGAACAGACGTGTGCATGTGGTTCTGCCTTGGTCTGGGAGTGTGGACCCACTGCCTGGCCCCCAGGCTCAGGGGCAAGGGCCCGGAGAGAGCAACACCCCGAAGCGCTTTTCTCCTGGCCTTGGGAGCGTTGTGCGTGCCTGGCGGGAACAGCGGGCGGGAGTGTTGGCAAACCCGCCTTTGGAGGCAGCCGGGGAGGTCTTCCAGTGGCAGAGGGCCGGTTGTGCTCAGAGGCCCCACAGGCCAGGGGCAGGACCCAGCAGGGACCCTGCCCCTGGCCAGCCTTGCCCAGACCTTCCTGGCCTCCGGGGGTACTGCCCCACCAAGGGGCAGGCTGCGGGGACTGGGTCCTGATATGCCCGTGCGCCTCCACTGGCTCATCCCCGCTGGTGCCTTTCCCCTGTGCCTAGGCCTCGGTTGAGGCCTCCTTGGAGAGGAGGTTGCTGGCAGGGGCTGTCTCCACACTGCAAGGTGCTGGAGCTCAGAGGGCCTCGTCAGAGGGAAGGGACCAGCAAGGGGCTGGATGCCCAAGACCTCTTTGGCCCAGCAGCCTCAGGGCAGCAGGGAGAGCAAGAGGCCCAACTTGCCCCTAGGTCGGCTCTGCCCCTTCCCACACAGGCGGCCAGCCCAGCAGCTGCCTGACAGACTCTGGCTCCCCCGAGCTCTCTGCCGGTGGAGGGGGCAGGAACAGACGTGTGCATGTTGTTGTGCCTTGGCCTGGGACTGTGGATCCCCTGCCTGGCCCCCAGGCTCAGGGGCAAGGGCCCGGAGAGACCACCACCCCGAAGCGCTTTTCTCCCGGGCTTGGGAGCATTGTGCGCGCCTGGCGGGAACAGTGGGCGGGAGTGCTTGCAAACCGGCCTTTGGAGGCAGCCGGGGAGGTCTTCCAGTGGGAGAGGGCCGGTTGTGCTCAGAGGCCCCACAGGCCAGGGGCAGGACCCAGCAGGGCCCCTGCCCCTGGCCAGCCTTGCCCAGACCTTCCTGGCCTCCGGGCGTACTGCCCCACCAAGGGGCAGGCTGCGGGGACTGGGTCCAGACATGCCCGGGCGCCTCTCCAGGCTCATCCCCGCTGGTGCCTTTCCCCTGGGCCTAGGCCTCGGTTGAGGCCTCCTTGGAGAGGAGATTGCTGGCAGGTGCTGTCTCCACACTGCAAGGTGCTGGAGCTCAGAGTGCCTCGTCAGAGGGAAGGGACCAGCAAAGGGCTGGATGCCCAAGACGTCTTTGGCCCAGCAGCCTCAGGGCAGCAGGGAGAGCAAGAGGCCCAACTTGCCCCTAGGTCGGCTCTGCCCCTTCCCACACAGGCGGCCAGCCCAGCACCTGCCTGAGAGACTCTGGCTCCCCCGAGCTCTCTGCCGGTGTAGGGGGCAGGAACAGACGTGTTCATGTCGTTCTGTCTTGGCCTGGGAGTGTGTTCCCCCTGCCTGGCCCCCAGGCTTAGGGGCAAGGGCCCGGAGAGAGCACCACCCCGAAGCGCTTTTCTACCGGGCTTGGGAGCATTGTGCATGCCTGGCGGGAACAGTGGGCGGGAGTGCTTGCAAACCGGCCTTTCGGGGCAGACGGGGAGGTCTTCCAGCGGAAGAGTGCCGGTTGTGCTCAGACGTCCCACAGGCCTGGGGCAGGACCCAGCGCTGTCCCTGCCCCTGGCAGCCTTGCACAGACCTTCCTGGCCTCCGGGGGTACTGCCCCACCAAGGGGCAGGCTGCGCGGACTGGGTCCAGACATGCCCGGGCGCCTCCCCAGGCTCATCCCAGCTGGTGCCTTTCCCCTGGGCCTAGGCCTCGGTTGAGGCCTCATTGGAGAGGAGGTTGCTGGCAGGGGCTGTCTCCACACTGCAAGGTGCTGGAGCTCAGAGGGCCTCGTCAGAGGGAAGGGACCAGCAAGGGGCTGGATGCCCAAGACCTCTTTGGCCCAGCAGCCTCAGGGCAGCAGGGAGAGGAAGAGGCCCAACTTGCCCCTAGGTCGGCTCTGCCCCTTCCCACACAGGCGGCCAGCCCAGCAGCTGCCTGACAGACTCTGGCTCCCCCGAGCTCTCTGCCGGTGCAGGGGTCAGGAACAGACGTGTGCATGTGGTTCTGCCTTGGTCTGGGAGTGTGGACCAACTGCCTGGCCCCCAGGCTCAGGGGCAAGGGCCCGAGGAGAGCACGACACCGAAGTGCTTTTCTCCCGGGCTTGGGAGCATTGTGCGTGCCTGGCGGGAACAGCGGGCGGGAGTGTTGGCAAACTGGCCTTTGGAGGCAGCCGGAGAGTTCTTCCAGTGGGAGAGGGCCGGTTGTGCTCAGAGGCCCCACAGGCCAGGGGCAGGACCCAGCAGGGCCCCTGCCCCTGGCCAGCCTTGCCCAGACCTTCCTGGCCTCCGGGGGTACTGCCCCACCAAGGGGCAGGCTGCGGGGACTGGGTCCAGACATGCCCGGGCGCCTCCCCAGGCTCATCCCCGCTGGTGCCTTTCCCCTGGGCCTAGGCCTCGGTTGAGGCCTCCTTGGAGAGGAGGTTGCTGGCAGGGGCTGTCTCCACACTGCAAGGTGCTGGAGCTCAGAGGGCCTCGTCAGAGGGAAGGGACCAGCAAGGGGCTGGATGCCCAAGACCTCTTTGGCCCAGCAGCCTCAGGGCAGCAGGGAGAGCAAGAGGCCCAACTTGCCCCTAGGTCGGCTCTGCCACTTCCCACACAGGCGGCCAGCCCAGCAGCTGCCTGACAGACTCTGGCTCCCCCGAGCTCTCTGCCGGTGCAGGGGGCAGGTCAGACGTGTGCATGTGGTTGTGCCTTGTCCTGGGAGTGTGGACACCCTGACTTGCCCCCAGGCTCAGGGGCAAGGGCCCAGAGAGAGCACCACCATGAAGCGCTTTTCTTCCGGGCTTAGGAGCATTGTGCCCGCCTGCTGGTAACAGTGGCCGGGAGCGCTTGCAAACCGGCCTTTGGAGGCAGCCGGGGAGGTCTTCCAGTGGGAGAGGGCCGGTTGTGCTCAGAGGCCCCACAGCCCAGGGGCAGGACCCAGCAGGGCCCCTGCCCCTGGCCAGCCTTGCCCAGACCTTCCTGGCCTCCGGGGGTACTGCCCCACCAAGGGGCAGGCTGCGGGGACTGGGTCCAGACATGCCCGTGCGCCTCCACTGGCTCATCCCCGCTGGTGCCTTTCCCCTGGGCCTAGGCCTCGGTTGAGGCCTCCTTGGAGAGGAGGTTGCTGGCAGGGGCTGTCTCCACACTGCAAGGTGCTGGAGCTCAGAGGGCCTCGTCAGAGGGAAGGGACCAGCAAGGGGCTGGATGCCCAAGACCTCTTTGGCCCAGCAGCCTCAGGGCAGCAGGGAGAGCAAGAGGCCCAACTTGCCCCTAGGGCGGCTCTGCCCCTTCCCACACAGGCGGCCAGCCCAGCAGCTGCCTGACAGACTCTGGCTCCCCCCAGCTCTCTGCCGGTGGAGGGGGCAGGAACAGACGTGTGCATGTGGTTCTGCCTTGGCCTGGGACTGTGGATCCCCTGCCTGGCCCCCAGGCTCAGGGGCAGGGGCCCGGAGAGACCACCACCCCGAAGCGCTTTTCTCCCGAGCTTGGGAGCATTGTGCGCGCCTGGCGGGAACAGTGGGCGGGAGTGCTTGCAAACCGGCCTTTGGAGGCAGCCGGGGAGGTCTTCCAGTGGGCAAGGGCCGGTTGTGCTCAGAGGCCCCACAGGCCAGGGGCAGGACCCAGCAGGGCCCCTGCCCCTGGCCAGCCTTGCCCAGACCTTCCTGGCCTCCGGGGGTACTGCCCCACCAAGGGGCAGGCTGCGGGGACAGGGTCCAGACATGCCCGGGCGCCTCCCCTGGCTCAACCCCGCTGGTGCCTTTTCCCTGGGCCTAGGCCTCGGTTGAGTCCTCCTTGGAGAGGAGATTGCTGGCAGGTGCTGTCTCCACACTGCAAGGTGCTGGAGCTCAGAGGGCCTCATCAGAGGGAAGGGACAAGCAAGGGGCTGGATGCCCAAGACCTCTTTGGCCCAGCAGCCTCAGGGCAGCAGGGAGAGCAAGAGGCCCAACTTGCCCCTAGGTCGGCTCTGCCCCTTCCCACACAGGCGGCCAGCCCAGCAGCTGCCTGACAGACTCTGGCTCCCCCGAGCTCTCTGCCGGTGCAGGGGGCAGATCAGACGTGTGCATGTGGTTCTGCCTTCGCCTGGGAGTGTGGACACCCTGCCTTGCCCCCAGGCTCAGGGGCAAGGGCCCGAAGAGAGCACCACCCCGAAGCGCTTTTCTCCCGGGCTTGGGAGCATTGTGCACGCCTGCTGGGAACAGTGGGCGGGAGCGCTTGTTAACCGGCCTTTGGAGGCAGCCGGGCAGGTCTTCCAGCGGGAGAGTGCCGGTTGTGCTCAGACGTCCCACAGGCCAGGGGCAGGACCCAGCAGTGTCCCTGCCCCTGGCAGCCTTGCCCAGACCTTCCTGGCCTCCGGGGGTACTGCCCCACCAAGGGGCAGGCTGCGGGGACTGGGTCCAGACATGCCCGTGCGCCTCCACTGGCTCATCCCCGCTGGTGCCTTTCCCCTGGGCCTAGGCCTCGGTTGAGGCCTCCTTGGAGAGGAGGTTGCTGGCAGGGGCTGTCTCCACACTGCAAGGTGCTGGAGCTCAGAGGGCCTCGTCAGAGGGAAGGGACCAGCAAGGGGCTGGATGCCCAAGATCTCTTTGGCCCAGCAGCCTCAGGGCAGCAGGGAGAGGAAGAGGCCCAACTTGCCCCTAGGTCGGCTCTGCCCCTTCCCACACAGGCGGCCAGCCCAGCAGCTGCCTGACAGACTCTGGCTCCCCCGAGCTCTCTGCCGGTGCAGGGGTCAGGAACAGACGTGTGCATGTGGTTCTGCCTTGGCCTGGGAGTGTGGACCCCCTGCCTGGCCCCCAGTCTCAGGGGCAAGGGCCCGGAGAGAGCACCACCCCGAAGCGCTTTTCTCCCGGGATGGGAGCATTGTGCGCGCTTGGTGGGAACAGTGGGCGGGAGCGCGTGCAAAACGGCCTTTGGAGGCAGCCGGGGTGGTCTTCCAGTGGGAGAGGGCCGGTTGTGCTCAGAGGCCCCACAGGCCAGGGGCAGGACCCAGCAGGTCCCCTGCCCCTGGTCAGCCTTGCCCAGACCTTCCTGGCCTCCAGGGGTACTGCCCCACCAAGGGGCAGGCTGCGGGGACTGGGTCCAGACATGCCCGGGCGCCTCCCCAGGCTCATCCCCGCTGGTGCCTTTCCCCTGGGCCTAGGCCTCGGTTGAGGCCTCCTTGGAGAGGAGATTGCTGGCAGGTGCTGTCTCCACACTGCAAGGTGCTGGAGCTCAGAGGGCCTCGTCAGAGGGAAGGGACCAGCAAAGGGCTGGATGCCCAAGACGTCTTTGGCCCAGCAGCCTCAGGGCAGCAGGGAGAGCAAGAGGCCCAACTTGCCCCTAGGTCGGCTCTGCCCCTTCCCACACAGGCGGCCAGCCAAGCACCTGCCTGAGAGACTCTGGCTCCCCCGAGCTCTCTGCCGGAGTAGGGGGCAGGAACAGACGTGTTCATGTCGTTCTGTCTTGGCCTGGGAGTGTGTTCCCCCTGCCTGGCCCGCAGGCTTAGGGGCAAGGGCCCGGAGAGAGCACCACCCCGAAGCGCTTTTCTACCGGGCTTGGGAGCATTGTGCGTGCCTGGCGGGAACAGCGGGCGGGAGTGCTTGCAAACCGGCCTTTCGAGGCAGACGGGGAGGTCTTCCAGCGGGAGAGTGCCGGTTGTGCTCAGACGTCCCACAGGCCTGGGGCAGGACCCAGCGCTGTCCCTGCCCCTGGCAGCCTTGCACAGACCTTCCTGGCCTCCGGGGGTACTGCCCCACCAAGGGGCAGGCTGCGGGGACTGGGTCCAGACATGCCCTTGCGCCTCCACTGGCTCATCCCCGCTGGTGCCTTTCCCCTGGGCCTAGGCCTCGGTTGAGGCCTCCTTGGAGAGGAGGTTGCTGGCAGGGGCTGTCTCCACACTGCAAGGTGCTGGAGCTCAGAGGGCCTCGTCAGAGGGAAGGGACCAGTAAGGGGCTGGATGCCCAAGACGTCTTTGGCCCAGCAGCCTCAGGGCAGCAGGGAGAGGAAGAGGCCCAACTTGCCCCTAGGTCGGCTCTGCCCCTTCCCACACAGGCAGCCAACCCAGCAGCTGCCTGACAGACTCTGGCTCCCCCGAGCTCTCTGCCGGTGCAGGGGTCAGGAACAGACGAGTGCATGTGGTTCTGCCTTGGTCTGGGAGTGTGGACCCACTGCCTGGACCCCAGGCTCAGGGGCAAGGGCCCGGAGAGGGCAACACCCCGAAGCGCTTTTCTCCCGGGCTTGGGAGCATTGTGCGTGCCTGGCGGGAACAGCGGGCGGGAGTGTTGGCAAACCGGCCTTTGGAGGCAGCCGGGGAGGTCTTCCAGTGGGAGAGGGCCGGTTGTGCTCAGAGGCCCCACAGCCCAGGGGCAGGACCCAGCAGGGCCCCTGCCCCTGGCCAGCCTTGCCCAGACCTTCCTGGCCTCCGGGGGTACTGCCCCACCAAGGGGCAGGCTGCGGGGACTGGGTCCAGACATGCCCGTGCGCCTCCACAGGCTCATCCCCGCTGGTGCCTTTCCCCTGGGCCTAGGCCTCGGTTGAGGCCTCCTTGGAGAGGAGGTTGCTGGCAGGGGCTGTCTCCACACTGCAAGGTGCTGGAGCTCAGAGGGCCTCGTCAGAGGGAAGGGACCAGCAAGGGGCTGGATGCCCAAGACCTCTTTGGCCCAGCAGCCTCAGGGCAGCAGGGAGAGCAAGAGGCCCAACTTGCCCCTAGGGCGGCTCTGCCCCTTCCCACACAGGCGGCCAGCCCAGCAGCTGCCTGACAGACTCTGGCTCCCCCCAGCTCTCTGCCGGTGGAGGGGGCAGGAACAGACGTGTGCATGTGGTTCTGCCTTGGCCTGGGACTGTGGATCCCCTGCCTGGCCCCCAGGCTCAGGGGCAGGGGCCCGGAGAGACCACCACCCCGAAGCGCTTTTCTCCCGAGCTTGGGAGCATTGTGCGCGCCTGGCGGGAACAGTGGGCGGGAGTGCTTGCAAACCGGCCTTTGGAGGCAGCCGGGGAGGTCTTCCAGTGGGCAAGGGCCGGTTGTGCTCAGAGGCCCCACAGGCCAGGGGCAGGACCCAGCAGGGCCCCTGCCCCTGGCCAGCCTTGCCCAGACCTTCCTGGCCTCCGGGGGTACTGCCCCACCAAGGGGCAGGCTGCGGGGACTGGGTCCAGACATGCCCGGGCGCCTCCCCTGGCTCAACCCCGCTGGTGCCTTTTCCCTGGGCCTAGGCCTCGGTTGAGTCCTCCTTGGAGAGGAGATTGCTGGCAGGTGCTGTCTCCACACTGCAAGGTGCTGGAGCTCAGAGGGCCTCATCAGAGGGAAGGGACAAGCAAGGGGCTGGATGCCCAAGACCTCTTTGGCCCAGCAGCCTCAGGGCAGCAGGGAGAGCAAGAGGCCCAACTTGCCCCTAGGTCGGCTCTGCCCCTTCCCACACAGGCGGCCAGCCCAGCACCTGCCTGAGAGACTCTGGCTCCCCCGAGCTCTCTGCCGGTGTAGGGGGCAGGAACAGACGTGTTCATGTCGTTCTGTCTTGGCCTGGGAGTGTGTTCCCCCTGCCTGGCCCCCAGGCTTAGGGGCAAGGGCCCGGAGAGAGCACCACCCCGAAGCGCTTTTCTACCGGGCTTGGGAGCATTGTGCATGCCTGGCGGGAACAGCGGGCGGGAGTGCTTGCAAACCGGCCTTTCGGGGCAGACGGGGAGGTCTTCCAGCGGAAGAGTGCCGGTTGTGCTCAGACGTCCCACAGGCCTGGGGCAGGACCCAGCGCTGTCCCTGCCCCTGGCAGCCTTGCACAGACCTTCCTGGCCTCCGGGGGTACTGCCCCACCAAGGGGCAGGCTGCGCGGACTGGGTCCAGACATGCCCGGGCGCCTCCCCAGGCTCATCCCAGCTGGTGCCTTTCCCCTGGGCCTAGGCCTCGGTTGAGGCCTCATTGGAGAGGAGGTTGCTGGCAGGGGCTGTCTCCACACTGCAAGGTGCTGGAGCTCAGAGGGCCTCGTCAGAGGGAAGGGACCAGCAAGGGGCTGGATGCCCAAGACCTCTTTGGCCCAGCAGCCTCAGGGCAGCAGGGAGAGGAAGAGGCCCAACTTGCCCCTAGGTCGGCTCTGCCCCTTCCCACACAGGCGGCCAGCCCAGCAGCTGCCTGACAGACTCTGGCTCCCCCGAGCTCTCTGCCGGTGCAGGGGTCAGGAACAGACGTGTGCATGTGGTTCTGCCTTGGTCTGGGAGTGTGGACCAACTGCCTGGCCCCCAGGCTCAGGGGCAAGGGCCCGAGGAGAGCACGACACCGAAGTGCTTTTCTCCCGGGCTTGGGAGCATTGTGCGTGCCTGGCGGGAACAGCGGGCGGGAGTGTTGGCAAACTGGCCTTTGGAGGCAGCCGGAGAGTTCTTCCAGTGGGAGAGGGCCGGTTGTGCTCAGAGGCCCCACAGGCCAGGGGCAGGACCCAGCAGGGCCCCTGCCCCTGGCCAGCCTTGCCCAGACCTTCCTGGCCTCCGGGGGTACTGCCCCACCAAGGGGCAGGCTGCGGGGACTGGGTCCAGACATGCCCGGGCGCCTCCCCAGGCTCATCCCCGCTGGTGCCTTTCCCCTGGGCCTAGGCCTCGGTTGAGGCCTCCTTGGAGAGGAGGTTGCTGGCAGGGGCTGTCTCCACACTGCAAGGTGCTGGAGCTCAGAGGGCCTCGTCAGAGGGAAGGGACCAGCAAGGGGCTGGATGCCCAAGACCTCTTTGGCCCAGCAGCCTCAGGGCAGCAGGGAGAGCAAGAGGCCCAACTTGCCCCTAGGTCGGCTCTGCCACTTCCCACACAGGCGGCCAGCCCAGCAGCTGCCTGACAGACTCTGGCTCCCCCGAGCTCTCTGCCGGTGCAGGGGGCAGGTCAGACGTGTGCATGTGGTTGTGCCTTGTCCTGGGAGTGTGGACACCCTGACTTGCCCCCAGGCTCAGGGGCAAGGGCCCAGAGAGAGCACCACCATGAAGCGCTTTTCTTCCGGGCTTAGGAGCATTGTGCCCGCCTGCTGGTAACAGTGGCCGGGAGCGCTTGCAAACCGGCCTTTGGAGGCAGCCGGGGAGGTCTTCCAGTGGGAGAGGGCCGGTTGTGCTCAGAGGCCCCACAGCCCAGGGGCAGGACCCAGCAGGGCCCCTGCCCCTGGCCAGCCTTGCCCAGACCTTCCTGGCCTCCGGGGGTACTGCCCCACCAAGGGGCAGGCTGCGGGGACTGGGTCCAGACATGCCCGTGCGCCTCCACTGGCTCATCCCCGCTGGTGCCTTTCCCCTGGGCCTAGGCCTCGGTTGAGGCCTCCTTGGAGAGGAGGTTGCTGGCAGGGGCTGTCTCCACACTGCAAGGTGCTGGAGCTCAGAGGGCCTCGTCAGAGGGAAGGGACCAGCAAGGGGCTGGATGCCCAAGACCTCTTTGGCCCAGCAGCCTCAGGGCAGCAGGGAGAGCAAGAGGCCCAACTTGCCCCTAGGGCGGCTCTGCCCCTTCCCACACAGGCGGCCAGCCCAGCAGCTGCCTGACAGACTCTGGCTCCCCCCAGCTCTCTGCCGGTGGAGGGGGCAGGAACAGACGTGTGCATGTGGTTCTGCCTTGGCCTGGGACTGTGGATCCCCTGCCTGGCCCCCAGGCTCAGGGGCAGGGGCCCGGAGAGACCACCACCCCGAAGCGCTTTTCTCCCGAGCTTGGGAGCATTGTGCGCGCCTGGCGGGAACAGTGGGCGGGAGTGCTTGCAAACCGGCCTTTGGAGGCAGCCGGGGAGGTCTTCCAGTGGGCAAGGGCCGGTTGTGCTCAGAGGCCCCACAGGCCAGGGGCAGGACCCAGCAGGGCCCCTGCCCCTGGCCAGCCTTGCCCAGACCTTCCTGGCCTCCGGGGGTACTGCCCCACCAAGGGGCAGGCTGCGGGGACAGGGTCCAGACATGCCCGGGCGCCTCCCCTGGCTCAACCCCGCTGGTGCCTTTTCC
Organism: Dama dama; assembly: GCF_033118175.1. NCBI lineage: Eukaryota > Metazoa > Chordata > Mammalia > Artiodactyla > Cervidae > Dama > Dama dama. Next base: position 57,530 of record NW_026870997.1, on the reverse strand, counting down.
CTGGGCCTAGGCCTCGGTTGAGTCCTCCTTGGAGAGGAGATTGCTGGCAGGTGCTGTCTCCACACTGCAAGGTGCTGGAGCTCAGAGGGCCTCATCAGAGGGAAGGGACAAGCAAGGGGCTGGATGCCCAAGACCTCTTTGGCCCAGCAGCCTCAGGGCAGCAGGGAGAGCAAGAGGCCCAACTTGCCCCTAGGTCGGCTCTGCCCCTTCCCACACAGGCGGCCAGCCCAGCAGCTGCCTGACAGACTCTGGCTCCCCCGAGCTCTCTGCCGGTGCAGGGGGCAGATCAGACGTGTGCATGTGGTTCTGCCTTCGCCTGGGAGTGTGGACACCCTGCCTTGCCCCCAGGCTCAGGGGCAAGGGCCCGAAGAGAGCACCACCCCGAAGCGCTTTTCTCCCGGGCTTGGGAGCATTGTGCACGCCTGCTGGGAACAGTGGGCGGGAGCGCTTGTTAACCGGCCTTTGGAGGCAGCCGGGCAGGTCTTCCAGCGGGAGAGTGCCGGTTGTGCTCAGACGTCCCACAGGCCAGGGGCAGGACCCAGCAGTGTCCCTGCCCCTGGCAGCCTTGCCCAGACCTTCCTGGCCTCCGGGGGTACTGCCCCACCAAGGGGCAGGCTGCGGGGACTGGGTCCAGACATGCCCGTGCGCCTCCACTGGCTCATCCCCGCTGGTGCCTTTCCCCTGGGCCTAGGCCTCGGTTGAGGCCTCCTTGGAGAGGAGGTTGCTGGCAGGGGCTGTCTCCACACTGCAAGGTGCTGGAGCTCAGAGGGCCTCGTCAGAGGGAAGGGACCAGCAAGGGGCTGGATGCCCAAGATCTCTTTGGCCCAGCAGCCTCAGGGCAGCAGGGAGAGGAAGAGGCCCAACTTGCCCCTAGGTCGGCTCTGCCCCTTCCCACACAGGCGGCCAGCCCAGCAGCTGCCTGACAGACTCTGGCTCCCCCGAGCTCTCTGCCGGTGCAGGGGTCAGGAACAGACGTGTGCATGTGGTTCTGCCTTGGCCTGGGAGTGTGGACCCCCTGCCTGGCCCCCAGTCTCAGGGGCAAGGGCCCGGAGAGAGCACCACCCCGAAGCGCTTTTCTCCCGGGATGGGAGCATTGTGCGCGCTTGGTGGGAACAGTGGGCGGGAGCGCGTGCAAAACGGCCTTTGGAGGCAGCCGGGGTGGTCTTCCAGTGGGAGAGGGCCGGTTGTGCTCAGAGGCCCCACAGGCCAGGGGCAGGACCCAGCAGGTCCCCTGCCCCTGGTCAGCCTTGCCCAGACCTTCCTGGCCTCCAGGGGTACTGCCCCACCAAGGGGCAGGCTGCGGGGACTGGGTCCAGACATGCCCGGGCGCCTCCCCAGGCTCATCCCCGCTGGTGCCTTTCCCCTGGGCCTAGGCCTCGGTTGAGGCCTCCTTGGAGAGGAGATTGCTGGCAGGTGCTGTCTCCACACTGCAAGGTGCTGGAGCTCAGAGGGCCTCGTCAGAGGGAAGGGACCAGCAAAGGGCTGGATGCCCAAGACGTCTTTGGCCCAGCAGCCTCAGGGCAGCAGGGAGAGCAAGAGGCCCAACTTGCCCCTAGGTCGGCTCTGCCCCTTCCCACACAGGCGGCCAGCCAAGCACCTGCCTGAGAGACTCTGGCTCCCCCGAGCTCTCTGCCGGAGTAGGGGGCAGGAACAGACGTGTTCATGTCGTTCTGTCTTGGCCTGGGAGTGTGTTCCCCCTGCCTGGCCCGCAGGCTTAGGGGCAAGGGCCCGGAGAGAGCACCACCCCGAAGCGCTTTTCTACCGGGCTTGGGAGCATTGTGCGTGCCTGGCGGGAACAGCGGGCGGGAGTGCTTGCAAACCGGCCTTTCGAGGCAGACGGGGAGGTCTTCCAGCGGGAGAGTGCCGGTTGTGCTCAGACGTCCCACAGGCCTGGGGCAGGACCCAGCGCTGTCCCTGCCCCTGGCAGCCTTGCACAGACCTTCCTGGCCTCCGGGGGTACTGCCCCACCAAGGGGCAGGCTGCGGGGACTGGGTCCAGACATGCCCTTGCGCCTCCACTGGCTCATCCCCGCTGGTGCCTTTCCCCTGGGCCTAGGCCTCGGTTGAGGCCTCCTTGGAGAGGAGGTTGCTGGCAGGGGCTGTCTCCACACTGCAAGGTGCTGGAGCTCAGAGGGCCTCGTCACGGGGAAGGGACCAGTAAGGGGCTGGATGCCCAAGACGTCTTTGGCCCAGCAGCCTCAGGGCAGCAGGGAGAGGAAGAGGCCCAACTTGCCCCTAGGTCGGCTCTGCCCCTTCCCACACAGGCAGCCAACCCAGCAGCTGCCTGACAGACTCTGGCTCCCCCGAGCTCTCTGCCGGTGCAGGGGTCAGGAACAGACGAGTGCATGTGGTTCTGCCTTGGTCTGGGAGTGTGGACCCACTGCCTGGACCCCAGGCTCAGGGGCAAGGGCCCGGAGAGGGCAACACCCCGAAGCGCTTTTCTCCCGGGCTTGGGAGCATTGTGCGTGCCTGGCGGGAACAGCGGGCGGGAGTGTTGGCAAACCGGCCTTTGGAGGCAGCCGGGGAGGTCTTCCAGTGGGAGAGGGCCGGTTGTGCTCAGAGGCCCCACAGCCCAGGGGCAGGACCCAGCAGGGCCCCTGCCCCTGGCCAGCCTTGCCCAGACCTTCCTGGCCTCCGGGGGTACTGCCCCACCAAGGGGCAGGCTGCGGGGACTGGGTCCAGACATGCCCGTGCGCCTCCACAGGCTCATCCCCGCTGGTGCCTTTCCCCTGGGCCTAGGCCTCGGTTGAGGCCTCCTTGGAGAGGAGGTTGCTGGCAGGGGCTGTCTCCACACTGCAAGGTGCTGGAGCTCAGAGGGCCTCGTCAGAGGGAAGGGACCAGCAAGGGGCTGGATGCCCAAGACCTCTTTGGCCCAGCAGCCTCAGGGCAGCAGGGAGAGCAAGAGGCCCAACTTGCCCCTAGGGCGGCTCTGCCCCTTCCCACACAGGCGGCCAGCCCAGCAGCTGCCTGACAGACTCTGGCTCCCCCCAGCTCTCTGCCGGTGGAGGGGGCAGGAACAGACGTGTGCATGTGGTTCTGCCTTGGCCTGGGACTGTGGATCCCCTGCCTGGCCCCCAGGCTCAGGGGCAGGGGCCCGGAGAGACCACCACCCCGAAGCGCTTTTCTCCCGAGCTTGGGAGCATTGTGCGCGCCTGGCGGGAACAGTGGGCGGGAGTGCTTGCAAACCGGCCTTTGGAGGCAGCCGGGGAGGTCTTCCAGTGGGCAAGGGCCGGTTGTGCTCAGAGGCCCCACAGGCCAGGGGCAGGACCCAGCAGGGCCCCTGCCCCTGGCCAGCCTTGCCCAGACCTTCCTGGCCTCCGGGGGTACTGCCCCACCAAGGGGCAGGCTGCGGGCCTGGGTCCAGTCATGCCCGGGCGCCTCCCCAGGCTCATCCCCGCTGGTGCCTTTCCCCTGGGCCTAGGACTCGGTTGAGGCCTCCTTGGAGAGGAGGTTGCTGGCAGGGGCTGTCTCCACACTGCAAGGTGCTGGAGCTCAGAGGGCCTCGTCAGAGGGAAGGGACCAGCAAGGGGCTGGATGGCCAAGACCTCTTTGGCCCAGCAGCCTCAGGGCAGCAGGGAGAGCAAGAGGCCCAACTTGCCCCTAGGTCGGCTCTGCCCCTTCCCACACAGGCGGCCAGCCCAGCAGCTGCCTGACAGACTCTGGCTCCCCCGAGCTCTCTGCCGGTGCAGGGCGCAGATCAGACGTGTGCATGTGGTTCTGCCTTGGCCTGGGAGTGTGGACACCCTGCCTTGCCCCCAGTCTCAGGGGCAAGGGCCCAGAGAGAGCACCACCCTGAAGCGCTTTTCTCCCGGGCTTGGGAGCATTGTGCACGCCTGCTGGAAACAGTGGGCGGGATCGCTTGCAAACCGGCCTTTGGAGGCAGCCGGGGAGGTCTACCAGTGGGAGAGGGCCGGTTGTGCTCAGAGACCCCACAGGCAAGGGTCAGGACCCAGCAGGGCCCCTGCCCATGGACAGACTTGCCCAGACCTTCCTGGACTCCGGGGGTACTGCCCCACCAAGGGGCAGGCTGCGGAGACTGGGTCCAGACATGTCCGTGCGCCTCCCCAGGATCATCCCCGCTGGTGCCTTTCCCCTGGGTGTAGTCCTCGGTTGAGGCCTCTTTGGAGAGGAGGTTGCTGGCAGGGGCTGTCTCCACACTGCAAGGTGCTGGAGCTCAGAGGGCCTCGTCAGAGGGAAGGCACCAGCAAAGGGCTGGATGCCCAAGACCTCTTTGACCCAGCAGCATCAGGGCAGCAGGGAGAGCAAGAGGCCCAACTTGCCCCTAGGTCGGCTCTGCCCCGTCCCACACAGGCAGCCAGCCCAGCAGCAGCCTGGCAGTCTCTGGCTCCCCCGAGCTCTCTGCCGGTGTAGGGGGCAGGAACAGACGTGTGCATGTCGTTCTCCCTTGGCCTGGGAGAGTGTTCCCCTTGCCTGGCCCCAGGCTCAGGGGCAAGGGCCCGGAGAGAGCACCACCCCAAAGCGCTTTTCTCCCGGGCTTGGGAGCATTGTGCGTGCCTGGGGGAACAGCGGGTGGGAGTGCTTGCAAACCGTCTTTTGGAGGCAGACGGGGAGGTCTTCCAGCGGGAGAGTGCCGGTTGTGCTCAGACGCCCTACAGGCCAGGGGCAGGACCCAGCAGTGTCCCTGCCCCTGGCAGCCTTGCCGAGACCTTCCTGGCTTCCGGGGGTACTGCCCCACCAAGGGGCAGGCTGCGGGGACTGGGTCCAGACATGGCCGGGCGCCTCCCCAGGCTCATCCCCGCTGGTGCCTTTCCCCTAGGCCTAGGCCTCGGTTGAGGCCTCCTTGGAGAGGAGGTTGCTGGCAGGGGCTGTCTCCACACTGCAAGGTGCTGGAGCTCAGAGGGCCTCATCAGAGGGAAGGGACCAGCAAGGGGCTGGATGCCCAAGACCTCTTTGGCCCAGCAGCCTCAGGGCAGCAGGGAGAGGAAGAGGCCCAACTTGCCCCTAGGTCGGCTCTGCCCCTTCCCACACAGGCGGCCAGCCCAGCAGCTGCCTGACAGACTCTGGCTCCCCCGAGCTCTCTGCCGGTGCAGGGGTCAGGAACAGACGTGTGCATGTGGTTCTGCCTTGGTCTCCGAGTGTGAACCAACTGCCTGGCCCCCAGGTTCAGGGGCAAGGGCCCGGAGAGAGCACCACCCCGAAGCGCTTTTCTCCCGGGCTTGGGAGAATTGTGCGTGCTTGGTGGGAACTGTGGGCGGGAGTGCTTGCAAACCGGCCTTTGGAGGCAGCCGGGGAGGTCTTCCAGTGGGAGAGGGCCGGTTGTGCTCAGAGGCCCCACAGGCCAGGGGCAGGACCCAGCAGGGCCCCTGCCCCTGGCCAGCCTTGCCCAGACCTTCCTGCCTCCGGGGTTACAGCCCCACCAAGGGGTAGGCTGCGGGGAATGGGTCCAGACATGCCCGGGCGCCTCCCCAGGCTCATCCCCGCTGGTGCCTTTCCCCTGGGCCTAGGCCTCGGTTGAGGCCTCCTTGGAGAGGAGGTTGCTGGCAGGGGCTGTCTCCACACTGCAAGGTGCTGGAGCTCAGAGGGCCTCGTCAGAGGGAAGGGACCAGCAACGGGATGGATGCCCAAGACCTCTTTGGCCCAGCAGCCTCAGGGCAGCAGGGAGAGCAAGAGGCCCAACTTGCCCCTAGGTCGGCTCTGCCCCTTCCCACACAGGCGGCCAGCCCAGCAGCTGCCTGACAGACTCTGGCTCCCCCGAGCTCTCTGCCGGTGCAGGGGGCAGGAACAGACGTGTGCATGTGGTTCTGAATTGGCCTGGGAGTGTGGACACCGTGCCTTGACCCCAGGCTCAGGGGCAAGGGCCCGGAGAGAGCACCACCCTGAAGCGCTTTTCTCCCGGGCTTGGGAGCATTGTGCACGCCTGCTGGGAACAGTGGGCGGGAGCGCTTGCAAACCGGCCTTTGGAGGCAGCCGGGGAGGTCTTCCAGTGGGAGAGGGCCGGTTGTGCTCAGAGGCCCCACAGGTCAGGGGCAGGACGCAGCAGGGCCCCTGCCCCTGGCCAGCCTTGCCCAGACCTTCCTGGCCTCCGGGGGTACTGCCCCACCAAGGGGCAGGCTGCGGGGACTGGGTCCAGACATGCTCGGGCGCCTCCCCTGGCTCATCCCCGCTGGTGCCTTTCCCCTGGGCCTAGGCCTCGGTTGAGGCCTCCTTGGAGAGGAGGTTGCTGGCAGGGGCTGTCTCCACACTGCACGGTGCTGGAGCTCAGAGGGCCTCGTCAGAGGGAAGGGACCAGTAAGGGGCTGGATGCCCAAGACGTCTTTGGCCCAGCAGCCTCAGGGAAGCAGGGAGAGCAAGAGGCCCAACTTGCCCCTAGGGCGGCTCTGCCCCTTCCCACACAGGCGGCCAACCCAGCAGCTGCCTGACAGACTCTGGCTCCCCCGAGCTCTCTGCCGGTGCAGGGGTCAGGAACAGACGTGTGCATGTGGTTCTGCCTTGGTCTCCGAGTGTGAACCAACTGCCTGGCCCCCAGGTTCAGGGGCAAGGGCCCGGAGAGAGCACCACCCCGAAGCGCTTTTCTCCCGGGCTTGGGAGAATTGTGCGTGCTTGGTGGGAACAGTGGGCGGGAGTGCTTGCAAACCGGCCTTTGGAGGCAGCCGGGGAGGTCTTCCAGTGGGAGAGGGCCGGTTGTGCTCAGAGGCCCCACAGGCCAGGGGCAGGACCCAGCAGGGCCCCTGCCCCTGGCCAGCCTTGCCCAGACCTTCCTGCCTCCGGGGTTACAGCCCCACCAAGGGGTAGGCTGCGGGGAATGGGTCCAGACATGCCCGGGCGCCTCCCCAGGCTCATCCCCGCTGGTGCCTTTCCCCTGGGCCTAGGCCTCGGTTGAGGCCTCCTTGGAGAGGAGGTTGCTGGCAGGGGCTGTCTCCACACTGCAAGGTGCTGGAGCTCAGAGGGCCTCGTCAGAGGGAAGGGACCAGCAACGGGATGGATGCCCAAGACCTCTTTGGCCCAGCAGCCTCAGGGCAGCAGGGAGAGCAAGAGGCCCAACTTGCCCCTAGGTCGGCTCTGCCCCTTCCCACACAGGCGGCCAGCCCAGCAGCTGCCTGACAGACTCTGGCTCCCCCGAGCTCTCTGCCGGTGCAGGGGGCAGGAACAGACGTGTGCATGTGGTTCTGAATTGGCCTGGGAGTGTGGACACCGTGCCTTGACCCCAGGCTCAGGGGCAAGGGCCCGGAGAGAGCACCACCCTGAAGCGCTTTTCTCCCGGGCTTGGGAGCATTGTGCACGCCTGCTGGGAACAGTGGGGGGGAGCGCTTGCAAATCGGCCTTTGGAGGCAGCCGGGGAGGTCTTCCAGTGGGAGAGGGCCGGTTGTGCTCAGAGGCCCCACAGGTCAGGGGCAGGACGCAGCAGGGCCCCTGCCCCTGGCCAGCCTTGCCCAGACCTTCCTGGCCTCCGGGGGTACTGCCCCACCAAGGGGCAGGCTGCGGGGACTGGGTCCAGACATGCCCGGGCGCCTCCCCAGGCTCATCCCCGCTGGTGCCTTTCCCCTGGGCCTAGGCCTCGGTTGAGGCCTCATTGGAGAGGAGGTTGCTGGCAGGGGCTGTCTCCACACTGCAAGGTGCTGGAGCTCAGAGGGCCTCGTCAGAGGGAAGGGACCAGCAAGGGGCTGGATGCCCAAGACCTCTTTGGCCCAGCAGCCTCAGGGCAGCAGGGAGAGGAAGAGGCCCAACTTGCCCCTAGGTCGGCTCTGCCCCTTCCCACACAGGCGGCCAGCCCAGCAGCTGCCTGACAGACTCTGGCTCCCCCGAGCTCTCTGCCGGTGCAGGGGTCAGGAACAGACGTGTGCATGTGGTTCTGCGTTGGTCTGGGAGTGTGGACCCACTGCCTCGCCCCCACGCTCAGGGGCAAGGGCCCGGAGAGAGCAACACCCCAAAGCGCTTTTCTCCCGGGCTTGGGAGAATTGTGCGTGCCTGGCGGGAACAGCGGGCGGGAGTGTTGGCAAACCGGCCTTTGGAGGCAGCCGGGGAAGTCTTCCAGTGGGAGAGGGCCGGTTGTGCTCAGAGGACCCACAGGCCAGGGGCAGGACCCAGCAGGGCCCCTGCCCGTGGCCAGCCTTGCCCAGACCTTCCTGGCCTCCGGCGGTACTGCCCCACCAAGGGGCAGGCTGCGGGGACTGGGTCCAGACATGCCCGGGCGCCTCCCCAGGCTCATCCCCGCTGGTGCCTTTTCCCTGGTCCTAGGCCTCGGTTGAGGCCTCCTTGGAGAGGAGGTTGCTGGCAGGGGCTGTCTCCACACTGCAAGGTGCTGGAGCTCAGAGGGCCTCGTCAGAGGGAAGGGCAAGCAAGGGGCTGGATGCCCAAGATCTCTTTGGCCCAGCAGCCTCAGGGCAGCAGGGAGAGCAAGAGGCCCAACTTGCCCCTAGGTCGGCTCTGCCCCATCCCACACAGGCGGCCAGCCCAGCAGCTGCCTGACAGACTCTGGCTCCCCCGAGCTCTCTGCCGGTGCATGGGGCAGGAACAGACGTGTGCATGTCGTTCTGCCTTGGCCTGGGAGTGTGGACCCCCTGCCTGGCCCGCAGGCTCAGGGGAAAGGGCCCGGAGAGAGCACCACCCCGAGGCGATTTTCTCCCGGGATTGGGAGCGTTGTGCGCCCTTGGTTGGAACAGCGGGCGGGAGTGTTGGCAAACCGGCCTTTGGAGGCAGCCGGGGAAGTCTTCCAGTGGGAGAGGGCCGGTTGTGCTCAGAGGCCCCACAGGCCAGGGGCAGGACCCAGCAGGTCCCCTGCCCCTGGCCAGCCTTGCCCAGACCTTCCTCGCCTCCGGGGGTACTGCCCCACCAAGGGGCAGGCTGCGGGGACTGGGTCCATACATGCCCGGGCGCCTCCCCAGGCTCATTCCCGCTGGTGCCTTTCCCCTGTGCCTAGGCCTCGGTTTAGGCCTCCTTGGAGAGGAGGTTGCTGGCAGGGGCTGTCTCCACACTGCAAGGTGCTGGAGCTCAGAGGGCCTCGTCAGAGGGAAGGGACCAGCAAGGGGTTGGATGCCCAAGACCTCTTTGGCCCAGCAGCCTCAGGGCAGCAGGGAGGGCAAGAGGCCCAACTTGCCCCTAGGTCGGCTCTGCCACTTCCCACACAGGCGGCCAGCCCAGCAGCTGCCTGACAGACTCTGGCTCCCCCGAGCTCTCTGCCGGTGCAGGGGACAGGAACAGACGTGGGCATGTGTTTCTGCCTTGGCCTGGGAGTGTGTTCCCCCTGCCTTGCCCCCAGGCTCAGGGGCAAGGGCCCGGAGAGAGCACCACTCCGAAGTGCTTTTCTCCCGGGCTTGGGAGCATTGTGCGAGCCTGACGTGAACAGCGGGCGGGAGTGTTTGCAAACAGGACTTTGGAGGCAGCCGGGGAGGTCTTCCAGTGGGAGAGGGCCGGTTGTGCTCAGAGGCCCCACAGGCCAGGGTCAGGACCCAGCAGGGCCCCTGCCCATGGACAGACTTGCCCAGACCTTCCTGGACTCCGGGGGTACTGCCCCACCAAGGGGCAGGCTGCGGAGACTGGGTCCAGACATGTCCGTGCGCCTCCCCAGGATCATCCCCGCTGGTGCCTTTCCCCTGGGTGTAGTCCTCGGTTGAGGCCTCTTTGGAGAGGAGGTTGCTGGCAGGGGCTGTCTCCACACTGCAAGGTGCTGGAGCTCAGAGGGCCTCGTCAGAGGGAAGGCACCAGCAAAGGGCTGGATGCCCAAGACCTCTTTGACCCAGCAGCCTCAGGGCAGCAGGGAGAGCAAGAGGCCCAACTTGCCCCTAGGTCGGCTCTGCCCCGTCCCACACAGGCAGCCAGCCCAGCCGCAGCCTGGCAGTCTCTGGCTCCCCCGAGCTCTCTGCCGGTGTAGGGGGCAGGAACAGACGTGTGCATGTCGTTCTCCCTTGGCCTGGGAGAGTGTTCCCCTTGCCTGGCCCCAGGCTCAGGGGCAAGGGCCCGGAGAGAGCACCACCCCAAAGCGCTTTTCTCCCGGGCTTGGGAGCATTGTGCGTGCTGGGGGAACAGCGGGTGGGAGTGCTTGCAAACCTTCTTTTGGAGGCAGACGGGGAGGTCTTCCAGCGGGAGAGTGCCGGTTGTGCTCAGACGCCCAACAGGCCAGGGGCAGGACCCAGCAGTGTCCCTGCCCCTGGCAGCCTTGCCGAGACCTTCCTGGCTTCCGGGGGTACTGCCCCACCAAGGGGCAGGCTGCGGGGACTGGGTCCAGACATGGCCGGGCGCCTCCCCAGGCTCATCCCCGCTGGTGCCTTTCCCCTAGGCCTAGGCCTCGGTTGAGGCCTCCTTGGAGAGGAGGTTGCTGGCAGGGGCTGTCTCCACACTGCAAGGTGCTGGAGCTCAGAGGGCCTCGTCAGAGGGAAGGGACCAGCAAGGGGTTGGATGCCCAAGACCTCTTTGGCCCAGCAGCCTCAGGGCAGCAGGGAGGGCAAGAGGCCCAACTTGCCCCTAGGTCGGCTCTGCCACTTCCCACACAGGCGGCCAGCCCAGCAGCTGCCTGACAGACTCTGGCTCCCCCGAGCTCTCTGCCGGTGCAGGGGACAGGAACAGACGTGGGCATGTGTTTCTGCCTTGGCCTGGGAGTGTGTTCCCCCTGCCTTGCCCCCAGGCTCAGGGGCAAGGGCCCGGAGAGAGCACCACTCCGAAGTGCTTTTCTCCCGGGCTTGGGAGCATTGTGCGAGCCTGACGTGAACAGCGGGCGGGAGTGTTTGCAAACAGGACTTTGGAGGCAGCCGGGGAGGTCTTCCAGTGGGAGAGGGCCGGTTGTGCTCAGAGGCCCCACAGGCCAGGGTCAGGACCCAGCAGGGCCCCTGCCCATGGACAGACTTGCCCAGACCTTCCTGGACTCCGGGGGTACTGCCCCACCAAGGGGCAGGCTGCGGAGACTGGGTCCAGACATGTCCGTGCGCCTCCCCAGGATCATCCCCGCTGGTGCCTTTCCCCTGGGTGTAGTCCTCGGTTGAGGCCTCTTTGGAGAGGAGGTTGCTGGCAGGGGCTGTCTCCACACTGCAAGGTGCTGGAGCTCAGAGGGCCTCGTCAGAGGGAAGGCACCAGCAAAGGGCTGGATGCCCAAGACCTCTTTGACCCAGCAGCCTCAGGGCAGCAGGGAGAGCAAGAGGCCCAACTTGCCCCTAGGTCGGCTCTGCCCCGTCCCACACAGGCAGCCAGCCCAGCCGCAGCCTGGCAGTCTCTGGCTCCCCCGAGCTCTCTGCCGGTGTAGGGGGCAGGAACAGACGTGTGCATGTCGTTCTCCCTTGGCCTGGGAGAGTGTTCCCCTTGCCTGGCCCCAGGCTCAGGGGCAAGGGCCCGGAGAGAGCACCACCCCAAAGCGCTTTTCTCCCGGGCTTGGGAGCATTGTGCGTGCTGAGGGAACAGCGGGTGGGAGTGCTTGCAAACCTTCTTTTGGAGGCAGACGGGGAGGTCTTCCAGCGGGAGAGTGCCGGTTGTGCTCAGACGCCCAACAGGCCAGGGGCAGGACCCAGCAGTGTCCCTGCCCCTGGCAGCCTTGCCGAGACCTTCCTGGCTTCCGGGGGTACTGCCCCACCAAGGGGCAGGCTGCGGGGACTGGGTCCAGACATGGCCGGGCGCCTCCCCAGGCTCATCCCCGCTGGTGCCTTTCCCCTAGGCCTAGGCCTCGGTTGAGGCCTCCTTGGAGAGGAGGTTGCTGGCAGGGGCTGTCTCCACACTGCAAGGTGCTGGAGCTCAGAGGGCCTCATCAGAGGGAAGGGACCAGCAAGGGGCTGGATGCCCAAGACCTCTTTGGCCCAGCAGCCTCAGGGCAGCAGGGAGAGGAAGAGGCCCAACTTGCCCCTAGGTCGGCTCTGCCCCTTCCCACACAGGCGGCCAGCCCAGCAGCTGCCTGACAGACTCTGGCTCCCCCGAGCTCTCTGCCGGTGCAGGGGTCAGGAACAGACGTGTGCATGTGGTTCTGCCTTGGTCTCCGAGTGTGAACCAACTGCCTGGCCCCCAGGTTCAGGGGCAAGGGCCCGGAGAGAGCACCACCCCGAAGCGCTTTTCTCCCGGGCTTGGGAGAATTGTGCGTGCTTGGTGGGAACAGTGGGCGGGAGTGCTTGCAAACCGGCCTTTGGAGGCAGCCGGGGAGGTCTTCCAGTGGGAGAGGGCCGGTTGTGCTCAGAGGCCCCACAGGCCAGGAGCAGGACCCAGCAGGGCCCCTGCCCCTGGCCAGCCTTGCCCAGACCTTCCTGCCTCCGGGGTTACAGCCCCACCAAGGGGTAGGCTGCGGGGAATGGGTCCAGACATGCCCGGGCGCCTCCCCAGGCTCATCCCCGCTGGTGCCTTTCCCCTGGGCCTAGGCCTCGGTTGAGGCCTCCTTGGAGAGGAGGTTGATGGCACGGGCTGTCTCCACACTGCAAGGTGCTGGAGCTCAGAGGGCCTCGTCAGAGGGAAGGGACCAGCAACGGGATGGATGCCCAAGACCTCTTTGGCCCAGCAGCCTCAGGGCAGCAGGGAGAGCAAGAGGCCCAACTTGCCCCTAGGTCGGCTCTGCCCCTTCCCACACAGGCGGCCAGCCCAGCAGCTGCCTGACAGACTCTGGCTCCCCCGAGCTCTCTGCCGGTGCAGGGGGCAGGAACAGACGTGTGCATGTGGTTCTGAATTGGCCTGGGAGTGTGGACACCGTGCCTTGACCCCAGGCTCAGGGGCAAGGGCCCGGAGAGAGCACCACCCTGAAGCGCTTTTCTCCCGGGCTTGGGAGCATTGTGCACGCCTGCAGGGAACAGTGGGCGGGAGCGCTTGCAAACCGGCCTTTGGAGGCAGCCGGGGAGGTCTTCCAGTGGGAGAGGTCCGGTTGTGCTCAGAGGCCCCACAGGTCAGGGGCAGGACGCAGCAGGGCCCCTGCCCCTGGCCAGCCTTGCCCAGACCTTCCTGGCCTCCGGGGGTACTGCCCCACCAAGGGGCAGGCTGCGGGGACTGGGTCCAGACATGCTCGGGCGCCTCCCCTGGCTCATCCCCGCTGGTGCCTTTCCCCTGGGCCTAGGCCTCGGTTGAGGCCTCCTTGGAGAGGAGGTTGCTGGCAGGGGCTGTCTCCACACTGCAAGGTGCTGGAGCTCAGAGGGCCTCGTCAGAGGGAAGGGACCAGTAAGGGGCTGGATGCCCAAGACGTCTTTGGCCCAGCAGCCTCAGGGAAGCAGGGAGAGCAAGAGGCCCAACTTGCCCCTAGGGCGGCTCTGCCCCTTCCCACACAGGCGGCCAACCCAGCAGCTGCCTGACAGACTCTGGCTCCCCCGAGCTCTCTGCCGGTGCAGGGGTCAGGAACAGACGTGTGCATGTGGTTCTGCCTTGGCCTGGGAGTGTGGACCCCCTGCCTGGCCCCCAGTCTCAGGGGCAAGGGCCCGGAGAGAGCACCACCCCGAAGCGCTTTTCTCCCGGGATGGGAGCATTGTGCGCGCTTGGTGGGAACAGTGGGCGGGAGTGCGTGCAAAACGGCCTTTGGAGGCAGCCGGGGAGGTCTTCTAGTGGGAGAGGGCCGGTTGTGCTCAGAGGCCCCACAGGCCAGGGGCAGGACCCAGCAGGTCCCCTGCCCCTGGTCAGCCTTGCCCAGACCTTCCTGCCTCCGGGGTTACAGCCCCACCAAGGGGTAGGCTGCGGGGAATGGGTCCAGACATGCCCGGGCGCCTCCCCAGGCTCATCCCCGCTGGTGCCTTTCCCCTGGGCTTAGGCCTCGGTTGAGGCCTCCTTGGAGAGGAGGTTGCTGGCAGGGGCTGTCTCCACACTGCAAGGTGCTGGAGCTCAGAGGGCCTCGTCAGAGGGAAGGGACCAGCAACGGGATGGATGCCCAAGACCTCTTTGGCCCAGCAGCCTCAGGGCAGCAGGGAGAGGAAGAGGCCCAACGTGCCCCTAGGTCGGCTCTGCCCCTTCCCACACAGGCGGCCAGCCCAGCAGCTGCCTGACAGACTCTGGCTCCCCCGAGCTCTCTGCCGGTGCAGGGGTCAGGAACAGACGTGTGCATGTGGTTCTGCCTTGGTCTCCGAGTGTGAACCAACTGCCTGGCCCCCAGGTTCAGGGGAAAGGGCCTGGAGAGAGCACCACCCCGAAGCGCTTTTCTCCCGGGCTTGGGAGAATTGTGCGTGCTTGGTGGGAACAGTGGGCGGGAGTGCTTGCAAACCGGCCTTTGGAGGCAGCCGGGGAGGTCTTCCAGTGGGAGAGGTCCGGTTGTGCTCAGAGGCCCCACAGGCCAGGGGCAGGACCCAGCAGGGCCCCTGCCCCTGGCCAGCCTTGCCCAGACCTTCCTGCCTCCGGGGTTACAGCCCCACCAAGGGGTAGGCTGCGGGGAATGGGTCCAGACATGCCCGGGCGCCTCCCCAGGCTCATCCCCGCTGGTGCCTTTCCCCTGGGCCTAGGCCTCGGTTGAGGCCTCCTTGGAGAGGAGGTTGCTGGCAGGGGCTGTCTCCACACTGCAAGGTGCTGGAGCTCAGAGGGCCTCGTCCGAGGGAAGGGACCAGCAACGGGATGGATGCCCAAGACCTCTTTGGCCCAGCAGCCTCAGGGCAGCAGGGAGAGCAAGAGGCCCAACTTGCCCCTAGGTCGGCTCTGCCCCTTCCCACACAGGCGGCCAGCCCAGCAGCTGCCTGACAGACTCTGGCTCCCCCGAGCTCTCTGCCGGTGCAGGGGGCAGGAACAGACGTGTGCATGTGGTTCTGAATTGGCCTGGGAATGTGGACACCGTGCCTTGACCCCAGGCTCAGGGGCAAGGGCCCGGAGAGAGCACCACCCTGAAGCGCTTTTCTCCCGGGCTTGGGAGCATTGTGCACGCCTGCTGGGAACAGTGGGCGGGAGCGCTTGCAAACCGGCCTTTGGAGGCAGCCGGGGAGGTCTTCCAGTGGGAGAGGGCCGGTTGTGCTCAGAGGCCCCACAGGCCAGGGGCAGGACGCAGCAGGGCCCCTGCCCCTGGCCAGCCTTGCCCAGACCTTCCTGGCCTCCGGGGGTACTGCCCCACCAAGGGGCAGGCTGCGGGGACTGGGTCCAGACATGCTCGGGCGCCTCCCCTGGCTCATCCCCGCTGGTGCCTTTCCCCTGGGCCTAGGCCTCGGTTGAGGCCTCCTTGGAGAGGAGGTTGCTGGCAGGGGCTGTCTCCACACTGCAAGGTGCTGGAGCTCAGAGGGCCTCGTCAGAGGGAAGGGACCAGTAAGGGGCTGGATGCCCAAGACGTCTTTGGGCCAGCAGCCTCAGGGAAGCAGGGAGAGCAAGAGGCCCAACTTGCCCCTAGGGCGGCTCTGCCCCTTCCCACACAGGCGGCCAGCCCAGTAGCTGCCTGCCAGACTCTGGCTCCCCCAAGCTCTCTGCCGGTGCAGGGGACAGGAACAGACGTGGGCATGTGGTTCTGCCTTGGCCAGGGAGTGTGTTCCCCGTGCCTTGCCCCCAGGCTCAGGGGCAAGGGCCCGGAGAGAGAACCACCCCAATGCGCTTTTCTCCCGGGCTTGGGAGCATTGTGCGAGCCTGGCGTGAACAGCGGGCGGGAGTGTTTGCAAACAGGACTTTGGAGGCAGCCGGGGAGGTCTTCCAGTGGGAGAGGGCCGGTTGTGCTCAGAGGCCCCACAGGCCAGGGGCAGGACCCAGCAGGGCCCCTGACCCTGGCCAGCCTTGCCCAGACCTTCCTGGCCTCCGGGGGTACTGCCCCACCAAGGGGCAGGCTGCGGGGACTGGGTCCAGACATGCCCGGGCGCCTCCCCAGGCTCATCCCCGCTGGTGCCTTTCCCCTGGGCCTAGGCCTCGGTTGAGGCCTCCTTGGAGAGGAGGTTGCTGGCAGGGGCTGTCTCCACACTGCAAGGTGCTGGAGATCAGAGGGCCTCGTCAGAGGGAAGGGACCAGCAAAGGGCTGGATGCCCAAGACCTCTTTGACCCAGCAGCCTCAGGGCAGCAGGGAGAGCAAGAGGCCCAACTTGCCCCTAGGTCGGCTCTGCCCCGTCCCACACAGGCGGCCAGCCCAGCAGCAGCCTGGCAGTCTCTGGCTCCCCCGAGCTCTCTGCCGGTGTAGGGGGCAGGAACAGACGTGTGCATGTCGTTCTGCCTTGGCCTGGGAGTGTGTTCCCCCTGCCTGGCCCCCAGGCTCAGGGGCAAGGGCCCGGTGAGAGCACCACCCCGAAGCGCTTTTCTCCCGGGCTTGGGAGCATTGTGCGTGCCTGGCGGGAACAGCGGGCGGGAGTGCTTGCAAACCGGCCTTTGGAGGCAGCCGGGGAGGTCTTCCAGCGGGAGAGTGCCGGTTGTGCTCAGACGCCCCACAGGCCAGGGGCAGGACCCAGCAGGTCCCCTG
This sequence comes from Dama dama, assembly GCF_033118175.1. Lineage (NCBI taxonomy): Eukaryota > Metazoa > Chordata > Mammalia > Artiodactyla > Cervidae > Dama > Dama dama. The sequence goes on along the minus strand of NW_026870997.1, from coordinate 41,291 downwards.
CCCCTGGCCAGCCTTGCCCAGACCTTCCTGGCCTCCGGGGGTACTGCCCCACCAAGGGGCAGGCTGCGGGGACTGGGTCCAGACATGCCTGGGCGCCTCCCCAGGCTCATCCCCGCTGGTGCCTTTCCCCTGGGCATAGGCCTCGGTTGAGGCCTCCTTGGAGAGGAGGTTGCTGGCAGGGGCTGTCTCCACACTGCAAGGTGCTGGAGCTCAGAGGGCCTCGTCAGCGGGAAGGAACCAGCAAGGGGCTGGATGCCCAAGACCTCTTTGGCCCAGCAGCCTCAGGGCAGCAGGGAGAGCAAGAGGCCCAACTTGCCCCTAGGTCAGCTCTGCCCGGTCCCAAACAGGCAGCCAGCCCAGCAGCAGCCTGGCAGTCTCTGGCTCCCCCGAGCTCTCTGCCGGTGTAGGGGGCAGGAACAGACGTGTGCATGTCGTTCTGCCTTGGCCTGGGAGTGTGTTCCAACTGCTTGGCCCCCAGGCTCAGGGGCAAGGGCCCGGAGAGAGCAACACCCCGAAGCGCTTTTCTCCCGGGCTTGGGAGCATTATGCGTGCCTGGCGGGAACAGCGGGCGGGAGTGTTGGCAAACTGGCCTTTGGAGGCAGCCGGGGAGGTCTTCCAGTGGGAGAGGGCCGGTTGTGCTCAGAGGCCCCACAGGCCAGGGGCAGGACCCAGCAGGGACCCTGCCCCTGGCCAGCCTTGCCCAGAACTTCCTGGCCTCCGGGGGTACTGCCCCACCAAGGGGCAGGCTGCGGGGACTGGGTCCAGACATGCCCGTGCGCCTCCACTGGCTCATCTCCGCTGGTGCCTTTCCCCTGGGCCTAGGCCTCGGTTGAGGCCTCCTTGGAGAGGAGGTTGCTGGCAGGGGTTGTCTCCACACTGCAAGGTGCTGGAGCTCAGAGGGCCACGTCAGAGGGAAGGGACCAGCAAGGGGCTGGATGCCCAAGACCTCTTTGGCCCAGCAGCCTCAGGGCAGCAGGGAGAGCAAGAGGCCCAACTTGCCCCTAGGTCGGCTCTGCCCCTTCCCACACAGGCGGCCAGCCCAGCAGCTGCCTGACAGTCTCTGGCTCCCCCCAGCTCTCTGCCGGTGGAGGGGGCAGGAACAGACGTGTGCATGTGGTTCTGCCTTGGCCTGGGACTGTGGATCCCCTGCCTGGCCCCCAGGCTCAGGGGCAGGGGCCCGGAGAGACCACCACCCCGAAGCGCTTTTCTCCCGGGCTTGGGAGCATTGTGCGCGCCTGGCGGGAACAGTGGGCGGGAGTGCTTGCAAACCGGCCTTTGGAGGCAGCCGGGGAGGTCTTCCAGTGGGAGAGGGCCGGTTGTGCTCAGAGGCCCCACAGGCCAGGGGCAGGACCCAGCAGGGCCCCTGCCCCTGGCCAGCCTTGCCCAGACCTTCCTGGCCTCCGGGGGTACTGCCCCACCAAGGGGCAGGCTGCGGGGACTGGGTCCAGACATGGCCGTGCGCCTCCACTGGTTCATCCCCGCTGGTGTCTTTCCCCTAGGCCTAGGCCTCGGTTGAGGCCTCCTTGGAGAGGAGGTTCCTGGCAGGGGCTGTCTCCACACTGCAAGGTGCTGGAGCTCAGAGGGCCTCATCAGAGGGAAGGGACCAGCAAGGGGCTGGATGCCCAAGACCTCTTTGGCCCAGCAGCCTCAGGGCAGCAGGGAGAGCAAGAGGCCCAACTTGCCCCTAGTTCGGCTCGGCCCCTTTCCACACAGGCCGCCAGCCCAGCAGCTGCCTGGCATACTCTGGCTCCCTCGAGCTCTCTGCCGGTGCAGGGACCAGGAACAGACGTGTGCATGTGGTTCTGCCTTGGCCTGGGAGTGTGTTCCCCCTGCATTGCCCCCAGGCTCAGGGGCAAGGGCCCGGTGAGAGCACCACCCCGAAGCGCTTTTTCCCCGGGCTTGGGAGCATTGTGCGTGCCTGGCGGGAACAGCGGGCGCGAGTGTTGGCAAATCGGCCTTTGGAGGCAGCCGGGGAGGTCTTCCAGCGGGAGAGGGCCGCTCATGCTCAGAGGCCCCACAGGCCAGGGGCAGGACCCAGCAGGGCCCCTGCCCCAGGCCAGCCTTGCCCAGACCTTCCTGGCCTCCGGGGGTACTGCCCCACCAAGGGGCAGGCTGCGGGGACTGGGTCGAGACATTCCCGGGCGCCTCCCCAGGTTCATCCCCGCTGGTGCCTTTCCCTGGGACTAGGCCTCGGTTGAGGCCTCCTTGGAGAGGAGGTTGCTGGCAGGGGCTGTCTCCACACTGCAAGGTGCTGGAGCTCAGAGGGCCTCCTCAGATGGAAGGGACCAGCAAGGGGCTGGATGTCCAAGACCTCTTTGGCCCAGCAGCCTCAGGGCAGCAGGGAGAGCAAGAGGCCCAACTTGCCCCTAGGTCGGCTCTGCCCGGTCCCAAACAGGCAGCCAGCCCAGCAGCAGCCTGGCAGTCTCTGGCTCCCCCGAGCTCTCTGCCGGTGGAGGGGGCAGGAACAGACGTGTGCATGTGGTTCTGCCTTGGCCTGGGACTGTGGATCCCCTGCCTGGCCCCCAGGCTCAGGGGCAGGGGCCCGGAGAGACCACCACCCCGAAGCGCTTTTCTCACGGTCTTGGGAGCATTGTGCGCGGCTGGCGGGAACAGCGGGCATGAGTGCTTGCAAACTGTCCTTTGGAGGCAGCCGGGGAGGTCTTCCAAGGGCCCGGACTGATCACCACCCCAAAATGCTTTTCTCCCGGGCTTGGGAGCATTGTGCGCGGCTGTCAGGAACAGCGGACATGAGTGCTTGCAAACCGGCCTTTGGAGGCAGCCCGGGAGGTCTTCCAAGGGCCTGTAGAGAGAACCACCCCGAAGCGCTTCTCTCCCGGGCTTGGGAGTATTGTGCGCGGGTGGCGGGAACAGCAGGCAGGAGTGCTTGAAAACCGGCCTTTGCAGGCAGCCGGGGAGGTCTTCCAGGGCCCGGTGTGAGCACCACCCCAAAAAGCTTTTCTCCCGGGCTTGGGAGCATTGTGCGCGGCTGGTGGGAACAGCGGGCATGAGTGCTTGCAAACTGGCCACTGGAGGCAGCCGGGGAGGTCTTCCAAGGGCCCGGAGTGAGCACCACCCCAAAATGCTTCTCTCCCGGGCTTGGGAGCATTGTGCGTGGCTGGCGGGAACAGCAGGAAGGAGTCCTTGCAAACCGGCCTTTGGAGGCAGCCGGGGAGGTCTTCCAAGGGCCTGTAGAGAGCACCACCCCGAAGCGCTTTTCTCCCGCGCTTGGGAGCATTCTGCGCGGGTGGCGGGAACAGCAGGCAGGACTGCTTGAAAACCGTCCTTTGGAGGCAGCCGGGGAGGTCTTCCAGGGCCCGGTGTGAGCACAACCCCAAAATGCTTTTCTCCCGGGCTTGGGAGCATTGTGCGCGGATGGCGGGAACAGCAGGAAGGAGTCCTTGCAAACCGGCCTTTGGAGGCAGCCGGGGAGGTCTTCCAAGGGCCTGTAGAGAGCACCACCCCGAAGCGCTTTTCTCCCGGGCTTGGGAGCATTGTGCGCGGGTGGCGGGAACAGCAGGCATGAGTGCTTGAAAACCGTCCTTTGGAGGCAGCCGGGGAGGTCTTCCAGGGCCCGGTGTGAGCACCACACCAAAATGCTTTTCTCCCGGGCTTGGGAGCATTGTGCGCGGATGGCGGGAACAGCGAGTCGGAGTGCTTCCAAACCGGCCTTTGGGGGCACCCCGGGAGGTCTTCCATGGGCACGGAGAGAACACCACCCCGAAGCGCTTTTCTCCGGGGTTTTGGAGGATTGTGCGTGGCTGGCGGGAACAGCGAGTGGGAGTGCTTGCAAACCGGCCTTTGGGGGCAGCCAGGGAGGTCCTCCATTGGCACGGAGAGAACACCACCCCGAAGCGCTTTTCTCCCGGTCTTGGGAGCATTGTGCGAGGCTGGCGGGAACAGCGGGCGGGAGTGCTTGCAAACCGGCCTTTGGAGGCAGCTTGGGAGGTCTTCCAAGGGCCCGGAGAGAGCACCATCCCGAAGCACTTTTCTCACGGAATTGGGAGCATTGTTCGCGGCTGTCAGGAACAGAGGACATGAGTGCTTGCAAACCGGCCTTTAGAGGCAGCCGGGGAGTCTTCCAAGGGCCCGGAGAGAGACCACCCCAAAATGCTTTTCTCCCGGGCTTGGGAGCATTGTGTGCGGCTGGCGGGTCAGCGGGAGGGAGTTCTCGAAAACCAGCCTTTGGAGGCAGCCGGGGAGGTCTTCCAAGGGCCGGGAGAGAGCACCACCCCGAAGCGCTTTTCTCCCGGGCTTGGGAGCATTGTGCGCGGCTGGCGGGAACAGCGGGATTGAGTGCTTGCAAACCGGCCTTTGGAGGCAGCCGGGGAGGTCTTCCAAGGGCCGGGAGAGAGCACCACCCCGAAGCGCTTTTCTCCTAGGCTTGGGAGCATTGTGCGCGGCTGGCGGGAACAGCGGGCATGAGTGCTTGCAAACCGGCCTTTGGAGACAAACGGGGAGGTCTTCCAAGGGCCCGTAGAGAGCACCACCCCGAAGCGCTTTTCTCCCGTGATTGGGAGCATTGTGTGCGGCTGGCGGGACAGCGGGAGGGAGTACTTGAAATCCAGCCTTTGGAGGCAGCCGGGGAGGTCTTCCAAGGGCCGGGAGAGAGCACCACCCTGAAGGGCTTTTCTCCTGGGCTTGGAGCATTTGCACGGATGGCGGGAACAGCGAGTGGGAGTGCTTGCAAACCGGCATTTGGGGGCAGCCCGGGAGGTCTTTCTTGGGCCCAGAGAGAACACCACCCCGAAACGCTTTTCTCCCGGGCTTGGGAGCATTGTGCGCGGGTGGCGGGAACAGCAGGCAGAAGTGCTTGCAAACCGGCCTTGGAGGCAGCCGGGGAGGTCTTCCAAAGCCCGGAGTGAGCACCACCCCAAAATGCTTTTCTCCCGGGCTTGGGAGCATTGTGCGCAGCTGGCGTGAACAGCGGGATTGAGTGCTTGAAAACCAGCCTTTGGAGGCAGCCGGGGAGGTCTTCCAGCGGGAGAGTGCCAGTTGTTCTCAGAGGCCCCACAGGCCAGGGGCAGGACCCAGCAGTGTCCCTGCCTCTGGCAGCCTTGCCCAGACCTTCCTGGCCTCCGGGGGTACTACCCCACCAAGGGGCAGGCTGCGGGGCCTGGGTCCAGACATGCCCGGGCGCCTCCCCAGGCTCATCCCCGCTGGTGCCTTTCCCCTGGGCCTAGGCCTCGGTTGAGGCCTCCTTGGAGAGGAGGTTGCCGGCAGGGGCTGTCTGCACACTGCAAGGTGCTGGAGCTCAGAGGGCCTCGTCAGAGGGAAAGGACCAGCAAAGGGCTGGATGCCCAAGACCTCTTTGACCCAGCAGCCTCAGGGCAGCAGGGAGAGCAAGAGGCCCAACTTGCCCCTAGGTCGGCTCTACCCCGTCCCACACAGGCAGCCAGCCCAGCAGCAGCCTGGCAGTCTCTGGCTCCCCCGAACTCTCTGCCGGTGTAGGGGGCAGGAACAGACGTGTGCATTTCGTTCTGCCTTGGCCTGGGAGTGTGTTCCCCCTGCCTGTCCCCCAGGCTCAGGGGCAAGGGCCCGGAGAGAGCACCACCCCGAAGCGCTTTTCTCCCGGGCTTGGGAGCATTGTGCGTGCCTGGCGGGAACAGCGGGCGGGAGTGCTTGCAAACCGGCCTTTGGAGGCAGCCGGGGAGGTCTTCCAGCGGGAGAGTGCCGGTTGTGCTCAGACGCCCCACAGGCCAGGGGCAGGACCCAGCAGTGTCCCTGCCCCTGGCAGCCTTGCCCAGACCCTCCTGGCCTCCGGGGGTACTGCCCCACCAAGGGGCAGGCTGCGGGGACTGGGTCCAGACATGGCCGGGCGCCTCCCCAGGCTCATCCCCGCTGGTGCCTTTCCCCTGGGCCTAGGCCTCGGTTGAGGCCTCCTTGGAGAGGAGGTTGCTGGCAGGGGCTGTCTCCACACTGCAAGGTGCTGGAGCTCAGAGGGCCTCGTCAGAGGAAAGGGACCAGCAAGGGGCTGGATGCCCAAGACCTCTTTGGCCCAGCAGCCTCAGGGCAGCAGGGAGAGGAAGAGGCCCAACTTGCCCCTAGGTCGGCTCTGCCCCTTCCCACACAGGCGGCCAGCCCAGCAGCTGCCTGACAGACTCTGGCTCCCCCGAGCTCTCTGCCGGTGCAGGGGTCAGGAACAGACGTGTGCATGTGGTTCTGCGTTGGTCTGGGAGTGGGGACCCACTGCCTCGCCCCCAGGCTCAGGGGCAAGTGCCCGGAGAGAGCACCACCCCGAAGCGCTTTTCTCCCGGGCTTGGGAGAATTGTGCGTGCCTGGCGGGAACAGCGGGCGGGAGTGTTGGCAAACCGGCCTTTGGAGGCAGCCGGGGAAGTTTTCCAGTGGGAGAGGGCCGGTTGTGCTCAGAGGCCCCACAGGCCAGGGGCAGGACCCAGCAGGGCCCCTGCCCCTGGCCAGCCTTGCCCAGACCTTCCTGGCCTCCGGGGGTACTGCCCCACCAAGGGGCAGGCTGCGGGGACTGGGTCCAGACATGCCCGGGCGCCTCCCCAGGCTCATCCCCGCTGGTGCCTTTCCCCTGGGCCTAGGCCTCGGTTGAGGCCTCCTTGGAGAGGAGGTTGCTGGCAGGGGCTGTCTCCACACTGCAAGGTGCTGGAGCTCAGAGGGCCTCGTCAGAGGGAAGGGACAAGCAAGGGGCTGGATGCCCAAGATCTCTTTGGCCCAGCAGCCTCAGGGCAGCAGGGAGAGCAAGAGGCCCAACTTGCCCCTAGGTCGGCTCTGCCCCTTCCCACACAGGCGGCCAGCCCAGCAGCTGCCTGACAGACTCTGGCTCCCCCGAGCTCTCTGCCGGTGCATGGGGCAGGAACAGACGTGTGCATGTCGTTCTGCCTTGGCCTGGGAGTGTGGACCCCCTGCCTGGCCCCCAGGCTCAGGGGAAAGGGCCCGGAGAGAGCACCACCCCGAGGCGATTTTCTCCCGGGCTTGGGAGCGTTGTGCGCCCTTGGTTGGAACAGTGGGCGGGAGTGCTTGCAAACCGGCCTTTGGAGGCACCCGGGGACGTCTTCCAGTGGGAGAGGGCCGGTTGTGCTCAGAGGCCCCACAGGCCAGGGGCAGGACCCAGCAGGTCCCCTGCCCCTGGCCAGCCTTTCCCAGACCCTCCTCGCCTCCGGGGGTACTGCCCCACCAAGGGGCAGGCTGCGGGGACTGGGTCCATACATGCCCGGGCGCCTCCCCAGGCTCATCCCCGCTGGTGCCTTTCCCCTGTGCCTAGGCCTCGGTTTAGGCCTCCTTGGAGAGGAGGTTGCTGGCAGGGGCTGTCTCCACACTGCAAGGTGCTGGAGCTCAGAGGGCCTCGTCAGAGGGAAGGGACCAGCAAGGGGTTGGATGCCCAAGACCTCTTTGGCCCAGCAGCCTCAGGGCAGCAGGGAGGGCAAGAGGCCCAACTTGCCCCTAGGTCGGCTCTGCCCCTTCCCACACAGGCGGCCAGCCCAGCAGCTGCCTGACAGACTCTGGCTCCCCCGAGCTCTCTGCCGGTGCAGGGGGCAGGAACAGACGTGTGCATGTGGTTCTGCCTTGGCCTGGGATTGTGGATCCCCTGCCTGGCCCCCAGGCTCAGGGGCAGGGGCCCGGAGAGACCACCACCCCGAAGCGCTTTTCTCCGGGGTTTTGGAACATTGTGTGTGCCTGGCGGGAACAGCGAGTGGGAATGCTTGCAAACCGGCCTTTGGGGGCAGCCAGGGAGGTCCTCCATTGGCACGGAGAGAACACCACCCCGAAGCGCTTTTCTCCCGGTCTTGGGAGCATTGTGCGAGGCTGGCGGGAACAGCGGGCATGAGTGCTTGCAAACTGTCCTTTGGAGGCAGCCGGGGAGGTCTTCCAAGGGCCGGACTGATCACCACCCCAAAATGCTTTTCTCTCGGGCTTGGGAGCATTGTGCGCGGCTGTCGGGAACAACGGACATGAATGCTTGCAAACCGGCCTTTGGAGGCAGCCCGGGAGGTCTTCCAAGGGCCCGGAGAGAGCACCACTCCAAAATGCTTTATTCCCGGGCTTGGGAGCATTGTGCGTGGCTGGCGGAAGCAGCGGGAATGAGTACTTACAAACCGGCCTTTGGAGGCAGCCGGGGAGGTCTTGAAAGTGCCCGGAGAGAGCACCACCCCGAAGCGCTTTTCTCCCGGGCTTGGGAACATTGTGCGCGGCTGGCGGGAACAGCAGGCAGGACTGCTTGCAAACTGGCCTTTGGAGGCAGCCGGGGAGGTCTTCCAAGGGCCCGGAGTGAGCACCACCCCAAAATGCTTTTCTCCCGGGCTTGGGAGCATTGTGCGCGGCTGGTGGGAACAACGGGCATGAGTGCTTGCAAACCGGCCTTTGGAGGCAGCCGGGGACGACTTCCAAGGGCCCGGAGAGATCACCACCCCGAAGCACTTTTCTCCCGGGCTTGGGAGCATTGTGCGTGGCTGGCGGGAACAGCAGGAAGGAGTCCTTGCAAACCGGCCTTTGGAGGCAGCGGGGGAGGTCTTCCAAGGGCCTGTAGAGAGAACCACCCCGAAGCGCTTTTCTCCCGGGCTTGGGAGTATTGTGCGCGGATGGCAGGAACAGCAGGCAGGAGTGCTTGAAAACCGGCCTTTGCAGGCAGCCGGGGAGGTCTTCCAGGGCCCGGTGTGAGCACCACCCCAAAAAGCTTTTCTCCCGGGCTTGGGAGCATTGTGCGTGGCTGGTGGGAACAGCGGGCATGAGTGCTTGCAAACTGGCCACTGGAGGCAGCCGGGGAGGTCTTCCAAGGGCCCGGAGTGAGCACCACCCCAAAATGCTTTTCTCCCGGGCTTGGGAGCATTGTGCGTGGCTGGCGGGAACAGCAGGAAGGAGTCCTTGCAAACCGGCCTTTGGAGGCAGCCGGGGAGGTCTTCCAAGGGCCTGTAGAGAGCACCACCCCGAAGCGCTTTTCTCCCGCGCTTGGGAGCATTCTGCGCGGGTGGCGGGAACAGCAGGCAGGAGTGCTTGAAAACCGTCCTTTGGAGGCAGCCGGGGAGGTCTTCCAGGGCCCGGTGTGAGCACCACCCCAAAATGCTTTTCTCCCGGGCTTGGGAGCATTGTGCGTGGCTGGCGGGAACAGCAGGAAGGAGTCCTTGCAAACCGGCCTTTGGAGGCAGCCAGGGAGGTCTTCCAAGGGCCTGTAGAGAGCACCACCCCGAAGCGCTTTTCTCCCGGGCTTGGGAGCATTTTGCGCGGGTGGCGGGAACAGCAGGCAGGAGTGCTTGAAAACCGTCCTTTGGAGGCAGCCGGGGAGGTCTTCCTGGGCCCGGTGTGAGCACCACCCCAAAATGCTTTTCTCCCGGGCTTGGGAGCATTGTGCGCGGATGGCGGGAACAGCGAGTGGGAGTGCTTGCAAACCGGCCTTTGGGGGCAGCCAGGGAGGTCCTCCATTGGCACGGAGAGAACACCACCCCGAAGCGCTTTTCTCCCGGTCTTGGGAGCATTGTGCGAGGCTGGCGGGAACAGCGGGCGGGAGTGCTTGCAAACCGGCCTTTGGAGGCAGCTTGGGAGGTCTTCCAAGGGCCCGGAGAGAGCACCATCCCGAAGCACTTTTCTCACGGAATTGGGAGCATTGTTCGCGGCTGTCGGGAACAGAGGACATGAGTGCTTGCAAACCGGCCTTTAGAGGTAGCCGGGGAGTCTTCCAAGGGCCCGGAGAGAGACCACCTCAAAATGCTTTTCTCCCGGGCTTGGGAGCATTGTGTGCGGCTTGCGGGTCAGCGGGAGGGAGTTCTTGAAAACCAGCCTTTGGAGGCAGCCGGGGAGGTCTTCCAAGGGCCAGGAGAGAGCACCACCCCGAAGCGCTTTTCTCCCGTGCTTGGGAGCATTGTGCGCGGCTGGCGGGAACAGCGGGCATGAGTGCTTGCAAACCGGCCTTTGGAGACAAACGGGGAGGTCTTCCAAGGGCCCGTAGAGAGCACCACCCCGAAGCGCTTTTCTCCCGTGATTGGGAGCATTGTGTGCGGCTGGCGGGACAGCGGGAGGGAGTACTTGAAATCCAGCCTTTGGAGGCAGCCGGGGAGGTCTTCCAAGGGCCGGGAGAGAGCACCACCCTGAAGGGCTTTTCTCCTGGGCTTGGAGCATTTGCACGGATGGCGGGAACAGTGAGTGGGAGTGCTTGCAAACCGGCATTTGGGGGCAGCCCGGGAGGTCTTTCTTGGGTCCAGAGAGAACACCACCCCGAAACGCTTTTCTCCCGGGCTTGGGAGCATTGTGCGCGGGTGGCGGGAACAGCAGGCAGAAGTGCTTGCAAACCGGCCTTGGAGGCAGCCGGGGAGGTCTTCCAAAGCCCGGAGTGAGCACCACCCCAAAATGCTTTTCTCCCGGGCTTGGGAGCATTGTGCGCAGCTGGCGTGAACAGCGGGATTGAGTGCTTGCAAACCAGCCTTTGGAGGCAGCCGGAGAGGTCTTCCAGCGGGAGAGTGCCAGTTGTTCTCAGAGGCCCCACAGGCCAGGGGCAGGACCCAGCAGTGTCCCTGCCTCTGGCAGCCTTGCCCAGACCTTCCTGGCCTCCGGGGGTACTACCCCACCAAGGGGCAGGCTGCGGGGCCTGGGTCCAGACATGCCCGGGCGCCTCCCCAGGCTCATCCCCGCTGGTGCCTTTCCCCTGGGCCTAGGCCTCGGTTGAGGCCTCCTTGGAGAGGAGGTTGCCGGCAGGGGCTGTCTGCACACTGCAAGGTGCTGGAGCTCAGAGGGCCTCGTCAGAGGGAAAGGACCAGCAAAGGGCTGGATGCCCAAGACCTCTCTGACCCAGCAGCCTCAGGGCAGCAGGGAGAGCAAGAGGCCCAACTTGCCCCTAGGTCGGCTCTACCCCGTCCCACACAGGCAGCCAGCCCAGCAGCAGCCTGGCAGTCTCTGGCTCCCCCGAACTCTCTGCCGGTGTAGGGGGCAGGAACAGACGTGTGCATGTCTTTCTGCCTTAGCCTGGGAGTGTGTTCCCCCTGCCTGTCCCCCAGGCTCAGGGGCAAGGGCCCGGAGAGAGTACCACCCCGAAGCGCTTTTCTCCCGGGCTTGGGAGCATTGTGCATGCCTGGCGGGAACAGCGGGCGGGAGTGCTTGCAAACCGGCCTTTGGAGGCAGCCGGGGAGGTCTTCCAGCGGGAGAGTGCCGGTTGTGCTCAGACGCCCCACAGGCCAGGGGCAGGACCCAGCAGTGTCCCTGCCCCTGGCAGCCTAGCCCAGACCCTCCTGGCCTCCGGGGGTACTGCCCCACCAAGGGGCAGGCTGCGGGGACTGGGTCCAGACATGGCCGGGCGCCTCCCCAGGCTCATCCCCGCTGGTGCCTTTCCCCTGGGCCTAGGCCTTGGTTGAGGCCTCCTTGGAGAGGAGGTTGCTGGCAGGGGCTGTCTCCACACTGCAAGGTGCTGGAGCTCAGAGGGCCTCGTCAGAGGGAAGGGACCAGCAAGGGGCTGGATGCCCAAGACCTCTTTGGCCCAGCAGCCTCAGGGCAGCAGGGAGAGCAAGAGGCCCAACTTGCCCCTAGGTCGGCTCTGCCCCTTCCCACACAGGCGGCCAGCCCAGCAGCTGCCTGACAGACTCTGGCTCCCCCGAGCTCTCTGCCGGTGCAGGGGGCAGATCAGACGTGTGCATGTGGTTCTGCCTTGTCCTGGGAGTGTGGACACCCTGCCTTGCCCCCAGGCTCAGGGGCAAGGGCCCGGAGAGAGCACCACCCTGAAGCGCTTTTCTCCCGGGCTTGGGAGCATTGTGCACGCCTGCTGGGAACAGTGGGCGGGAGCGCTTGCAAACCGGCCTTTGGAGGCAGCCGGGGAGGTCTTGCAGTGGGAGAGGGCCGGTTGTGCTCAGAGGCCCCACAGGCCAGGGGCAGGACGCAGCAGGGCCCCTGCCCCTGGCCAGCCTTGCCCAGACCTTCCTGGCCTCCGGGGGTACTGCCCCACCAAGGGGCAGGCTGCGGGGCCTGGGTTCAGACATGCCCGGGCGCCTCCCCAGGCTCATCCCCGCTGGTGCCTTTCCCCTGGGCCTAGGCCTCGGTTGAGGCCTCCTTGGAGAGGAGGTTGCTGGCAGGGGCTGTCTCCACACTGCAAGGTGCTGGAGCTCAGAGGGCCTCGTCAGAGGGAAGGGACCAGTAAGGGGCTGGATGCCCAAGACGTCTTTGGCCCAGCAGCCTCAGGGCAGCAGGGAGAGCAAGAGGCCCAACTTGCCCCTAGGGCGGCTCTGCCCCTTCCCACACAGGCGGCCAACTCAGCAGCTGCCTGACAGACTCTGGCTCCCCCAAGCTCTCTTCCGGTGCAGGGGACAGGAACAGACGTGGGCATGTGGTTCTGCCTTGGCCTGGGAGTGTGTTCCCTCTGCCTTGCCCCCAGGCTCAGGGGCAAGGGCCCGGAGAGAGCACCACCCCGAAGCGCTTTTCTCCCGGGCTTGGGAGCATTGTGCGAGCCTGGCGTGAACAGCGGGCGGGAGTGTTTGCAAACAGGACTTTGGAGGCAGCCGTGGAGGTCTTCCAGTGGGAGAGGGCCGGTTGTGCTCAGAGGCCACACAGGCCAGGGGCAGGACCCAGCAGGTCCCCTGCCCCTGGCCAGCCTTGCCCAGACCTTCCTGGCCTCCGGGGGTACTGCCCCACCAAGGGGCAGGCTGCGGGGACTGGGTCCAGACATGCCTGGGCGCCTCCCCAGGCTCATCCCCGCTGGTGCCTTACCCCTGGGCATAGGCCTCGGTTGATGCCTCCTCGGAGAGGAGGTTGCTGGCAGGGGCTGTCTCCACACTGCAAGGTGCTGGAGCTCAGAGGGCCTCGTCAGCGGGAAGGGACCAGCAAGGGGCTGGATGCCCAAGACCTCTTTGGCCCAGCAGCCTCAGGGCAGCAGGGAGAGCAAGAGGCCCAACTTGCCCCTAGGTCGGCTCTGCCCCTTCCCACACAGGCAGCCAACCCAGCAGCTGCCTGATAGATTCTGGCTCCCCCGAGCTCTCTGCCGGTTCAGGGGTCAGGAACAGACGTGTGCATGTGGTTCTGCCTTGGTCTGGGAGTGTGGACCCACTGCCTGGACCCCAGGCTCAGGGGCAAGGGCCCGGAGAGAGCTACACCCCGAAGCGCTTTTCTCCTGGCCTTGGGAGCGTTGTGCGTGCCTGGCGGGAACAGCGGGCGGGAGTGTTGGCAAACCCGCCTTTGAAGGCAGCCGGGGAGGTCTTCCAGTGGGAGAGGGCCGGTTGTGCTCAGAGGCCCCACAGGCCAGGGGCAGGACCCAGCAGGGCCCCTGCCCCTGACCAGCCTTGCCCAGACCTTCCTGGCCTCCGGGGGTACTGCCCCACCAAGGGGCAGGCTGCGGGGACTGGGTCCAAACATGCCCGGGCGCCTCCCCAGGCTCATCCCCGCTGGTGCCTTTCCCCTGGGCCTAGGCCTCGGTTGAGGCCTCCTTGGAGAGGAGGTTGCTGGCAGGGTCTGTCTCCACACTGCAAGGTGCTGGAGCTCAGAGGGCCTCGTCAGAGGGAAGGGACCAGCAAGGGGCTGGATGCCCAAGACCTCTTTGGCACAGCAGCCTCCGGGCAGCAGGGAGAGCAAGAGGCCCAACTTGCCCCTAGGTCGGCTCTGCCCCTTCCCACACAGGCGGCCAGCCCAGCAGCTGCCTGACAGACTCTGGCTCCCCCCAGCTCTCTGCCGGTGGAGGGGGCAGGAACAGACATGTTCATGTCGTTCTGTCTTGGCCTGGGAGTGTGTTCCCCCTGCCTGGCCCGCAGGCTTAGGGGCAAGGGCCCGGAGAGAGCACCACCCCGAAGCGCTTTTCTCCCGGGCTTGGGAGCATTGTGCGTGCCTGGCGGGAACAGCGGGCGGGAGTGCTTGCAAACCGGCCTTTGGAGGCAGACGGGGAGGTCTTCCAGCGGGAGAGTGCCGGTTGTGCTCAGACGTCCCACAGGCCAGGGGCAGGACCCAGCGCTGTCCCTGCCCCTGGCAGCCTTGCACAGACCTTCCTGGCCTCCGGGGGTACTGCCCCACCAAGGGGCGGGCTGCGGGGACTGGGTCCAGACATGCCCGGGCGCCTCCCCAGGCTCATCCCCGCTGGTGCCTTTCCCCTGGGCCTAGGCCTCGGTTGAGGCCTCATTGGAGAGGAGGTTGCTGGCACGGGCTGTCTCCACACTGCAAGGTGCTGGAGCTCAGAGGGCCTCGTCAGAGGGAAGGGACCAGCAAGGGGCTGGATGCCCAAGACCTCTTTGGCCCAGCAGCCTCAGGGCATCAGGGAGAGGAAGAGGCCCAACTTGCCCCTAGGTCGGCTCTGCCCCTTCCCACACAGGCGGCCAGCCCAGCACCTGCCTGACAGACTCTGGCTCCCCCGAGCTCTCTGCCGGTGCAGGGGTCAGGAAAAGACGTGTGCATGTGGTTCTGCCTTGGTCTGGGAGTGTGGACCCACTGCCTGGCCCCCAGGCTCAGGGGCAAGGGCCCGGAGAGAGCACCACCCCGAAGCGCTTTTCTCCCGGGCTTGGGAGCATTGTGCGAGCCTGGCGTGAACAGCGGGCGGGAGTGTTTGCAAACAGGACTTTGGATGCAGCTGGGGAGGTCTTCCAGTGGGAGAGGGCTGGTTGTGCTCAGAGGCCTCACAGGCCAGGGGCAGGACCCAGCAGGGTCCCTGCCCCTGGCCAGCCTTGCCCAGACCTTCCTGGCCTCCGGGGGTACTGCCCCACCAAGGGGCAGGCTGCGGGGACTGGGTCCAGACATGTCCGTGCGCCTCCCCAGGATCATCCCCGCTGGTGCTTTTCCCCTGTGCGTAGGCCTCGGTTGAGGCCTCTTTGGAGAGGAGGTTGCTGGCAGGGGCTATCTCCACACTGCAAGGTGCTGGAGCTCAGAGGGCCTCGTCAGAGGGAAGGGACCAGCAAAGGGCTGGATGCCCAAGACCTCTTTGACCCAGCAGCCTCAGGGCAGCAGGGAGAGCAAGAGGCCCAACTTGCCCCTAGGTCGGCTCTGCCCCGTCCCACACAGGCAGCCTGCCCAGCAGCAGCCTGGCAGTCTCTGGCTCCCCCGAGCTCTCTGCCGGTGTAGGGGGCAGGAACAGACGTGTGCATGTCGTTCTGCTTTGGCCTGGGAGTGTGTTCCAACTGCCTGGCCCCCAGGCTCAGGGGCAAGAGCCCGGAGAGAGCACCACCCCGAAGCGCTTTTCTCCCGGGCTTGGGAGCATTGTGCACGCCTGCTGGGAACAGTGGGCGGGAGCGCTTGTTAACCGGCCTTTGGAGGCAGCCGGGGAGGTCTTCCAGCGGGAGAGGGCCGGTTGTGCTCAGACGCCCCACAGGCCAGGGGCAGCCCCAGCAGTTTCCCTGCCCCTGGCAGCCTTGCCCAGACCTTCCTGGCCTCCGGGGGTACTGCCCCACCAAGGGGCAGGCTGCGGGGACTGGGTCCAGACATGCCCGTGCGCCTCCACTGGCTCATCCCCGCTGGTGCCTTTCCCCTGGGCCTAGGCCTCGGTTGAGGCCTCCTTGGAGAGGAGGTTGCTGGCAGGGGCTGTCTCCACACTGCAAGGTGCTGGAGCTCAGAGGGCCTCGTCAGAGGGAAGGGACCAGCAAGGGGCTGGATGCCCAAGACCTCTTTGGCCCAGCAGCCTCAGGGCAGCAGGGAGAGCAAGAGGCCCAACTTGCCCCTAGGTCGGCTCTGCCCCTTCCCACACAGGCGGCCAGCCCAGCAGCTGCCTGACAGACTCTGGCTCCCCCGAGCTCTCTGCCGGTGCAGGGGTCAGGAACAGACGTGTGCATGTGGTTCTGCCTTGGTCTGGGAGTGTGGAACCACTGCCTGGCCGCCACACTCAGGGGCAAGGGCCCGGAGAGAGCAACACACCTAAGCGCTTTTCTCCCGGGCTTGGGAGAATTGTGCGTGGCTGGCGGGAACAGCGAGTGGGAGTGCTTGCAAACCGGCCTTTGGGGCCAGCCAGGGAGGTCCTCCATGGGCACGGAGAGAACACCACCCCGAAGCGCTTTTCTCCCGGGCTTGGGAGCATTGTGCGAGGCTGGCGGGAACAGCGGGCGGAAGTGCTTGCAAGCCGGCCTTTGGAGGCAGCTTGGGAGGTCTTCCAAGGGCCCGGAGAGAGCACCATGCCGAAGCACTTTTCTCACGGAATTGGGAGCATTGTGCGTGCCTGGCGGAAACAGCGGGCAGGAGTGTTGGGAAACTGGCCTTTGGAGGCAGCCGGGGAGGTCTTCCAGTGGGAGAGGGCCGGTTGTGCTCAGAGGCCCTACAGGCCAGGGACAGGACCCAGCAGGGCCCCTGCCCCTGGCCAGCCTTGCCCAGACCTTCCTGGCCTCCGGGGGTACTGCCCCACCAAGGGGCAGGCTGCGGGCCTGGGTCCAGTCATGCCCGGGCGCCTCCCCAGGCTCATCCGTGCTGGTGCCTTTCCCCTGGGCCTAGGCCTCGGTTGAGGCCTCCTTGGAGAGGAGGTTGCTGGCAGGGGCTGTCTCCACACTGCAAGGTGCTGGAGCTCAGAGGGCCTGATCAGAGGGAAGGGACCAGCAAGGGGCTGGATGCCCAAGACCTCTTTGGCCCAGCAGCCTCAGGGCAGCAGAGAGAGCAAGAGGCCCAACTTGCCCCTAGGTCGGCTCTGCCCCTTCCCACACAGGCGGGCAGCCCAGCAGCTGCCTGACAGACTCTGGATCCCCCGAGCTCTCTGCCGGTGCAGGGGGCAGATCAGACGTGTGCATGTGGTTCTGCCTTGGCCTGGGAGTGTGAACACCCTGCCTTGCCCCCAGGCTTAGGGGCAAGGGCCCGGAGAGAGCACCACCCCGAAGCGCTTTTCTCCCGGGCTTAGGAGCATTGTACACGCCTGCTGGGAACAGTGGGCGGGAGCGCTTGCAAACCGGCCTTTGGAGGCAGCCGGGGAGGTCTTCCAGTGGGAGAGGGCCGGTTGTGCTCAGAGGCCCCACAGGCCAGGGGCAGGACCCAGCAGGGCCCCTGCCCCTGGCCAGCCTTGCCCAGACCTTCCTGGCCTCCGGGGGTACTGCCCCACCAAGGGGCAGGCTGCGGGGACTGGGTCCAGACATGCTCGGGCGCCTCCCCTGGCTCATCCCCGCTGGTGCCTTTCCCCTGGGCCTAGGCCTCGGTTGAGGCCTCCTTGGAGAGGAGGTTGCTGGCAGGGGCTGTCTCCACACTGCAAGGTGCTGCAGCTCAGAGAGCCTCGTCAGAGAGAAGGGACCAGTAAAGGGCTGGATGCCCAAGACATCTTTGGCCCAGCAGCCTCAGGGCAGCAGGGAGAGCAAGAGGCCCAACTTGGCCCTATTCGGCTCTGCCCCTTCCCACACAGGCGGCCAACCCAGCAGCTGCCTGACAAACTCTGGCTCCCCCAAGCTCTCTGCCGGTGCAGGGGACAGGAACAGACGTGGGCATGTGGTTCTGCCTTGGCCTGGGAGTGTGTTCTCCCTGCCTTGCCCCCAGGCTCATGGGCAAGGGCCCGGAGAGAGCACCACCCCGAAGCGCTTTTCTCCCGGGCTTGGGAGAATTGTGCGTGCCTGGCGGGAACAGCGGGCGGGAGTGTTGGCAAACCGGCCTTTGGAGGCAGACGGGGAGGTCTTCCAGTGGGAGAGGGCCGGTTGTGCTCAGAGGCCCCACAGGCCAGGGGCAGGGCCCAGCAGGGCCCCTGCCCCTGACCAGCCTTGCCCAGACCTTCCTGGCCTCCGGGGGTACTGCCTCACCAAGGGGCAGGCTGCGGGGACTGGGTCCAGACATGCCCGGGCGCCTCCCCAGGCTCTTCCCAGCTGGTGTCTTTCCCCTGGGGCTAGGCCTCGGTTGAGGCCTCCTTGGAGAGGAGGTTGCTGGCAGGGGCTGTCTCCACACTGCAAGGTGCTGGAGCTCAGAGGGTCTCGTCAGAGGGACGGGACCAGCAAGGGGCTGGATGCCCAAGACCTCTTTGGCCCAGCAGCCTCAGGGCAGCAGGGAGAGCAGAGGCCCAACATGCCCCTAGGTCGACTCTGCCACTTCCCACACAGGCGGCCAGCCCAGCACCTGCCTGACAGACTCTGGCTCCCCCGAGCTCTCTGCCGGTGTAGGGGGCAGGAACAGACGTGTTCATGTCGTTCTGTCTTGGCCTGGGAGTGTATTCCCCCTGCCTGGCCCGCAGGCTTAGGGGCAAGGGCCCGGAGAGAGCACCACCCCGAAGCGCTTTTCTCACGGGCTTGGGAGCATTGTGCGTGCCTGGCGGGAACAGCGGGCGGGAGTGTTGGCAAACCGGCCTTTGGAGGCAGCCGGGGAGGTCTTCCAGTGGAAGAGGGCCGGTTGTGCTCAGAGGCCCCACAGGCCAGGGGCAGGACCCAGCAGGTCCCCTGCCCCTGGTCAGCCTTGCCCAGACCTTCCTGGCCTCCAGGGGTACTGCCCCACCAAGGGGCAGGCTGCGGGGACTGGGTCCAGACATGCCCGGGCGCCTCCCCAGGCTCATCCCCGCTGGTGCCTTTCCCCTGGGCCTAGGCCTCGGTTGAGGCCTCCTTGGAGAGGAGATTGCTGGCAGGTGCTGTCTCCACACTGCAAGGTGCTGGAGCTCAGAGGGCCTCGTCAGAGGGAAGGGACCAGCAAAGGGCTGGATGCCCAAGACGTCTTTGGCCCAGCAGCCTCAGGGCAGCAGGGAGAGCAAGAGGCCCAACTTGCCCCTAGGTCGGCTCTGCCCCTTCCCACACAGGCGGCCAGCCCAGCACCTGCCTGAGAGACTCTGGCTCCCCCGAGCTCTCTGCCGGTGTAGGGGGCAGGAACAGACGTGTTCATGTCGTTCTGTCTTGGCCTGGGAGTGTGTTCCCCCTGCCTGGCCCGCAGGCTTAGGGGCAAGGGCCCGGAGAGAGCACCACCCCGAAGCGCTTTTCTCCCGGGCTTGGGAGCATTGTGCGTGCCTGGCGGGAACAGCGGGCGGGAGTGCTTGCAAACCGGCCTTTGGAGGCAGACGGGGAGGTCTTCCAGCGGGAGAGTGCCGGTTGTGCTCAGACGTCCCACAGGCCAGGGGCAGGACCCAGCGCTGTCCCTGCCACTGGCAGCCTTGCCCAGACCTTCCTGGCCTCCGGGGGTACTGCCCCACCAAGGGGCAGGCTGCGGGGACTGGGTCCAGACATGCCCGGGCGCCTCCCCAGGCTCATCCCCGCTGGTGCCTTTCCCCTGGGCCTAGGCCTCGGTTGAGGCCTCATTGGAGAGGAGGTTGCTGGCAGGGGCTGTCTCCACACTGCAAGGTGCTGGAGCTCAGAGGGCCTCGTCAGAGGGAAGGGACCAGCAAGGGGCTGGATGCCGAAGACCTCTTTGGCCCAGCAGCCTCAAGGCAGCAGGGAGAGGAAGAGGCCCAACTTGCCCCTAGGTCGGCTCTGCCCCTTCCCACACAGGCGGCCAGCCCAGCAGCTGCCTGACAGACTCTGGCTCCCCCGAGCTCTCTGCCGGTGCAGGGGTCAGGAACAGACGTGTGCATGTGGTTCTGCCTTGGTCTGGGAGTGTGGACCCACTGCCTGGCCCCCAGGCTCAGGGGCAAGGGCCCGGAGAGAGCACCACCCCGAAGCACTTTTCTCCCGGGCTTGGGAGCATTGTGCGAGCCTGGCGTGAACAGCGGGCGGGAGTCTTTGAAAACAGGACTTTGGAGGCAGCTGGGGAGGTCTTCCAGTGGGAGAGGGCCGGTTGTGCTCAGAGGCCTCACAGGCCAGGGGTAGGACCCAGCAGGTCCCCTGCCCCTGGCCAGCCTTGCCCAGACCTTCCTGGCCTCCGGGGGTACTGCCCCACCAAGGGGCAGGCTGCGGGGACTGGGTCCAGACATGTCCGTGCGCCTCCCCAGGATCATCCCCGCTGGTGCTTTTCCCCTGGGCGTAGGCCTCGGTTGAGGCCTCTTTGGAGAGGAGGTTGCTGGCAGGGGCTGTCTCCACACTGCAAGGTGCTGGAGCTCAGAGGGCCTCGTCAGAGGGAAGGGACCAGCAAAGGGCTGGATGCCCAAGACCTCTTTGACCCAGCAGCCTCAGGGCAGCAGGGAGAGCAAGAGGCCCAACTTGCCCCTAGGTCGGCTCTGCCCCGTCCCACACAGGCAGCCAGCCCAGCAGCAGCCTGGCAGTCTCTGGCTCCCCCGAGCTCTCTGCCGGTGTAGGGGGCAGGAACAGACGTGTGCATGTCGTTCTGCCTTGGCCTGGGAGTGTGTTCCAACTGCCTGGCCCCCAGGCTCAGGGGCAAGGGCCCGAGGAGAGCACCACCCCGAAGCGCTTTTCTCCCGGGCTTGGGAGCATTGTGCCTGCCTGGCGGGAACAAAGGGCGGGAGTGCTTGCAAACCGGCCTTTGGAGGCAGACGGGGAGGTCTTCCAGCGGGAGAGTGCCGGTTGTGCTCAGACGCCCCACAGGCCAGGGGCACGACACAGCAGGGCCCCTGCCCCTGGCCAGCCTTGCCCAGACCTTCCTGGCCTCCGGGGGTACTGCCCCACCAAGGGGCAGGCTGCGGGGACTGGGTCCAGACATGCCCGTGCGCCTCCACTGGCTCATCCCCGCTGGTGCCTTTCCCCTGGGCCTAGGCCTCGGTTGAGGCCTCCTTGGAGAAGAGGTTGCTGGCAGGGGCTGTCTCCACACTGCAAGGTGCTGGAGCTCAGAGGGCCTCGTCAGAGGGAAGGGACCAGCAAGGGGCTGGATGCCCAAGACCTCTTTGGCCCAGCAGCCTCAGGGCAGCAGGGAGAGCAAGAGGCCCAACTTGCCCCTAGGTCGGCTCTGCCCCTTCCCACACAGGCGGCCAGCCCAGCAGCTGCCTGACAGACTCTGGCTCCCCCCATCTTTCTGCCGGTGGAGGGGGCAGGAACAGACGTGTGCATGTGGTTCTGCCTTGGCCTGGAACTGTGGATCCCCTGCCTGGCCCCCAGGCTCAGGGGCAGGGGCCCGGAGAGAGCACCACCCCGAAGCGCTTTTCTCCCGGGCTTGGGAGCACTGTGCGTGCCTGGCGGGAACAGCGGGCGGGAGTGCTTGCAAACCGGCCTTTCGAGGCAGACGGGGAGGTCTTCCAGCGGGAGAGTGCCGGTTGTGCTCAGACGCCCCACAGGCCAGGGGCAGGACCCAGCAGTGTCCCTGCCCCTGGCAGCCTTGCCCAGACCTTCCTGGCCTCCGGGGGTACTGCCCCACCAAGGAGCAGGCTGCGGGGACCGGGTCCAGACATGCCCGGGCGCCTCCCCAGGCTCATCCCCGCTGGTGCCTTTCCCCTGGGCCTAGGCCTCGGTTGAGGCCTCCTTGGAGAGGAGGTTGCTGGCAGGGGCTGTCTCCACACTGCAAGGTGCTGGAGCTCAGAGGGCCTCGTCAGAGGGAAGGGACCAGCAAGGGGCTGGATGCCCAAGACCTCTTTGGCCCAGCAGCCTCAGGGCAGCAGGGAGAGCAAGAGGCCCAACTTGCCCCTAGGTCGGCTCTGCCCCTTCCCACACAGGCGGCCAGCCCAGCAGCTGCCTGACAGACTCTGGCTCCCCCGAGCTCTCTGCCGGTGCAGGGGGCAGATCAGACGTGTGCATGTGGTTCTGCCTTGTCCTGGGAGTGTGTACACCCTGCCTTGCCCCCAGGCTCAGGGGCAAGGGCCCGGAGAGAGCACCACCCTGAAGCGCTTTTCTCCCGGGCTTGGGAGCATTGTGCACGCCTGCTGGGAACAGTGGGCGGGAGCGCTTGCAAACCGGCCTTGGAGGCAGCCGGGGAGGTCTTCCAGTGGGAGAGGGCCGGTTGTGCTCAGAGGCCCCACAGGCCAGGGGCAGGACGCAGCAGGGCCCCTGCCCCTGGCTAGCCTTGCCCAGACCTTCCTGGCCTCCGGGGGTACTGCCCCACTAAGGGGCAGGCTGCGGGGCCTGGGTCCAGAGATGCCCGGGCACCTCCCCATGCTCATCCCCGCTGGTGCCTTTCCCCTGGGCCTAGGCCTCGGTTGAGGCCTCCTTGGAGAGGAGGTTGCTGGCAGGGGCTGTCTCCACACTGCAAGGTGCTGGAGCTCAGAGGGCCTCGTCAGCGGGAAGGGACCAGCAAGGGGCTGGATGCCCAAGACCTCTTTGGCCCAGCAGCCTCAGGGCAGCAGGGAGAGCAAGAGGCCCAACTTGCCCCTAGGTCGGCTCTGCCCCTTCCCACACAGGCAGCCAACCCAGCAGCTGCCTGACAGACTCTGGCTCCCCCCAGCTCTCTGCCGGTGGAGGGGGCAGGAACAGACGTGTGCATGTTGTTGTGCCTTGGCCTGGGACTGTGGATCCCCTGCCTGGCCCCCAGGCTCAGGGGCAAGGGCCCGGAGAGACCACCACCCCGAAGCGCTTTTCTCCCGGGCTTGGGAGCATTGTGCGCGCCTGGCGGGAACAGTGGGCGGGAGTGCTTGCAAACAGGACTTTGGAGGCAGCCGGGGAGGTCTTCCAGTGGGAGAGGGCCGGTTGTGCTCAGAGGCCCCACAGGCCAGGGGCAGGACCCAGCAGGGCCCCTGCCCCTGGCCAGCCTTGCCCAGACCTTCCTGGCCTCCGGGGGTACTGCCCCACCAAGGGGCAGGCTGCGGGGACAGGGTCCAGACATGCCCGGGCGCCTCCCCTGGCTCAACCCCGCTGGTGCCTTTCCCCTGGGCCTAGGCCTCGGTTGAGGTCTCCTTGGAGAGGAGATTGCTGGCAGGGGCTGTCTCCACACTGCAAGGTGCTGGAGCTCAGAGGGCCTCGTCAGAGGGAAGGGACCAGTAAGGGGCTGGATGCCCAAGACGTCTTTGGCCCTGCAGCCTCAGGGCAGCAGGGAGAGCAAGAGGCCCAACTTGCCCCTAGGTCGGCTCTGCCCCTTCCCACACAGGCGGCCAGCCCAGCACCTGCCTGAGAGACTCTGGCTCCCCCGAGCTCTCTGACGGTGCAGGGGACAGGAACAGACGTGTGCATGTGTTTCTGCCTTGGTCTTGGAGTGTGTTCCCCCTGCCATGCCCACTGGCTCAGGGGCAAGGGCCCGGAGAGAGCACCACCCCGAAGCGCTTTTCTCCCGGGCTTGGGAGCATTGTGCGTGCCTGGCGGGAAGAGCGGGCAGGAGTGTTGGCAAACTGGCCTTTGGAGGCAGCCGGGGAGGTCTTCCAGTGGGAGAGGGCCGGTTGTGCTCAGAGGCCCCACAGGCCATGGGGAGGACCCAGCAGGGCCCCTGCCCCTGGCCAGCCTTGCCCAGATCTTCCTGGCCTCCGGGGGTACTGCCCCACCAAGGGGCAGGCTGCGGGGACTGGGTCCAGACATGCCCGGGCGCCTCCCCAGGCTCATCCCCGCTGGTGCCTTTCCCCTGGGCCTAGGCCTCGGTTGAGGCCTCCTTGGAGAGGATGTTGCTGGCAGGGGCTGTCTCCACACTGCAAGGTGCTAGAGCTCAGAGGGCCTCGTCAGAGTGAAGGGACCAGCAAGGGGCTGGATGCCCAAGACCTATTTGGCCCAGCAGCCTCAGGGCAGCAGGGAGAGGAAGAGGCCCAACTTGCCCCTAGGTCGGCTCTGCCCCTTCCCACACAGGCGGCCAGCCCAGCAGCTGCCTGACAGACTCTGGCTCCCCCGAGCTCTCTGCCGGTGCAGGGGTCAGGAACAGACGTGTGCATGTGGTTCTGCCTTGGTCTGGGAGTGTGGACCAACTGCCTGGCCCCCAGGCTCAGGGGCAAGGGCCCGAGGAGAGCACCACCCCGAAGTGCTTTTCTCCCGAGCTTGGGAGCATTGTGCGTGCGTGGCGGGAACAGCGGGCGGGAGTGTTGGCAAACTGGCCTTTGGAGGCAGCCGGGGAGTTCTTCGAGTGGGAGAGGGCCGGTTGTGCTCAGAGGCCCCACAGGCCAGGGGCAGGACCCAGTAGGGCCCCTGCCCCTGGCCAGCCTTGCCCAGACCTTCCTGGCCTCCGGGGGTACTGCCCCACCAAGGGGCAGGCTGCGGGGACTGGGTCCAGACATGCCTGGGCGCCTCCCCAGGCTCATCCCCGCTGGTGCCTTTCCCCTGGGCATAGGCCTCGGTTGATGCCTCCTTGGAGAGGAGGTTGCTGGCAGGGGCTGTCTCCACACTGCAAGGTGCTGGAGCTCAGAAGGCCTCGTCAGCGGGAAGGGACCAGCAAGGGGCTGGATGCCCAAGACCTCTTTGGCCCAGCAGCCTCAGGGCAGCAGGGAGAGCAAGAGGCCCAACTTGCCCCTAGGTCGCCTCTGCCCCTTCCCACACAGGCAGCCAACCCAGCAGCTGCCTGACAGACTCTGGCTCCCCCGAGCTCTCTGCCGGTGCAGGGGTCAGGAACAGACGTGTGCATGTGGTTCTGCCTTGGTCTGGGAGTGTGGACCCACTGCCTTGACCCCAGGCTCAGGGGCAAGGGCCCGGAGAGAGCAACACCCCGAAGCGCTTTTCTCCTGGCCTTGGGAGCGTTGTGCGTGCCTGGCGGGAACAGCGGGCGGGAGTGTTGGCAAACCCGCCTTTGGAGGCAGCCGGGGAGGTCTTCCAGTGGGAGAGGGCCGGTTGTGCTCAGAGGCCCCACAGGCCAGGGGCAGGACCCAGCAGGGCCCCTGCCCCTGGCCAGCCTTGCCCAGACCTTCCTGGCCTCCGGGGGTACTGCCCCACCAAGGGGCAGGCTGCGGGGACTGGGTCCTGATATGCCCGTGCGCCTCCACTGGCTCATCCCCGCTGGTGCATTTCCCCTGTGCCTAGGCCTCGGTTGAGGCCTCCTTGGAGAGGAGGTTGCTGGCAGGGGCTGTCTCCACACTGCAAGGTGCTGGAGCTCAGAGGGCCTCGTCAGAAGGAAGGGACCAGCAAGGGGCTGGATGCCCAAGACCTCTTTGGCCCAGCAGCCTCAGGGCAGCAGGGAGAGCAAGAGGCCCAACTTGCCCCTAGGTCGGCTCTGCCCCTTCCCACACAGGCAGCCAGCCCAGCAGCTGCCTGACAGACTCTGGCTCCCCCCAGCTCTCTGCCGGTGGAGGGGGCAGGAACAGACGTGTGCATGTTGTTGTGCCTTGGCCTGGGACTGTGGATCCCCTGCCTGGCCCCCAGGCTCAGGGGCAAGGGCCCGGAGAGACCACCACCCCGAAGCGCTTTTCTCCCGGGCTTGGGAGCATTGTGCGCGCCTGGCGGGAACAGTGGGCGGGAGTGCTTGCAAACCGGCCTTTGGAGGCAGCCGGGGAGGTCTTCCAGTGGGAGAGGGCCGGTTGTGCTCAGAGGACCCACAGGCCAGGGGCAGGACCCAGCAGGGCCCCTGCCCCTGGCCAGCCTTGCCCAGACCTTCCTGGCCTCCGGGGGTACTGCCCCACCAAGGGGCAGGCTGCGGGGACAGGGTCCAGACATGCCCGGGCGCCTCCCCTGGCTCAACCCCGCTGGTGCCTTTCCCCTGGGCCTAGGCCTCGGTTGAGGCCTCCTTGGAGAGGAGATTGCTGGCAGGGGCTGTCTCCACACTGCAAGGTGCTGGAGCTCAGAGGGCCTCGTCAGAGGGAAGGGACCAGTAAGGGGCTGGATGCCCAAGACGTCTTTGGCCCTGCAGCCTCAGGGCAGCAGAGAGAGCAAGAGGCCCAACTTGCCCCTAGGTCGGCTCTGCCCCTTCCCACACAGGCGGCCAGCCCAGCACCTGCCTGAGAGACTCTGGCTCCCCCGAGCTCTCTGCCGGTGCAGGGGACAGTAACAGACGTGTGCATGTCGTTCTGTCTTGGCCTGGGAGTGTTTTCCCCCTGCCTGGCCCGCAGGCTTAGGGGCAAGGGCCCGGAGAGAGCACCACCCCGAAGCGCTTTTCTACCGGGCTTGGGAGCATTGTGCGTGCCTGGCGGGAACAGCGGGCGGGAGTGCTTGCAAACCGGCCTTTCGAGGCAGACGGGGAGGTCTTCCAGTGGGAGAGGGCCGGTTGTGCTCAGAGGCCCCACAGCCCAGGGGCAGGACCCAGCAGGGCCCCTGCCCCTGGCCAGCCTTGCCCAGACCTTCCTGGCCTCCGGGGGTACTGCCCCACCAAGGGGCAGGCTGCGGGGACTGGGTCCAGACATGCCCGTGCGCCTCCACTGGCTCATCCCCGCTGGTGCCTTTCCCCTGGGCCTAGGCCTCGGTTGAGGCCTCCTTGGAGAGGAGGTTGCTGGCAGGGGCTGTCTCCACACTGCAAGGTGCTGGAGCTCAGAGGGCCTCGTCAGAGGGAAGGGACCAGCAAGGGGCTGGATGCCCAAGACCTCTTTGGCCCAGCAGCCTCAGGGCAGCAGGGAGAGCAAGAGGCCCAACTTGCCCCTAGGTCGGCTCTGCCCCTTCCCACACAGGCGGCCAGCCCAGCAGCTGCCTGACAGACTCTGGCTCCCCCCAGCTCTCTGCCGGTGGAGGGGGCAGGAACAGACGTGTGCATGTGGTTCTGCCTTGGCCTGGGACTGTGGATCCCCTGCCTGGCCCCCAGGCTCAGGGGCAGGGGCCCGGAGAGACCACCACCCCGAAGCGCTTTTCTCCCGGGCTTGGGAGCATTGTGCGCGCCTGGCGGGAACAGTGGGCGGGAGGGCTTGCAAACCGGCCTTTGGAGGCAGCCGGGGAGGTCTTCCAGTGGGCAAGGGCCGGTTGTGCTCAGAGGCCCCACAGGCCAGGGGCAGGACCCAGCAGGGCCCCTGCCCCTGGCCAGCCTTGCCCAGACCTTCCTGGCCTCCGGGGGTACTGCCCCACCAAGGGGCAGGCTGCGGGGACAGGGTCCAGACATGCCCGGGCGCCTCCCCTGGCTCAACCCCGCTGGTGCCTTTTCCCTGGGCCTAGGCCTCGGTTGAGGCCTCCTTGGAGAGGAGATTGCTGGCAGGTGCTGTCTCCACACTGCAAGGTTCTGGAGCTCAGAGGGCCTCGTCAGAGGGAAGGGACAAGCAAGGGGCTGGATGCCCAAGACCTCTTTGGCCCAGCAGCCTCAGGGCAGCAGGGAGAGCAAGAGGCCCAACTTGCCCCTAGGTCGGCTCTGCCCCTTCCCACACAGGCGGCCAGCCCAGCAGCTGCCTGACAGACTCTGGCTCCCCCGAGCTCTCTGCCGGTGCAGGGGGCAGATCAGACGTGTGCATGTGGTTCTGCCTTGGCCTGGGAGTGTGGACACCCTGCCTTGCCCCCAGGCTCAGGGGCAAGGGCCCGGAGAGAGCACCACCCCGAAGCGCTTTTCTCCCGGGCTTGGGAGCATTGTGCGCGGGTGGCGGGAACAGCAGGCAGGAGTGCTTGAAAACCGGCCTTTGCAGGCAGCCGGGGAGGTCTTCCAGGGCCCGGTGTGAGCACCACCCCAAAAAGCTTTTCTCCCGGGCTTGGGAGCATTGTGCGCGGCTGGTGGGAACAGCGGGCATGAGTGCTTGCAAACTGGCCATTGGAGGCAGCCGGGGAGGTCTTCCAAGGGCCTGTAGAGAGCACCACCCCAAAATGCTTTTCTCCCGGGCTTGGGCGCATTGTGCGTGGCTGGCGGGAACAGCAGGAAGGAGTCCTTGCAAACCGGCCTTTGGAGGCAGTCGGGGAGGTCTTCCAAGGGCCTGTAGAGAGCACCACCCCGAAGCGCGTTTCTCCCGGGCTTGGGAGCATTGTGCGCAGGTGGCGGGAACAGCAGGCAGGAGTGCTTGAAAATCGGCCTTTGGAGGCAGCCGGGGAGGTCTTCCAGGGCCCGGTGTGAGCACCACCCCAAAAACCTTTTCTCCCGGGCTTGGGAGCATTGTGCGCGGCTGGCGGGAACAGCGGGCATGAGTCCTTGCAAACCGGCCTTGGAGGCAGCCGGGGAGGTCTTGAAAGTGCCCGGAGAGAGCACCACCCCGAAGCGCTTTTCTCCCGGGCTTGGGAACATTGTGCGCGGATGGCGGGAACAGCGAGTGGGAGTGCTTGCAAACCGGCCTTTGGGGGCACCCCGGGAGGTCTTCCATGCGCACGGAGAGAACACCACCCCGAAGCGCTTTTCTCCGGGGTTTTGGAGGATTGTGCGTGGCTGGCGGGAACAGCGAGTGGGAGTGCTTGCAAACCGGCCTTTGGGGGCAGCCAGGGAGGTCCTCCATTGGCACGGAGAGAACACCACCCCGAAGCGCTTTTCTCCCGGTCTTGGGAGCATTGTGCGAGGCTGGCGGGAACAGCGGGCGGGAGTGCTTGCAAACCGGCCTTTGGAGGCAGCTTGGGAGGTCTTCCAAGGGCCCGGAGAGAGCACCATCCCGAAGCACTTTTCTCACGGAATTGGGAGCATTGTTCGCGGCTGTCGGGAACAGAGGACATGAGTGCTTGCAAACCGGCCTTTAGAGGCAGCCGGGGAGTCTTCCAAGGGCCCGGAGAGAGACCACCCCAAAATGCTTTTCTCCCGGGCTTGGGAGCATTGTGTGCGGCTGGCGGGTCAGCGGGAGGGAGTTCTTGAAAACCAGCCTTTGGAGGCAGCCGGGGAGGTCTTCCAAGGGCCGGGAGAGAGCACCACCCCGAAGCGCTTTTCTCCCGGGCTTGGGAGCATTGTGCGCGGCTGGCGGGAACAGCGGGATTGAGTGCTTGCAAACCGGCCTTTGGAGGCAGCCGGGGAGGTCTTCCAAGGGCCGGGAGAGAGCACCACCCCGAAGCGCTTTTCTCCTAGGCTTGGGAGCATTGTGCGCGGCTGGCGGGAACAGCGGGCATGAGTGCTTGCAAACCGGCCTTTGGAGACAAACGGGGAGGTCTTCCAAGGGCCCGTAGAGAGCACCACCCCGAAGCGCTTTTCTCCCGTGATTGGGAGCATTGTGTGCGGCTGGCGGGACAGCGGGAGGGAGTACTTGAAATCCAGCCTTTGGAGGCAGCCGGGGAGGTCTTCCAAGGGCCGGGAGAGAGCACCACCCTGAAGGGCTTTTCTCCTGGGCTTGGAGCATTTGCACGGATGGCGGGAACAGCGAGTGGGAGTGCTTGCAAACCGGCATTTGGGGGCAGCCCGGGAGGTCTTTCTTGGGCCCAGAGAGAACACCACCCCGAAACGCTTTTCTCCCGGGCTTGGGAGCATTGTGTGCGGGTGGCGGGAACAGCAGGCAGAAGTGCTTGCAAACCGGCCTTGGAGGCAGCCGGGGAGGTCTTCCAAAGCCCGGAGTGAGCACCACCCCAAAATGCTTTTCTCCCGGGCTTGGGAGCATTGTGCGCAGCTGGCGTGAACAGCGGGATTGAGTGCTTGCAAACCAGCCTTTGGAGGCAGCCGGGGAGGTCTTCCAGCGGGAGAGGGCCAGTTGTTCTCAGAGGCCCCACAGGCCAGGGGCAGGACCCAGCAGTGTCCCTGCCTCTGGCAGCCTTGCCCAGACCTTCCTGGCCTCCGGGGGTACTACCCCACCAAGGGGCAGGCTGCGGGGCCTGGGTCCAGACATGCCCGGGCGCCTCCCCAGGCTCATCCCCGCTGGTGCCTTTCCCCTGGGCCTAGGCCTCGGTTGAGGCCTCCTTGGAGAGGAGGTTGCCGGCAGGGGCTGTCTGCACACTGCAAGGTGCTGGAGCTCAGAGGGCCTCGTCAGAGGGAAAGGACCAGCAAAGGGCTGGATGCCCAAGACCTCTCTGACCCAGCAGCCTCAGGGCAGCAGGGAGAGCAAGAGGCCCAACTTGCCCCTAGGTCGGCTCTACCCCGTCCCACACAGGCAGCCAGCCCAGCAGCAGCCTGGCAGTCTCTGGCTCCCCCGAACTCTCTGCCGGTGTAGGGGGCAGGAACAGACGTGTGCATGTCATTCTGCCTTGGCCTGGGAGTGTGTTCCCCCTGCCTGTCCCCCAGGCTCAGGGGCAAGGGCCCGGAGAGAGCACCACCCCGAAGCGCTTTTCTACCGGGCTTGGGAGCATTGTGCGTGCCTGGCGGGAACAGCGGGCGGGAGTGCTTGCAAACCGGCCTTTGGAGGCAGCCGGGGAGGTCTTCCAGCGGGAGAGGGCCGGTTGTGCTCAGACGCCCCACAGGCCAGGGGCAGGACCCAGCAGTGTTCCTGCCCCTGGCAGCCTTGCCCAGACCCTCCTGGCCTCCGGGGGTACTGCCCCACCAAGGGGAAGGCTGCGGGGACTGGGTCCAGACATGGCCGGGCGCCTCCCCAGGCTCATCCCCGCTGGTGCCTTTCCCCTGGGCCTAGGCCTCGGTTGAGGCCTCCTTGGAGAGGAGGTTGGTGGCAGGGGCTGTCTCCACACTGCAAGGTGCTGGAGCTCAGAGGGCCTCGTCAGAGGGAAGGGACCAGCAAGGGGCTGGATGCCCAAGACCTCTTTGGCCCAGCAGCCTCAGGGCAGCAGGGAGAGGAAGAGACCCAACTTGCCCCTAGGTCGGCTCTGCCCCTTCCCACACAGGCGGCCAGCCCAGCAGCTGCCTGACAGACTCTGGCTCCCCCGAGCTCTCTGCCGGTGCAGGGGTCAGAAACAGACGTGTGCATGTGGTTCTGCGTTGGTCTCGGAGTGTGGTCCCACTGCCTCGCCCCCACACTCAGGGGCAAGGGCCCGGAGAGAGCAACACCCCGAAGCGCTTTTCTCCCGGGCTTGGGAGAATTGTGCATGCCTGGCGGGAACAGCGGGCGGGAGTGTTGGCAAACCGGCCTTTGGAGGCAGCCGGGGAAGTCTTCCAGTGGGAGAGGGCCGGTTGTGCTCAGAGGCCCCACAGGCCAGGGGCAGGACCCAGCAGGGCCCCTGCCCGTGGCCAGCCTTGCCCAGACCTTCCTGGCCTCCGGGGGTACTGCCCCACCAAGGGGCAGGCTGGGGGGACTGGGTCCAGACATGCCCGGGCGCCTCCCCAGGCTCATCCCCGCTGGTGCCTTTCCCCTGGTCCTAGGCCTCGGTTGAGGCCTCCTTGGAGAGGAGGTTGCTGGCAGGGGCTGTCTCCACACTGCAAGGTGCTGGAGCTCAGAGGGCCTCGTCAGAGGGAAGGCACCAGCAAAGGGCTGGATGCCCAAGACTTCTTTGACCCAGCAGCCTCAGGGTAGCAGGGAGAGCAAGAGGCCCAACTTGCCCCTAGGTCGGCTCTGCCCCGTCCCACACAGGCAGCCAGCCCAGCAGCAGCCTGGCAGTCTCTGGCTCCCCCGAGCTCTCTGCCGGTGTAGGGGCCAGGAACAGACGTGTGCATGTCGTTCTGCCTTGGCCTGGGAGTGTGTTCCCCCTGCCTGGCCCCAGGCTCAGGGGCAAGGGCCCGGAGAGAGCACCACCCCGAAGCGCTTTTTTCCCGGGCTTGGGAGCATTGTGCGTGCCTGGGGGAACAGCGGGTGGGCGTGCTTGCAAACAGGACTTTGGAGGCAGACGGGGAGGTCTTCCAGCGGGAGAGTGCCGGTTGTGCTCAGACGCCCAACAGGCCAGGGGCAGGACCCAGCAGTGTCCCTACCCCTGGCAGCCTTGCCGAGACCTTCCTGGCTTCCGGGGGTACTGCCCCACCAAGGGGCAGGCTGCGCGGACTGGGTCCAGACATGCCCGGGCGCCTCCCCAGGCTCATCCCCGCTGGTGCCTTTCCCCTAGGCCTAGGCCTCGGTTGAGGCCTCCTTGGAGAGGAGGTTGCTGGCAGGGGCTGTCTCCACACTGCAAGGTGCTGGAGCTCAGAGGGCCTCATCAGAGGGAAGGGACCAGCAAGGGGCTGGATGCCCAAGACCTCTTTGGCCCAGCAGCCTCAGGGCAGCAGGGAGAGGAAGAGGCCCAACTTGCCCCTAGGTCGGCTCTGCCCCTTCCCACACAGGCGGCCAGCCCAGCAGCTGCCTGACAGACTCTGGCTCCCCCGAGCTCTCTGCCTGTGCAGGGGTCAGGAACAGACGTGTGCATGTGGTTCTGCCTTGGTCTCCGAGTGTGGACCAACTGCCTGGCCCCCAGGTTCAGGGGCAAGGGCCCGGAGAGAGCACCACCCCGAAGCGCTTTTCTCCCGGGCTTGGGAGAATTGTGCGCGCTTGGTGGGAACAGTGGGCGGGAATGCTTGCAAACCGGCCTTTGAAGGCAGCGGGGGAGGTCTTCCAGTGGGAGAGGGCCGGTTGTGCTCAGACGCCCCACAGGCCAGGGGCAGGACCCAGCAGGGCCCCTGCCCCTGGCCAGCCTTTCCCAGACCTTCCTGGCCTCCGGGGGTACTGCTCCACCAAGGGGCAGGCTGCGGGGACTGGGTCCAGACATGCCCGGGCGCCTCCCCAGGCTCATCCCCGCTGGTGCCTTTCCCCTGGGCCTAGGCCTCAGTTGAGGCCTCCTTGGAGAGGAGGTTGCTGGCAGGGGCTGTCTCCACACTGCAAGGTGCTGGAGATCAGAGGGCCTCGTCAGAGGGAAGGGACCAGCAAAGGGCTGGATGCCCAAGACCTCTTTGACCCAGCAGCCTCAGGGCAGCAGGGAGAGCAAGAGGCCCAATTTGCCCCTAGGTCGGCTCTGCCCCGTCCCACACAGGCGGCCAGCCCAGCAGCAGCCTGGCAGTCTCTGGCTCCCCCAAGCTCTCTGCCGGTGTAGGGGGCAGGAACAGACGTGTGCATGTCGTTCCACCTTGGCCTGGGAGTGTGTTCCCCCTGCCTTGCCCCCAGGCTCAGGGGCAAGGGCCCGGTGAGAGCACCACCCCGAAGCGCTTTTCTCCCGGGCTTGGGAGCATTGTGCGTGCCTGGCGGGAACAGCGGGCGGGAGTGCTTGCAAACCGGCCTTTCGAGGCAGACGGGCAGGTCTTCCAGCGGGAGAGTGTCGGTTGTGCTCAGACGCCCCACAGGCCAGGGGCAGGACCCAGCAGTGTCCCTGCCCCTGGCAGCCTTGCCCAGACCTTCCTGGCCTCCGGGGGTACTGCCCCACCAAGGGGCAGGCTGCGGGGACTGGGTCCAGACATGCCCGGGCGCCTCCCCAGGCTCATCCCCGCTGGTGCCTTTCCCCTGGGCCTAGGCCTCGGTTGAGGCCTCCTTGGAGAGGAGGTTGCTGGCAGGGGCTGTCTCCACACTGCAAGGTGCTGGAGCTCAGAGGGCCTCGTCAGAGGGAAGGGACCAGCAAGGGGCTGGATGCCCAAGACGTCTTTGGCCCAGCAGCCTCAGGGCAGCAGGGAGAGCAAGAGGCCCAACTTGCCCCTAGGTCGGCTCTGCCCCTTCCCACACAGGCGGCCAGCCCAGCAGCTGCCTGACAGACTCTGGCTCCCCCGAGCTCTCTGCCGGTGCAGGGGGCAGATCAGACGTGTGCATGTGGTTCTGCCTTGTCCTGGGAGTGTGGACACCCTGCCTTGCCCCCAGGCTCAGGGGCAAGGGCCCGGAGAGAGCACCACCCTGAAGCGCTTTTCTCCCGGGCTTGGGAGCATTGTGCACGCCTGCTGGGAACAGTGGGTGGGAGCGCTTGCAAACCGGCCTTTGGAGGCAGCCGGGGAGGTCTTCCAGTGGGAGAGGGCCGGTTGTGCTCTGAGGACCCACAGGCCAGGGGCAGGACGCAGCAGGGCCCCTGCCCCTGGCCAGCCTTGCCCAGACCTTCCTGGCCTCCGGGGGTACTGCCCCACCAAGGGGCAGGCTGCGGGGCCTGGGTCCAGACATGCCCGGGCGCCTCCCCAGGCTCATCCCCGCTGGAGCCTTTCCCCTGGGCCTAGGCCTCGGTTGAGGCCTCCTTGGAGAGGAGGTTGCTGGCAGGGGCTGTCTCCACACTGCAAGGTGCTGGAGCTCAGAGGGCCTCGTCAGAGGGAAGGGACCAGTAAGGGGCTGGATGCCCAAGACGTCTTTGGCCCAGCAGCCTCAGGGCAGCAGGGAGAGCAAGAGGCCCAACTTGCCCCTAGGGCGGCTCTGCCCCTTCCCACACAGGCGGCCAACCCAGCAGCTGCCTGAAAGACTCTGGCTCCCCCAAGCTCTCTGCCGGTGCAGGGGACAGGAACAGACGTGGGCATGTGGTTCTGCCTTGGCCTGGGAGTGTGTTCCCCCTGCCTTGCCCCCAGGCTCAGGGGCAAGGGCCCGGAGAGAGCACCACCCCGAAGCGCTTTTCTCCCGGGCTTGGGAGCATTGTGCGAGCCTGGCGTGAACAGCGGGCGGGAGTGTTTGCAAACAGGACTTTGGAGGCAGCCGTGGAGGTCTTCCAGTGGGAGAGGGCCGGTTGTGCTCAGAGGCCTCACAGGCCAGGGGCAGGACCCAGCAGGTCCCCTGCCCCTGGCCAGCCTTGCCCAGACCTTCCTGGCCTCAGGGGGTACTGCCCCACCAAGGGGCAGGCTGCGGGGACTGGGTCCAGACATGCCTGGGCGCCTCCCCAGGCTCATCCCCGCTGGTGCCTTTCCCCTGGGCATAGGCCTCGGTTGATGCCTCCTTGGAGAGGAGGTTGCTGGCAGGGGCTGTCTCCACACTGCAAGGTGCTGGAGCTCAGAGGGCCTCGTCAGCGGGAAGGGACCAGCAAGGGGCTGGATACCCAAGACCTCTTTGGCCCAGCAGCCTCAGGGCAGCAGGGAGAGCAAGAGGCCCAACTTGCCCCTAGGTCGGCTCTGCCCCTTCCCACACAGGCGGCCCGCCCAGCAGCTGCCTGACAGACTCTGGCTCCCCCCAGCTCTCTGCCGGTGGAGGGGGCAGGAACAGACGTGTGCATGTTGTTGTGCCTTGGCCTGGGACTGTGGATCCCCTGCCTGGCCCCCAGGCTCAGGGGCAAGGGCCCGGAGAGACCAACACCCCGAAGCGCTTTTCTCCCGGGCTTGGGAGCATTGTGCGCGCCTGGCGGGAACAGTGGGCGGGAGTGCTTGCAAACCGGCCTTTGGAGGCAGCCGGGGAGGTCTTCCAGTGGGAAAGGGCCGGTTGTGCTCAGAGGCCCCACAGGCCAGGGGCAGGACCCAGCAGGGCCCCTGCCCCTGGCCAGCCTTACCCAGACCTTCCTGGCCTCCGGGGGTACTGACCCACCAAGGGGCAGGCTGCGGGGACTGGGTCCAGACATGCTCAGGCGCCTCCCCTGGCTCATCCCCGCTGGTGCCTTTCCCCTGGGCCTAGGCCTCGGTTGAGGCCTCCTTGGAGAGGAGGTTGCTGGCAGGGGCTGTCTCCACACTGCAAGGTGCTGGAGCTCAGAGGGCCTCGTCAGAGGGAAGGGACCAGTAAGGGGCTGGATGCCCAAGACGTCTTTGGCCCAGCAGCCTCAGGGCAGCAGGGAGAGCAAGAGGCCCAACTTGCCCCTAGGGCGGTTCTGCCCCTTCCCACACAGGCGGCCAAACCAGCAGCTGCCTGACAGACTCTGGCTCCCCCAAGCTCTCTGCCGGTGCAGGGGACAGGAACAGACGTGGGCATGTGGTTCTGCCTTGGCCTGGGAGTGTGTGCCCCATGCCTTGCCCCCAGGCTCAGGGGCAAGGGCCCGGAGAGAGCACCACCCCGAAGCGCTTTTCTCCCGGGCTTGGGAGCATTGTGCAAGTCTGGCGTGAACAGCGGGTGGGAGTGTTGGCAAACAGGACTTTGGAAGCAGCCGGGGAGGTCTTCCAGTGGGAGAGGGCCGGTTGTGCTCAGAGGCCCCACAGGCCAGGGGCAGGACCCAGCAGGTCCCCTGCCCCTGGCCAGCCTTGCCCAGACCTTCCTGGCCTCCGGGGGTACTGCCCCACCAAGGGGCAGGCTGCGGGGACTGGGTCCAGACATGCCCGGGCGCCTCCCCAGGCTCATCCCCGCTGGTGCCTTTCCCCTGGTCCTAGGTCTCGGTTGAGGCCTCCTTGGAGAGGAGGTTGCTGGCAGGGGCTGTCTCCACACTGCAAGGTGCTGGAGCTCAGAGGGCCTCGTCAGAGGGAAGGGACAAGCAAAGGGCTGGATGCCCAAGACCTCTTTGGCCCAGCAGCCTCAGGGCAGCAGGGAGAGCAAGAGGCCCAACTTGCCCCTAGGTCGGCTCTGCCCCTTCCCACAAAGGCGGCCAGCCCAGCAGCTGCCTGACAGACTCTGGCTCCCCCGAGCTCTCTGCCGGTGCAGGGGTCAGGAACAGACGTGTGCATGTGGTTCTGCCTTGCCCTGGGAGTGTGGACCCCCTTCCTGGCCCCCAGGCTCAGGGGCAAGGGCCCGGAGAGAGCACCACCCCGAAGCGCTTTTCTCCCGGGCTTGGGAGCATTGTGCGCGCTTGGTGGGAACAGTGGGCGGGAGTGCATGCAAAACGGCCTTTGGAGGCAGCCGGGGAGGTCTTCCAGTGGGAGAGGGCCGGTTGTGCTCGGAGGCCCCAAAGGCCAGGGGCAGGACCCAGCAGGTCCCCTGCCCCTGGTCAGCCTTGCCCAGACCTTCCTGGCCTCCAGGGGTACTGCCCCACCAAGGGGCAGGCTGCGGGGACTGGGTCCAGACATGCCCGGGCGCCTCCCCAGGCTCATCCCCGCTGGTGCCTTTCCCCTGGGCCTAGGCCTCGGTTGAGGCCTCCTTGGAGAGGAGATTGCTGGCAGGTGCTGTCTCCACACTGCAAGGTGCTGGAGCTCAGAGGGCCTCGTCAGAGGGAAGGGACCAGCAAAAGGCTGGATGCCCAAGACGTCTTTGGCCCAGCAGCCTCAGGGCAGCAGGGAGAGCAAGAGGCCCAACTTGCCCCTAGGTCGGCTCTGCCCCTTCCCACACAGGCGGCCAGCCCAGCACCTGCCTGAGAGACTCTGGCTCCCCCGAGCTCTCTGCCGGTGCAGGGGACAGGAACAGACGTGGGCATGTGGTTCTGCCTTGGCCAGGGAGTGTGTTCCCCGTGCCTTGCCCCAGGCTCAGGGGCAAGGGCCCGGAGAGAGAACCACCCCAATGCGCTTTTCTCACGGGCTTGGGAGCATTGTGCGAGCCTGGCGTGAACAGCGGGCGGGAGTGTTTGCAAACAGGACTTTGGAAGCAGCCGGGGAGGTCTTCCAGTGGGAAAGGGCCGGTTGTGCTCAGAGGCCCCACAGGCCAGGGGCAGGACCCAGCAGGGCCCCTGACCCTGGCCAGCCTTGCCCAGACCTTCCTGGCCTCCGGGGGTACTGCCCCACCAAGGGGCAGGCTGCGGGGACTGGGTCCAGACATGGCCGGGCGCCTCCCCAGGCTCATCCCCGCTGGTGCCTTTCCCCTGGGCCTAGGCCTCGGTTGAGGCCTCCTTGGAGAGGAGGTTGCTGGCAGGGGCTGTCTCCACACTGCAAGGTGCTGGAGATCAGAGGGCCTCGTCAGAGGGAAGGGACCAGCAAAGGGCTGGATGCCCAAGACCTCTTTGACCCAGCAGCCTCAGGGCAGCAGGGAGAGCAAGAGGCCCAACTTGCCCCTAGGTCGGCTCTGCCCCGTCCCACACAGGCGGCCAGCCCAGCAGCAGCCTGGCAGTCTCTGGCTCCCCCGAGCTCTCTGCCGGTGTAGGGGGCAAGAACAGACGTGTGCATGTCGTTCTGCCTTGGCCTGGGAGTGTGTTCCCCCTGCCTGGCCCCCAGGCTCAGGGGCAAGGGCCCGGTGAGAGCACCACCCCGAAGCGCTTTTCTCCCGGGCTTGGGAGCATTGTGCGTGCCTGGCGGGAACAGCGGGCGGGAGTGCTTGCAAACCGGCCTTTCGAGGCAGACGGGGAGGTCTTCCAGCGGGAGAGTGCCGGTTGTGCTCAGACGCCCCACAGGCCAGGGGCAGGACCCAGCAGTGTCCCTGCCCCTGGCAGCCTTGCCCAGACCTTCCTGGCCTCCGGGGGTACTGCCCCACCAAGGGGCAGGCTGCGGGGACTGGGTCCAGACATGCCCGGGCGCCTCCCCAGGCTCATCCCCGCTGGTGCCTTTCCCCTGGGCCTAGGCCTTGGTTGAGGCCTCCTTGGAGAGGAGGTTGCTGGCAGGGGCTGTCTCCACACTGCAAGGTGCTGGAGCTCAGAGGGCCTCGTCAGAGGGAAGGGACCAGCAAGGGGCTGGATGCCCAAGACCTCTTTGGCCCAGCAGCCTCAGGGCAGCAGGGAGAGCAAGAGGCCCAACTTGCCCCTAGGTCGGCTCTGCCACTTCCCACACAGGCGGCCAGCCCAGCAGCTGCCTGACAGACTCTGGCTCCCCCGAGCTCTCTGCCGTTGCAGGAGACAGATCAGACGTGTGCATGTGGTTCTGCCTTGGTCTGGGAGTGTGGACCCACTGCCTTGCCCCCAGGCTCAGGGGCAAGGGCCCGGAGAGAGCACCACCTTGAAGCGCTTTTCTCCCGGGCTTGGGAGCATTGTGCACGCCTGCTGGGAACAGTGGGCGGGAGCGCTTGCAAACCGGCCTTTGGAGGCAGCCGGGGAGGTCTTCCAGTGGGAGAGGGCCGGTTGTGCTCAGAGGCCCCACAGGCCAGGGGCAGGACGCAGCAGGGCCCCTGCCCCTGGCCAGCCTTGCCCAGACCTTCCTGGCCTCCGGGGGTACTGCCCCACCAAGGGGCAGGCTGCGGGGCCTGGGTCCAGACATGCCCGGGCGCCTCCCCAGGCTCATCCCCGCTGGTGCCTTTCCCCTGGGCCTAGGCCTCGGTTGAGGCCTCCTTGGAGAGGAGGTTGCTGGCAGGGGCTGTCTCCACACTGCAAGGTGCTGGAGCTCAGAGGGCCTCGTCAGAGGGAAGGGACCAGTAAGGGGCTGGATGCCCAAGACGTCTTTGGCCCAGCAGCCTCAGGGCAGCAGGGAGAGCAAGAGGCCCAACTTGCCCCTAGGGCGGCTCTGCCCCTTCCCACACAGGCGGCCAACCCAGCAGCTGCCTGACAGACTCTGGCTCCCCCAAGCTCTCTGCCGGTGCAGGGGACAGGAACAGACGTGGGCATGTGGTTCTGCCTTGCCCTGGGAGTGTGTTCCCCCTGCCTGGCCCCCAGGCTCAGGGGCAAGGGCCCGGAGAGAGCACCACCCCAATGCGCTTTTCTCCCGGGCTTGGGAGCATTGTGCGCGCTTGGTGGGAACAGTGGGCGGGAGTGTTTGCAAACAGGACTTTGGAGGCAGCCGTGGAGGTCTTCCAGTGGGAGAGGGCCGGTTGTGCTCAGAGGCCTCACAGGCCAGGGGCAGGACCCAGCAGGGCCCCTGCCCCTGGCCAGCCTTGCCCAGACCTTCCTGGCCTCCGGGGGTACTGCCCCACCAAGGGGCAGGCTGCGGGGACTGGGTCCAGACATGTCCGTGCGCCTCCCCAGGATCATCCCCGCTGGTGCTTTTCCCCTGGGCGTAGGCCTCGGTTGAGGCCTCTTTGGAGAGGAGGTTGCTGGCAGGGGCTATCTCCACACTGCAAGGTGCTGGAGCTCAGAGGGCCTCGTCAGAGGGAAGGCACCAGCAAAGGGCTGGATGCCCAAGACCTCTTTGACCCAGCAGCCTCAGGGCAGCAGGGAGAGCAAGAGGCCCAACTTGCCGCTAGGTCGGCTCTGCCCCGTCCCACACAGGCAGCCAGCCCAGCAGCAGCCTGGCAGTCTCTGGCTCCCCCGAGCTCTCTGCCGGTGTAGGGGGCAGGAACAGGCGTGTGCATGTCGTTCTGCTTTGGCCTGGGAGTGTGTTCCAACTGCCTGGACCCCAGGCTCAGGGGCAAGGGCCCGGAGAGAGCACCACCGCGAAGCGCTTTTCTCCCGGGCTTGGGAGCATTGTGCACGCCTGCTGGGAACAGTGGGCGGGAGCGCTTGTTAACCGGCCTTTGGAGGCAGCCGGGCAGGTCTTCCAGCGGGAGAGTGCCGGTTGTGCTCAGACGCCCCACAGGCCAGGGGCAGCCCCAGCAGTGTCCCTGCCCCTGGCAGCCTTGCCCAGACCTTCCTGGCCTCCGGGGGTACTGCCCCACCAAGGGGCAGGCTGCGGGGACTGGGTCCAGACATGCCCGTGCGCCTCCACTGGCTCATCCCCGCTGGTGCCTTTCCCCTGGGCCTAGGCCTCGGTTGAGGCCTCCTTGGAGAGGAGGTTGGTGGCAGGGGCTGTCTCCACACTGCAAGGTGCTGGAGCTCAGAGGGCCTCGTCAGAGGGAAGGGACCAGCAAGGGGCTGGATGCCCAAGACCTCTTTGGCCCAGCAGCCTCAGGGCAGCAGGGAGAGCAAGAGGCCCAACTTGCCCCTAGGTCGGCTCTGCCCCTTCCCACACAGGCGGCCAGCCCAGCAGCTGCCTGACAGACTCTGGCTCCCCCGAGCTCTCTGCCGGTGCAGGGGTCAGGAACAGACGTGTGCATGTGGTTCTGCCTTGGTCTGGGAGTGTGGAACCACTGCCTGGCCCCCACACTCAGGGGCAAGGGCCCGGAGAGAGCAACACACCGAAGCGCTTTTCTCCCGGGCTTGGGAGAATTGTGCGTGCCTGGCGAGAACAGCGGGCGGGAGTGTTGGCAAACCGGCCTTTGGAGGCAGCCGGGGAGGTCTTCCAGTGGGAGAGGGCCGGTTGTGCTCAGAGGCCCCACAGGCCAGGGGCAGGACCCAGCAGGGCCCCTGACCCTGGCCAGCCTTGCCCAGACCTTCCTGGCCTCCGGGGGTACTGCCCCACCAAGGGGCAGGCTGCGGGGACTGGGTCCAGTCATGCCCGGGCGCCTCCCCAGGCTCATCCCCGCTGGTGCCTTTCCCCTGGGCCTAGGCCTCGGTTGAGGCCTCCTTGGAGAGGAGGTTGCTGGCCGGGGCTGTCTCCACACTGCAAGGTGCTGGAGCTCAGAGGGCCTCGTCAGAGGGAAGGGACCAGCAAGGGGCTGGATACCCAAGACCTCTTTGGCCCAGCAGCCTCAGGGCAGCAGGGAGAGCAAGAGGCCCAACTTGCCCCTAGGTCGGCTCTGCCCCTTCCCACACAGGCGGCCAACTCAGCAGCTGCCTGACAGACTCTGGCTCCCCCGAGCTCTCTGCCGGTGCAGGGGGCAGATCAGACGTGTGCATGTGGTTCTGCCTTGGCCTGGGAGTGTGGACACCCTGCCTTGCCCCCAGGCTCAGGGGCAAGGGCCCGGAGAGAGCACCACCCTGAAGCGCTTTTCTCCCGGGCTTGGGAGCATTGTGCACGCCTGCTGGGAACAGTGGGCGGGCGCGCTTGCAAACCGGCCTTTGGAGACAGCCGGGGAGGTCTTCCAGTGGGAGAGGGCCGGTTGTGCTCAGAGGCCCCACAGGCCAGGGGCAGGACGCAGCAGGGCCCCTGCCCCTGGCCAGCCTTGCCCAGACCTTCCTGGCCTCCGGGGGTACTGCCCCACCAAGGGGCAGGCTGCGGGGACTGGGTCCAGACATGCTCGGGCGCCTCCCCTGGCTCATCCCCGCTGGTGCCTTTCCCCTGGGCCTAGGCCTCGGTTGAGGCCTCCTTGGAGAGGAGGTTGCTGGCAGGGGCTGTCTCCACACTGCAAGGTGCTGGAGCTCAGAGGGCCTCGTCAGAGGGAAGGGACCAGTAAGGGGCTGGATGCCCAAGACGTCTTTGGCCCAGCAGCCTCAGGGCAGCAGGGAGAGTAAGAGGCCCAACTTGCCCCTAGGTCGGCTCTGCCCCTTCCCACACAGGCGGCCAACCCAGCAGCTGCCTGCCAGACTCTGGCTCCCCCAAGCTCTCTGCCGGTGCAGGGGACAGGAACAGACGTGGGCATGTGGTTCTGCCTTGGCCAGGGAGTGTGTTCCCCGTGCCTTGCCCCCAGGCTCAGGGGCAAGGGCCCGGAGAGAGAACCACCCCAATGCGCTTTTCTCCCGGGCTTGGGAGCATTGTGCGAGCCTGGCGTGAACAGCGGGCGGGAGTGTTTGCAAACAGGACTTTGGAGGCAGCCGGGGAGGTCTTCCAGGGGGAGAGGGCCGGTTGTGCTCAGAGGCCCCACAGGCCAGGGGCAG